>NC_080747.1:30430000-31055000 GCF_020826845.1 Diceros bicornis minor | reverse complement strand
TGCTATATTTTCCCCCTTGCGATTAGAACCCAGTGGGAGATGACTTAGCACCCTGCACATGTCCTTGTCTGCAGCAATCTCTCACTGAATGGTTTAACCCTTAAAGACCACAGTCTTATCCATCCTGCATGCTTGAGAGCAACTCATGATAACTTTATAGGCCTATTTCTAAAACACTTTCAACAAACTTTTTTTGTATTTCTTATGAATCCTAGGTTACAAGTGTTCGTTTGGTTCTTCTTCAAAAAACAGCAAGATCTTGCTCAATGCTGATAGAGAAGTTCTGCAAATATGTGTAAACACTTCCTGTTAGGGACAGCTGGAATCAGCTTTGCTATGAAAATCTCCTTTACTTTCCACTAACACCCAGAGTTTTCAAAATGATTCACAAGACGGATGGACTTACTGCCAGCAAGTGGTCCATTACGTTCTGACGATGCAGGGAGTTTCAACCCTGATTATGCAGTCGAATCATCTGGGAGCTTTAGGCTGTATCCTGGTCCTACTCCAGACCATTTGGATCAGAATGTGTGAGGGTGAGGCCAAGCGGAAGTATATTCTAAAAGCGTTCCGGGGAGTCTGTTAGGCAGCCCAGGTGGGAACCACTGAAAAAGAAGTTACTTCAAAAAGGAAAAGTAATTGTAACGTCACCATTTAACATCAAGGCACCATATACCTTCCTCTGGAATGGTGGGTGCCAAACTTTGCTGCACATTAGAATCACCTGGGGAGATTTATAAACTCCTGATGGCCAGGTTATCCCCTATACCCTATATTATTCCCTATATAATGGGAATGTCTGGGCACGGGAGCCAGGCATCAAAATATTTTAAAGATGCCAGGTGATTTGATTACACAGGTAAGTTTTGGAACCACTGCTCCGGAGACTGTCCTCCGAAGAGGCAGCTGTGGTTTGCTTGAAAGAACATGGACTCGGGAATCAAATAGTTCTTCTGCTTACTACCTGTGTGATCTCTTAGCCTAAATTTCCTTATTGGGATTATAGTAGTGCTAACTCACAGTTTTATTGTCTGGCTTGGAAGAGAACATGTGTCAGCACATAAAAGTATCCATCTTATACCTTGTGTTAGGCTGCTAACACAATGGCTGCTGTTCCAAATTACCACAAACTTAATGGCTTACAACAACAGAAATTTATTATCTGACAGATCCGGTGGCCAGAAATCCAAAATGAGTCTCACTGGACTAAAATCAAGATATCAGCAGGTCTGCATTCCTTTCTGGAAGCTCTAGGGCAGAATCTGTTTTCTTTCTAGCTTCTAGAGGCCTCCTGCATTCCATGGCTCGTGTCCCCCTTCCATCTTCAAAGCCAGCAATGGCCAGTAATCTTTCTCACATTGCATCCCTCTGACTCTTCTATCTCTCGCTTCCACATTTAATGACCCTTGTGATTATACTGGGCCCATCCAGATAATTCAACACAATCTCCTTATTGTAAAACAGTTGATTAGAATCTTAATTACCCTTTGCCATGTAATGTAACATATTTACCGGTTCTGGGCATTGAGATGTGGCCATCTTTGGGAGGCCATTATTTTGTCTACCACACCCTCAACACCTTTCCCCTCTGATCAGGATACAAAATGTAATTGTAGGTTTATGTCCTATAAATACATGAGAATCCTGTTAATGGTTTATTAACACGACACCAACTAACTGATACCTATTGCAGGTCTGTTTCATTATTTCTCCTACTGATAGATCCCTTCCCTGCTGCTCTGTTAAAAGGATAGGCTTAGGCACCTACGTTTGTATCACACAATCCTTCTGCATAGCCACAGCAGAGTGCACCAGGGGCGGCCACCTGACCCATGGGGAGCCAATGAATTGGCTTATCAGCACCCCATTAGAACTTTCCTTAAGAACTTGAGATAAGAGGCTAAGATAACTGTAATTAGTTGTTGCTGCACTCTGGAGCCAAAAAGGATTGTAGAATTAGAACTGGAATTGGCAATATGGTAATTCAATGCCACATGCAAGTTGGAGGTTGAAAGGAGCAGGAGCCAGGAGAGCACAGAGGAAGATGGTCTGCAGAGAGGAGAGCTGAGCACATTGACAAAGAAGCTGAGATGTGAGACTTTTCAGACCCCAAAAGGGAGATGCTTCAGTTTTTAGAAAATTCCTGTTCCTGTAGCTTTGGCTATATTTTGAGAAACAATGTTTTGAACAAGTACTAAGAACTAGAACTTGTGACAGCACAGAGAGTTAAAGAGCTCGAGTATTAGTTCTGAAGATTTTTATAAAGTCATCACAGCTTTCTCTTGTAACAAGGAAAATGGAGAAAAGATACCAAAAAATAATCTTAAAATCTCATCATCCCAATGTTCCTGGTCTTCCATCTTTTACAAATACCAACATAGGAGTTCTACAGAGAAGGCAAGTACGTCAGTTAGAAATGTTTTTAGCTAAAATTAGCAGCAAAACCAGTTAATGGCAGCTAACTCAAAGGACATTTAATTTTACTTAACAGGAAGTCTGGAGAAGACTCCAGGGTTTGTCCTGAGGCTCCGTGATGTCATCAAGGACCCCTGCCCTGCCCGAAGAAGGACATTCTCAGCTATTGGCTTCTCATTCTTGTTTTCTTTACCTCATGGTCACAAGATGGCTGCTGTAGCTTTAGGTCTTTTGGCTTCACATCAGTTTTCCAAGGTAGAATGAAGGCGGGGGTGGTGTATAAGGGCTTTATCCCTCTGAGGTTGTCATTTTATCTGAGATGGAAACTCCCCCAGGCAACTTCCCCTACGTCTCTTTGGTCAGAACAGGCTCACATGTCCACCTCTAACCCAACACCATCAAAGGGGAATGAGACAACATGAGGGTTTAGACCAAACACGATTAATTGTCTGTAAATGGCGTAGATGCCTCCCTCCCTGAGATGAACGGATTTCCGCTGATTGATGTTCTGTGAGCAGGAAAGAAGTGGAGTGACTGCATATTAGGTAGCCAACAAACTGTCCACAATAAGCAAGCAATGAAATGACTGAAAGGAGGAAGGAGAGGAGAAATAGAGCTTAGGAAACCACAAACTTCTTGGTTTTGCAAGAAAAGAGCTCAAGCTATGCCTCTTATTCCATTTCTGGCTGAGGCTGCAGGAACCACCTCAGAAATGCATTTTTCCTATATTCTGAAGGAATCTTCCAGGTTCTGGGTTGAAGGACTTGCCTAGGATTCACTCTTAGCTCTTTATCTTCAAATGCTGTTTGAGAAATTCTTGTTGATGGCAACGGGAAGGGCCAGTTAACAACACAGGTTCTAAGCATTGAACAGATGTTGGGACTTCCCTTTCTCCCTCCCACCCTACTCCAAGTAATTAAAAATAAATACAAAGTCTAACCCATAACTACCAAAATTTCCCCCATGACTACCACCCACTTCCACGGTTTTTTTTTTTAATAACAATATTGACTTTTTCAGAAAACAATATTTTTGGTGATTGCAACTTTTCTGATGCCTTAAAGTATGCGCTTAGTCTCTATTTTGGGTAAAGCAGCATTACTCATGGGAGTTCTCCAGCCTTGCATGTCATCACTGGTACCCAAGATAATATGAGAAAATGGTTTATCATCTCAATGCTGTGAGAGTTAATTCAGACCATCAAAGTGTACCACTCCCAAGGCAAAGCTCTGGTCAACTTTAGTAACTAAGTCAACATATTTAAAGCACATAAAATACTGCATGACATATAATCAGCTCTCTATAAAGTATTTGTTGTTGGTGGTGGTGTTGTTATAGATCTCAAAACTCTTTTGAAACAAAAAGAGACCTCATAATTTACACAGAGATAGTATGTTAATGAGAGAGTGGTGGCTAGAGGGAAAGAGAGAGGGAATTAACACTTTTTGATCATCCTCCCTATTCCAGATACAGGAAAGACAGTACACATACATGTGTTATTACATTTAATCCTTACAACCAACCCCACAGGGCATTACTACAGCCATTTGACCAGTGAGGAAATTGAAGCTAAGAAAGTTGGAGTGACGTGTGCTAGATAACAAAAGTTAGTGTCTCAGATCTGTCTTAACTGAGCTATGCTTTTCTTAAGAATACATGTTTTTCTGGGTGACAGATTAATAGGGCAAAATGTTTAGTATATGGATAAATGCTTTAGCTGCTCGTAAAAAAGGGCCCGAAATCCACTTAAATTAGATTACTGTTGCTGTCCCTAGAGGCAAATATGGTGTAGCTTTTGGATAACTGTTGATGATTATTTATAGCCTTGGAGTTACAAGGGTAAAAAATGTGATTCCTGTCTTCATAGAACTTGCAGACCAATGGAGAAACAGAAATACAAACAATGATTAATATTCAACATGATAACTGCTGCAGTGGTCACATATTCAGAATAGAGGCAGGTCATGGAAAAAGAAGGCCCTACCTGGAAGGATGTTGGAGAAAGATTCACGGAGGATATCGTTTTGACACAAGACTCTGGCTTAAGGACAGATAGGAGTTTGCCAGGCGGGTAGTCTGTGGGAGGACGTTCCAGGAAAAGTACAGTCTGTGAAAAGGCAGGAAGATTTACAAGAGCTCTGGGAATTACAAGTAGTTCTGTATTGATGGCTCATGAAATTTAAAGATAACAGTGGCAGAAAATGAGTCCCTAGGGGAAAGTAGGTGCCAGATCCTTCTAAAACTGTGTAGCTTTCATTTTTTTTAGGATAAAAATAATAATTATGTTGTAACGTGATGTCATCAAATAAGAGATGATATGAAAAGTATACAGACCCAAAATCAATTAAAATTTTAAATATTCACGCTTGCAAAAGATTGGAGACGACCTACATGTCCACCAATAAGGAATTGGGTAAATAAATTTTGTATATACGTAAATGAAATTCTGTGCAGCTATTAAAAAAGAATGAGGCAGCTCTATAGTATCCTAGGTCAGGTTCTCTAGAAAGCAAAGCTAACAATTTATTTGGGAGGCACAAGCCCAGGACGGTGAGAGTGAGGCTAACGGAGGTGAGTCAAGAGAAGGTGCAATGAAATGAGTTACCACGCTGACTAGATCAATGAATTGTAAAGAGACACAGCGTTTCCTCAGCAGATGGGTTACAAGTAGGAACCATTTCAGGGCAGTCTACAGAGAAGACAGAGGGAGAAGTCAACCGTTAGGATCCTCTTGTCTCTGTTTCAATTGGTGGAGGTTCACACCTCCCAGTTATGACGTCCAGCCCTTAGCAGCACACAGGAGGCTGGGACCTCTGCCTTGCAGTCTGGTGTTTCATCCAGGTCCCAAAGTGGAGGGACAACCAGCAACAGGAGGTGCACTGACCAACAGAGAAAGGAGGAGTCTGTGGAGGGAATTTAAAAAGGTGTATAAAGATTTTTATCCCAATACCTATGCTGCCTGGCTATAAAGTCTGGAAATATAGACGTATTATTTAACATACATATTAGTAAGCTATCTTTTAGAAACATATTCCTTATGTTTCTAGACCTGACGGCCACCTTATATTTTGGTAAAAACCAAGCTCCACAATGTGCTCTAAACAAAAAAGCAAGATACAGAACAATGTGTACAATATGCTAACTTTGGGTAAAATAAAGAATATATGTATGCTTATTTGTGCATAGAATTCCTCTGGAAGCAGACACAAGAAACCAATGGCAGTATTTGTCTTTGGGGGGGGATTGGGTGGTGGGAGGATTGAGTAAGAGGGAGACTCACTTTTTACCATATACCTTTTTGTGCGTTTCTAAGTTTGTACCATGTCAAACTATTATTTATTAATGTAGAAACTTACATTATACCGAGAAAACCATTTCTAATATTAGGAAGATCATACTTGCAGTAGTAAAGAGGATTTGGAAGGAGATCATTTAACTCAACAAATATGTATGAGCATGAGGACACCAGGGTGGGTATAGAAGTGAACATGGCAGACCCCGCCCCTGAGAGGGAAGACAGTTAGACAAGTGTTAAGGCAGCCACATGGGCTCTGGGACCCTAACCAAGAGAGGAAGACAACCCCTTGCTCTGAGTACAAAGCCCTTACTGCTGAAGAAGTTATTTTGTGGCAAAACCCCTACATGGCAGGCCTCAGTTTCTCATTTTTAAATTGTTGAAGTTGAGCTAGAACAGGAGTCTGCAAACTTTTTCTGTAAAGGGAAGATAGTAAATATTTTAGGCTTTGCAGGTCAGACTGTCTCTGCCACAACTGCTCAACTCTGATGTTGCAGCACAACGATACCTGAACAACAGAGCTGGCTGCAGTGCAATAAAACTATTGGAAGTTTTGGAAGTCTATTGAAGGTTCCAATAGAACTTTGAATGTCATATAATTTTTGTATGTCTTGAAATATTCTTCTTTTGATTTTTTTTCCAACCCTTTAAAAACATAAAATCTCTTCTTAGTTTGCAGGCTGTACAAAAATAGGCTGCCGGCCCTATTTCGTCCGCAGGCTGTGGTATGCTCACCTTTAAGTTAGAATATAGCTCCCATGTTAAAATTCGAAAGCTGTTCGTATAATATCTCAACACCCTCCAAAGAATAGCGGCGCTATGCACTGGTTCTACTAGCCCACTGAAGCTTTGTGGTTCTGTTGCTGATTGCTTGATTTGCATTTCATTTTGGTTTAACTTTGCATTTATTCTCTCAGCCCCTGCCACATTTATTCTTGCTGCATTGTGTGCGGATTTGAAATGGAGTCCTGCCCTGCAATGATGGTCACAGAAGAAGATTTAATTCCTCTGTGACTGCCGGTTAATTCATTTCTGGACATTAGACCACTTTTCTGAGCCCCACACCATATGCCGTATGGAATATCATTATGTGCTCCCTAGAGCTTCTGTTATTGCCATCTGTCTGTGACTTCCTGCGTGGTTTCTTTGGCAGCAGGTAATTCATCTATCAAAAATGCTTCTATCAAGTAAGTTTTAAAAACCCAATTCTAAACAACATCTGCCTCTGAATTTAGATGTATATTTTCAAGGCTTAAACATTTGAAGCACATTAATAATGATCTCTATTGTGAAGCCACAGTTGAAAATTATGAGTGTATTATATAGTCCGTCACCAGGGTAACACCCAGATACAAGCACTGCCAAACCGGGCCAAACCCTGCAAAACCCTCCACAAGTAAATCCCTAAAATCTCCTATTTTGAGGACTCTGATATGTGAGTCAGAACTTTGGCATTCTGCCTAAACTAGGTCTCTGTTCTCAAACACACTCAGAGTTTTCCTTCCTAATGGTAGGAATTGTATCTGTTCATTTTGTTTGTGTGTCCCCCGTATCTAATACAACACATAGCACTTAGTAGGAGTTCAATGAATTCATGTTGATCTGATCTGAAATATTGAATTACACCCGGAGAGTTTCTCGGTCATATCTCCATGCAATATCAATGACAGGACTTTTACTCAATGTGACACTGGTGATTGGTTGCAAAGAAAATGAATTGTTGGTAATGTTGCCTTGGTGGCTGATTATGAGTTTATATAAAATACATACCTATATTATAAAGAGGAATGAGATACTCAAAATAAAGCATTTTTAGATCCTTAGATGAATGCATGGCATAGATTGCCCAGGATCACCAGGTGTGGATGCAAGTGACTTGACCTCTGAATGAGAAAATCTTGGTTTAAATACCAGCTCTTTACAAGCTCTACAATAGTTTAAAAAAAAAAAAATTACCCCTTACTATCCAGGATCTAGTTTGGTCTCTGTGAAACAAGAACAATAATTCCTGCCCTGCTACCTCAAAGAAGTGATATAAGAATTGACCAAGATTGTGGAAATGACTAAAATTTACTAAAGAAAATTCACAAGTGAAAATAGGATTATTTCATTCACACATATTTATGGCCCACAAAGGGCAAAGCCCTGGGGAATACGTATCTTAAAAACAAAGACAAATAATTTTTAAAGGCAAACGAGTGACACACATGGGGAGAGTGCAGGAGTAGTCCTTAACTTGAGTGGGCTTGAAAATCAGACAGAGGGCATGGTACACATGCAGAATCCTGTGTCCCACCAGAGAGATGCTGGTGTGATAGATCTAGGTTCTGGCCAGGGGCTCTATGGATTTAACAAAATCCCCAGGAAATTCTGATGCAGGTGGGCCTTGGACCAGACTTTGAGAAAACCAACTTACGGCTTAGCAGGGAAGAGAGAAAAGAAAATCAATAATTAATTTCATATTAATTTTAGATCCCCCAACTAGACCTGCAATGATTTGTTAAAGTGGTGTTCACAGGCTGTGAGGAAACTAGTGAGGTGATGCGATCAAGAAGGGTACAGCAACGGTACAATGGGCGTGTTCTCCCCTAATTTCTCACATTTTCTGTCCTTTCCGCTGGTGACTCTAATCCTAGATCTCTTTAAAGAGTTGGCATGTTTGTTAGAATTCAGTGGGGTTTTATGCATTTAAAAAAATAAAAGCAATGGCTTATACAAGATAGAAGTTTATTTTTCTTACTCAAAAGCAAAGTCCAGAAATAAGTGGTTCAGGGCTGGGATGGTGGCGCCACAAAGGTGCTAGGGATCTCCCAGGCAACCTTCAGTTCTCCATTCTATCACCCCTAGGATGTGGGACCCTCAACCTCATGGTCCAAGATGGCAACTAGAGCACTATCTTCCAGAAGTAAGATGGAGATAAGAGAGGGTAAAAGGAGAACCAGCTGTCTCCCAAAGAGGCTTCCTAAAAGTTGTCAGGCCTTTCTGCCCATATCTCATTGGCTAAAACTCAGTAATATTGGCTCACCTAGCTGCAAGGAGGTGCAGAAATGTATCGATTATTCCCCAGGCAGCCACACACCAAGAAAAAAATCAGTGTTTCTATAAGAAAGGAAAGAGGGAAAAATGAATAATGAGGTAGGCAGCCAGCAATCTCAGGCCCAGACAGGGTCCTGGATTTGAAGCTTGTTTTCTTGGGCCTTGGCCTCTGGCCACAATGACTCCAGCTACCGCCTGATGTTGAAGCGCCCTGGAAACGGGCACAGCAGGGAAAATCCAGTGGTGCTGGTGGGCGGCTGGTAGAAGACTATAGTTTGGGGTTGCCAGACACAGATTTTCTAAGTTTGTGCATGCAAGTGCCCTCCGACCTCTGTCTTCTAACATCCATTTCCCTCACAGTATCCGCATCCCTCACAGATAGAGGGACAACTCTTTTGAACAGGATTTATATCCCAGACTTGAGACTAAATAACTCTATGACTCTCAGTAACTTGGCTGTTAAAGGCTTCCTTTTTATTTTTCTAAAACTGAGATAATTTCTGATTTAGCTACATCCCTCATAGGGTTATTTTGCTCATCAAATGATACATGTGAAGTGCTTTTAAACTTTAGGTTCAAATTCACACATATATTATTTTGAAAAAAGCATCCATCAAATGTATGCTAAGGATTAATAAAAGTAGTTTGAATTATTTAAATTGAGTTCACATACTTTAAACTTTAATTTAAAATTTCCTATTAGCAGGTGATATGAATAATTAAAATTTCTTGTTTAATCTGAAGGAAATTCTTCCTACTGAATTTTTAATAAAATATCCAAACTATGACTATCTCAGCTATTGCTTCTAGTTCTGCCTGATTAATGTAGCTCATTAGCACGAGAAATAATATCTCTCAAAACTGACCATTTATCTTGAGAATATTGTCATTTCTTCTTTGTATCAAATTCAGATGTCTTCTCGTTCTTCAATGACACCTCTTTCTTTTGCGTGTATGTTTTAGGTGCGGCTGAATAGGGACAGGCAAACACACACAACCACATTGACTGGCCTCACTGTACATGGATGAGGATTGACTAAAGTGAGCCCTGGAATGCTGCCTCTGCCCTTCATTCCTCTAGACGACGACTCACACCTTCTCTGCTCTCCGCAAACCACCAATGGTCCCTCACTCTAGGCTGATGAGCTGGACCTTGCCCTCCAATTCCCTGAGAAAAGAAAAACCACTAGAAGAGGATTGCTCTGTGTCTATACCATGCCCATATACTCTACCTTCTCTCTTGTTACAAGGCCAACCCCGTGTTCCTAACTAAGGCCAACCCTGCTGCCCATCCACTATCCCCCATACTCTCTCACTGCTCAAGAACTTTGACTAGGAATTTTTCTTTCTCTCTCTTGCATTGTCAAAATTTCTCTCTCGCATGGATTTATCCATATACAAACACGCTGTTATTTCTCATCTTGAATACAAAAAATCCTCTTTCTTGACCCCACTTCCTCTGCAGGCATCACCCTATTTTTCTCCTTCTCTTTGAAGCAAAGCACCTTGAAAGAGGTTTTAGTATTCAAAGTCTCCAACTGCTGTCTCTTGAACCCACTGAAATCAAGCCTTCATCCCACCATTTCATCAACTCTGCTCTCGTCTAGGTCACTGGCAACTTCCACGAGGGTAAGTCCAGTGGCCAGTCCCCAGATCTATCCTAATGTAACCTATCAACAGTACTCAACAGCTTTCACCCTCCCCTTCTTAATTCCTTTCTCCACCTGTCTTCTGGGGCACCACATACCATCCCCCCATTCTCACCCCCTACTCCCTCACCCATCCCATCCTCTGGCTCACTCCACGTCACCACACCGGCCTTCTTGTGATTCCTGGAGCAAGCCAGGAATGACTTTGTCTCAGGGCCTTTGAACCAACATTCCTTCTTCCAAGAATGCTTTTCTCTGGATATTAATCTAGCCTTTCCCTTCTTTCCTTCACCTCCCCCAACTTTACTGCCTTATTTTTCTCCTTAACACTTATCACCATCTAATCTACTATATATTTTACTGATTTATATTTTTATTATCTACTTCATCCACTATAAACTCCATGAAGGCAAGAATTTTTATCTTTTTTTAATTCATAATTCTATCCTCAACATTTAGAATAGAGCCTGGCACACAATAAATGCTTAATAAATGTTTGTCCAATAAGCACTAATGAACCATTTATTTCTTATAACACTTTGGGAAATAAACTTTTGTATAGCTGACACTTTATCTAGTGTGAATAAGTTCATGTATATTTGGATGTCATAGACTTTAAAGAAGAATTGGAGGTGCTCTGAGTGCCCAAATTGAGAGTACATCTATGTATTTGCTTTAGTTGAGAGTTTAGTTTATGCCAGATATTTTATGCAGATTATCTCATTTAATCCTCTCAAAAAACTTTAGAGAAGGTACTATTGCCATTTTATAGAAGAGGAAACAGAGATTTTAGAAAAATTGTGTAAATTGCCCAAGGACACCAACTGGTAGGTAATAGAGCTGGCCTTTGGGCACAGGCAGTCTGATTAACTGAAAATGCCACATTATCCCCGCTATTTATATTACTCTTATTTATTTATTTTTATTTTTTAAGCTTTATTGAGGTATAATTGACACATAAAAAAATTGCGCATATTTAATGTATACATTTTGATGAGTTTGGATACATGCATACACCCATGATGACATCACCACAATCAAGGTACTAAACATATCCATCACCTCCAAAATTTTCCTTGTTTTCTTTTGTGGGTTTGTGTGTGTGTGTGTGTGTATGTGTGTGTCTGTGTGTGATAAGATGACTCAACATGTAATTTATCTTCAATGTATTTTAAAGCGCACAGTACCAGATTATTAACTACAGGTACTATGTCGCACAGCAGATCTCTAGAATTTATTCGTCTTGTGTAACTGAGACTTTACCAGACTGCTTAGAACCTAGCTGAACAACCTTCTTCTCGTTATTTGTCTTAACATAGTTCTGATGAACATGCATATTGTTCTAAAACAGTCTCAGACAAACTGAAATTCAGGGTTCAGGATGCTGCTTTATTCTCACAGACATCTAAGCCCCTAGGTTAGCAAGCCCCTGGGTTTGGCTCCAAATAAGAACCCAGATTTGTAGACTAAGGTTAGGGATACATTGGCGTTCTTGCCTTGCCTGTAAAAATGTCCCCTCAGCCAAATTGTGCTCATCTATCAAGACCCAGCACAAATACCACCCACTCTACTAAGCCAAAGTGATTTCTTTCTCTTCTGAACCATGAGACTAATTTACAACTCTCTTGTGGCACCTACCTTACACTGAATTGACTTACAGTGGTTTGGATATGTATCATTTCTCCAAGAGACTGTAAGCCAGTGAGCAGGGACCGTGCCACATGTCTCTGTATCTCTCACAGCACTGAGCACAAGCGCCCAACTCGTACTTAAGGAATGAACCCTGATCTCATGTTGTGGTCTTCAGTCACTTTCATTCATTCAATAAATAACTACTAAGCACTGACCAGGGGCCTGGCCCTGTCCTAGGTATGGGTGATACAGCAGTGGATAAGAAAGACCACATCACTCTCCACATGGAGCTCCATTCTAGTGGCTATAGACAGACACTAAAACCATAGTTAGTGAGAAATGCTCTGCAGAGCCTTGAGAGAGAGACATAAAAGGAGAGAGTGGCTCCTATAGGCTGGGCGTTGAATGAAGTCCTCCCTGTGAAGAACATTTGAATGGAGTCTGAGGATGAGAAGGAACCAACCTCTTCAAGAACTGGAGGCAAGAGAGTTCCACATAGAGGGAACAACAATTGCATAGAGCTAGGATGGGAGTGAGCCTGGAGAGCTCAGGAAAGCGAAAGGGGGCCAACGTGGCTAAAACCCAGCGAACAAGGGAAAGCAGGGGAGGAGACTTTAACAGCCATGTTTTACTGGAGTTCAGATGACATCTTTCAAAACATAAATATTCTCATTTAAACATATAACAGCTGATACTTGAGAAACTGATTTATTTTTCAAAACAAATTAACTGGAGAATACAGCACCCACAATCATTTGGAAAGTTGTATCGTTGTTTTAAAGATAGGTACTTTCCTGCTGCGTTATATTTTAGAATATAATATTATTTTAATTATATAATAATTAGATTATCTGTCTAACAAGACAAGACTCTATCAATGGCTACAGCACAATGAAACATTTCAGGATGGGTCCTGAAAATATCCTCAGTATATTTCCGTGGGGCACGTTACAGCAAATGCTGTTTCATATTGTCACTTCAGGTTTAATTAACTGTGGAGATGGGTAGCAATTGTTGAAATTGGTTTATTAATGCAAACTTTCCTTTATTACGCCCCAAACCTCACTGGTACAGATCATCTGAGTACAATTAACTGCTTAGAGAAGTGCGGCTTACAATGCCGTCTGCGACAGTGCTGATCTGTGAACTATTTGTACCTGTCTGCTCTGAGGTAAGTACAGAAATTGAGAGTAAGTCATTAGAAACTTTTAGAGCAATTTTATAGTACCTCCATGAAATCCAAGCACGTGATCAATGTCAGCAAATGTGGTTTGAAGTTCAAAGGTCTGTATAAAAGTATGTTCTGTTGACATAGCTGCCATGACAAAACACCATTTTGGAGTGATTACCATGATTAAGAACTTGAACTGCTTCCTTCATTGAGAAAGTCTTGCTATAAAAAAAAAAAAACAATTCAGCTGAACTAAACAATGTACTTAGTGGTATAAGAACAATTGTGAATTATGTAGAGGTTAATGTGTTAAATTCAAGGTTATCCTCTTTACTATTTTATAATACGGAAGCTGACCACAAACAACTGTTAATGCTGAGATATGATGGCTGTTGAGGGGAAAATTCTGTTGTAATTGTTTAAACTGTAAACTTTCAGTGTTTCTGCAAGATAAGAAACCAGTTTCTCAACTTTTTAAAGATGCAAAAAAGGCCATCTATACTTTCTTATTGTCTGATATTTTCATATTTTTAATAATCTTAACACTCCATTCAATGAAAGAAAGTAACATTTTTTAATGACAGAAACAAATAAAAGGGCAAAAATAAAAGTTAGAAACTTGGAATAACAGAGTTTTTATAGACATTTATGACATTTCTTTTAACACTCATTATCAGTGAGGTAGTGATGAGCTGGATATTTCACACCTGTGAAAACTTATCACCAGGCAATTTGTGAATTTGATAGAATGTTTTGAATTTCATTTTCCACATATAGGAAATTCTTGGATCTAGAATCTACTTTCTTTCATCCAAAGGTAGTATAAATTTAGCTAAAATTTTACAGAATAATTTGTTAAAACTGGCTGCTAATGAAGGATTGAAGATGAATTATTTTGGATAAGAGTTAATAAATATCCTGAACTTGCTAAAATTGCTTTAACATCTTTATTCCATTTCTGTCAACATACTTCTGTGACACTCATTTCTCTGCCATGAGTGTTAATACGACAAAATGTAGAAGCTGTTTAGACTTATCCTCAGTAAGTAGTGCTGTCACCAATCTAACCTATATTAGCTAAATTAACAAGAAAGAAGCAGATCATTTTTCCCATTAAAAACTTTACATATTGATACGCACGTAAGTGTTTGTTTCAAATGTTTGCTTATTTGCATAGAGGTGTTTAACAGGAGAAATCATTATTTCCTTCATAACTTTTTTCGGCTATGATTGCAGTGATCAGTGTGGGTAGGAGTTGCAAACTTTTGGGAGTAGATAGAAGGATTAGGTGATGTAAAAACTGAATTCAGCCAAGTGAACCATGTAGCACCCCTACTCCCTTGAAGTCGAGGAGCCATGGCCCAGAATATTCCAATAGGTTCAGAATGTAAAAAACAACCACCACCACCCAGAGAGAGAGAGAGAGAATGTCCCATCTGGATCACCAACGAAAACCCAGTCAGCAGCCGAGTCAGGTCATTTTATAATCTCAAACAAGCAAAGAAAGCAACTCCAAAAATTAGATGAAGGGGCTGGCCCCGTGGAGTAGCGGTTAAGAGCATGCGCTCCGCTGCTGTGGCCCGGGTTCTGATCCCGGGTGCGCACCAATGCAACCACTTGTCAGGCCATGCTGTGGCGGCGTCCCATATAAAGTGGAGGGAGATGGGCACGGATGTTAGCCCAGGGCCAGTCTTCCTCAGCAAAAAGAGGGGGATTGGCATGGATGTTAGCTCAGGGCTGATCTTCCTCACACACACACACACACACAAAAATTAGATGAAAGGGTAACCACTCTCCCTCTCCAAATTATGAAGAACACAGAGATATTTCTTGGTGGATAAACATCTCTTATCCTTGCGAAAATTTAGAATTAGGAATAAAAATGTTCAAGAGAATGAAGCACTCAATGTTAATATTTGAAGGTGGAGAGATCTCCACATATTTGGAAGGAAGGCAGGGCCACCACCTTTCTCCACCTTTCTCTCCCTTCTGGTCAGAAGGATTTCCCATAGCCCCTGGAATGAGTAAGAGCTTCAAATTCAGATTTGCACAAGCAGGGCTTGAACACTGCCACCATCACTACCAGAGGTGTGCTCTGTAATAAGTTCTTTGCTTCTCTAAGCCTCAGTTTTCTCATCTTTATAATACTACCCATCTGAGAGCATTGTAAGGCTCAGACAACCAACAAGTAGAATGTTGGTACAGAGTAAGTGCTTAATAAAGAGTAGCAGCTCCACGTATCTGTTGCTGAGTCACAAACCACACCAAACTTGGTAGTGTAAAACAACAACCTTTCTGTTATGCTTGTGGATCCTGTGGTCCAGGAACTGAAAAACAGCACAGCAGGAACAACTCTTCTCTTCTCCACGATATCCGGCATCTCAGTTGGAGTGACAGAATGACACCATTTTAGAACATCTCCCTAAATTGAATATGGTAGAAGAGCTAATCCACCCAAGGGGCGTGCTTGAGGGACAAGGTTTGATTAGTGTGCAATATTAATGTGCAATATGTGTATACATATCAACCCCTCTAACTATAGCAATATTCTCTCAGGGGACTTGGTCCATTTCCTAGCAACACAGGGAAGAAAAACACTACGAATATTTCTATTAACGCACTTACTTCAACAATGTTGTTTGTTTGACAACCAGTGTATTATTTTGAGTATTATTCTTGTAGTGGGAAAAGGGGCAATAGATCTTAAATTTTTGTTATATTTTCATGTATCTTTGTGTGGAGATATTATGTGCATGATTTTTTATTATCTTCTTTATATTTTTTGTCTTTTCCAAACTCAATATGTATTACTTTTGCAATCAGAAAAGTGATGCTATGCTGACCATTCAAGCTTTGTTTAGGCAGTTATACATTGTGTCTTGTTTGCAATTCTTTTATAAGGATTTTCAGTTGCACCATGATAAGTGCCGTACATCTATTGACACAGCATCTTTCTTCAGAGAAGCTTCAGCATCATCTATTTGGACCTCATTAGGATCCCTGGAGATGATATTTTTGCCTAGCATTGAGAGCTGTACAGAACAGAAGATGGAAAGCCTAGCAGATTTTCATCCTATTTGATAGACTGAAAAATTTGGCTCTGGGAATTGGCAGTGATTCATCCACGGCTAAGCAGAGAGTACAAGAGCTGGGATGAGTCCCCAGAAGCCCCAAGTTTTGGTAGAATAAGCAGATGTCTAGACATGCTGTCCAGAATGTCCACATCAGTGTAAAGTGATTACTCAGAGACAGCCAGTCAACAAATACTGACATATTTGCCCTATAATGTGTGACCTTTCACAGGGAAATGGTTGAAACTCAAATGCAAGTGGAAAGAATTGCTCAAAAATATTTTTATGGCTCCTAATCTATGAGTACATTTATTTATTGGAAAATCCACCAATTTATTTGTGGTTAGAACAGTGCAATCAAAGATCCTCATTGTATCTAAGTTGAAATATATTAATAAATCAGTGTCTCTAATAGAGATATCCTGTATTAAAATTTTAAAAGTTTTCTATGATCTTAGCATTTAAAAATAGATACAAGCTTGATTTCCACTTACGGTATAGCAAGGAAACTAAGAATAATTCACTTGAATTATTGACTATGATATTTTTCACTTGATGGTAATTATATTTGTTGTTACTCTCCAAGTCCCTTGGAAACCTTTGTTTTACTGAGTTAAACAGCTTTTATTAAAATGTATCTTGTCGGGCCGGCCCCGTGGCTTAGTGGTTAAGTGCATGCGCTCCGCTACTGGCGGCCTGGGTTCGGATCCCGGGCTCACACCGACACACCACTTCTCCGGCCATGCTGAGGCCGCGTCCCACATACAGCAACTAGAAGGATGTGCAACTATGACATACAACTATCTACTGGGGCTTTGGGGAAAAAAAGGAGGAGGATTGGCAATAGATGTTAGCTCAGAGCCGGTCTTCCTCAGCAAAAAGAGGAGGATTAGCACGGATGTTAACTCAGGGCTGATCTTCCTCACAAAAAAATAAAATAAAATAAAATAAAATGTATCTTGTCAAACTAGAGTATAAGTAAGGAAAAATAATTTCTACATATCATTTAATATGAGAAGATAATATTCAAACATAGATCCATCTGATTCTGAACAGATCTGCAGGATATACTAAAATTATTTAAAGTTATTTTTCTTATTTTGTAAACCTCAGAGTGGGTCACCACATTTCTAGGAAGTGAAATGTATGGTAAGATCATAGTACATACAGATTTTGGCAGGAGCCTAATTTCATGCCTACCCTCAAGTAATGCACATTTTTGGAGCACTTAAAAATATTCTTATTAATAACACTGAAAAGAACCCACAACCAGGCATGGTGGAGACTCGCCAAGTGCAATTTTGAATCATGTGTCTTTTTCTGATTCAAGTACAGTACATTCAGAGCTCAGTATTTTCCCTTCATTATTGATTGCGTTCTCTCCATCAGTGTGATCTTGTTCCCAAGGGCCTTTCATCCACAATTGACACTAGAAAGGAGTGGAATTGATCTAGGGTACGTGGATGATCCTATTCTATGAATTTTATGATATAGTTATAGACACTAGAACCAGGAACTACTATACCACCACAGGCCCTAGAGGTCCCCTGAGTAACATTTTGAATACTAAATTTTTAAAGAGTGTGCATCCTTAGAATGGAGAATTAGAGAAAAGGGCATTGGCACCTGTCAGGCATTGTGATATACTGAGCCTATCTACCCTAGAGTAACTTTCACAAATCCATAGACGATGACACAACTACTAATCAGGCCTGATGTAAGCATCATGGTCCTGAATAATGATCCTGATTATGCTCTGTCACAAAGGTGAGGCAAACACAGCATCTTGTATATTTCCTTCTTATTCCTTTCACTGACCCAGAGGTCACGCTTTAGATTTCAACATTGGGTAGGTGATTAAATGCACTCCATACTACTTTGGAACCATCCATTATTTGAGTCCACATTCCACACACTGGGGGTCTCTTATGACTATAGTTTCTTAGATTGTAACTGAAAGCTGGTGACCCAAAAGTGTCTCACGTATAGATGTGACCTAGACGAAATATCTCTGACATGGACTAGAACCTTTAATATGAGGCTTTCTCCAAGATACAAAGCTTATTTCCCAGTGAAAGAAAATGGCTTCCAACTTTTTAGTATTGACAGGGAGAAATGACAAGGACAGTTTGTCTTGGAAGCTAGAGAGACCATCTAGCTTCCAGAGACCACTCTAAGAAGTCATTCAAGTAATCTTGTTACCCATACATCATCATGGTTTCAGGTGCATTTCAGACACAAGGCATCTCCGATCTCAGGATTAAGCAGAATTTGCAGCAAAGGTTAATGTTTTGACAGCAGAATACCCAATGTGCTCTAATCTTAATCTTAATCTATTCAAGTAATTTTAACTACTGTGAACAACAACTCTCTACTTCCCTTGGACCTTACTATGCTAGAGCTGTGGAAAAACACTCTTCCTTTACATAGTTAGCTCAGTCTTCTCCAACTTTACATCTAGACCTTTCTCCATTCTCTTTCCAGATGATATAACCTCTGAAATGAATTCTTGCCTTTCACTTTCCCTTAGTACGCTCTCCTCCATTTTAGACACTAGGAATTGCTCATTGGGTATGTATATCGAGTATCTTGACTCTGTGACCATTATAATAAACACAGTCAGATGCTAGGTTAGGAAAATGGCAGCCAGTCTTATCTCCATTCAGGATGAGCCTCTCTCTCCCCAGGATGAAGAGAAGCACACTGTGTCATTAGAGGATATTGTTACTACGTGACACCCTTTGCGTCCTATCACAGTCTCCTTTCTCCTGGGGCACTCCTTTACTGGATGAACTGCTTCATCAGTTTCTGTGAGGGCTTTTCAGAGTATGGGCACAGTCACTGCTTTTTGGGTCGTGAGTCATGTATCTTCCTCAATTCCTGGAGGCAGGTTTACCTCCAACATAGCGTCAGAGAAGCCCAACCTCTGGCTCAAGATCACTATCGACTGCGCTACCTTGAAATATCATTCAGCAATTCATGCCTTTATTCATTCAACAAATATTGACTGAGCACCTTCATGTGCCAGCCACCAAGCCAAGCATTGGTGATACAATGATGAGCAAAAAACGACATCATCTCTGTCCTCAAGGAGCTTGCTCTCTACTCTATTGGGTTAGTCGTTAATCAAATAATCATACAAATAAGTGGAAAAATTTTCACTAAGTGCTAAGATGTTAGGGAGGCCTTCCTTGATAAGTGATGATTGAGATGAAATCTGAAAAAAGAATGGAATTTGACTAGGTGAAGAAAGGTAAAGAACTTCCCACACAGTGGCAATTGCATGTTCAAAGGCCCTGTGGTAAGAGAAAGCAAGGCATGACCTGAGTGTGTTAGTGGCTAGGGACGGGGGTGGAATGTTGTCCAAGATAAAGCTGGCAAGGTGGGCAGGGACCAAATCATAAAGGGCCTTATAACCATGTTAAAGATTTGGTTTATCCTCAAAGCAATGGGAAGCCATTAAGCGCTTTGGTGGATGGGAAAAGTGGTAAAGTGATCAGATTTGTGTTTCGAACAGATCACTCTAGTGATAGTGTAGGGGAGAGGTAGATGAGGCTAAAATATGAGTACGGAACCAGTCAGATTAGACCATTGGAATAATCCAGGTGAGAAATGAAGGAAGCTCAGTCTATGGAGATGGATATGGATAGAAGTGGGTGGATGCCAGGTATTTTTAGGACTCAGTGATGGTTTGAACATGAGAAATGAACAAATAGATGTTTCAAGGATGGACAGAGAAAGACTATTTGGAGGAATCAAAGTTATCTCTATAAATATTTTGTTTTCATCTTTTCAAGTTCCTCTGACATTGCAATTTTTTGATAGTCTGCTCTTTTCTTGAAAAACTAGGGAACTGGGGTTTGCCAGAGAGAATTTAGCTTATAGTCAAGTGCAGTTGTTGATCATCATGTTGAGGATATGAGTGAGAGTGGTTCACTGGGAAGGCCAAACATATGGGTTAAATGATGAATATTTCCTATAGAAATTGGCAGTTGGCAAATGTCAAGTACACTCATCCCATCCTCACTCAAGAAACTGGTAAATTTCCTCTGGTCCATGTGGCCATGAGTTCTTTTATGCTGTCAACACCTGCTTTGATAATTATAGCTTCCTTCTGAACTATGACAAAGAAACTCGTAATCAAACCAGTCCATCTGTGTTTCAGACTTTCTGCAGTAAATTTTGCTTGCAGATTATCTATCTAGGCAGTTAATTGATCACATTCCCTATAAAATGTACCATCTTGTGTAGTGTTGTTTGTTTTCTGAGGAAGGGTAACCCTGGAGAAGGTACTGGTTTAACAGATACTACATTTATTGTGGTCTTTTTATTACCTCAGTCCCAGCTCTGGGATTGTTAAACAGAACTCTATTTTATGTTCACCCTTCCTGGGACTCTACCACTGACAGTTCCCTTGGGAGCAAGACAGATTTGCTTGGGAGCTCTATCAAACCCGGATCTGAGATGACAAAATAGTCAGGTTGCTTCTTCCACATTATCCTTCTCCACATTCGACAACTCACAGAACTTCTCAAACTCTCAGGGAATGCACTGTGCCCCACCCTTAGATACTAATTGACTGCTATAAAGAACAGCTGGGTTCAACATATCAAACATTTACTGAATATTTACTATAGGCCAGGCACGGTGCTATGTAATTTATAGGCAGAAAAATTTTTATTGAGGTATAACGTGTAGTAAAGTGCATAAATCTTTATTGCACAGTGTAAATCCCGATGAAATTTTGTATATGTACGCACTGTTTAACCACCACCCGGATCATGATATAGCATATTTCCAACACCCAGTAAGAGTCTCTCATTCTCATTACCCAGACAATACCTTTACCTCCCCCATGATAAACATTATTCTGACCTCTATCACCATAGTTCAGTTTTGCCTGTTCTTGAACTTCATGTAAATGGAACCCTACAGTATGTGTTTGAGAGTCATCCATGTTGTTGCATCTAGCGGTAGTTCATTCTTTTTTTATTGCTATGTAGTTTTCCATTGTATAACTATATCACAATTTATTTATCCATGATTCTTTTGATAAGGCATTTGAGTTATTTTGAGTTTTAGGCTATTATAAATAACGGTATGACCATTATCATATGTCTTTTTTTGGCGGACCTCTTTTGGATATACTCCTAGGAGAGAAATTACTGGATCATGAGATAGGCATACATTCAGTATATATTAGTAGATACTGCCAAACAGCTTTCCAAAATGGTTATACCAGTTTGCACACTTACTAGCAGTTTCTGAGGTAATTCCAGTTTCTCCACATCATCACCAATGCTTGATATCATTAGTGTTTAATTCTAGCCATTCTGGTGCATGTGTGGTGTTATCTCATAGTTTTAGCTTGTGTTTCCCCAATGACTAATGATGTTAAGCACTTTTTAATACACTTATTGGCCATTTGGAAATCCTTCTTCATGAAGTGTCTTTTTGCCCATATTTTTTTTAATGTTGTCTTTTTCTTACTGATTTGTAGAAATTCTGGCTTGCTGTGTCAGTT
Organism: Diceros bicornis minor; assembly: GCF_020826845.1. Lineage (NCBI taxonomy): Eukaryota > Metazoa > Chordata > Mammalia > Perissodactyla > Rhinocerotidae > Diceros > Diceros bicornis. The sequence goes on along the minus strand of NC_080747.1, from coordinate 31,033,207 downwards.
ATCTAGTAATACATAACTAATTATCCCAAAATTTAGTGGCTCAAAAGAGCAACAATCATTTTAATATTCTCTCTCATGATTCTAGGAGTTTACTGGGCTCAGCTAGGCAATTCTCACTTTGGGTCTTTTGTGAGGTTGCATTCAGATGGCGACGGAATTATCCAAAATCTCCATTATTCACATGTCTAATACCTGGCCTCAAACAGCTGGAGACTGGAAGAGCTGGAGGTCTTTAGGCATCTCGCTATAACTCAATGTAGTCTTGTCTCATGGTCTCTCCACTGTAGGGCTTTGGTGTAGTTGGACTTCCTACATGGTGGTTCAGGGTTCCAAAAGGCACATGTCCCAACAGAATGACCCAAGTAGAAGTTGAATCACGTTTTGTAGTCTAGCCTCAGAAGCCACATAGCATCACTTCCGCCCTTCAGTGTTAACCAAGGCCATCACAAAGGCCCACCCAGTTTTAAGAGAGAAAACATAGACTCTACCTCTTGATGGGGGAGTGGCAATTCTTTAGAAGACCATGTGGGACCAAAAATGTCATTGTGGCCATTTTTGGAAAAAATAATGTACCACAGTACACCCTCTGGCCATAATTCACATTCTTCTCACATACATAATATACTTACATCCTTCCCAGAGATACCCCAATGTCCATTCTCATTATGACAATATCTGAGGCTTGAGGTCCAAGAGCTCATCATCTGAATCAGTTCCAGATGTGGATTAGGCTCCTCAGGTACAGCTCCTTGAATACCATTCTCCCATCCGGAGATCTGTGAACTAAAGTTATCTGCCCCACACATTCGCATACAATAGTGGAACAGTCATAGGCTAGTTGCAACAGGCACTCCTGTTCAAAATGGGGGGAAATGGGAGGCACACAGCGGTCACTGGTCTAAAATCTAGCTGGGCACATGCAGGGCTCAGTCCTACTTTCTGGGAATGAATCTCTGTGGCTTTTAGTTCCAACCTCCAGGCTCTTGGTTCCACCCTCTGGATTATCATTATTCTTTCAATAAATGTAGCCTGTGCTTGCAACTGAGTAGTTTTCTCAGCCTTCCTCTTGTCCATAGATGTTTGAGGGTCCCCAAACATCTTTTCATTGTGTACTGTCTTAGTCCATTTTAGTCCAAGCTGTTACATTCCTTTAAAAAACTTTATGGATTTCTTATGACCATGCCTCCAAGTGATTTTGAGAAAGGCCCTTTCCTGTCATGGGCTCTCTGTAAGTCTGCTATAAGACCCAGGCTCCCTGCAAAGCTGAACTCTCTGTAAATGAACCGAGATTCTGAGAAGCCCTATTCTTAAGATTCTCTCCAAAAGGGCTATTTTTCAGTTTGAAAGGGTCTATGAAACGCTACTATAAGGTCTTAACTAAGGATTTTACTGGCACACCCTCAGTTTCATGTTTAGACCACGTGTTCATAATCATGTCCTGGATTTGATCTCTGCCTGAAGCCATTTCTTAATTTTGGCATTGTTTGCCATCTAGAGAGGCTGGGAATGAGAAACAATTTCATTTTTGAACCAAATAAGTCCCAGGTCCTTTACAGTTAAGTTTATTTCTCTCCTTATTTAGTTTATCTCTCACTTCACCCATTTACTACAGGCAGTGAGAAGAAGCCAGGTGGCATCTACAACACTCTGCCTTGAAATTACCTTAGCTGTATCACAGCTAAGGTAGCTGTATCACATTAAGTACATTTTCTTTCTTTCTTTTTTTTTTTTTTTGTGAGGAAGATCAGCCCTGAGCTAACATCCATGCTAATCCTCCTCTTTTTGCTGAGGAAGACCGGCTCTGAGCTAACATCTACTGTCAATCCTCCTACTTTTTTTGCTCAAAGCCCCAGTGGATAGTTGTATGGCACAGTTGCACATCCTTCTAGTTGCTGTATGTGGGACGCAGCCTCAGCATGGCCAGAGAAGCGGTGCGTCGGTGCGCGCCCAGGATCCAAAACCGGGCTGCCAGTAGTGGAGCGCGTACACTTAACCACTAAGCCACGAGGCCAGCCCAAGTACATTTTCTATTTTCCATGTAACCACAGGTTACAGTGTTGTTAAACTTTCCATCACCACATCATAGGGTTCCTTTTCCCCCAACTTTCCAAAACATTTTCCTCACTTATTTTAAGCTCTCACCAACTGCATACTCAAGGCCGTTTGGACTTCCACAACAGCTTCAAGGCTCATCAAGCTTCTGCCCAACTCCACGTCCCAAAGCCACTGTCACATATTTTAGGTTTTGTTAAGGCAGCAGCTCAATTCTATGGACCAAACTTTTCCAGTTATTTATGGCTATATAACAAAACTACCCTAAAACTTTGTAGTTTAAAAGGACAACACCTGTTTATTTTGCTTATACATCTGCAATTTGGGTAAGGCTCAACAGAGAAGGCTTTTCTTTGCTCCACACAGCATCAGCTGGGGCAGCCCAACTGTGGGCAGGAATGTTTGCTCTCAAGATGGCTCACTCACGTGGCTGGCAAGTTGATGTCGACTGTCAACTGGGCTGAGGGATGGAGGCCTCAGTTCCTATCCATATGGGCTTCTCCACATGGCTTATATTTCCTCACAGTAAGGTGATTGGGTTTCAAGGGTGAATGTCCCAAGAGAGGTGGAAACTGTATGATTTTTTATGATCTTGCCTCAGAAGTCCCATAGCATTACCTCTGTCCTGTTGTATTAGTCAAAATAGTCACAAAGGTCCACCCAGTTTCAAGGGAGGGACATAAACCTGGGACACAAACCTTGATGGGACAGTGGCAAGGTTCTGAATGAGCATATGAGATGGGAAATATTATCACAGACATTTCTGGAAAATACAATCTGCCACACCTGCATTTTCACTCTGCTAGTCCTATCTTACATTAATAAAAGTTCTTGATTTTAATGAAGTCTAATGTATCAATCTTTTCTTTTATGGCTAAGTCTTTGTGAGTGCTAGTTAAGAAAGCTTTGCCTACTTTCAAGTTACATTATTGTACTTAATCCTCGTCACTATCCTAGAAGGGAGGTACTTATGGTACTGTAGGCCTCAGTTTTATAGATAAGGAAATTGAAGCACAGAGAAGTTAAACACTTGCTCATGGCCTGATTCCAAAGTTCATGCTTTTGTCTTTCTTTTCACTCTGACTCTCTGGGCACCCTAACACTTAGAGTGAACATCTATTCCTACGGAACCTATTCTGATTAGGCCTGACATCCCTGGGACCACCTCAGAGCTGATGCTTCCTCTGGAAGCGTGTCTGTCTACCTATATTTTCCTTCCGCTCCTCCAGGACAAATAGTCCATGAAAAGCCAACTCTCTCAAGTTCCTAGATGATCTTGTAAGAAGTCACAAAGGATAAGGCAGCTTCTTAGACACATCTGACTGAAATTAGGTACAAACTCGAAGGGTTTTTGTTTTGTTTTGTGTTTTTGCTGTTATTATTGTTGTGGTTTGGTTTGGTTTGGTCTCCAGGAAGAAACATAGGGTAAGGAAAAGATAACTGCACATTCTAGTCCAAATAGCCCTAAAAGTGGGTTCTGTTTTTAGGATGGAATATAAATCGCTATACAATCTCAAGCTTAACCGTGAACAGGTCTGTCAGACATAAGAGGAGTAAAAAACTACCTGTTCCATGTGCTTCACCAGATTGTAGTGAAGACAAAATGAGCTAATGGACAGAAGTCACCTCTAAGGGCAATGACTGTGATGCTTCTTTGCTCATGCTCAAAGCAGCGAAGCCCTTCCAAGAGGCAAGCCAGCAGACCGAGAGGAGAACAGAGCCATTCTCTAGTCAGAGCATACCTTAGGAAAACTTTGTGATCCTAATAATGTCATCATACATAAACACCTATATTTTTATCTCAACTATGTTACCAGGCATTTGGAAGTGCTCCAGCTTTTCGCAGTTGTGCCTTCCCTCACATGAACTACTAGGTAATTTAAGTGACTCATTAAAGGAGGGAAGAGGCAAGTCAGGACTGTGCTAGTTCACTTTGCAAGTTTCCTGTTAAAATAGGTAAGGGGTGAGAAGTAGGATGGTAGTTTACAAGATAATCATTCCTTGCCAATTCAGAATTAGTTATGGCCTGTGACAAAGCAAGTAAGTTATTTCCTTTAACTTCTTGGTTTACTTAAAGTGACAACATAATAGAATTATTGTATTTATCTCCAGTTGCTAAATGGCAGGCTCAAAAAATCCTGACATCAGAAGAAAAGATAAGCTCTAATCAGGGCCAAATTGAAAAGTGGCTGATATTTATTGAATGCTGACTATGTGGCAGGCAGTTTTCTAAGTGCCTATAGTGTTAACTCATTCAATTCCCATGACAGCTCTGTGGGTGAGATATGATCATGTTCCCTATTCTACAGATATGGAAAACTAGGCCCAGGGAGGTGTGGCGATCCAGAATTTTATCCAATGGAGATGGAAGCCAGGCTCTGCCCTCAGAATCTTACATTGTATCATCTCTCTATAAGATATAGGATTCAATGTTAAAACTAATATTCAAAAACATCAGCCTAAAGACAGCTTACTTATGGCTGACAGCCTGAAACAGGTGAACAGGAAAAAAACCCTCCAGTTCTATAGCTGGGGAGGATGGCTAGTTATTAACGCTGAGTAGAAGAGTGCAAGAGCCGCTTCCGCAAAGAGGGAGGAGCCAGTTCCAAAACTCCTCCAATCCCGGAGCTGCTCTCTCCTTCCTCTAAGCCAGGGCGAGTGTAATAACTTTGCTCTTGTTGCCATTGCAAAAGCAACAGCAGTAAAATGACTGTGGGCAAAATGGTAGCTGTGAGGGTGCTCGTTGGAGGAAAGCAACCCTCCTTAGACACTGTCGGTGAAGATGCTGAGAAACTGTGGATGGAGAGAAATTCTACACAACGACATTAGGAGTCCTGATACAATGTTATCACTCCAAGGCAAACAAGCTGGCACCTGAATGGCAATGGAACCCAAAATGGGGTCATCAAATGATGTAGCACCAAGGTGTTTTAAGGGGAATGAAGACAAGCCTTCCACCACATCTGGTGAAAGGTTTCTTCCATTTCTTAATATGGAAAACTTGGAATGAATGTCAGAACTGGACATTATATTAGTAATGGTGAATGTATATGTAGCTTCACTCATATCCACTTGAAACACTTTTTTCTTACCAGACTTTCAACTGCCAGAAGGTGCAACTCTTTGTCTAAGCCCTAAGGGCTTTCTTGGGGACCCAGAGGTGCTGAAGAATTAACCAGTATCACCACCAAACCCATCACCACCTCTCCACACAGATTGCCCAACAGGCTCCAACCAATGGCCAATGGGAGATGGTGGATACAGAACCCAGATCCCTTGTTTCTCAGCGAGAACCTAAGGTATGCTCTTCACTGTCTCCCAGAGTCCCCAGAAGGACTGAGCTCCAGTTATATATACACAGTAGAAACTTGCTTGGAAACATACCATTTATTGGCTTCCTGTCTCACTTCCCTATCAGTGTTTCCTGGGATGAGCTCCCAATTAAACCAGTTGCCTTAGAGTCTGCGTCTAGGGGAACCCAAACCAAAATATTATGTTGACATATACTTAAATTAGGGCATAGTAAACTGTACACAACTCTTATTCCATGGTATGTGTTTTGTCCTAAATAAGTAGCTCAGGTGTTCTTGCTAGCCAATACCTGAACTGGATAGTCCTGACAAATGCTCTATCAGTTCTCTTGCTCAGGTTTGGGTGGGTCAGTTAGTAAACTAGTGTCTTCTGAATGTAGACGATTCTGTCTGGGTTGCCTCAACTTACACAACTGACCAAGTGTATCACAGTTCTTAGTTAATTTTTCCCAATTTTCAAGAAGTGTTGCCAGAATTATTTAATCAGTTTGATTGTCAGCTCCAAGACAGCAAGAACTTTGTCCATCTTGCCCATAGCTATGATAGCCCACAGTTCCCAGAAAAATATCCAGTACCCAGGAGATATATAATAATGAATGCATGTTCTAAAAAGCGTAAATAATTTTTAAACGCTGCATTAGAACCTCATTTGACATAAATTATTAAACCGAGCTTCTTATTAAAGATGTATGTCTATCAAACACAATGTGTATCATTAGACTAGCTGATAGGTCTGAAAGCTATTAGCAAGGTAGCTGGCAATTATTATTGTTGGGACTAACAATTAATGAGCATGTGCTAACTGACATATACTTTGTTTACTCTTTTGAAAGACAGCATGGGTTTTGGTGTAAGACAGACTTGGGTTCATGCCATTTGCTGGCTCTGTACTTTGGGCAAATTACCTTACAGTTTTGAGCCTAAGCTTTCTCATCTGTAAATTAGTAAACACTGTATTTGGTTGAATCAAAGATGTCATTAGTTATAAGATACACCATTTTATGCTCGATTAAGAAAGGAAAAAACCCAGCCAATTAAACTATGATAATATGCTTTCTTATCACATGGATTATAAGAAGCATCCTGAATTCAGAGTTGCTAAAATATGAACAAAGGTGCATTTTAGAGTCAATACAATATGGAACAATAATGAGCTTAAGAGGTTAGTCTTGTGTGGATTAAAATGGATATTTTATAATATATATTATAATACAATATATATAAAACAATATATAGGAAGTATATATACTGCATATAGAATATGTAAAGCACATATAGAAGGCAATTAATAAATATTAATTCATTTCCTCCTGTCTTTGATTAACTTCCTTAGTTAAAAATTTAGATGTTTGAAAAACACTGATTTCATATTATTATATTCAACCATATAGATAAAAGGAAGTGTACTGAGAAAGTTTATTGTCTAAGAAACAAGAGCTGTGCAAACAATTGAACCTTGATATATTATATAATTGATGATGCAATACCGGGGAGAAAAGAGCATTAATCTCTTAAGTGAGGTGAGAATTGTGTCAAATAAATTTAGAAAACAATTAATGATGATTAGAAAATAACTGTGCTTTGCAATTGTGAAGACACTCAAAAATCAGCAAATTGTTGAATAGAAAGAAATATTTTACAATTGAGTCTGCTACAAACTTCTCAGGGTTCTGAGCCAACCCACTGGAGCAGTGATGTAGTGAAGAAAAGAAGATAAAGGAGTGAAATATTAGAAGCATTGTTTTTGAAATCAGAATCAAAATAAAGATGCCACTATCACTACTTTTAGTCTATTCAATATTGTAGTACAGGTTGTAGCCAGAGCAATAAGACAAAAATGTAAAAAGCTATAAGGATTGGAAAGGAAAAAATAAAACTATAATCATTTGCAGGTAACATGATTGTCTGCACATAGACAAACAAAAAAGTAGAAAACTCCTCACAAGGAACAATATAAAAATCAGTTATATTTCTATACACTAGCAACAGTTAAAAAGCATACTTTTTAAAAAAAGGATTTGCAATAGCCATAGGAAAATAATTAAGGTAACTATGAATAAATCGAACAAAGTTGGGCAAGACCTTTAGAAAGAAAATTGTAAATATTTATTGAAAAACATAAAAAGAAGGCCTAAATAAATGTAGAGCTATATCATGTTAGTGGAAAGGAAGACAAAATATGGTAAAGATGTCAGATTTCCCCAAATTTGATCTATAGCAAACTCCAATTCCAATCCAAATTTCAAATATGCTTATTGTGGACTTTGACAATCTGATCCTAAAACTTAAATGAAAAAAACAAATTGCTGAGAATAGTCAAGATACTTCTGAAGAAGAAGTGTGGAAACTTGCTATAATAAATATTAAAACTTATTATAGGGCCGGCCCCATGGCTTAGCGGTTAAGTGTGCGCGCTCCGCTGCTGGCGGCCCGGGGTTCGGATACCGGGCGTGCACCGAGGAACCGCTTCTCCGGCCATGCTGAGGCTGCGTCCCACATACAGCAACTAGAAGGATGTGCAGCTATGACATACAACTATCTGCTGGGGCTTTGGGGGAAAAAATAAATAAATAAATATAAATGAAATGTGGAAATTCCATTAAAACATAAAAAAAAAAACTTATTATAAAGCTACAATTATAAGAGTATGGTGCTTGCATAGGAGTTGACAAAGAGATTAGTGGAACAGAATAGAAAGCCCAGGTACAGATAAAACAAAGATGGAAACTTGATACACGACTGTTATAGCAAGTCAAATGGGAAAAGGGAAGTAGTATTCCATAAATGGTGCCAGAATATGATGTTTTTCCATATGGGAAAAAGTGAAAGTTGGATCCCTATTTCATATCAGATGAAAAAATCAATTCTGATATATTAAAGACCAAATGTGAAAAGTAAAACTTTAAAAACATTTTAGAAGAGAATATAAGAAAATATCCTAATTATTTGGAATATGGAAAAATGTCATAAATGAGATATAAAAAGGCATAACACACCAAAAACACAAGAAAAAAAATCATGAATTGATTATAGTAAAGAAAAAAAGTAAAAAGAAGGCTAGAAAATGGAATAATATATTTGGAACACAATATACCTGGCAAAGGAGATTAATAATAATAGTAATAATAATAATAATCTCTCCTGAATGAATAAAAAAAGACAAAATTTCATATAAAACTGGACAGAGACATGAAGAGGCATTTCAGAAGAGGAAATACAAATGGCCAATAAACATATGAAAAGATATTTAACCTCAATACTAATCAAGAAAATACAAATTAAAATCACTTAGAAGGGTTAATTGTACCAATGGCCCCAAGTTTTCGTGTCTCCCTGTGTCCACATGCTTTGGTAGTGCCCTCCCTTACTGATTCTGGGCTTGACCATGTCCAAACTGACAATAGCAAACTTATTGTAAGCAGAGCTTGTACAAGCACTTGAGTGTTTCTGCACTTTTTCTTGCTCCTCTGTCTTAGCCATGAGGACAAGCCCAGACTGTTCTACTGGAGGATGAGAGACCCGTGGAACAGAGCTGAATTGTGAGGTCATCCTAGAGCAGCCAACCCATTGATGACCTGATAGCTGTCTGCAGGACATGAGCAAGGCCAGGTGAGGTCAGCAGAACTTGGCTCAGATCAGCAGAATCACCCAGCCTACCCTTGACTAGTGAGAAATAATAAATGGTTGTTGTTTTAAGATAGTAAGTTTTGGGGTGGTTAGTATGTAGCAATGACTAACTGATACCAGTACTATTTTACACCCATCAGACTGGCAAAATTAAGAAGTCTGACAATGCCATGAGTTAGTGAGGATATGAAGCAATGGGAACTCCTAACACACTAGTGGTACAGACTGGTATAACCGCTTCGGAAAATAATTTTCCCTCATCTTTTAAAGATAAAAATAGCTTATGGCCCAGCAGTTCCATTCCTGCGTGTATCAGTGAATGCATGTGCACCTTGCATGTGCACCTTAGAAAAACGCATATTCCGGAGATATGTGTAAGAATGTTCACAGCAACATTGTAATAGCAAAAAACGCAAACGATCCAAGTATCTGACATCATAAAGGACAAATAATTTGTAGTATTTACATAAAGTGGAATAGTGGAGGTGCATAAACCAAAGCAAAATTATCAATATGGATTGATCTTACAAACACAATGTTGAGTGAAAAAAGCAAATGGCAGAAGAATACAGGCAATAGAATACTATTTATATAGAGTTCAGAGAGGTATAAAACTAAATATATTGTTTAGAGATATATACAAATGTAGTAAAATTATAAAAATTCTTATTGCGAAATTCAGGGAGGTGTATTCATCGGAGGAAGACAGAGGGACTTCAGCAGGTTTGGTGATATTCTGTTTCTTAAGCTGGGTTGGTAGGTACATATGTATTCATTTTATTATTCTTTATATCTTGTATGCTATACATCCATTCCAAAGAATCTATCATCTATCTATCTATATCTATCTATCTATCTATCTATCTATCTATCTATCTATCTATCTATCTAAGGATCCATTCTTTGGAAACAGTATAAAAAGTAAAGAGAGAGAGAGAGTTGGAAGCATATCCCTATGACTATATCCATATTACTGTACACATTGTTGTCAGGTGTACAGAGCAGAGCCCAGGGGAATCTCGCTAACACTGTACTTCTTTGATGTCCTCACCAGGGAAAGATAAGAGGTATATGCTTTGTTTTTTTCCCAAAATCAACAGTTTCCAAAATACTTCATTTTGTTGTTTTAAGCACATGCCCTTTTGTTGTGACTCCAGATAGCGTTTTCTGAGCACATGAGCAGCGTGCTGCTTCCTGCACTAGCACCGATGTGGAAAAGCCGGTGATTATTAACCTCCTGGAAGGATGGATGTAAAGAGACAATGTGCAGCAAACATAGGAGACCTACAATCTCTCAAGTGTCCAAATTATTCCCTGATGTAAGAGAGGCTAGACTTTTCAGATGCTAGGGTTGCTTTTAACTTGCAATCAATCAATTGATATCTACCATAAGCTTCAACTGTGCTGGATGATTAGGGTACAAAAACATAAAAGTACATACCCAAGAGAACTGAAAACATACATCCACACAAAAACTTACATAAGAATGTTCATAGCAGCATTCTTCATAATAGCTAAAAAATGGAAATAACCCAAATGTCCATCAACTGAAAAATGGATAAACAAAATGTGGTATATGCGTACGATAGAATATTATTCGGTCATAAAAAGGAACGAAATATTGATACATGCTACAACATGGTTGAACATTGAAAACATTATACAACATGAAAGAAGCCAGATACATATTGTATGATTCCATTGATATAAAGTGAAGAGGCAAATCAATAGAGACAGAAAATAGATTAATGATTACCAGGGGCTGAGGTAACCAGGGGGGTAATGGGAATGACTGCTAATGGGTAAGGGGTTTCCTTTTAAGGTTGAAAATGTTCTGGAATTAGTTAGTGGTGATAGTTGCACAACTTTGTGAATATACTAAAAACTAATGAATTTTATACTTTAAAGGATAAGTTTTATGGTACATGAATTGTAACTAAAAGAAAAAACTAATCCATTCTGTTAGGCAAGTGATTATTGGCGATGGTGGGGGCTAGTGACTGGAACAGAGCATGAGAGGACTTTGGGGTGCTGGTTATGTTCTGTTTCTTGATCTGGGTATTGGTTACATGGCTTAGTTCATTTTGAGTTAGAACTGTGCACTTCAGTGTACGTTTTTGGATATATATATGGTTATGGGTTGAATTGTGCTCCTCAAAAAGATATATTCAAATCCTGCTACCTCAGAATGTGACCTTATTCGGAAATAGAGTAGTTGCAGGTGTAATTAGTTAAGATGAGGTCATAACTCAGCAGAGTGAGAGTATGACTGGTGTCCTAGAAGAAGAGGAGAGGAGAACAGACACACAGGGAATACCCTCATGTGAAGACAGAGGCAGAGAGTAGAGTGACGCTGCGACAAGCCAAGGAAAGCCTGGGATTACCAGAAGCCGGAAGAGGCAAAGAAGGATCCTCCCCTAGAGGCTTCGGTGGAAGCGTGGCCCTGCCAACACCTTGATTTTAGACTTCTAGCCTCCAGAACTGTGAGAGAATAAATTTCTGTTCTTTTAAGCCACCAAATTTGTGGTACTTTGTTACTGCAGCTCTAGCAAACTAAGACATATATGATGAATAACGTCTTCAGAATTTAAGAAAGAACAAAAGCACGCAAGGCTCATCCAGTCATCAAATAGAAGTTACTTTGGAAGTAGCAAGGAGGCGGTGCTGGGTCTGGCTGGTGAGACAGATCGGCGAAGCCTTCCCTGAGGGGGAGATGCTCGAGCCGAGTTTTGAAGGATTGGTAGGAGTTTGCCAGGTGCAAGAGGAACTGTCACAAGACTGCCGTGCTCCTTGACATGTGAAGCTAATATTTTAGTGAGGCAGACAGATATAAAACAAACGGATAGCAAATTACAAATTGTGGTCATCATGATGTAGAGCTCACTGTGCTGACAGCGTTCTCATTTCACTGGACTGAGAGGAGCCACGTCAGAGAGGGGCACCCCTCTGCAGCCTGGTGTCTGGAGATCACTGGTAAAGTGGACAGGCCACCGGACAGAGAAGCGTGATTGCTTTGTTCCCACCCCGATGCTGTGTGGCTTGGGCAAGCCTTCTCACTTCTCTGAACCTCACTTCCTATATCTGAAAAAAGAGATGGCAGGAAAAGTGTGTATCTAAAATCCATTCTCATTCTAATTTGGTGAACTATGTTGTTATATAAAGAGCTACATAATCTGGTTAATTAAAGCAGAATCCATGGGATAGTAGTAAAACAATGGTAGTCACTAAAGTTTCACAGTACTCCAAGTGGATTATTTTAAGGTGGTTAAATTGAATTGCAATACCTATTACAAAGAAGGAGCTACAGCCTGTGGTCTTACTGTTTCAGACTGGAGAGACCATGGTAATTCACCTGAATGAGAAGAGCATCCGGCTCTGGAGAGAGCTCCGTTCCTGCATTTCTTTCTTCCGTGGCAGCAGCTGTTTTCATTGCAGCCCTGTTCTTACTGGAATTGCTTCCGTTGCTCATGTATCACTTAGGCTAAGGAAATAGAGATGAATGTTCAATGGCAGCCCAGAGAAGGAAAATGGGAAGGCGGCTCTCATGTAATGAAAAGAACACCAGACTTGGAGTCAGAGACCTGGGTTCAAATCCCGCGTCTCCCACCTCTTAGCTGTGAGACCTGGAACAAGTGCACTGACTCTGAGCCCCACTTTCCTCATTCGCAGTGTGGATGAAAACCCATTTCTCACATGGTGGTTGTGAAGATTAAATTCATTCATGCATTCATCAAATACTTATGAAGCACGTACTATATTTATCTACAGACATATAGATACGTATTAGATGTATAGATATAGATATATATCAGGCACTGCAGATATAGCAATGAAGATGACAACATGATCCAGGGTCCCCAACCTCAAGAAATGCAGAGAAGAAGACAGGTATTGAACAACAAGTAAGAAGCGTAATGAATGATACTAACTTCCAACTCTGTAGGGAGTTGGAAGATGAGTAGAAGGCACCTTGATGAAGACAAAAGTGGTGGGAGGCAGGAAGAGTATTCTAAGTGGGAGAATGCAAGATGATTCTGAGGTTTTCGCTGATGTTGGCTGAATCAACAGTGAAGAACCTGGTGATGGGGCTGAAATAAGTGTGAATTAGGTAAGATCATAGCTCAGAGGCAGTTTTTCCTGAAAATGTGTAACTTGGCAAGTTTCCTCCCAAACATGAGCCAAATTTCATTTAACTTATTTCAGATATGAATTAAGAACCACCAAGTGGGCTGATTTTTCTGCTTCCTTTTCCAGAATATGGAACACTTAGCAACACTCTGGGGTAATTTTTCTTTCAAATCCCTCTGGTGTTCTGAATCATGTCATATTTTATTACATCTCAAGCTACTTCTGAACATCTGAATAACATAATTGGTCTTTGTCAAATGTAATTTCTTAAGCATCCTTAGATTGTTTGTGGCAATGAAAATCACCACAACTTCTGTACAGGTAGTAATTGTTTGGGTTGTTGGATAGCATTTGTATACTGGCATTCATCAAAGCCTATCATTAAACTAAATTAGGGGCAGAGGAGATGTGTCATAGCTAAAAAAAGTAAGGTTTCAAATGCCAGTAATTAGAGAGAATGTGGATTTTGCACTTACAGCAAAATTTTAAAAAATATTACTTGGTAAAGTCAAGGTACAATCAATATATGCTGCTTTTTTCCATTGTGCTGTCCAATATGGTCACCACTAGCCACATGTAGCTATTTATATTCTATGTAAATTAATTACAATGAAATAGAATTTAACATTCAGTTCCTCATTCTCACCAGCCACATTTCAAGTGTTCAATAGCCTCATGTGGACGCATCTTTGCACAAGCCTGGATGAAATTGGTTTTCTTCATTCCTGTGGTTAGAGGAACATTAAGAATTTTTAAAGTTACTTCCAGAAATACATCCTTAAAAATGTAAATATGCAGCTAATGGTTAATGAACGAGATTGTTTTTCATGGCATTATTATAGGAATTAATATAGATGTTCACTGTAAGAGAACGGTAAATATTTACAGTCACTAAAATCATGTTTTTAGAGACCTTTTAATGACATGAGAAAATGCTAATGATATTAGTTGGAAAAAAAACCACCAATACAATATGATACCAGAATGTACTCAACATAGTAATTTCTCAGCAATTGGCTGATGGTGGTTTTTATATTTTTCCATGAGCATGAACTATTTAGCTGCTAGAGAAAAAAATTATTTTTTAAAAAGTACAAATATTTGAGATTTGGGGCAGATAGATGAGTAAAACCCAATGTACAAAGTGAATCACTGGTGGACTTCTTTTCAGTTGCAATGAGTAGTTGAGATGTTGGTGGCATTAAAAGCGTTTTAGTAGCAGTCTCCAGGTCTAGGACGTGTCTTCAGTCTGCATTCATTCTTCTTACGCATTGGGAATCTAATAAGCGTGCTTCAGAGACAAGTCTGTGGGCTGGCGTTGTTGAGGAAGGTAATATTAAAAGGAACAGCAAGACACCAGGCCATCTGAAGACTGTTTCATTTTTTTTTTTTTTAATTTCTTTTTCCCCCAAAGCCCCAGTAGATAGTTGTATGCCATAGCTGCACATCCTTCTAGTTGTTGTATGTGGGATGCGGCCTCAGCATGGCCGGAGAAGCGGTGTGTCGGTGCGTGCCCGGGATCCGAACCCAGGCCGCCAGTAGCGGAGCGCGTGCACTTAACCGCTAAGGCACAGGGCCGGCCCAGCAGACTGTTTCAAACACAGAGAAATTGAAATGTCACGGCCTAAAAAGCAAGTTAGTTCAAAACCTCACCTTTCTTCAGTTAAAAACAGGTCATTTAAAAAATCATTTTCTTTACTTAATTTTGACGATTTTAAAATATACTATCTCAACTTTTTTAAAAGTAATTTTGATATAATCAACTTTTTCAAGGCCTTTCTCAAAGCTCAGGCACTCCTTACCTACCATTTAGCACAAGAATCAGCCTAGTTGAAATTTTAGCAGTTCTGTAAATAAACTCTAATCTCACACACTCTGCATTTTAGATATATTTATAATATACATACATATATATAATGATCTGTGTAAAGACAAATGAAATATGTACAAGTACTTTAATGCTAGCTGTTATAATATATCAAACTTTATATAATTTTGCCTAACCTTTTCTTTTTAACGATTATGTCAGATACATAGACATTTTGTGGTTATTTAGTGAATGAGAAAAAGTAAGTCAACTGAGAACATTATCAAGGCACTAATTTAAAGGTGAAGTTCCTAGTGAAAATGAGAATACTTCTTGGGAGGACTGACAGTCAATGAATGACATTTCATCTGGCTGAACCCGCAGCACTGGCTTTTGAGGTGAGAAGTGGGAAAAGGCGTAATTTTAGGCTGAGGGACACTTAATTGAGCATAAGCAAGGGAGGGATTGGAAAAGAGTGAATTAAACAATGAGTGAAGTCACTAAAAGCAAATTTCACCCATATTGCAATATTGCTCACATCCATGGTGAATGCAATCCCCTGCCACAGTGCTTGCCTTGTACCATCTGGGTTAAGCTGCCTGGAGTGTGCCATAGCCCAGACAAAGGACCCCTACCATCAGTTGAGAGCCTGCCTCCAAGAGTCACCATTTGATCATCAAGTAATTTCAAGTTTTTATTTTAATCCCCCTGTGGAGCTGTTTGTTGCATTTCACAGTATTTTGCATCTAAAACAATCTTCTAATATCCCATCCCCACCACTATCAATTTTAGCTGCCAACTGCTTAAGAAAAGTCCAGGAACAGATTTCTTCAAGTGGCATTGGCATTTCAGACTACTATTTTGCTCCTTCATGGCCATCACCAGACAACATATCACTTCCGACAGTCCTCAACTACAAGAGAAGGAATAAACAACAAGCTGCTGGAGCTAGCACTGATGGCCTAGCAGTTAAAGTTTGGCACGTTTTGCTTCAGAGGCCTGGGTTCAGTTCTGCGCGTGGAACCACCCCACTCGCCTGTCAGTAGCCATGCCGTGGCAGCAGCTCACATAGAAGAACCAGAAGAACCTACAACGATACATAACTATGTACTGGGGCTTTGGGGGAGGGAGGGGAAGGAAGAAAAAAAGAGGAAGATTGGCAACAGATGTTAGCTTAGGGTGAATCTTTCCCTGCAAAAAACAAACAAACAAACAAACAAACTGCTTTAAGTTTGCAAATGTCAGTTTTGAATATAAAGCTTTAATCAGCAAAATGCAGGTGTTAGGAATATTGGAATTAATCTTTTCATTACTCTCCCAACTCAGAAATTAAGATAAGGTTTATCAGAGAAAAAAGCATTATTCATCTGTTCTTTACTTCCCTGGCATAATGATCTTGGCTTAGATTGTCATTTAAATTCACATGGCTTATCACAAAACTGTTGAGTTTCTTCACATCACAAAGAAAGTCTAAGATACTATGTCAATACATTTACTGAGTGTGTAATGAGTACATGGCACTGTGTTCAATACCAGTACTGCAATGACAGATAAAATCAGCTTCAGCATTTGCAACTTTATGTTGTTTTTCCAATAAATTGGATGACACAATATGGGGACCGTCCCACTCTAATTCCCTGGGAGAGAGAGAACGGGGGAGAGAGGGTCTGGTCAGTGCACTTGTATCTTCTTTATTTTGGTCTCTGTACCAGTATTGATGATGACTAGATTCTTTGAAAGTCGTGGATGCTTTGCCAGGACTCTTGTGGGCCCTTGCTGGTCTAGACCCTCAGTACCACACTGGTGTTGCTCAAAGGTTATAGCTCTTAATTCATGCTTACACAGCCAGACATTATTTCCAAAGTAGGACCCGTGAGGCTGGATTCAAGAGTTTTTCAGTCTTGCCTCTCTCCACTAACCTTCCATTGTATGGAGGCTGAGTTACTCAGCTGTATTAGTTTCCTGTTGCTGCTGTAACAAATTTAGCAACTTACACAACACAAATGTATTATCTTTCAGTTTTTTAGGGTAGAAGTTGGAAATGGGTCTCACTGGGTTAAAATCAAAGCGTGAACTGGGCTCCGTTCCTGTCTGGAGGCTCCAGGAGAAAATCCAATTCCTTCCCCTTTCTAGCTTGTAGAGGCCTCCCACATTCTTTGGTTCATGGCCTCCTTCCTCTGTCTTCAAAGCTGGCAACATACATCTCTCTGTGTCTTTCTTCCATTGTCACATATCCCTCTGATTGACTTTAGCCTCCCTCTTCCACTTTTAAGTTCCCTTCTGACTACGTTGTGCCCACCCAGATGATCCAGCATAATCTCCCTATTTTAAAGTCAGTTGATTAGCAGCCTTAATTCCATCTGCAACTTTAATTCCTCTCTGCCATGTTACCTAACATATTCACAGATTCCAGGGATTAGGACATGGACATCTTTGGGGGGCCATTATTCGGCCTATCACACTAGCCCAGACTCT
The DNA here is from genome assembly GCF_020826845.1 of Diceros bicornis minor. Lineage (NCBI taxonomy): Eukaryota > Metazoa > Chordata > Mammalia > Perissodactyla > Rhinocerotidae > Diceros > Diceros bicornis. Next base: position 31,015,807 of record NC_080747.1, on the reverse strand, counting down.
CTTCCCTCAAGATCACCTTCTCTTTGAAGGCTTTCTCATTCTTTCTTACTGTGGCAGGGAGGGTCTTAGAGGACTCCCCAAATAATTTCTGCCTCCTGAGATTCAGACCCTGTGGAATCCCCTCCCCTTGAGTGTGGGTGGGACCTGTGACTTACTTCTAACCAACAGAATGGCAGTGGTAATGGGATGTCATGTCCATGATTATGTTCCATAAGATTGTAACTCCATCTTGATACAAACTCTCTCTATTGCCTTCTCAGTTTGCACACTTTGATAAAGCAAGCAGCCTGCTGGGGAGGCCCACATGTCAAGGAACTGAGGGAGGTCTCTGGGCAACATGCCACAAGAAATTGAATCCTACCAACAACCACACAAGCTTGAGAGTGGATCTTTCTCCAGTCGAGCCTTCAGGTGAGACCCCATTCTTGGACAAAACTTTGATTGCAACCTCATGAGAGACCCTGAAGCAGATGATCCAGTTAAGCTATACCTGGATTCCAGACCCAGAAAAATTGTGAGATAATAAACGTGTGTTGTTTTAAGGCATTAAGTTTGTGATAATTTTGTTACGGAGCAATAGGTATCTAAAACACTTACCAAAGAATCTCAGTGAGGACTATCCTAATTCATAAAATAATTTCTCACAACGTTGAACCTCAAAATTGTGGCTTGAAGTGTAGATTCTTGTTACCCCAAGTGTAGCTTATGACCACACTGTCAATCTCTGAGGTTGTTAGAAATGCGAAAGCCCAGGTAACATCCTTGACCTACTAAATCAGAATCTACATTTTATCAAGATATCCAGGTGTTTTATATACTCATATTAAAGTTTGAGAAATATGGGGGATCTCTTTTTCCCAAAGAGGCTTATTTACCCCTCTGTTAATTTGCCTACCACTTTTGTAGTACTAGCCCTGCACACCACAGGAGTGGGAGGAAACCTTTGTTTAGGCCACAAAAGTCTAGTCACATCCTTATCCTGGTCAATGGGGCATACTCAAGTTACCCCACCCACACCCCATAATAAGGAATATCTATTTCAAAAGGGCTTATTGCCTTAACATCTAGGCAGAGAATGTGCTGGTACTATTTTTTAAATTCTATTTCTCTGGGCCCCTGTTACTCACACAAAATATTGTTGGTACCCTCAACAATCTTTCCAGCTGGTTGGAAGGATGGGGCAGCCCATAGATCAGTAAGTAACAAAATACAACCAGAGATATGAATTGCTCAGTTTGGGGGAAGAACAGCAACTGATGACAGGTATAGTCAAAAATAGGGTTTACAGAAGAACTGGGACATGAATTGATCCCTAAAGGTGAAGAGTACAGTAGACATTGGATGGTGACAGATGTTGAAGAAGGAGCAAGTAGGAATACTTATGAGGCTTTTGGTGAACTTGAAAGCAGATCCATTTGACTGGAGCATAGAATTTAAGTAAAGGGATAATGAGAGATCAAAGAAATAGAGGTCAAGATTGTGGAAAGAGACAGTGAAAGAAAAAGAGAGAAGGAGCAATAAAGGAAGGAAGGAAGATAGATTACAACAAGTGCAGATTGCTGTTTCAGCTAAGGCATCAAGAAATAATGGACACCACATTCCAAAATGAGATGTGAGTCGTTGATTTACCAATGAGGTAGTTGAAAACCAGTAACATGACTCTGAGTTCCTCACCTACATGAGAGGTGTACAAAGATTAGAACTAATAAACAGGAGAAGAGAGTTTTAGAAAGAGTGGCTGGTGTGCTGTGGGCATTAACCCACCACCACCACCACCAAGGAGGTGAGGGAAAGATGCGCTTCCTCCTTTACTTCAAGGCAAGGAGGACCCTTTGGCAACACCAATTAGCTTAATGTATGTCCCCCTCCTGGTGCCTTTCTCCTACTTGAAAAGTCTAAATGGTGAGGAATGACCTGGTCAGCTACTTTGACAGTGGAACAAAGGAGAAGAGGCTTCACTGGGGGAAGGAGTGGCTGTGACTTCCATAGTATTTTTGAGCCAAAAAATGTCTTCCTGTAGGAGGTCTCAGGTCCTGTCTTCAAGGATGCTCTGGAGAGGCAAGCAGCCCTGAGAGAAAAGAAGCAAGCAATACCACTGGATACCTAGAGGCTGAGGAAGAAGTGAAGAGACAGCCAGAGTAGATGTTCTTCCTCAGAGGAGAATTGAGGAGGATAGATTTTCAGGGGTGGGAGGCAGTGGTGGGGAGGTGGGGTGGATGGACATGTCTCCAAAGAACCCATGAAAATTCAGAGAAAAGTCTGCTTTTAATACCTGCCAGTACCATTTAGCTCTGATGAGAGTACCAAAGCAGAACTTTCTTGCCCTTTCTCCTTCTCTTCTCTCTCACAGTCCAAGCCTATGAAGGTAAAAAAGTGATCAGCAAGATGGATAATGCCGAGCACAAGGACCTGACAAGGAAGGAGAGGAAAAGATGGAGTTCCCCAGGATACAGACTCTGAGATGGAGATTTTTTATGCAGGAGGCTTCTTAGGGAGTGCCCCCTAGATGGACTCTATGGGGGGGTGGGGAGTGGGATTGGGCAGAGGAAGACATTGAACTGGGAGGCAGTTGCTACAGAGGCCTCAGCCTTTCCCACAGGGGAGTTCTAGAGCTAGGTGGCCCTTCTGATGTCATCCCTCCTTGGAAGAGGGTGCTCTACACTCCCATTCTCCCACTAACCAGTTACTGGAGAAGGGTTCCCCTGGAGAGGAGGCATGACCTTGAGGCAGCTCCTCAGGGCAATTTCCAGAGAGCCACTCAGCTGAGAGCCTTCATGGACATTTCTCCAGCAGCGGGGGGAAAATTGGGGCATGTCCGTGGATGGCGCATCACAGCATCACGACGCTGACGACACCACCTTCCCAGGGCAGGCATCCTGTCTGCAGGGGCACGAGAACAGGGGAGAAGGAGGAGTTTTTCCACCATTAGAGGGGACTGGACTTTTAACTAGTGTCCAGAGTAGGTTTTATTACCTTAAAGGTACCAGGAAAATCATGGGGCTTGCTCTATATTTCATCCATGGGAAATATCTCAACAGAGTAAATTTACAGAAATGCACGTCTACCTAACTAGATAGAATAAACTTACTTACATTCCCCAAAGCTTATAACTGCAGCAGTATCTAGGAAAGCAGCATCAGGGAAGATAGCTTTTGCATAGGAAAATTCCTCCGTGTGTGTGATTACGCAAAGGCAGGCCCTGGGGCAGGGGCTCCGTGTGTGCGCGCGCGTGTGCACGCGCACCTTGAGTCCCTTTGGCAATCTCGTGTAGCCTATGGAATCTCTTCTCAGAATCATATTTTCAAATACGGAAAAGAAAATACAGGGGCCAGCCTGGTGGCACAAGCAGTTAAGTGCGCGTGCTCCACTGCGGCGGCCCGGGGTTCGGCAGTTCAGATCCCAGGCGCGCACTGACGCACCGCTTGGCAAGCCTTGCTGTGGCAGAGTCCCATATAAAGTGGAGGAAGATGGGCATGGATGTTAGCCCAGGGCCAGTCTTCCTCAGCAAAAAGAGGAGGATTGGCAGATGCTAGCTCAGGGCCGATCTTCCTCACAAAAATAAATAAATAAATAAATAAATAAATAAATAAATAAATAAATAAATAAAAAGAAAATACATAATATTACAAAGAAAACCAATTATATTGAAATATTGTTATTGAAATATTTAAAAAATTGTGATAGAGTGATATGAGTGCCACTTCACACATCAAATGACAAGATTAAAAATAAATTAAAAAATAAAATAAAATTCAAAATGTGTAATTTTAAATTTCAAAATAATAATGGGCATAAGCAATATTTTGAGATACCTACACAACTATAATGTAATATGAAAATATCTGTGAGCTCTATTGGTGCCAGTGTCGCAGGCACTGTGCTTCGTTGCCTACGTTCATAATTGAAGGAAATGCTAAATTTCAGTTCAAGATTATTGAAAATAAAGATGTAATTCCACCCCCCCAAGTGCACTAAACCCCTGAATTCTTCTATTTATAGACCCCTTGGGGGTCTATGGATTCCAGGTTAGAATCCTTGCAAACTAGAAGGATCAGCTGAGCCTCTGCATCATAATAAAGTAATGAGAATTATTAGGGTCTTTCTGGGGGAGGTGGGCTGGCAGTGGAGCATGTTGAAGGCCTTGGAATTCTAGAGAGGAGAGATAAGGGCTCTTTGCTCTAATCCCAAGAGCAAAGAGGGGAGTGGGGCCCAGGGAGTGTGAGGAATTTCTCATGGCCATGATGGCTGAGGGGATGATGAGAATTGCCTAGTTCTGTCTGCACTGGATTCACAGACAATATTGGCCAAAGCTTCAGAAAAAGTCTATTACACACAGCACCTTTGTGTTAATACGTCGTGGGGGGGAGAAAGGAACAGGCAGCACACATATTTGGGGAGAGACAACAAAGAGAATTGTAGCCACCCCTATGAGACCAGAGTGGCCACCTCAGAATTGCACAGAGAGCAGTCAGGAGCTACTTGACCATCAGTAAGCAGCTGGCAGTGTGGACTGAGTCAGGATGGCCAAGAGACCAAACTTCTTCAATCCAAATATGTTAGAGGTAGGTGACCTTGACTGAGAAAGAGAAGCTGGAACCTGCCTTCATGGATAGGAGCTACCCAGAGGGTAGATATTTAGGTTACATCAAGCTAAAGAGTTGAACATGACCCTGTAGGCAACAAAGGACTGGGGCCTGGAAGGGTGTGGAGCAGAGGAATGTCTGCTTTAAATGGGATTTTGGAAGGAGGCCTCTGCAGTGATTGTGGGATAGGATGGACTGGCACAGGCTGGAGACTGTTTCAGAGGCAACTGCATGACTTGGAACTACCAGGAACACAAAAGGAATATAAGACCTTTAGAATTGTGCCTTTTAGGGAGAAGCAGTTGTGGATATATTTTGCTCCTTTTCAAAGTCAAACACAAAATCATACCGTTCTTTCAGCAAGAAAAAAAATTCGTATGATTGCTTTGACGTAGATGGAACTGGCCTACCAAGTTCCTCCACCTCGGTGTGTGGTTACAGAAGAAAAGATCAACTAGAATCTCAGCATTAACAGTTCCTCATTAGGGCTCATGGTGGAAAGTCGGGTGGAGAGTGGGGTGCAGCAAGGGGAAGGGATATTAATATACAAAAACTTCCTTCACCAGAGCATGTTTCTGGTAAAAAAGTTATACAGGAGAGCTGGGCCCCAGGCCAAAACCCTAAAGCTCTATTTAGTCCACACCATACCTGAGATACCACTATTTTGCACTGATGTGTCTTCATTGTATCTGCAGACATAGAGTGGACAGGGAAGCACTGTAGGAGGCAAAGGTCCCCAGGACCTACCGTATGGTCAGAAAGATGGAAGAATCTTGATGAGCATGATCCTCAGGGGTAAAAGCAGAGGGTCGAAGTCCAAGTGGCCTTTCAGTTACCAGCTCAGAAAGGACTTAAGTTCTAGAGCTCAGGCCTGTATGGTAGCCAGTGGTCTAGTGTGGCTATAGAGCATTTGAAATGTGTTTAGTCCAAATTGAGATGTGCTATAAGTGGAAAATGCTCACCAGATTTTGAAGATGTAGTACAGTAAAAAAAATGTTAAACAGCTCATTAGTAATTTAAAAATTTTGATTACCTGTTGAAATGATAATACTATGGACACATTAGGTTAAATGAAATATATTATTAGAATTAATTTCACCTGTTCTTATTATTTTTTAATGTGGCTACTAGAAAATGTAAAGCTATATATGTGGCTTGCATTATATTTCTATTGGGAGAAATAACATGTAGTTATTTCACATAGTGAGAAAAAAAAAAAATCACAGAGTTATATAATTCGTATAGCTATAGTCTGGCTTAGGCTGTGCCAACATTTTGCAAAGCTCTATAATCTTTGTAATGTCCTTGTGGTCCCCTTTTTCTTATCTTCTTTCTGGTTCTGTGTAGCCATTTCAGGAAAACCCTTAACATGAAAAGGGCCCACATGCTGTGTTCCTGGGTGTCACAGAGGTGGGAGCTGTGGGGCCGTGGTGGCCCACACTGAACCCAGGATGGGGTAAGAAGATCATCTCCCACATAGGGGCAGAGTTCGTGATGGCAGGTACTAAGAGGCTAGCCAAGCAGACTAATTTTTTGGCAGTGCTAAAAGGAAGAAAAGGAGGGCCGGCCCCGTGGCTTAGCGGTTAAGTGCGCGCGCTCCGCTACTGGCAGCCCGGGTTCGGATCCCGGGCGCGCCCCAACGCACTGCTTCTCCGGCCATGCTGAGGCCGCGTGCCACATACAGCAACTAGCAGGATGTGCAACTACGACATACAACTACCTACTGGGGCTTTGGGGGAGAAAAAGGAGGAGGATTGGCAATAGATGTTAGCTCAGAGCTGGTCTTCCTCAGCAAAAAGAGGAGGATTAGCACGGATATTAGCTCAGGGCTGATCTTCCTCACAAAAAAAAAAAAAAAGGAAGAAAAGGAAAATCTGTGTTACTGACCTAGGTCTTGGCAACAGAATGGCCCATATGGGATTCTCAGAGTTCCAAAGAAACTGGCAGCATCTGGACTATGTTGAGAAAGCGTCCCCCCCTCCTGCAGCTCTCTCATACCCTCCATCCCACTGCCTTGATGGTGCCCCTCATGCACCACCAGACTCCTCAAGTTCTCTCTGTAGATCAGCCCTTGCACGGCCTAAGCAGCCTACACTGAAGCTTATCACCTGAACCCTGTATCCTTCAAAACTGCTAAGTGCCTTGAAAAACCTCTTAGAAGATATCAGGCTCCTTTGTGGAAAAATCCTAAACTTGGATCCATCTCCTTCTTCATTCCTACTCCTCCTTCAATCCAACTTCTTTTTCATTCTTACTCTTGGGCTGCTAGGCGCAGTTAAAGAGCATCATTCAGTCATGCAGATTGACCCACGAAAAATTCAGCCCCAGCTGTACCCTCTGTGATGCATACACTGGGCAGCTCTCCCATTCCCTTCCGTGATCATGCAAACCTTTACCATTCTCAGAATACTCTGAGAATTAACAAAAAGTGCCCCTTCCTCCAGTTAGTTTATTCTGATATTATTGTGCAATCTGGAGAGCTCTGTTCTGGGTGCAGGGGGAAATGAGATTTCTAGAACCAGGAGGAAGCATCTCTGGCTGTACACACATATGTGCCCAAATTCTTAACACCTGTGCCCCCCAAGACTTTGGGTTCCCACAGTGTCAACAGCTTGCACATTCTGTGCTATCTCTACCCACCTCCTCCCGATCCCCAGGGAGAGAGAAGCAGGGTTGGAATCCGGTCAGCATGAATCAGCTTCTGCAGGCGAGAGAAGAAATTTCAAGGGATGCTTAGAGCATGATTGACAGGACACAGTCATGCATGTGTGTGTACGTGTGCGTGTGATGTGTTAGCACCAGTGAGAGTGTACATGTGTACTCTTTCAAGTGTGTGCATGGCCTTGTGTGCAGTGTGGGCTTACATGCAGGAGGAGGCTCTCTTCTGCTTTTCCAAGACTTGACCAGGAAGCCAGAATCTCTTGCCTTCACATTTTGGGATAAGTTAATATATGGTGCCCTTGTGCAGTATGCCACGTGGACACCTGTACTGATGGCACTGACCATGGTCTCCTCAAAACTCTTGCATCATTCCCATCCCTTCTGTTGTCAGAGGATGGCTTTGCCTCCATTAATGTGAATGTCCTCAACTTTCTACTCCCCACCTGCAAATATATTCACATTTGTGCCTTTCTTTTGCCTTTTCCTCGCAATTTCAGAGCATGAGGTGTCTGCATTTTGTGCAACAGCTCCCATGCTCTTGATCCCATCAGGGGTCTCCTCTGGACCTTGCTGCACTAGTTATGCCCCTCTTCACATCTTCCTTTCCATGCATTTTCCAGTTGTCCCACAAAATCAATTCCATTCCATAAAAGCCTTCTCTTGACTCCCAAGGTCCCCTCTACTACTCTCTCTCTTCTCTCTTAGTCAAGCTTCTGGAAAGAGAATTCTCTACGGCTATTTTCACTTCTTCACCCACCACTCCGGCCTCCACCTCTATCACTCCTCTTAATGTCCTTTCACAAGGGTCTTCAGTGACCTCCGTGTTGTCTGATTTGCTGGCTAACTTTTCAGTCTTTATTTTGCCGGACTACTCTGCACATTTGACACTGATGATGACTTCTTTCTTCAGGAACCTCTTGACTCTATTGGTTTCCATCATATTTCCCTATATAGAACTTACCAGTCAGTGTGAGGACCATGCCCAACAACTCTCACCAGGAGGAATAGCTACACTGAGAGTCCCTGACTGAGCAGCCCCATGTTCTCCCAAGGTGTGGGAAACCGATTCACAGGCAATCTGTGGAGGTCGTGCTGAGCAGGGCCTGGGTGGGTAGCAGCCATGGGAGGCCCTGGCCAAGATAAAAAAGCAATAAATAAGCAGAAGATTGCACAGCGACAGAGGCAGAGAGACAGAGACACAGAGAGACACAGAGACAGGGACACGGACAGAGACAGAGAGGAAGCATATACTTGTTAAGAAGTAGACGTGAGAACAACATGTCAGCCCAGAGATATGGAACGAGGAGCCTCACTTCCTTTATTTACTATTTACTGTTCCCAGTTCTGATTTGCTTGAGGGTTTGAGGCCTGGCCCTTTTAATACCCATGAGAATGCTTTACCCTTATAATAAATTTATTGTTTATTGAGCTAGTGTTTAAGTTTCTGTTGATTGCAATCCAAAGGAAGCTTGTCTAAGACAGACACATTGTACCTTGCAGAGTTTGTCCTCTGAAACGTGCATTTGTGGATTTTATTGGGCCAGAACCATGCGATTCCTCACTATAATTCTCTCTTGCTCTTTAGTGAGAACAACCATATCCATGTACTTCCATCTGATTTTGAGGCTCTGTCAGCAAATGGTCTGACAATTATGTGCAATTTTCAGGAGAACGCGTGCCCATGAAACAAAACCCAATGTGGTGGTCCAGGGAACGGGGCAGAGATTATGGACACCATTGCTAACCTAATGATCAGATTCCTCTGATGTCTACTGGACACGTTGGCAAAATTAGAACTTCTCTATTTGCGGCTTCCTGATTTACAATAAAAAATATCTAATTGAACAATGGAAATTCTTCTCACCACCCTTAAAAAAATCTATTTTGGTGATAGATCATTTATCATAATTTATGACAATTCCTAGGCATTTGAAGTTCTCGGTTCTCCTTTTATCCACTGTTGTGCTCAGCTACGACCCACAGTTATTGCCAACTCTTTCTCTCCTTCTTTCCCTCATGCATCCTTATCACTGTGCAGCCTACATCACACACATTCTTTCACTGTACAGACGCTCATATCCTTCCACCTCCTTTCCATTAATCCCTGCCCTTCCTTCAGACTCAGCTCAAATTGCACTTTCTCCATGAAGCCTTGCTCAGAGCCGCTGGCTGCAATCCTTTTGGTCTTGGAATTTCTCTAGCCCAGTGGTTCTCAATCACGGCAATTTTGTCCCTCGGGACATTTGGTAATATCTGGAGATATTTGTGGTTGCCACAACTTGCGAGAGAGTGCTTCTGGCATTTAGCTGGTAGAGGCCAAGGATGCTGCTAAACATCCTGCACTGCACGAAACAGCCACCCAACAAAGAATTATCCAGCCCACACTGTCGATGATGTTGAGAAACCCTACAGTCTAGCTCGCCTGACTTTGGCACCATGCACCCTCTCATTTGATTACTCATTATGGTGTAGAATCTTAGGGCCAGATGAGAATCTTTAGAAATCATCCTGTCGCCCCCCTGGAATTATATGGATAAGAAGACCAATCGAAGAGAAGCCGCTGGAAGTCACAAAGTGAGTCATTGGCAGGCTTTATCCCTGGACCCCTGGGCCTTTGACCATTTCCATTTCACTATGCTGTTGTTTCCTTTCTCCCAGGTAGGTTTAAAAAGTTTCTATAAGCAAGGTTAGGCTCTTTTATTAAATGTGCAGTAACTCTCCCCTCGTTTAACCTCCTACCTTCAGCCCAGTACTATGAACACAGTGCATACTTGTTGTTAGATCAAAATAACCCTAGATTCTGTAAAACATCATTTTATTTCCCTGCAAACATATTTTTTTTAAAGAACTGTAAGCTTCTCTCCTGCATATAACCTCTCAAAAGGAAAGATGACTACATCTAATCACAGAAGGAAGAAATTCTACAGAGACCTTCTGCGGAAGTGTTTTCAACGTTAATTAGAGTAAATCCAAGCCAACCGAGTCTAATGCATTTAAATGATGGTGATGAAAATTACCACCTTAGCAGCTCAGAGGAAAACAGGAAAAGTTTCTACTAAGGGGAATGATTAACTGAATTCTTACAGAGAAACTGGGGAAAAAAACCAACAAAAAACAGAAAGGACAGCACATTGTATAAGTTTGTAAATTTCATTCCTATGAACTCTTATTTATAACCCATTCCCATAAATAAGTAAATTATTCTTCTTGAAGGGAAAAATATGTAAGCAATTGTTGAAACAGAGTTCAAAAAGGCCAGGCTAAGCATGCAATGAGAGAATAAGTCCTTGTATTGGAAAAGGGGAGCTGATTGGCTAGCATTCTGCGTTTCAGAGGCAGAATAGGACAAGCAGAAGTTCAAGGGCAGGCCTGGAGCAAGCTGATCCTGGATTGGAGTCCTGGCAGCACCAAGGAGCAGCTGTGTGACTTGGGTAAATGCCTTAGTCCTTCAAATTTGAGTCTCCTCAGCTTTGAAGTGAGGATCACTAACAGTACTGCTCAACATATAAAATGATGAGGATCTGATGAGGGAACACAGAAAAAGTGCTCACCACAGGATTGGGCTAAGTCTAAGGGATGAATAAAGGAGAACTATTGTTACGACTATTTCTACTTACTCTCTCTTAATTTTATTTCTGAAAAAATGGGAAGCTCACTTAGTCTTGTGATGTCAACTTTATTTCCTCAGAAGAAATATGACATTCTCTTCCTAATACAGAAGAGAAAGTCCATCACATTGGAGTCTTCACATTTAAAATAAAATAATAACAATGGCTTTTAGATATGCCAAAGTATGGTGTATGCTTTTAGAGAGTATGTGGAAGCTTTTTAAATTGTGTAAACAAATCTGCAGTGGTAAGTACCTGGAAAATAATTTAAGCTTGATTTTCTTTCCTTCTTTCCTCCTTTCTTTTCTTCTTCCCTCCCTCCCTCTCTTCCTTTAACAAGCTTTGCAAATGCATATATATGGGGTTATGTAACAGTTAGATATCTACAGAGTGTGTCAAGCAGCTAAGTGTTATGGAAAAGTCTTGAGAAGGGAAATTACAGAGCCTTGGGTTCTAACCCTGGCTCACACTAGGTATGAGATATCAGGCAAGTCACTTAACTATCTCTCATCTGTAAAATAAGGGGCTGGGTAGATGGTTACCAAGGTTTCCTCCAGTTTTAATTATAATCATGTACCACATAATGACATTTTGGTCAATGACAGACTTTATATATGACAGTCCTCCCATAAGATCACTAACATATAGCCTAGGTGTGTGGTAGGCTATACCACCTATGTTTGTGTAAGTACTACAGGGGAGGAAGAAATTTTCCTCTACCCTTCTAGATTCTTCTTGCTAGTCTAAGAATTAAATTGACATGAGATAGATTAACAAGAGAAAAACAAAGTTTAATAATATGTACACATGGGAGAAACCCAGGAAAACCAAGTTAACTCACCAAAATGGCCAAAGCCCTCACCTTAAATACCATCCTCAGCTAAAGACAAAAGAAGATGTTGGGGGTGGGGAGAGTCAGGGACTTCAAAGGGAAGGGAGGCAACTCACAGGCAGGTGAAAAGGAGCAAATGTTTGGAAAACAAGTGTTTGGTCACACAGAAACAGAAGAACACCTAGAGGAACCCAGCAAACAGGCTTTTCTAGGTTCCTCCCCATCTACAACCTAGCTCATGTTACGCTAAGGTGATAGCTCCCTTCCTGAGACAGGTTTTTTTCAATCAAGTTCTTTTAGGCAGTTAAGGGGGAGGTAAGAAGAAAAACTTTCTAAGTCTTTTGTTTCTTAAAAATAATCAGTCTAAAATAATCCTCATGTTAAAAAGACATATTTTGGAGTGGCAAATTTCATTCCCCTTCAGTACACTCTGATGTTAGCACAACGATGAAATCCCCTAACGATGCATTTCTCAGAACATATCCTCATGGTTAAGCAATGCATGACAGTACTGGATTATATTTTTATTTCTGGAGAGCCATATGCAGACATCCAATTCAAATGGATTGTTAAAAATTATTTTGTCTTTTTTGTGTGTGTGTGAGGAAGATTAGCCCTGAGCTAACATCCGTGCCCATCTTCCTCTACTTTATACGTGGGATGCCTGCCACAGCATGGTTTGACAGGCGGTGTGTAGGTCCGTGCCTGGGATGCAAACCTGTGAACCCCAGCCACCGAAGTGGAGCGCATGAACTTAACTACTACACCACTGGGCTGGCCCCCGAAATTATTCTGTCTTTTTAAGAGTAAGTTCAATCTGTGAGAAAAGAGTGAGACATTACTTATTTTTAAAATAGTATTTTACATTTTGAATAGACATCTTGGTCCAAGCATTTTGCTCCATTCTAAGTTCCAAAACCAGAGCTGGCTCTACCGGTGTGTTACCTGTGCCCTTGCACAGGGCCCCATGCTTAGAAGGGCTCCACGATTGATTTAATGTTCTGCTATTGCCATCTTGAAATTCTTAATAATTTTTGAACAAAAGGCCCTGCATTTTCATTTTACACTGGGCTCCGCAAATTATGTAGCTAGTTCTGGCTACAACTTATAATTTACAATTTAATTTCTAGGCCCAGGACTCTCTCCTTTTTTTGGTTAGAAACCCACACAGACCTCTTTCCTCTGCAGCCATTGTCAGCTTTTATGTTGGTATAAAACTGCTTGGCCCGCCAGACTGCAGGATGTGCCGACAACTGTGCACAGGACACACAGCATGCGCAGGCCTTTGGCTTCAAAGGGCAGAGGCTCCACCCTTCGGCCCCAGCCATCTGTAGCGGCTGGGCTTCTGTCAGTGGGAATTTCCACATCAGTGCAAATGTTTCTGAGAGTCTAGGAGACTCCACTGAGAACTCAGCGAGAAGATAAATAGTCCTCCTTTGAAAATTGGAGGCTGTCAGTCAGGCCAAGGAAGAGCTGCATTCTGTGAACATCCCCAGCCCCCATCCCCTCCCCCTGCTGGTGTTCTTAGCATTTTCTCGAGGCTTTCCCGCTTTGTTTCAGGAGTCTCTAAGTTGCAGTAGAGAGTGAACTACTCAAAGAAAGCCTATGAGTCCAATCAATGCTCGTGATGATGACTCAACTTCAAAAACCACTCTGACCTCTTAGTGTGTGCTGTCATTGAGGCAGGCGCTGAGGGCACAGCAGTGAGCAAACACAACGAAGACAAATTAATTCCAATTTATCGCGGTGGCTCGGCCCTCGGGGGTTTACTCTCCGGCCTGTGAAACGGGAATACTACTCACCTCACAGAGCTGATGTGAGGATATAAAGAGATAAGGGAGTGAGTGGGCACTTGAAGAGCTACTTCGTGGGAGGATTTGCAAGGTGCAAAGTGGACAGACGACAAAACAACAAGAAAAAAAGCAAATTGTTCCTGAAGGTATGTAGAGGTCTTTCCCCCAATAGAAGCAGCTTAAATGGAAGCGGAGAGAAGAAGAAATTTAAGTGATTTGCCTTTTCTCCTCAATTTCCAAACAGTGGAACTTGAGTTCCAGTGCAGCGCCCCTCCCTGGACTAGTCACCGAGGGGAATGCCAGCTGGAGAGAGATGCCAACAGAGAAAATAGATCGTGCCATTCTAATGCTGACCGTGCCCGTCCACAGCTTCCCGCCCCGCTCTCTCTTTCCCTCGTCCTACGCCCGCTGGTCCCAGAGCCCGGGAGGATCAGCCCCGGCGACCCTGCCCCCGCCCCCGGCTCCCGCTCAGTCCGGTCGGCTGCGGTCGGGCCCGGCTGGGAAAGGAACAGGGCGCTACGAGAAGAGGCGGGGTCAGGCCACGGTGGGCGGGGCAGGGGCGGGGCCATGGCCTAATCCGGGCGCCTGAAGCTGCGGCCGGAGTTAGAAAGGAAGCGGGCACGGCGGGGACAGGCGGGGCCAGCCAGAGATGGGCGTGTCAGGGGGCGTGGCCACGGGTGGGCCTCGCGCGCGTGCAGGCGTAGCCCGGGGCTTGGCGGGGAGAGGCAGGGCCGAGCAGAGGTGGGTGGGGCCGGGGAGGAGGGTCCCTGGCGGGGCGGGGTTCGCAGCGCGCGGGGGCCGAGCCCCGGCACTTAGTCGGCCCGCCGGCTCCAGAGCTGCACCGCCTGCTGGAGCCCGGGACACGGCGCCCCGGGGGAGGTAGGCGAAGGGACGCGGCGATGGCTCCGCGGGCACTCCGGGGGTCTGCCGTCCTCGCCGCTGCTGTCTTCGTGGGAGGCGCCGTGAGTTCGCCCCTGGTGTCCCCTGGTGAGTGCCCCGTTGGGGCTGGGCGCTCAGGAGGAGGCTAGGGATCCGGACGGCGGCCACGCTGCGCCCCGAGCTGCCCTTGTGCTGGCACAGCCGTGGGATCCGGCGCTGAACATCTGGCTGTTGGGGGTGGCCCGGGCCGGGCGCGGCGCGTGGCGATGGCTCCCGTCCCTCCCTTCCCGCCTGCCGGCCTCCCGCCTTCCCTCCCCTCGCAGGCTCCTCTGAGGACCTGTTACCCGCCGCCCCCACTTCTGAGCTGTCTGGGGTGTAGGGACCCGGCCTGGTCTTGCCTTGCTCCGGTGCGCTTCCGCCTGGGCCGGTCCCCTCGGAGCCCTGCGGACCCCTTTCCTGCCGCCCATGTCCTCGAAGGCCCCGCGAGCGGTAGATCTTGACACAGGAGACCGGGTGCGCTGTCGCCGCCTCCCTCCCCCCATCTTTTTTTTTTTTCAATCTTAAACCTTGGGGAGTTCCAATTTCTTTCCTTTCCAAATTTATATTTATTTTAGTGGTTGATGGATTCTTGTAACAGGTTGAGGGGTTCAGGTTTCTTTCCACATATCCTGGATAAATGAGACTCGGAAAAAGAGAAGGCGCGTTTGTAAACTTACTTTTTTTTTTTCTTTGAGTGGAATCTTGTAACCGCAAAAGGAACCTACTGTGGTTAGAGCAGGAAGCCACCAGCAGAGATGATAAAGTGTTGTCCCCAGTGATGAATTTGGAGCAGGAGTTTTTAATTGAAATGTAAGAGGAGGTGTAACTTTTACGGAAGCCCAGTCTCACACTATTGTTTTTGTAACCATAGACGCCAGGGATTCCTTAGCATCGTTTCCCCTCTTAATTGCCGCGGTACAGCAGTAGTTAAAAAATAATAATAAACGTAACACCTTCTCGGCCAATTGGGGTTACCACAGCCTGGAATCTTAGATCAGCAAGCTCTTCCAAGCTTGAGCCGCTTCTCTTCAGGTCCAAATAATAAGCAACTGGAAGCCTTCCAGTGGTGACTATCTCCTCCATAAAAACACAGACACTACTCTTCACTCCTGAGAAGATTCCAGTTGCTTACAGCTTTTAAACTGGCTTATCACATTGGCTTTCACTTTTTCATAGAAACCAGAACATGTTACATGCGAAGGGGATGATAATATGTCTCCTGACTCTTTATTAGCAGACCCATATTTCCTTCAGCCATCCACCCTGTGGAGATGGCGGCTAGTGACATGTATTGTTGGATGGGAGACTGTGGTTTTCACCCTGAGTTTCATTGCTGAGATAGGTGGGTGCATCATCAGGTTCAATTGGACCTGAGGTTGTAGACTGTATTTAGAGGGCTAGAGTCAGTTGCTCCAGAATTTGAAGAGCTTAACCTGGGAGTAAAATTGTTAAAAATCAGCACATGATGCATGTAATCAGCCATCAACAGGAGAAATACAACAGTAGGGTAAGTTTGTGTCTCAGTGGATCTCTGAGCAACATCCTGCTCTTAGGACTGGAACGTAATGAAGAAAGCTCTCATCTAATTGGACAGTAACCTTTTTGGGGAAAGTGAACACTTTAGAAGAATGAGATATCTAAAAAGGAAAAGGTGCAGAGTACAAATTTGCCAGCGTGACTTGAAGCTTGTATGGAGAAAAGATGCCCTGACCAGCCATCATCTGGTTCCCTTGGAATCTAAGACAGGATTAATGTTTGTAGGGAATATTTTAGGGAAGTAGGGAGAAGAAGATGGAAAGTAATGTTGAGTGCCTGCTATGTGCCAGGCTTTGAGTTGGGCACTTCATATTCATTTTTATACTTATTTCTCATAATCCTATGAAGTTCTTATTTCCAGTGAGGCACCTGAGGCCCAGAGAGGTTAAACAGTTGGCTCAACATCACATACCTAGTGTATCTGTCAGCATTCAGTCCAAGAAGCAGAACCACTCGTGTGTGTCTTTATATGCATCTTTATCTTTAATAACCCAGCCTGCTTGATTCCAAAGTTCATTCTCTTTCCATTGCACCCCACTGCTGCAGAGAGGAAAAATAGAACAGAGATCAACTTCAGCAGTCTTGCTGAGATTCTAAGACAGGGAGTTTAGGACATCATCAAATTGCAAGCCTGTGGTTCTCAGAGGTTGGGAAGCAGAGAAAAGGACAAATAACTTCATAGTTGGTAGTGGCAATGTCTCTTTCACTTCCTTCCTAGTAGAAGGGTCTCATTAAACTTCTGTCTCATAGTAGCAGCTTTGGAAACTATATACCACAGCACCAGAAGGGATGATTTTCCACATCTTGGCTTATTTATGTCTTTAAGTTCTCTAGTTACTTAACCTTTGGGCTTGTTAGTTTCTCTACCAGATGATGGGTATGGCCTTTGAGTAAGGGGTGGGCAGAAAAGAACCAGGGCTTGGTGAAATGAGAAGTGTACTCTCCTTGGGCCCTGTGGGCTTCCATCCAGCCTCCTGACTCCTCCTTTAGATGCTAAAGATAGTCTTTATTAACTTCTGGGTTCCCCTTTGCCCAGGTAGCTGCCCAGCTGTACCTGCACATAGTACATAGTCAGTGGAGAGAATGTTTTGAGAAGGCACCCTTTGGAGCTTGGGCTTCCATACCCAAATTTAATTTAAAGAGGAAGTGAAAAATCTGAGAAATGCCCATCCTTTCCCCCTCTTCTTCCTTTCCCCCCAGAAAAGAAATTAATCAAGCAAACTATTTGGGAGTTCCAGTAGTAGAATTTGAATGAGAGAGGCCAAAGCCCCCGATGATAGAAAAAAATTTCATTCTTACTTATTAAATAATTGTTTGGCTCTTATGTTGAAGTTTAATTACATATTGGGACAAAAGAGAAATTATTTAAAACTGACAAAAAGTGACTTAAATTGTCATTGGTTAAAATTATTATGTTGTGTGGTTTCTAATAATTTTAGGGCACCCACTTAAGTAATTGGTGACGATTTGGCGGGCTGCTGAAAACATGTAGAATAATGAGTATGGTGTGGCTAACAAGGACTAGCATTGGAATTTGGAGTTAGTGCACTGTAGGCGCTTTACTCTTTTTGGAGGAAGGAATGCAATGTTTATTATATCTGTTTTGTGTCAGGCTGTGATCTAACTACTCAGATCATTTAATTATTACAACATCCTGTCAGCTACGTAATTTTATTCCTAATGAGGAAATTGAGTCTCTGAGAAATTAAATTGAAAAAGTCCCTCAAATGTGTAAGTTGAATTTTGACCTCCAGTCAGATCTGTTCAATTCTGAAGCCTATTCTTTTTATTACTAAATCATTTTGCTTTTCTTTTGAGTGAGGAATTTCTTTTTATTCTAAGATATTTATAAAGAATCACTAAGTAATAGGGTAATGGCATGATATAGTGGAAAGAGCATCAAGCTCTAAGTTTAGATACCTGTACTTGAAGTCAAACGTCATAAAGAACCCCTGCCCTTTTAGGAGTGTGGCTCGCTCTGCCTCCATTTTCTGATCATAAAAGGGGCGTGTGCCAATCTTTATCTGCCTTACTGGCTGCTAATGGGGATCAGACGAGTTGTTGTCTCCGAAAGGTCTTGACAAATGGCATATATCTTTTATCTTGTGTATCTTTTTTTCTGTATTTCTTCCCCAAAGTGCCCATTAGGCTGGACTTATATTATGATGTCAACCAAACTATCTAATAAATGTAGACCACATATACTGTAAAATTTTCATTCTGGAGGTGGTGATGGTTTTGCAATGATACGTTCGTTGTAAATTTAAAAAAGGCCGGAGTGACACGTCAGATTCATGAGTTTGCTGCCACTGAGTGGGAGTTAAGTAGCCAAACCATCTTTTCCCATTTCCCCTCAGCTAAAATACAGTACTCTTGATATTTTTGGAAAATTTCCCCAAAGGTTTAAAGTTTAGAGGGAAAAGGAGAGAATCATTCTTGATCTCATTACTCGAAGGCACCCACCACTATTAGCCTATTTCATTCTGGTCTTCTCTTTCTCTATTTTTTACTTAGATAGGCTCATAGTGCAAATATAATTTTGTATCTTGTGTTTTTCACCTAATATTATGCATGAAAGTTTCTCCGTTTTCCTACACATTCAAAAAATGGCTGCATAATATTCTATTATATGGATTCATTCTGCCTCCATTTTAGGAGATTTCAGTTGTTGCTAATTATTTTCAAATGAATTTTAAAACTCATTGTTTCAGTGAACATCTATGTATAAAGCTTTGTCTAAATATCAGTGACTTCCACAGAAAATGGGTTCCTGAAAAGGCAATTTTAGGGTCAAAGGTATTCATGTTTTTGAGATCATGGATGACACAAATATTGGTGACCTGAAGGTTGTCTCAGTTCTCACAGCAGTGGTGGAAGGACTCACTTTTCACACCACTGGCATTTTCTCTGAAAAACATATTTGCTGATTTGTAAGGCAGAAATTGGTACCTTGATTGTTTTAA
Organism: Diceros bicornis minor; assembly: GCF_020826845.1. Classification (NCBI taxonomy): domain Eukaryota; kingdom Metazoa; phylum Chordata; class Mammalia; order Perissodactyla; family Rhinocerotidae; genus Diceros; species Diceros bicornis. Next base: position 30,996,913 of record NC_080747.1, on the reverse strand, counting down.
TTTGTATGTCTTTGATTACTAGTAGGTTGACTATTTTTTCTAGTATTTGAGCCATTTGCACATGTCTATAATTCTTGATGGACAATTCTGAAATCCAAAAATTTTTGAAAACCAAAAGTTTTTTTGAGGCTTTTTGCATATTCCATTGGTGGTAAAATCTGGCCTGAACCAATGTAAGATTCTGTAGTATTTATCTCATTTAATTTGAATATTGCTAAGTTTTGCTGCAGTGATATCAATGAGTTTGATTTCTGATTATTACATAATGTGTGCTAAATGCATTGTATTACCTTTCTAAAATCACAAAATCTGAATTTCAAAGCACATCTGACCTCTGAAGCACATCTGACCCTCAGGTTTTCAGATAAGAGAATATGGTCCTGAATTTCCTCTTCTGTGACTCATCTGTTCATGTCTGGGAGAAATGTAAAACTACTGAAAATAGTAAAATATCCTATAGAGAAAATAACTCCTCAGATGAGTGGAGCTTCATGAAAAGAAGCAATGCTCTGGAATTCTAGTGTGGAATCGAGTCAAGATACCTGGGAAAAGCTGAGGTTTTGTTTATTCTAGGTGGCTTTAGGGACGGGTGCCCATTATAATGGAAACCTGATGGAGGAGTTGGGCTGAATTTCGCCTCAGCTTTCCTCTGCCAGTTGTTGACACAGCTCTCTTTGTAAGGGAGTAAAGAAACAGAATTCGCCCAAGGGACTTTTTGGGGAGGGAGGGATAGCTAGAGGGTGGTGGATACTCTAGGCAAACTGAGTTCCTGTGCCCAGTCATCTCACTTTGAAGATCGTTTTGCCAAACTTGTTGAACTCAGGGGAACAGATTTTTCATTCCCCCTTCTTAATACCCCAAGGCTCCTGCCTTCTTCTCTTTGCTCATCCCAGGGTCCCAGATGGCTGCCAGCTCTACCTGACTCTCCCTTCCCAGCATTTTGTTTGCACACCCGTGTGTATAACTGCATTCCAACCACTGATAAAGTGCCTGTTGTACAGAGGGAAAAAAAATCTTCAAACTGCTTTCCTCATCTGTGTTATGGAGAAAATATGGCGGAGTTGCCTCATGGGGTTGTTGTGACGATTACATGAGATAAAACACGAGAGTGCGTGGCACAGTGTTTGGCACGTAGTAAGCGCTGAAAAAGTGTATTATTATTATTTTGTTGTTAACCAAATACTAATGCATCACAGCTATCAGATGGGACAAAGTTCCTAACTGTTCCAGAATTTTCCTTTCAGGTCCTCTGCCGTTACCTGAGGTGTCCCGAGCTCTGGATGCTGAGGCTGGCTGTGTGATGGGCAGAGGGAGTTCGAGGAGGCCATATTGGGCAGCACCCAGGGCCCCAGGGGTGGAGGAATAGGTACCAGTAGGCTTGGCAAGGAGTTCTTTTGTGACTCAGGGGATATGTGGGACTGAGCTATTAGCTACCAAAATTAGGCAAGGAAAGAGAGAAAGAAAAAACGAAAGAAACTATTAATTTATAAGGGTAGAATGTGACACTCTTTTGGGAGAATTTTGGAATATTCACCAGTTGGTTTCTCTCTGGCCAGTCTATAGGTATAGTCACACAATTTTGACAATTTTCCCCTAGGATTTGATGTAATTATCCTATTGACGTGCTTTTTGATTATCCAGGGTCTTACTGGTTATTGTTGATCTTCTGCTTGCTCACTGGTGAGTGTCTTGATGAAGTGGAATCTTATGATGAATGTGGTATAATAAGAAATATGTTTGGTCTTTGTCCCTGGTTCCTGGCACAAAGCTCCTCAAACCCTTGGAATTTCCTGAGTGATAGGAGTGTTTTTTTGTCATTCATAAGGAGCCCCTTTTGAGTGTATGCTAATAAGATGTCTTAGGGTAAGGTCCCTAGAAAACCTCAGAATGGGACTGGTAAACAGAAAGATCACATGATTAGAGGGCTGGAACTTGCAGCCCTACCCACCCACTTTGGGGAAGGGGAAGTTGCGGGGGGGGGGGGGGGCGGGGGGTTGCTGAAGATTAAGCTCTGTAAAAACTCTTGAACCAGAAGATTTGATGAGCTTCTGTGTTGGTGAACACGTGGAAATTTGGGGAGAGACGCATGTGCAGAGAGCATAGAAGCTCTGCGCCCTTTCCCCATACCTTGCCCTATGCATCTCTTCCATCTGGTTGTTCCTGAGTTATAGCCTTTTATAATAAACCAGTGATCTAGTGAGTAAAATGTTTCTCTGAGTTCTGTGAGCTGCTCTGGCAAATTAATCGAGCCCGAAGAGGGGGTCGTGGGAACCTGCGATCTATATAGCCTGTTGGTGAGAAGCACAGGTGACAACCTGGACTTGTGGTTGGCATCTGAAGTGTGTGGGGGGTGGGGGGGCTGTCTCGTAGGACTGAACCCTTAGCCTGTGGAATCTGACTCTATCTCCAGGTAGGTGGTATCAGAATTGAGTTAATTGCTTGGTGGTGTTGGACAAAATACATATGGGCATGAGGAAGTAGGATCCTGTAGCACTAGGTCTGGAAGGGAGCTTGATGATCTCCTCAAAGCTTATTCAGCAGTTGAGGGAACTGGGTTGGCCTAGCCAGGACTTCAGCCGGTTTCTTTACTTTGTCTAGGACTCTTCCCGTTGTGTTAGAGCTGTGGATCCAGCTTTGCTGCTGCTGGCAAGGTTCCTTGGCCTGTATTTGCCCTTGGTCCTCATGCTTCAGGGTCTGGTGTCTCAGTTCTCTCCATCTGGGGTGAGCAGGCCCTGAGAGGAATGGCTTTGGCTAACTGGCTTATGAGAGTAATTGTGTTGTTCTTAGTCATATAATTTAAGAGTCAGAGGAGACCTGGTGGTCATCTTGTAATTAACCCCCTCTCTTTGCAGATGAGGAAACTGAGCCCCAAGAGGTTCAATGGCCTGTGGGAGTCAGGAATGGCCGTAGCCCGAGTAGAGGAGTAGACCATTGGGGTTGGTGAGGGAGGGCCTATGTGTGTGTCTTGGTCACTGTCCAAGGCTCCGATCCAAGCACAGGACCTGGGACAGAGCAGACACTTAAATATTTAAAGGAAGGAAAGGAGGAAGGAAGGAACCTAGAGCTAAGTCCAGGTGTTCTGACTTGGCCTGATGCTTTTTCTTTATAATAAAGTGAAGAGGTACCCTTTCCAATATTCATCCACAAATTTTAGCTTTGAGTCTCCTCTTTCCCCTGCTGCCAAATTGGTAAGAGGCTGTTTTGTCTGCCAGCCTCACTAGGCCATATTGTTCCAAAAGCATGACGTGGAAAAATCTGGTCATGGAGAAAAAAAGAATGACAGTAAAAAGTAAGCAAGTACCACCTTATCAGGTGAGTATGGTGTGACATTGATATATTTGGAAGTGTTAGTGAAAATTTTCAGTGCAAAGGTTTTTAAAACCCAAATCTATTCATGAAGCTCTTTTCAAAGACAAACAAAATTTAGTTGTGTTTCTACAACCAGTACTTCAAAAGCACCTATTAATTGTATATATATCGTATTCCTAATTTTATAATACTTTATTCTTTTTCTTTATACCTCTGTTTCACAGCTTAATTCTTTGAATTATTTATTCATTCAGCAAATATTAGCAAAGTGCCTTATTGTGTGGAAGGCGCTGGGGATGAAGTGATGTGAACAAACTAGACTCAGTCCATGTCTTTGTGGAGCCAGCAGGTTATCAGGACGGATAATAAAGCAAGCAGTAATGATAACGTGTCACTGGGACCTTGATAAGGAAGGTATGGCACAGGACCAGGGTATCTAACCCGGGGCTGGGGTGGGACAAGAGTCCAGTACAGGTTGAGCAAGACTTTCTGGAGGAAATGAAGTTTAAAGTTAGCCTTGTAAAAATGTTGGCATTAGCCAGGTGAAGAGAACTAGCGGTCATGGAAGACAGGCGGTGAGAGCCAGCAAAGCTGCAGCCGTGGTTCCCAAACTTGAGCAGCATCAGCATTAACTAGAGGGCTGGTTCAAATGCAGATTGCTGGGCCTGCCCCGGAGTGTCTGAGTCAGCGGGTGTGGGAAGGGACTGGAGAATTTGCTTTTCTAACACTTTCCCAGGTGACACTGCCTAAGCATCCAAGGTAACCGGAGGAGATAAAAGGTGGAAGAAATAGGTGGATTGTGTTTCTCTTAACCTGGAGATCCCTCCCCTCTTCCTGGGCTATTCATATCCTGTTTTCCGCCCAGCTCCCTTCAAGCTGAGATCGAGGCTAACACTTCCAGGAAGCCTTTCCTGGGTATTCTCGCTGATTTTATCTCCTCCTGTCAATATACATGTTGAGTCTGTGCAGCAATGCATGTTGCATCCAGTCCGTGTTATTGAGCATATAATTATTGCGGTTGTTACAACTGTGTTTTGTTACAACTGTGTTTTGTCTAACTAGAGGTCCTTGAGGCAGCGGAGCATATAAGACAGGCTCAAATATTTGATTGCTTGATCAGATTTAACGCTTACAACCGCTGTGAGGAGCAGGTTGCCGTCTTCTGTTTTGGAACGACGAGGAAGCAGACTTACAGAGGAATAACCAAGGTGAAGAGAAGTGAAAGGTCTCGCTCATGTCACGGATGAGGGAAAGCCAAAGCTAGGTGCACGTTCATTGTTCTCAGGTGCTCTTTGCATTATGTGAAATTGCATGTCCTCCATGCTCAGCACCACCAGTAAAAGGAAGGTTTTCTATTTAATTTTTTTTTGACTTTTTTGTTGTGGATCCATCCACTTAACAAATAAACCAACTCATCTTATAAATTGAATTATAGATTTTGTTTTTAATGGAAAAAGGGCTGTTATCCAAGGAATTCTTCAGGAATTGTCCATTTGCTTTTAGAGTAAATATTTGAAGGGAGTAATTCAATTTACATGTCATGAGGTTAGTAAATGATTTTTATAAAATTTTGGCATAAGGGAGATATTAAGAAAAAATCGATTTCAGGTTCCTGAAAAGACACAAATTAGGCAATTATGCCGTTACCCTTCTTCACTGGCCAGATAAGTTTAGCTGAGTGGTTGCAGATTTATAAAGAACCTCTACATAAAATGTCACGTGATAGGTAGGGTTAAAAACAAACAAACAAATTCTTTTCTATATCGGTAACATGCCAAGCCTTCCTCCCCCATGCATATATACAAACATAATGTAGTTCTCTGAGAGTCCTGTAAGGGCTGGACGTTTGAAGAATTCGCTGGGCTTTCTGCCTCACAATATAACTCGGGAACACTAATTTTCAAATGTTCTAACAGCTCTTCATAGCTGGAAGTCTCCAACACAATCATGCGAATTATCTACATTATGAAAAACGGCAGCCCGGAATTTCCTGGCATTGGTAACGTGGCAGATGGCTAATGAACAGGCGTTTCTGCATTTTCTTTGCGCGTTTGTGCTCTATGCTTGTATGGCCTGAAAGCTTTTGCTGCTTCTTCAGTTCTTTCCAACCTCCTCCTCCTCCTCTATCAAAGACAAAACGCAAAACAACCACCAATAGAAAAAAAGAGGTGTTGGACATTGCTTAAAGCTAGGTGACGGAGCCAAGAAGTTGAGTTTTGAGGGTAAAACTTACTTCTCATGTGTGATTGCCAAGTCAGTGTCTTAATAGTCTTTGCAGGTCAAACATGTGGGTATTTCTTTCAAGCAGGGTGCAATTCATTTAAAAGTGAGGGCCTTATTTAGATACTGTTAGGTGTTGCATAGGTGTGTAAAATGAACAGCAAACTTGGTTTCTGTCCTCCGCAAACTTGTGATTGTGAAGGGGAAGATAAGCTATGAATACTAATCATTATGGAATAACGGAGAATGTGTTTGATATAATCAGAGAACTATAGACAAAGTGCTGCGTGGGATCACAGAGGAGAGACTTTCCTTCTGATAAGAGGGGTGGAAAAGACGTCATAGCCTAAAACTTGTCAGTTTAAGTGGACCTTAAAGGGAGTGTAGGGGATGGCATGCCCAGCAAAAGGCACAGCCTGTGCAAAGTGTGGAGGTAGGACAGGAAAAGGCAGTGCAGACCCAGTGTAGACGGAGGGTTCCTCTGTGAAAATTGCATGAGATGAGACTGCAGAGGGGAGGCTGAGGCTAGGCTGTGGAGCTCCTGAAACTATGCGCTTTATTGTGTAGGCAGTGGGGGGCAGAGGATGGCATGGAGTGGAGGATAGGGAACCAGAAGAGGCCCTCAGACATTGCCAGGTGATGGAAGAGCCCCAGATGCTGAGCTCAATAAGATCTGAGTTTGAGACCTGGCCCTAGTACTTTCAGAAAGGCAGTTGAGGTTGCTGTTCTGTTTCCTCATCTGGAGAGAGACAGAGAGAGAGGGAGAGAGAGAGAATATCTGTCTGTTCTTTATACATCTCAGAGTTGGAGGCTCATATGAATAATATAGTCCCTTTGTAAGTAATACAAATATGAACTATATAGTCTGTAGGTTTATTATAATACAATATGATATATAGAAACAATTTTTCAAAGTTTAAGGAGTGCTGGGAAATTAGAATCGTGAAGTAAGTGCGGTGTACAGTTTTGACAACGTGAAGGCCTAGAAGTGTTCATTAATGGTAAAAGCTAGCTACTTGTGTATTTGTCTGAAGTTTGGGTAAATTCTCTGAAATTGTACAAATCTGCTTGACTCCTGAATTCTTCATTGTTAAACATTTATTTTCAGAAGGCTGTTGTACATTCCCATTTTTTAGCCCTGTTCTTGGTCAAGTTCTCATCATTTTCTTCTCTCTGCAGGTCAGGAGGGCAGCGTTGGCCATCAATGTTTAGGGCAGTGGCTTTGAATAACACATGCAGCTCAGCACTGGGGTGATTTATAAAACCCTGCTTGGCTAAGGGCTCCATCTCTCTGTCACTTCTGGCAAGTCCGTTTTCTTAGTCCCTTGATTTCTTATAGTGTGACCAAATAGATTTTTGGGGAGGAAAAAAAACCACTTGAAAGTAAGTCAGTAGATATTATTTGCCTACGTATTATGGAAATAGTAGTTACACAGACAGTCGACTTGATGTGTCTTACTGTCTGGGTGAGGGTGGGATAGGAGGGGAAAGACTTCAAGGAGGCAAAGAGAATTCTTTGCTTGAACTGTATGATAAAATAGTTGATCTTTCCCACGCTGTTCAGTGCTGCATCTTGATGTATAAATGAGTAAAGGCTTGATTTTGAGTCAATGTGGTATAATAAATATATATATATATCTGTTTAGTCTTTGTCCCTAGTTCCTGGCACAGAACTCCTGAAACCCTTGGAATTTTCTGAGTGATAGGAGTGCCTTTTATTATTCGTAATGAACCCTTTTAGACCATACCAGAGTTCATGCTAATGAGATGATTCTTGGTGGGCTCCCAGATAGCTTCAGGATGGGGGCTGGTTGCCAGAGGAACCAACTACGTGATTAGAGGGTTGGAACTTTCAGCCCCACCCCTGATCTCCGGGAAGGGAGAGGGGCTGGCGATCGAGTTAATCACCAATGGCCAATGATTTATTCAGTCGTGCCTCTGTAGTGAAACTTCCATAAAAACTCTGAAACGAGGCTAAGGAAGCTTCTGGGTTGGCAAACACATGGATGTGCAGAGAGGGTGGCGTGTCTGGAGAGAGCAAGGAAGTTCTTCAGTCCCCCACTCCACCCGCACTTTGCCCTGTGCATCTCTTCCATTTGGCCATTCCCAAGTTGTATCCTTTATAATAAAGCTGTAATTGTAAGTATCTCGCTTTCCTGAGTTCTGAGTCATTCCAGGAAGTTGTCGAACCTGAGGGAGACGGTGGGAAGCCCCAAATTTCTAGTCATTTAGCCTGGGGACATCATTTGCAGCTGGCTTCTGAAGCGGGGACAGTCTTGTGGGATTGAACCCTTAAACCGGTGGGTTTGCACTACCGCCAGGTAGTTGGTATCGGAATTGAATTGAATTGTAGGACACTCAGTTGGTGATGGAGGCTTGGTTGTTGGAAAAATGAAACAGTCAAGTCTTTCCTATTGGGAAAAACCAACCCATAATATTAAAACATTGTGCCTGGAATATTCTCCTTGAAATTATGGTGGTTTACTATTTGGATAAAGACTCAAAAGGCATTTAAGAGAAAATATAGTGGGAAAGAAAAGAAATGATCAGGCCAGTGCCTTACTGTTTATGTGTTTACGTTGTGTTTTATAGTGCAATAAAGTAGAATTTATACCACTATGTGGTTTTCTTTGACCCTTCTCTCCTGTGGTATAGACTAAAGATTTCATGGCATTGTCTCTGCCTTCAGTCAGTGGAAATATCTAGTATGTAAATGTTGTGGATTGCAGATACAGGTAGTCTCCTTACTAAGGGATTTCCAGTGTTCTGGTTCACCTCTACAGCATTAATATTACTGTTAGGCTGAGCCATATGAAATTGTCAATATTCTATTATTTTTGCCCTACAGTGACAACAGTTTCATATGGTTCAACCTAATAGTAGTGAAGGTTCCTTTTTGACTTTTTATCTGTAGTTTTTAAAAAACGACTGTAGTGATTATCATCAAGACATTTTAGAAAATGCAAAAAGTAGAAAAAGAAAAAAATACCCCAAAGTTCCACCAACGAAAGATACAAAATACTAAAAAGAAAATAAAAATAACTTATAATCTTACCGCTCAGAGATAACTAGTGTAAACATTTTGTTATCTTTTTCTTTAATAAAACTGAGATCATGTTAGCTCAAAATACTGCTTTGTGTTTATTTATTTCTTCACTTAACGTTTTCTGTTAACAATTAAGATCGTTTTGGACAAAGGGATATGGCAAATCTGATCCTTTCATACAAATTGTCCCTATTGTTTTAAAAGTCAAAAGGAAGTTTAGGATTTCCGAGAGGTAATCAACAATTTCAACAGTGTTAAATGTAGATCAGGATGGCTTTTTAATTTTGCTTCTTGTAAATGGTAGCAGAATTTTTTTTTTTTTAATTAGTGCTTGTTGCCAAAAAATAGATAAATTGACTTGGAGAGAATATAACTTAAATGCACCTTCCCTGCTCAATAATGGACTCACTAGGAAAAACCATTCTGTTATTCTAGATTTATTATTGAATTAAATGAGGAATGATTATCCACAGATTTTCTACTTAAGACTCTTAACTAGAGGTGAGCTGTGGATAATCCCATTTCATGGCACTTAACCAAATATCAAAACTGTTACCTGTCACACTTCAGAGCCAAGAGAGCACAGAGTATGGGGCTCTGGAGCCAGGCTGCCTGCATTAGATCTCACTTCTGCTACTCGCTAGCTGTGTGACCTGATATAAATTACTTGACCTCCCTGTGCTGTAGTTTTCAATTGGTAAAATGGGGTTGAAAACAACAGTACCTACCTCATACGATTATTGTAAAGGTTAAATGAGTTCCTACTTGTAAAGTGCTTGGACTAGTAACATGCAAAGTATGCATCAGTACCTGACTATTATTAATAATATTTTCCTATGTGTCTAACCCTTGCTCTACTGGTTTTCAGAGTTCTTATTTGAGTTTCAGGCCAGTGATTTTCATTCATTTCTTCCCCTAAAAATCAGCTTCTCTATGCCTAGGGTTTTCCTAATCACTTCTGTTGAATCTTTCTGGAGTGACTTGTATTTTCCTTCCTAGGCTCTCTCTTACCTTGCTCTTTCTCTACAGCACTCCTGGCGACCTCACGGCACAGAACCTTGGCGCTCCACAGTTAGTTATTCATCTTTGTTTCCCACTTCCCATATTCCCAGAAGGCAGGCCACGTGCCTGTCTTGCAGGAATCCTGCCTAACTTAACCTGTGACTAATGGGAAAACTCTGTGTTTAGCACTTCTGTAGCTTTCTGTTGAATCATTATCCACTTCCTGTTCCTGGAAGGAAGAGAAACGCTGGGCTGCTGTCAGTGTTGTGGGACGGGCCCCACTGGACAGCCTGGGGAGTGCTGTTGTGGCAGCTGCTCCCTCCCCTCCAGGGCTTACATATTTATTCTGTCCCGCACATTTAACACTGCCTCCTCCAGACAGGCTCCTGTGATTCATCGTCCTTTCCTGCATGTTAGTTTTGTATCCCCAGCTGAGCTGTAAGCTCTGTGAGGATAGTGGCGTTTATATTTATTGCTGCTGATAACAATCGTCACAGCAATAGCAGCTAACATTTATCGAGCACTTACTCTCTGCTAGGCACTCACGGAAACCCGAGTTCACCTCATTTAATGCTCAGAGACAGTTCTATTATTATCTGCATTTTATAGATAAGGAAACTGAGGCACAGGGAAGTTAATTGACTTGCCTGGGGTCTCAGAGCTAAGAAGCAAGTTGAATGAACACAGCGCAGCCAAGAAAAAGCTGGCTTCTGCTTTTGCCTCTTTTGTTTCTAGGGAGCAGCTTGGTTCAGAGCTTGGGCCCCGCGTGCCACAGACCTCGGTTCAGATCGTGGCCATTCCCCAGATGAGTGACTTTGATTTCAATACTTTGTGCTTTCATGTCTCCATTTCTAAGATGGGTTTAATAATAACACCTATCTAAGAACTGTGAAGATTAAAAAAAAGTTGATGCCAGTAAAAACGCCAGGCAGATAAATAACACTGCGTTCGCTGCTATTAGCAGTTGGTGGTAAAGTAGTTGAACATCCCAGAGGCCTTGTATGTGGGATGGTGAGCCCCCAGCTCCCCACAGGAGAGTCAGTCACTGTCTCCCTCTCTCCCTCTGCGGGGCCGGTGCTGGGTCAGTCTTCCTTTTCCAAGCCCTTGCTTGGCTCCTGCCGGCTCAGCAACACCCCCTTGGTTTCCCACGTGGTTGGTTTGTGTTGTCTTCTGCAGGGTGGAAATTACTTGGCTGTACTCCCACCCTGGCAGGGGTGGGCTATACCCAGAAACCAGTGACCTGGCTTCTGGAGGCCTGGTCCTCTGCCCCAGCTCCCTCTCTGTGAAGCTCCAGGGAAGTCACTGGTCCCTAAGGGACCTCCTCCTCTCACCCCCGCTCTTGCCGTTGCTGCCAGAAACAGGCCATCTGGGCTTGTCCTCTTCCTCCTATTTGGTGGTTTTGTTCTGGCACTTGCCATTTAGCACCCCCTCTTGCCCCCGGTTTAAATAATTTCTAACCTAGTCGCTGCTTGGCCTCTTGCGAGGAATGTGCACGAACAGATCTGTTAGGAATTGCAATCCTGTGGCAAGGGGGCAGTGCCTTTGGTGAGGGGGTGTCAGCTCCACTCCTTACAGACCTGGCAGTTTGGGATGTGATGGAGCCCCGTGGAAATCCTGCGAGGGCCAGTTCCCAAAGCTGGGTTTAGGAATGTGCTGCTATTTGGGGGCTTCTTTTGAATCTTGCTAATTGGAACCTTCTGTGGATTTTGATGAGTTTAGGGGCTTCCTGTTATATTTATGTCTTTCGGAAAGGGCTTTCCCAACAAGTGTGGAAAGCTACGGGGTGTATCAGTTGTCCAGCTCTAAAAAGAATCCATTTATTTATGTTTTAAAAAACTGCTGGTATTTGCCAATTGGGGGTGTAAGTACACTGGACATTCTATCCTACCAAATTGCATCTTAACAAAACTGCTTATCAAGTTACTGTGAAAATGGACACTTGTCACTTACTGAGCCCTTCTGGAAGGACAGAATCTGCTTTTACAGCTTCACAGGTTCCATGTAGCAAAGGTGTAAGGTGCACCCGCTGTGTTCCAGGAACTGTGGTAGGGATTAGAGGCACAAAGACAGGGACACCCTCCCCTACACTTGGGGAAACAGGCATGTTTGACTTAAGTCGAGCTTTTCCAGTTAGTTCTGTGTCACCTTTGGGTTTCCGGACTTTGACCATGGTATGCCTGAGTGATGTGTGTTGCAGTGAAGTGGGTGTGGAACGTAGCAGCAGCTCTGAGATTTGGTTCTTCTGCCTGGCTCATTTCTCTGCCTCTACCCAGTGATGCATGTCAGGCCACTGATCTATTTGCAAAATGAGAATCTCATCCACCCTCTTGGCTCCTTCTTGGGATTAGAGGTTTCAGATAAAATAATGAATGTGAAAGCATCAAGTATCCTTTGGGTGGGAACTTTTCTGTCTTGTATGGTGTCTGTAGCTACTGTGAGTGATTGAAGATTTTCTTCATCCCTTTCCCTTTCTTTCCCTCCCTCCCTTCCATCCTTCCTTCTTTCCTTCTGAAAGATTTTTAGATGCAGTGTAACTAACATTGTTAATACAAATTATGTCTGTGGCAACTGTTGAATTGCTTCTAAGTACAATAGTTTGTGAGTAATAATATGAAAACATATGTGAATGGGATACTTTTCAATAGATAGAAAAAAGTCTTCCTTTTACCTTCATAATAGTTATGGAGGGGTAAAATAGAGTTTACTTGAGAGTGATCTTTTGCTTTTTGGGGTGAAATTAATATTGGGGATTTTTTTTGTGTGTGTGAGGAAGATCAGCCCTGAGCTAACATCCATGCCAATCCTCCTCTTTTGCTGAGGAAGACTGGCCCTGAGCTAACATCTATTGCCAATCCTCCTCCTTTTTTTTCCTCTTTTCTCCCCAAAGCCCCAGTAGATATTTGTACATCATAGCAGCACATCCTTCTAGTTGCTGTATGTGGGACGCGGCCTCAGCATGGCCAGACAAGCGGTGCGTCGGTGTGCGCCCGGATCCGAACCGGGGCGCCAGTAGCGGAGCGCGTGCACTTAACCGCTAAGCCACGGGGCCGGCCCCAATATTAGGGAATTTTATGCTGCCGAGAATTTTTAAAAAAAATGAAGTCAATTCAAATTTCATCTTGCTGTAGCTGACTTGAATCATTTTCCATGAAGATGATTTTTATATTAAATAAAGGTGTATGCAGATTCCAGTGTTTGTCATACACAATAGGGTCGTTTGGAGAGGCAGCTTTTTAGTGATTAAGGGCATTAGAGTGGGTGTGGCTGTGGACCTGGGCTCCAGCCCAGCTCTGTGGTCACAGCCCACCTATCCTAGTGAGTGTGTCACTCACTCGATAAAACTGAAGGCCACCTCTGTGCTTACAGACATTGCTAAATAGTGTGGCCAAGAGTGCAGGGCCTGGGGTCTCATTGCCTGGGTTAGATCCTGTCCTCACCACACATTAGGACTTGCTGTTGAACCCCCATGTGCCTCATTTTTCTTATCTGCAAATGGGAGTAATGAGACAATCTACCTTACAGATGTTGTGGAAATGAAATGAGATTGTGCATGAAGCTTCTAGAACAGTGCCTGATGCCCTGCAAACAGTAAATGCTGCCTTACAATTATCTTAACGTAACAACTCCTTCATAGCACACCACCTTTCGAAAAGAATCTGAAGTGGGGGCCGGCCCAGTGGCGCAAGTGGTTAAGTGCACGTGCTCTCCTGTGGCGGCCTGGGGTTCGCTGGTTCGGATCCCAGGCGCGCACCGATGCACTGCTTGGCAAGCCATGCTGTGGCGGCGTCCCATATAAAGTGGAGGAAGATGGGTACGGATGTTAGCCCAGGGCCAGTCTTCCTCAGCAAAAAAAAAAAAGAGGAGGATTGGCAGATGTTAGCACAGGGCTGATCTCACCAAAAAAAAAAAAAAAAAAAAAGAATCTGAGGTGAATATTAAACTTCTGAGGTCCCATCAGAAATTGCTTTAAAGTCACATCAAGCAAATGACCGTTTAAAAATTCCATTTCTTTCTTAAATGGTCAGAATTTACAATTTGAAAGGTACAGAAGGGTCTACAGTCAAAGTGTCTCTCCACTCCTGTCCTCCAGCCACCCAGCCCCTCCCCAGGAGGCAGACAGTGCTATCAGTAATTAAAGACTTAAAAAATCCCAAAATGGACACTGAAGATAGCAAAAGAAAGAAGAGAGGTGGGGGAAGGGGCAGGAGAACAGGAAGAGAGGAGCAGGGAGATTCAGCTGGGGTCCAAACTGCTGAGCTCTCCCTGTCCCTGTAGCCTCTTGGGCATTGCCCTTGCTTACACCCTGTTCCGAGGACACCATGATGTGCCCTGCCGCTTGGGGTCAGCTGGGGACTCCTCAGCCTCCTCTGTCTTAGTGGCATGGTTGGTGGCTTCCTGGCCTATGTCCTAATGCAGATACGAGCAAACTGACCTTGCCCCTCTCTGGGGTGAGGCCAGGTCAGATGAGCCTTCTGTTGTCTTCTGAATGCAAACCATTGTTTGAGGTACTCTAAAAGATTCAGGAAGAGTCCAGAAGTTGAGATCCTTGGCTTCTCAAAATACTGGGATCGTAAAATTAATCCCCTCCCAAGGAGCAGCTGTGGGGCTGTAGCTGTTGTCTATGTTCAATCCTTTGGTGCCCTTGGGGGACTGTGTTTGGTCAGGGAGTTCTGTGGCCTTTAGAAATAATTTCAAGTGGTGAATCTGAGACAGTTGTGGAGAATGCTAGGGCCTGTCTTCACCTCTGTAAAGTTAGTTTTCCCCCTTCTAGTTTAAATTGAAACCTGCGATGGTAAATATTTACAGTTTCCATCATTTTTAAGTTTCTTTGTTTCTTTATATTGACGTCACTCTAGTTTCAGTCCTTTGTTCTGGTAACTACCTGGGGTTCGGGAGTGATCTGGTTTTGTCCCCTAACTTCCTTCCTGTCAAGAATGTTTGTTCCCTTTTTGTCCAGCCAAATTCAATTTTTCCTTTGAAACCGAATCTAAAGTCCTTTTTCTTCCTGGATCATACTATTTACTTCTCTTCTCAACTCCAATGGTACATATACAGAGAAACTGCAGCTTTAAGGATGGGTTGTGCTCCAAACATTCCTTTTTGAGTAATTAGGTTGGAAATTGAAATGGTTTTCTCCTTAAAAATGATAATTAGTCTCCCACAAAGGGTATTTTTAAAAAATGATAAAATGAGACTTCATGAACTTTTATTACAGAAAAGTTGAAAGAATAGTAAAATGGACCCTGTATACTAACCACTTAGATTCAACATTTTGCCATGTTTGCATTCTCACCCTATCTGCCTATCTATCTGTCTGTCTGTCTATCTATCTATCTATCTAGCTATCTATCTAGCTATCTAGCTATCGTCTCTCTCAATCTATCCATCCATCCATCCATCTAGCTACTTTTTTTTGTGTGTGTGAGGAAGATCAGCCCTGAGCTAACATCCATGCCAATCCTCCTCCTTTTTTTGCTGAGGAAGACTGGCCCTGGGCTAACATCCGTGCCTATCCTCCTCCACCCTACATGGGACGCTGCCACAACATGGCCTGACAAGCGGTGCGTCGGTGTGCGCCCGGGATCCGAACCTGGGCCGCCAGCAGCGGAGGGTGTGCACTCAACCGCTACGCCATGGGGCCGGCCCCTATCTACCTACTTTTTTTGCTGAACTATTTGAAATCAGGTTGTAGACGTTGTTACATTTTACCCTAAATACCTGTACCATGTATCTACCTGTACCATGTAGCAGGACTTCCTTCTACATAACCACAATACTATCATCATACCTAAGAAAATAAACAATAAATCTGGTATACTGTCTAACCCAGTTTCCTCAATTGTCCTCAAAATATCCTTTATAGCTGTTTTAAAATTTTTCTTATTGTTTGAAATTTTGAACCCAGCTCCAGGCAAGGTTTACTTATTGCGTTTGGTCATACATGTGCCGCATAACAATGTTTTGGTCAACAACAGATGGTATATATGATGGTGGTCCCATGAGATTAGTACCATATAGCCTAAGTGTGTAATAGGCTATACCATGTATGTTTGTGCAAGTACACTCTGATGTTCACATAATGACGAAATCGCCGAACATGCTGTTTCTCAGAACATATCTCCGTCATTAAGCCATGCAAGACTGTGTTGTTTTCTAACAAAAGCTATTTGAAGCCGTGTTTAGCCAATACTGGGGGAGGGAAGAAGCTTTCTTGGGCACAGGCAATCTTTTCAAGTCTTTGGCTCCTCGTCCCTCCCCATTTCCCTCTCCCACTCTTAAAGCCTGTCTCCAGATCCCGGGGTGCTCCTGCTGCCCTGAGCCCTCCATTTTGGCATCCCCCAGGTACAGCTGATCTCACCCAGGTATTAGCGGAAACCTCAGAGACAGCTGCATCTTTCAAGGGAACCTCTTAGCCTAAGGCATCTGTAAATCAGGGGTTCATAGCTGGGCATTGCTGATTTATGCACGTTTTGCTGAGGAAGCTGTCTGGGCCTCCATCTGTTCCCAAAGTGGTCTTTGCTGCCCAGAATCAGAGTTCTGTGCTCCAGTATTGTGGTAGCATTTCAAAGACCTTGACAAAATAAAAGTAACTGAGTGACTGTATGCACTGAGAGGGATTTTGTGTAATGGGTGGGTGGACTCTGGGCATGCGAGGCAGATCCTATCTGGATGCCTCCTCCCTGCCTAGTCTCAGTATGGAGTGGGGGAGGGTGGGGCTGTAGCAGTTGTTTATTTGGAATTTGGAAGCTGGCAGCTGCTTGAAGTTTCATTACAAAGTTTAGCACTCATTTATATACTGACTTTCATTGTTTTCCAATTTCCATATAAGCTCATTTGTTCTCTCCATACATTGTAAGCTTTTTAAATTTGTCTGGGCAAATGTGGTCTGAATAACTGGCACTGTGGGGGATGATCTTAAAAGCTCTATGACTTTGGTTGTCTCTGTAGCCAAAAATAGAAACAATTTGGGATGATTTTGTTTTGTAGAATCTGCTCTGCATCCTCCCCTTTTATTAGTGTATGTAATTGATTTAAACTGTGTTTAAACAATTAACTTAATAAAGAAGGTCGTTTTGCAGGCGCTAGTAGACCTTAGCTCTGCCAGAGTAGGATTGAGAGGCGGTGTGTGGACCGGCTATGAGCACTGCCCTGAAATAGCATCTGCCTGGGTTTTCCTCCAGCCTCTCAGCAGTTTTTAACTGTGTCACCTTGGTCAAGTGACATACCCTTCCCGAACCTCCAATTCCTCTTCTCTAAGATAATTGTGTACCTGTGTCATAGTCTTGTGACCATCTGAAACCTTTGGGGCCCGTGGCCTAAACGCTAATTATGTAATTCCCCTCTAAGAGGTCTAATCAAATATATTAATGTTTATGCAGCAAACTCAGTGGAATAGAGGTTGTAAATAGCTTCACATCAGATCAGGACAGATTTTGCTACCAATGAGTTTGTCAGATTTGGTTTTGCTAGGACATGAGTTATAAAAGATTTTGTTTTCAGAGCTTTTTGGATTTTGCCTTGTGGACACAGGAGAGTGCCCTTGTGTTTTTCTCTCCGGTAGCATCAATGCGGAGTGAATTGTGAGTGGGGCTGGAGAAGGTTGGGGAGTTACGGAATTTTGAGAATCACGAAGAACATCCGCTCGAGTGCCCAGAGAGGCGCAGTGACTTGTTGAATATCACAGAAGTAGCAGATGGCAAAGCTGGGTGAAGAAAAACCCCTTCAGAGAAACGCACGTCTAGCAATCTTAGTCAGCTAGCTAGACCAAAAATACACTGCTCTTGGGTACTGTGATTTGAATGTTTGCAAAAAAATAGGGCGTGTGTGTGTTTAAAAGCAGTTTTCCAACCAAGCTTGGTGTGGGTTATCTACTTATCAGCCAAGTCCTTTTCCCATCATAGAGTTGTTGGGTCACTCTGCCGGGAAACCCTAGCTTCTGAGAATGTGCCCTTTCCTGATAAAGGGGGAAGAATAGCTATCAGAACCATCAAAGTGCTCCTGGCCTTGGTTGGGACCTGCTCAGTAGAAGTCACAAGGGCCTCCTTGTCTGGAGTCTCAGGTTATGACCGTTGTCTTCCTCATCATTCTAGCAGCCCTCAAGCAATGGCCACGGGGTTTGAGGAATGCCACTTCTGTGCCGTTCCTTCTCGGCTCCTCTGGCCTTTGTGGTCAGTTGGAAATACAAGTATGACTTGGAACTAGTTAGAAAGCTGCTTTTGATTTTTTGGGTTGACTTCGAGCCATTTCTTAAACCTCTTTCTCAGTTCCTTGCCGTCTTCAGTCTTTTTTTATCTCATGTCTTCTTTTGTGACCTTCTTAACAGGATCTTGGTAAAACACAATGCCTAGTGGGTCCTCAGAATACAGTGAATTAACCAAACCTGGCTAGGTCTAGGAAAAACCACGAGGATTTTGATAAGCACTGCCTTTTCTTGGACGTTTTTTCCTTGACATGTTGTAGGAAGAAATCACATTTATCAGTAAGAGCTGAGAACTCCCTATTTCACTGGCTCTTGCTGTGTGCAGAAGATACTGGAGATGAGCGATGGGCTTGTTTTGGAAGAGGCTGAGGGGCCCCAGGTTGCAGCCTGCATGAGGTGAGCTGTGATTTCGATGTCGGGAGGGAGGTCAGACATGGGGAACACATAGTCGAGTTTTGCAGTTGTTCATGCTGTAAACTGCTTTGGAGTCTAGTGTCGGGCGTTTTCAAACGTGTCCTACTTCTTGCTATGCTAATTGGAAGCCATGGTTTTGAAGTTTGGGGAGCCTTTAATCTAAGTTGTGAAATATGAGAGCCAACTGGTATTTAGCATGTTAACAGAAAAGTAGCTAAATGATGAAATATTATTGAAAGAAAAATAATGAAATATACCTTAGACAGGTTTTTGTGGTTGCATGGTGCTCTGTTACAAGCCCCATTCTACATATGCAGACACCGAGGCTTCCAGAAGGTAAGAGGAAGCAGTGTACAAGCAGGCAGGATGCAAACTGCCTGGTTTGAATCCAGGCACTGCCACTGAGTAGCAATGTGACCTTGGGAAGGATGCTGTACCTTTCTGTGCTTCCTTTCCCCATCTGCGACATGGGGATGATATCAGTGTAACTATGTCACAGGTTTATTGTAAAGATTCAGTGCCTTGCTTCGTGCTGGCCCATAAATGCTCCATAAATGTGGTAGTTGTTGTTAGTAGTAATAGAGAAATAACAAACTAGTCTGAGCCATACTTCCGTCACTTCTGGAACCATCCCACCCAAAACCATTCCCTTCCTTACCCTAGCTCTTCCTACTTTCTGTTCTGACCCTGATTGCTGGTCCCTTATTGTCCTGGGCTTTCCAGCTCACATGGCCCTCCCTGCGTGAGTTAGACCAGTTGGAGATTTGGGGTGCACATCTCCGCTGTGCCCTGAGTGCCTTTGCAAAGTCCTTTCACTGGCCTCTCCCGTTCCTTCAATCTCTCCTCCAAGCCTCACTGTCTCCCAGGCCGCACTTCTGCCCTGGCCCCCCTAGTTCTCAACAGATACCATCGCTGCTTACGTGAAGGGAAAGTGGAGGTTATCAGGCACCTGTTCCCTCAACTTCCTCCTGCTCGCTATGAAGGACTCTAACTCATCGACCCCCGCCTCAGGAGGAAGTGCCTTTTTTCCTATTCAGTGTTTAATCTGTCTCCTTCTTATGGAAATCATCTGCCCCAGCTTCCTCAACATCATCACTGCAGAGTCCCTCTCAGTCTCCCCTTTTGCTCCTTCTCTTCTACATATAAGTAAACACTTTGGTTTCAGCCACTTAAAAAACCCGTAAAACTCTAAACAAAAATTTCTTCCCCTCACCCTGAGGGTGAACTACCCTACCCTTTTTGCTCATGGTGGGCTTCCAGAAAGAGCTCAGTCTCTATTCCTCAACCCAGGGGATCCAGCTTCGGCCTGGGCTTCCAAGTCCATTGAAACACTACTCCCTCCAAGACCACAAAGAGCTCCAGTGGATCATTTTTCCTTCCTGTTTTATTTATTTATTTTTCATTTTACTTACGTATGTATGTATGTATATATTTTAGGGTTTTGAAGATTTATTTATTTTAGGATTTTAAGTTTACTTCAAAAAAAACTACAGAGAAACAGAGTAAAATACAACAACGAGAAAGTTAAAAAGATTCCAAGTTGCTTCCGAAATTAGAAACTAAAGGGTTCCCATGTGTTCTTGGGAACTTCTATGTGGCCTGATTTGTCTGGGTTCTTCTCAATTCTCTTTCTAAAGATTCCTCTTAGGTTGTTTCTTCCTTTTTTTTTTTCCTAATTGTGATAAGAACACTTAACATGAGATCTGCCCTCTCAACAAGTTTTTAAGTGCCAAAACAGTATTGTTAACTATAGGCACAGTGTTGTACAGCACATCTCTAGAACTTATTCATCTTGCATGACTGAAACCTTATACCCCTTGAATAGCAACTGCCCATTTCCCCCTCCCCCCTGGCAACCACCATTCTACTCTCTGTTTCTATGAATTTGACTATTTTAGATACCTCATCTAAGTGGAATGATGCAGTGTTTGTCCTTCTGTGACTGGCTCTTTTCACTTAGCGTAATGTCCTCCAGGTTTATCTGTGTTGTCGCCTATGACAGAATTTCCTTCTTTTTTAAGGCCGGATGGGATTTGATTGTATGTATATACCACATTTTCTTTATCCATTTAGCCATTGATGAGCATTTATGTTGTTTCCATATCTTGGCTATTGTAAATAATGGTGCAGTGAACGTGAGAGTGCAGACATCTCAAGATCCTGATTTCAGTTCTTTTCTACGTATACCCAGAAGTGGGATTGCTGGATCATGTGGTAGTTCTATTTTTAATTTTTTGAGGAACCTCCATACTTTTTCCCATAGTGGCAGTACTATTTTACATTTCCTTGCTATATTAGTTGCTCTCTCTTGCAGCATCTGACCTAGCTGACTGCTCAGTCCTTCTGGAAGCTCCTTCCTCTGTGTCCTAGGGTATTGCCCTGGCTTCTCTTCCTCAGCTGCCTCGTGGAATAGATCCAGCTGCTCAACGGATATTTCCATCTGGATGTCCCCTTGCCTACCTCTATCTCTACATGTTCAAAACTGAACTCGTGATGTTGTCCTCTCCATGCCGAGTGTGTTAGTTTGCTAGGGCTGCTGTAACAAAGTACCACAAACTGGATGGCTTAAAAAAGAGAAATTTGGGGCCAGCCTCGTGGCGCAAGCGGTTAAGTGCGTGCGCTCCTCTGCGGCGGCCCGGGGTTCCCCGGTTCGGATCCCGGGTGCGCGCCGACGCACCGCTTGTCAAGCCATGCTGTGGCGGCGTCCCATATAAAGTGGAGGAAGATGGGCACGGATGTTAGCCCAGGGCCGGTCTTCCTCAGCAAAAAAGAGGAGGATTGGCAGATGTTAGCTCAGGGCCGATCTTCCTCACACACACACAAAAAAAGAGAAATTTATTGTCTCATAATTCTGGAGGCTAGATGTCCAAGATCAAGGTCCACAGGGTTGCTTCCTTCTGAGGGCTGTGAGGAGGAATCTGTTCCATGCCTCTCTCCTAGCTTCTGGTGGTTTGCGGGCAATCTTTGACACTCCTTGGCGTGTAGAAGCATCACCTCGATCTCTGCCTTTATCTTCCCATGGCGTTTTCCCTGTGTGCATGTCTATCTCTAGATTTCTCCTTTTTATAAGGACACCAGTCATATGGGGTTAGAGTCCACTCTAATGACCTCAATTTAACTTAATTACCTTTGTCAAGACCCTATCTCCTAATAAGGTCGCACTCTGAGGTACTTGGGTTAGGACTTCAACGTATGGATTGGGAGGAAGGCAAAATTCAACCCATAACACCAAGCAAAGTTGCTTTCTCCAGATATTTCCGATCTCAATGAATGGAACCAATGTCCACCATGTTGCTCAAGCAGAAACTTGAGTAACATCCTTATCACATCACTTGCCCTTATATTAATTTGGAGTCTAGAGCTCACAGAACTTGAAGGCAAAATTTTAGAATAGGAACCATAGCATCCAAAGGTTTACCAAGGAGTCTGTGACTGCCAAATGGCTGACAACCTCTGCTCTATATCTTTATTTTTTTAAGTGTCCACCACCTTGGTACAAAAGTAATACATACATATGAATTTTAGCAAATTATGGAAAAGTATAAAAATAAAATTTAAAATTATCCTATTATTCAGTTACCCAGAATCTCTTAATATTTTGGTCATTTCTTTGTACATTTTATGCCTTCATGCATTTTTTCTTTTTACTAGTTGGATCATACTGTATGTAAAATTTTGAATCCAGCTTTTTAAATTCAACATTGGCTCATACGTGTTTTCCTATATCTTCACAAAATCTTCATAAATAGTTTTTGCATATTATTCCATCAAATGGATAGACAATGATTGACTTAGATATTTTCTTATGATCTCATTGTCAAACGTGCAGGTGTTTGCTGTTTTTTCACTTTTATAAACAATGCTGCAGCAACCTTTGCTGTTAATTTGGACTCAAAAACATAATTAGTTCATAATTTGGATATGATTCAGCCGGGAGTGAAGAAGAAAGATGGACACTGTGTCTTTAGGCACTAAACTATTAGTGTAAGTTGAAGGAGAGCTAAACCTACCTATGTTAACAAATGTTTTAGGCATTATTCATGGTAGTTACTTTGTGATATAAAAATTATTCTTCATTGAATTATTAAGGTAGATCACAGTAGATTCTCCAGTCAACATTTTGCTTTGTAGTGATTCTTTATATTCTATAACAGGGCTGTCCAAAGGACCTTTTGGGATGATGGAAATGTTCTTTATCTGACCTGTCCAGTACGGCAGCAATTAACCATGCGTGATTATTGAGCACTTGAAATGTGGTTAGTGCAACTGAGGAAATTGAATTTTTAGCTTTATGTAATTTTAATTGACTTAAATTTAAATAGCTATTTGTTGCTAGTGGTTACCATATTGGATAGTGCCGTTCTATCATATGATGACTAAACACTTTTAGATTGCTTACCTTTTCCTAGACACTATTCTATGGGCTTAACATATTAATATATTTAATCCTCACAGTGACTGCATGAGGTAGTCTTCTAGTTACTATTGCTACATAATAAAATACCTCAAATCTTAGTGGCTTAAAACAACAACAAATATCTGTTATGCTCAGGAATCCACAATTTGGGCAGGGTCATGAGAAATAACTCCTCTTTGCTCCATGCAGCATCCACCGAGGCTATAGGATCCACTTTCAGGATGGCTCAGTTACGTAGCTGGCAAGTTGATGACTGTTACTGGTTTCTCTCCTTGGGCCAGCGTGGGCTTCCTCACAGCGTGGGCTTCCTCACAGCGTGGTGGCTGGGTTCCAAAGGCAAGTGCTCCCAGAGACAGGACGAGGAAGCTGTCAGTTTCTTAGGTCCTGGGGCTTGGAAACTCACAAAGCCTCGATTCCAATATAGTCTATTGGTCAGGCAGAACACAAAGTATATATTCAAGGGGAGGAGGTGAAGACCTCACCTCTCCATGGGAGCAGTATTAAAGAATTTGGGGCCATGTTTTAAAATCATCATAGAAAGATACAATCATTTTGATTCCATTTTATAGATGAGGAAGCGAGCACAGAGCAGTTAAATAACTCGCCCAAGGTGACTTGCCTGGTAAGTCGCCAAGCTGTTCTTTATGCCAGGCAGTCTGACCTTTTAACCTCAGTGCTATATTTCATCTCTCTAATTCGTGTTTCACTAATTTAGATTCATATCTTCTCCAGTTTTTCCATGGTACAGTAATTATGAGATTAAGTGACTGATACATGTTTGTAAATCACAAACTCTGTCAATATGTAGTATCTTCAAAGGCTTGAGATAGATGTCCAAGTAGCGGTGAAGACACTGCTCAACCATGTGGTTGGGGAGGAACTATTTTGCTCCAATTCTGAGCCCCTCTGCTCTCATTCCTATTTCCTGTTACCCCCAGAGGAGAATTTATTATCACCTCTAGATTGAAACAGACTAGTGTCTGAGTAGAACTCTCTCAGTCTTAGCATGCTTCCTGCTTCACCCATTCCTGTCGCATGGAATATGTTATTGGAAAAGAATTATTAAATAAAACTTATTTAGAATTGTAAAAGAAGTTAAAGAAATGTTTCTGGTTTTTACTGAAGTAAAGCTTGAGGTTAAAACCTAATTTAGGTGATATATTTCCATATGTTTAGGGAAGTGTGTGTACTTTTGACTGATTTGTTCATTCATTCATTTATTAATTATATTGATTCTTGGAAGAGAAATCAGAAAAAAAAATATAAGTTATGCCAAATTCTAGACGTTGCCTGATAAAATAATGAATGCAACCCTTTACGGACTTAAGAAACCGGTGATTTCCTTTCATGTTCAAAGATAATGGATATTTCCATGTGAAAGAGACATAGCCCTTGGCTGTAGGGCCTCTGGGTTGCAGATTAGGCTTCTGTTTGATACTGTTTACTGCAGTGATGAAATGCGGTCATTTCACACCTGGTATTCGTCCCCATGTAATCATTACAACATAGATTCGTTTTTCACCAAAATACTCTTGAGAGAGCTTGTAATTAAATGAATCTAGCTTTCCAATTTCTGGATTTCTTAAGCAACACATATGAATCTCCCTGATGTAGAGAAAATCCCATTGAATCACTTCATTTTTTTTTTTTTAATTTTTTTGTTTATTGCAGTAACATTGGTTTATAACATTGTATAAATTTCAGGTGTACATCACTATACTTCTATTTCTGCATAGATTACATCATGTTCACCACCCAAATACTAATGACAACCCATCACCACACACATGTGCCGAATTATCCCTTTTGCCCTCCCCTCTCCCCCCTTCCCCTCTGGTAACTATCAATCCAATCTCTGTCTCTATGTGTTTGTTTATTGTTGTTGTTATCTACTACTTAATGAAGGAAATCATACAGTATTTGACCTTCTCCCTCTGACTTATTTCGCTTTGCGTAATACCCTCGATGTCCATCCATGTTGTCACAAATGGCTGGATTTCATCGTTTCTTATGGCTGAGTAGTATTCCATTGTGTGTATATACCACATCTTCTTTATCCATTCATCCCTTGATGGGCACTTAGGTTGCTTCCAAGTCTTGGCTATTGTGAATAATGCTGCAATGAACACAGGGGTGCATGTATCTTTATGCATTGGTGTTTTCAAGTTCTTTGGGTAAATGCAGAGCAGTGGATTTTTGGATTTCTTCAGCAACACGTATGAATCTCCCTGATGTAGAGAAAATCCCATTGAATCACTTCAGAATCTGAACATTCCAAATAATAAGACTTCATGTCAATCACATTCCACATTTTTCTTTAGTCCTCATCCTACCTGACTCCCTCCTTCGTTTGATAATTCTCTCCTCATTTTGTGTCTCTGAACTGGTACTTTGCTGATTTTCCACACAGTCAGCTCTTTGTTATCTTAATTGGCCATATCTTATGATTGTACGCTCCAGGCTCTCTGTTTCTCACCCTCACTCCTCCATAGAGGTGATTCAGTTCCCCTTGTACGGTGGGGGTGGGGACACACACACACACACACACACACCTCTCTGGAGCCTAAGTGCACCCCTGCTGGCCCAGATATCTGGCTGCCTCTGGTATAAGTTCATGTGATACTTTGACATGTCTAAAAGCAAATTTCTCCTTTTCTCCAAAAGATGTCCCCTTCCCAGCTGCCTTATTTTTGAAATCATAAAATAGGTACCCACTGTTACGTTTTCTTCTTGTGCCCCAGGTATACCTTCCACGACATTTCTCCTAATCTGTCGTGGTCGGCCCATGTGTTGACTTGCTTAGTGCCTGTTTCCCGTGCTACCCTACAAGCTCCAAGATGGCATTGGCTAAGTTATGTTGTTTATCACTCTGTCTTCCTCCCAGCATGGTGCTCTTCACATAATGGGCATGCCATAAATGTTAATTTGGATCAGTGAATGAATAAACAAATGCACGTCTTTCTATTTGTATGTTTGCACCCTTGTGCCAAAATCTTGATGGAGTTTTCTCTCTTTTTCCTACTCTAGATCTGTCAGTTTACTAAATTCTTCTAGAACATAAGTTCCATGAGGACGTGGATCTTTGTCCTTTTTGCTCAGTGATATGTTACAAGTGCCTAGGATGGTGCCTGATGTGTAGTTGAGCCATTACTATGTTGCAGAAATGGTTCTAAATGTTTTGCATGTATTAATTTATTTCATCTTCATAACAGCCATAGAAGGGTGAGTAGGGACTATTAATATGCCCATTTCACAAGAAACCGAGGCATGGAGATGTTCAGTCATTGTCCAGCATCCCACAGCTGCTAAGTCGTGGAGCCGGGACTTGAAGCCATGTCTTCTGAGTCCGTACTTTTAACCACTAAATACTCTGCTACAATACCACCTAATGATTTTGTGTTTACTCTGTGCTGGACCCTTCACTAAAACTCTGTACGTTAATTCCGTGCTGTGTAGGTGCTCTTACAGTTGAAGAAGCAGAGGCTGGTGTGGACAGGGACCCAGTTCATGAGTAGCAGGGACAGGATGGGACTGTTTTAACCCAAGCCTGGGCCCTCACGCTGTGCGCCTGTACTGCCAGACCTATCGGTGTCTGCACAGCCGCTGGTTTGGGGAAAACAGAGTCGGATTTAACGTGAACATTTCCCAAAGTTGTCAGGTTTTCCTTGCGCCCTACAGACATCTAACGCAGCCATGCGTGTTTCTTCCCGTAGGTAATGGTAGCAGCCGCACGTTGCACTCCAGAGCAGAGACGACGCCGTCGCCCACTAGCAGTACTGGGAGCAGACACCCAGAGTATATCGCGTATGCACTTGTCCCTGTGTTCTTCATCATGGGTCTCTTTGGTGTCCTTATCTGCCACCTGCTTAAGAAGAAAGGCTATCGTTGTACAACAGAAGCCGAGCAAGACGTGGAAGAGGAAAAGGTTGAAAAGATAGGTAAATAACTTGGATCACTTGGATTGTTTTTATGGGGATGTGGGTGAGGACAGTTTTTAAATAAGAAAGCAGTCGTATATGTTTTCCATTTCTGTGAGGCAAAACGATCCATCTTAACAGCAGGTGGTGTGGTGTAGTGTCTCTGTAGATTTCACAGTAACCACAGCTAGAGTTTGAAACCTTGCTTTCATTTATTAAATACCTACCACGTAATTTACTCTTACTTGCCTCGTGGCCTTGGGCAAGTTACGTATGCTCTGAATCTCTGCTATGTATATCTTAACTGAAATTTAATTTTAATTAATTTAATACCAATTTAATTAAAATTTTAATTTAATTTATGAGGACAATAGTCTCCACCTTGTAGGATTATTGTGAAATTTAGAGAGAACATGCATTTGATGTTTGGCACATATGGCCACTCAGTAAATATTAATCCTTCGTGTTATTACTGAATTAGATTCTAATAGGAGTGATGGGGAAATTAAAATAGGTCTCGCCATTTTTGTGGTATTACTTTTGCTGGGAGAGTTCTAAAATGTATGTGATTGGAATTTATTAAGTAAATGATTGTGTGACAGTGCAGTAAAAGTATGGCAAGAACTGGTGCTTTAATATTAACTTGAGGGTGTCTCACCTTTTCCTCTTAACATGGAGTTGTTGGGTGGTGTTTGGAAGAACCTGAGAGAGAAAATCCTGTTTTCTGCACAGATGTTCTTTCCAATCATCCTTTAAGGCTGTTTCCTGACTAGGGCCTTGGGGACTAGTGGATAGCTCTCCATATCCCTTTCAGCTCCTCAGAGGCAGTTTTTGCAGAAGGATACCACTGGAGTAGGTCACCCTTCAGGCCGGTCCCAAGGGTGGAGTGGGGGAGCTTCCTCGTTCCTTGCTAGCTCCCTGGCCTGTTGGTTTTTCCCACCCCCGCTGACCTTTGAGGCAGAGAGAGAACACGGTTGCAGGATGAGTCATGTGCAAGCTTATGAGCAAACGAAAGCTGAGTGTTTGTCAACAGAAAGCAGAGCCTCCCCCTCTCCTCCTTCGTAGATGCTCTGTAGGTTGGCTTAGCAGTCAGCATTGCACTGTCCACCCAAACGTGCACGTTCACGGAAGTGGAAGACGTTTGGCCAGGTGCACGGGTAGGACATTGCACACCTTGATTGTTCTCTGTAAACTAGGATGGAGTGTTTCAATTCTCCCTCTTCCTTGTTTTATTGAAACAAATTGTACAGGTCAATTTCGGAGTGGAGGTTTGATTTTTTTCAAAGTCTGTCACAGGTACAGAGTCTCCCAAAGTAAACTGTGTTTGTGGGCAGTTAACCACAGCCAAAATTCCATCACTTGGAAGTGTATTTAAAAGGAAAGGACGGTTTTATAAACATGGATGGATAATTGCCCAATTTAGAAAAGAAATTAATGCTCTAAATTTATATAGTATGTCTGCAATTAAAATAAAATCCAAGGTGAACTTTTCTTTTATTTAGCTTTCTTCTTCCCACTTCCCCTAAGGGTTTAAAGACATGATGAGAGAGAAGTAATAGTAGCGAGGACTGATGTAGACTCATGAAACCATTGTCTTGGAAAGTGAGTGGGTGTTTGGACTTGGGAAGAGATTGATGGGCAGCTCTGATACTTGTTATGACTTATGCCAAGGACTTAGTGGTTGAAGGAAGAAAGCCTAGACTCTTAGCATGATGGGTGATCTTTGGGTGATCACCTGAGCTTTCTGGAGGCTGTGCAGTGAGGTCTCGGCTCGAAGGCTGAATGTCTCCTTGACTCGATGTGGGTGACCAATTGTAACCCATTCTTGCCTCCTCTTCTCTTTCAGAGTTGAATGACAGTGTGAATGAAAATAGTGACACCGTTGGGCAGATTGTCCACTACATCATGAAAAATGAAGGTATGGATGTTTTCGTGTTGCAGAACAATTCCAGTATTCATATGTTTTATTAAAAACCTGCTTGGAAGAGTCAGAATTTATACGGACTCGCCTGTTGCTTTTTCTGAAGTTATCAGCAGCGCCTTTTACTAAACTCACTAACACCTCAGCTTCCCACATCATCTGACCATGAGAGTTTCACAGAAGTGAGTGTACCACGAGTCAGTGGGCCTGGGTGTTGCAGAAAGCCAGCCCTGGAGGCAACAGCTGACGTTCAAATCCTGGCCTTACCTCGATTTGGGGAAAGTCATGTTACTTCCTGGAGCCTCAGTTTCCTCCTCTATAAAATGAGGATAATGATAATATTTACCTCATAGCATTGTTGTGGCATACTGCCTGTAAAGTGCTTAGTGTACAGTAAACACTCAAATATTATCTATTCCTTTTTTTGTACTTAAAAGAAATTGTGGTAAAATACATACAATGTAAAATTTATGTTATAACCATTTTAAAATGTACAATTCAGTGGCATTAGGTACATTCACAATGATGTGCAACCATCACCACTGTCTATTTCCAGAACTTTCTCATCACCCCAAACTGAAAGTCCACACCCATTAAGCAGTCACTCCCCATTCTCCACCCCTCCCCTCCCATCCACTGGCAACCACTACTCTGCTTTCTGTCTCTATGGACTTGCGTATTTGTTATCTGTTCTTAAGTGTAAAAACTTTTTATGGATTTAAGCATCTTTTCCCCTCTGAAATGTATTCTAAACCCCCATCTTCTTAAATGGAGGGTTAATTTAATCTTGATTAGATAAATTAGAGTCCTTGCTCTGAACACTGGTGATTATCTTGATAGGATACTGAGCCCTCAGTAAATTTTGAGGGGTGTAGAACTGCTTGCCCACGTACCCAGTAGCTTTAGGTCCCCAGACTTTGAGTTCTCATGCGAATTGAACAGACAGCGTCTTCCTGGGGCTGTGTCTTGCTCTAGTCAGCACTGACCCATGCAGTATGCACTGATGCAGCCGAGCCATGTGTCCAAAAGTTGAAATACCTCTGTATTGCTCATAAATACCTGCTGTTCCACCCCTAGCCCTTCCCTGGGGGTCCTCCACTCCCCATATCCTCACTCTTCAACGAGGGCACCTGCCCGGCCCGGGCTGTTGGTCAGTGTTTTTGACTTAGAGAAACAGCAATGTCGTATGGCTCAGCATAATTTTCATTGCTCTTTACAGAGCGTGCTTTATGTGTTTGGCATAGATGTAGGTGCTCTGTGTGTGCAATCTCATTTGATCCTCAAAATATCCCTCTAGAGGTGATATTATTATACCCATGTTATGGATGAAGAAACGAAGGCTCCAAGTGATTAAGTTCACATGGGTAGTGAACCACCCAGCCCTATCTGGGTCTCTTTCAACTATACAATATTGCCTCTTCTCTCTTCTAGTTTGTAGCTTTCAGTTTCTATAGGATATAAAACCAGAAAACCAACTTAATAGAATCGTGTTTAAAATAAGAACAAAAAAGACCAGAACACTTGGATTTTGATCTCTGTCTTCCAGAGACCTTCCTTCAGGAAACAAATTTGGTGATGCTGTTTTTGAGCACTCAATGTTCCATGTTTCTTTTACATAAAAAAGTGGTTTTTAATTTGCACAAGAAATATTACAAATATGTTCTTGGATGGAAGCTTCAGCATTAGAGAAGTGCACAGAGTAAGGCATGGGTGGCCCCGTCATTGTTCCTGTGCCTTGCACATTTGAAACTGCCTCCCAGGGCTTTGGGGGACTTGGAGGCCTTTGGGCCCTGGGCTTCTGAGAGCTGAAGTTGCTGCTAAATTAGTGAGTGGTGGATGAGGCGGATTAAGACAGTTGAATCAATTGAAATAAGTCAACTGTTACAACTTTGCCGGGGGCGCTGAGGTTCTTACGCGTAACTTCATAGCACACACTAAGTGTTTGCTACATGCAAGACCTGTTCTAAGGGCTTTCCAGGGACTAAGAACCCTATGATTCAGATGCTTTATTCCCATTTTACAGTGGAGAAGCTGAGGCCCACAGTGCTTCACTAACTTGCCACCGTCTCACCGCTGGCAAGTAGCACAGCTGGGATGAACTCAAGCGTCTGACTCCAGAGTCTATACTTAACCACTTGCTGTTACTGCCTCTTTCCTGCAGAATGATAAACTTTCTCCTTTCAAAGAGATAAAGTATACAGGTGGGGTAGTTTATAGAACTCCTTAAACATTAACTTGTTACTTTCTCAAAACTATCTTATGAGGTAGGCTACATTATCACTCCATTTTGCAGATGAGGAAACAGAGGCCCTGAGGGTAAGAACCTTCCCCAAGGTCACACAGCCAGCATGTGGCAGCATGGTGCCAGCAGTGGGCTCCTTCTCTTAATTACAGCAGAGAAGTGTTTGGGTCCCTGGAGCAAGCATACTGTGTAATTTCCTCACCTCCCACACTCATGGGCAAATAGGGCTGTTCTTTTTTTTTTTTTTTAATTATATCCTTTTCCTTTTGGAAAGTGACATTTTTGTTTCTGCTGCATTGATTACCAGTAAGTACGTTAGAGAAATTCCAAGGCACTGAATTTCATTCTTTCTCCTCTGCTCCCCAGGTCTTTCCTGTCTGTCTTCCTCTTTACCCTCTTCCCCTGTCAGCACCTTCATCTGTCTGCCTCTGATTTCCCCAGTGACTTATGGGCATGAGTGGTGGCTCTGATCCTGTGTGTAGCCCTTGGTTCTCCTTGGCCCCCGGGAGACGTCTAATCTCATTGGACACCCTTTTCCAGCCATGGCCCTCTCTAGTTTCCAGGCTGTGCCCAAACCACAGCTGGGAGATGAGATACATACCTGGGTCTCTTACCAGTTATAACCTAGCATTTTTAGTTTGCCTTTGAGACTTAAATTCTTTGTGGAAAAAAGGCACTTTTATCTTTTCTTGTCTCTGTCGTGAACAGACTCTGAACTTAATATCAATTTAGACCTCCCTGTTGATGTTAATTTAACTTTCTTTTTTTTTTTTTTACTTGTAAGCACACTGTAAGTTACCTTTTCTTTAAGCATTGAAAAGAAAGGAATAAAATTGAGGACAATTCATCCATTACTATTTTCCTATGTTTATTTAGGTCTTCTTTGCCTCTATTTACATATTGTAAAACATTTGCAATCATGATCTATGGCTAGTCTTCTGCTTTGCATTTTATTTATTTATTTGTTTGTTTGTTTATTTTTTGTGAGGAGGACTAGCCCTGAGCTAACATCCAATGCTTATCCTCCCCTTTTTTCTTGAGGAGGATTGGCCCCGGGCTAACTTCTGTGTCCATCTTCCTCCACTTCATATGGGACGCCGCCACAGCATGGCTTAGCAAGCGGTGCGTCGGTGCCCGCCCGGGATCCGAACCTGTGAACCCTAGGCTGCCGCAGCGGAGCTCACACTTAACCGCTGCGCCACCGGGCCAGCCCCTGCTTTGCATTTTTAATTTGGCTAATGGGGTAATATTTCACCTGTACTTATGGTGACATTCTTGTTTATGGTTTAAAACATATCATGGCTTGAATGTTGCAAATCAGGTTTGGTTTAGATAAATATCTCTTGAAGGATATATTTATGGACTGACTTCACACTGATTATTTTTCTCCTAATCCCAAAGCTTGGATTAACCACAGTGCTGCTTTTAATCTGTCTTTCTTTTTTATTTATTTATTTTTTTGTGAGGAAGATCAGCCCTGAGCTAACATCTGTGCTAATCTTCCTCTTTTTGCTGAGGAAGACCAGCTCTGAGCTAACATCTATTGCCAATCTTCCTCCATTTTTTTCCCCAAAGCCCCAGTAGACAGTTGTATGTCATAGTTGCACATCCTTCTAGTTGCTGTATGTGGGACGCGGCCTCAGCATGGCCGGAGAAGCGGTGCGTCGGTGCGCGCCTGGGATCCGAACCCGGGCCGCCAGTAGCGGAGCGCGCGCACTTAACCGCTAAGCCACTGGGCCGGCCCAATCTGTCTTTCTAAGTAGAGCTGAATTGAAGAGTATTTGGGTGGTCACTGGGGTTTTCTTGCATTGTATGGGAGTTTGCAGCCCTGGTGATCTAGTGGTTAAGGTCCCATGCTCTCACTGCTGTGGCCAGGATTTGTTTCCTGGTCAGGGAACCACACCACCTGTCTGTCGGTTGTCGTACTGTGGTGGTCACGTGTGTGAAAGGATGGCGAAAAAAGACCAGGCAGGGTTCCGCACTGCTGTACACAGGGTCACTAGAAGTCGGAATCAACTTGACGGCACTGACAAGAAATGGAAGTTCGGAAAGTACTGCAACTCCATAGCTGAGCTTCTCTGCCAGGTCCTTCAACCATCTGATATAGTAACAGCAGAGCACGTGCACTTAACCGCTAAGCCACGGGGCCAGCCCTGATATAGTAACAATTGAGAGTATTACGATTACCCTCCAGGTGCCCCTCATTATGATTATTCATACTAGGCAGAGGGATTCTTTTGTAAAATTCTTACCTTGGGGCTCAATTTGTATTAGGGCAAAAAGGATTCCTTTATGAACTACATCATTACTGAGTAGGTTGCTGAAACTTCCTATAATGATTATGCAAACATCCTATGAACTGTTAAACTACTAATCATTTGGGTAGAGACTTGGACATTGAAGGAGTAGGGAGGAGTATGTCAGGGTTAAAACCACCCACCGTGGAGTCATATAGGCCAGGGTTTGTGTCTAGGTCTGTTTCTGGCTGTGTGACTCTGGCCAGTTAGTTACTATCTTTGGGCCTCAGTCTCTGTGTCTGTAAAATGGGGATGATAAGTCTACCTCCTGTTAGGGATGTCAGGAGAGTCAAACATGGTAAGGTCTGTAAGGCTTTTAGCCGGTGACTGGTACTTAGTAGGCACTCTAATTTGGGTGATGGCAATAGTAGTTCTCCTTGTGGAATTTGCCTTGAGTATAAGGAAAAACTTTGAAGAGAAGAGTAGTTGGAGAGAAAACAGAGCATTTTTCTTTCCTGATTTTGACTGCTTTATGCATATTATCAGGCAGAAATTCAGGAAAGAAAAGAAGCAGCATTTTCTGGAAATTACTGCCCACTAGAAAATTTCCCATGTTCTTGACGGATTTTTCTTGCCCTGTAACTGCTTCCTCCCATTCTCTGGAAACCGGTGAAGAGAAGTATAGTTTACAGAATGTTGACAAGTGTAGGGGAAACCGTCTTTTATGGCTTATTGGAGTTATGGGTAACATGCAAGGAGGAGATATATATTCAATAGAACTTAATTAGATTATTGCTCTGTTATAGTAATTTTACAAGCAAACTAGATTATATGTTTAAGTTCTAATGGTGGTGTTATGTTAGAGAGTTTTCTCATCATAGGAAACCAAAAATGTTCCCAAGGGACAGATTACTGACATTTACACCCTGGTATAGACTGGGAGTTAGACTAGAGACAAGGGTGTGTGTGTGTGTGTGTGCCTGTGCATATGTATGTGTTGGTGCCACATACTGAACCTCGTCAGACAGGAGGTGTCTGGCCGGATGCCCAGTTGGGCGAGCAGTGCAGGATAGGTTGTGGAGAGACTGAAGAACAGACCCGGGGAAGGCGAAGGAGACATAGAGGTTTATTGGGAGTTACTTACAGGGAGGTCCAGTGGCGGCCGACTGGACGGAAACGTGCACCAGCAACTGCGGGTGGGGAGGGGGTTGCTTTCATAGGCAAGGGACACAAAGGCTAGGAACCGTAGCTCAGGTGGAGGGGCTCTGTGTCCCTTTAAGACGAGGTGTTCTTTAAGTGAGATAAGGTAGGATCAGGGCTGGCTGGGCCCTGGATTGTTACAAATCCCAGCAGCTGGGCATCCTGCCGGAAAGGAGCCAGAAGGATACATGGTTGCAGTGGACTTATGGGCTTTTGCTGAGCAAGGTCCAGGCCCTACAGGGGGTGTGAATGATGTTTGTACAGAAGCTTGAGGCTACTCTTAAAGACTTCACTCATAGCTGACAGAGGAGCTGTTTACTAATTATTTCCAAGAGATAAGAGGAGGTACAGGAATACTTGAAAACATGAGAAACAACACAAGTCCATAAAAAACAAGTTTTAGTAATGATTTTAATAATCTTCCTGGGATCGTTTTATAATTCAATGTTTCTGAAGGAGGTCATCATTTTATAGGTGATTAATGTTCTCAGCACCTATTTAAACTTTTGTTTTTGGAAAACTTCTTGTAAGTGAGTGCTATTACTGCTATCTCTGTCTTCATACCTCTTTTTTTTTTTTTAATAATTTTATTTATTTATTTTTTTCCCCCAAAGCCCCAGTAGATAGCTGTATGTCATTGTTGCACATCCTTCTAGTTGCTGTACGTGGGACACGGCCTCAGCATGGCCGGAGAAGCAGTGCGTGGGTGCGAGCCTGGGATCCGAACCCCGGGCTGCCAGCAGCGGAGTGCGCGCGCACTTAACCGCTAAGCCACGGGGCCGGCCCTTCATACCTCTTTTTTGTTGTTGTTTTTCTTCTTTTCTCTTTATAGTTTTCAAGTTTGGTAAATGATGGCAGAGTATAAGTGTCAAGTGGCAAATTATTGGGTATTCCCTAAACCCTTTATCTGAAGGAAAATTATTTTTCTGAATCCATATTATTAGTCAAAAGGGAAAATGACTGACATCACTAGATTATACTTAAATTTGCGCTACAGAGGGTACCATGTCTTCTTTGCCACGTGGGAGGAGATACTGCTGATCCATTTCAGTACTCTTTGTAATGACAAGAGTCTTATTTAGAGCAAGACTTGTGTTTGGAAATGCGTTTGGACATCCTCGCAGATAATCGTAAAGGGCAAAGAAAGTATTGCTTTTAGAAAGGGATGGTATGCTGTGCTAATGTTTCTTTAAAAACCTCATGCTTTCGCAAGGGGTTGTGATGGGGTGAAAATTGGATCATGGGGGCAAAAAAAATCTTACTATTTTATATATAAAACACAGATATACATATAGTACCTAAATAGATATATCATATATGCTCAGTATAATGATTTCATGGGAGAGTGATTAGGGAAAAAAAGTCATACAGAGCTGCTGGGTGGAGCAATAATTAATTACATTAAATTAAATTAAATTTAATTTGAAAAGGTTGAGAAACACTGTATAAACCGTTAACTGTTAACACTTAAAAGCAGCAGTGTTGGAACTAGAGTTAATTTTCCTCCTCCAGGAATGTCATTTGAGGTGTTAGATGTTAAATGTTGGTGTTAGCTCACATGATAAATAGTGATTTTTTTATTCTTTCATGTCTAGAGAATTTGTTGTGGTTAGTCATGAGAACAGGGCTTTAAAAATCAATGGAAAGGTTAGGAGTCAGTAGTGACATTGGTTTTGCCAATTAAATCTCCAAGGAAAACTTGAACATTCGCTTCAGGCTTTTATCCTTGAGAGCTTGACCACTCTACAAGAGGCGAAAAGAACATTGGGTGTCTGTGTGGAATGGGAACCCAAGGAGCTTAGATTTAATTTGCTTTTGTTGACAGCCTAGGCCATGTACAAATTTGCATTTAAAAAGAAATTTACATTAGAAGTCTAATTTAACTCAGCCTATACTAGATAACTTAGATGTGTGACCAACACTTGAAAGTTTAAGGTGTCCGGCCAAGAGGTCAGGTCTTGTATGGTCCTGAAGCAGAACTAAGCTAAATGGCCCACCTGGAAAATTGACCCTCTCCCATCCCTGCTTATATGTGGGATAGACTTGATACTACATGGATATCCAGAGTTGAGGGTAACTATTTTGGCACATATAGGTTATTAGGATACAGATCTCTTAAGACATTTCACTACCTGTTTAGCAAAGTTAGTTGAATGCAACAGAGAACAGCAGCATGTAAATTTCCCTGTGGTTTGGAGGACGGAGTGGGCGGTGGGGAGAAATGTAGTTTTCTGTTATATTGCTAATGATGGAGCAAAGCTCCATGGTAGATCTGCTTTCTTTGCATAGATTCTGTCACTAATACTAAATTCCTGAGTGGTGGAATTTATTGGCAGATGGTGCCATATCCATGGGGTTACTTTGGGAAAGACCCTCCCTTCTCCGGGACGCCAGGGCTTCATCTGTGAACTAAAAGAACTCAGGTATTTTTCCAACAGCTTTTCTGATGTAATAACTCTATGATTACTCATCTGATTCATTCCATTTTAATTGTTTTCTTTTTTTATTTCTTAGCAAACGTTGATGTTTTAAAGGCAATGGTAGCAGACAACAGCGTGGGCGATCCTGAAAGGTGAGTGCTCCTCTTCCCAGTTAATGGGACATTTTTTTTGGTTAGCTACCAGAGCAGGTTTTCCAACTTGGTCACTATTGACATTTGGGCCAGATAATTCTTTGCTGTGGGGGACTGTCCAGTGCACTGTAGAATATTAACAGCATTCCTGGCCTCCAATCACTACACGCCAGTGTCCCCCTCCCCCACTGTGTGTGACAACCCAAAATGTCTCTACTCATTGTCAATGTCCCCTGGGGGCAAATCACCCCTTGCTGAGAACTGCTGTGTTGGAGAATAGTGATGGGAGGAAGTAACAGCGCTGAAACTGGGGACCCGGGTTGAGTCTTACCTCCACCACTTACTGACGGCCTTTCCCTGGGCCAGTTAACTGACCACTCTGTGCTCAAGTCCCAGCCTCAATAAAATGGAGACAACCACTGTACCAACTTCATTGGGTTATTATAAGGAATACAAAGTACCTCGGGCATTGAAAGACTTCCATGAACAATGATGATTAAATGAAAAACCAGGCTGGTTGGGGGGCACCTGCTAAGTTCTATTTTGTATCACCAGTTTTAGGTTATGGTTGTTGAGCATCATCGTCCTTCCTAATTAATTACAGATAATTCTATTTCTGTATAATTTTTCACTTCTTCAACAAGGAGCATTTATTGAGTGCCTGCTGTGTGCTGATTATGTGCTGGAGCTGGGTGTTCACAGATCCTTGCCTTGGAGACTTAGTCTAGAGGGGAACGGAGACGTGTGTATGAGGCATAATGGTGGAGAGCATGAGTGTGCTGTAGGAGAAGTAAAGACCAGATGCTCTGGAGGCTCCGTGGGGCCAACAGGAGGTCAGGGAAGGTTCACAGAAGAAGTGCCATCTGAATCAGGCACGTGACAGGCAGAGACAAGAGGCAGGGGCTGCTTGTAGGCAGAGAAAGTCCAGGAGAAAAGGCACTAGATCATGCAAGTGTGAGACGCACCTGGAAAGGGTCAGGCTGGGGTGGCCAGAGAATGCACTGGGGACGGTAGCAAGAAGGCAAGGAAGGTGAGTTGGGACCCAGTGACATGGTACGGAGTTTGGACCTTTTTCTGCTTACTCTGTGCGTGGTGCCTCCAGCACGTCCTAGATATTTAAAACGTGTTTGTCAAACCCGCTGTTAGATTTGCATTTTTAGTAAAGTAACTCAAAAATGCAGGAAGGTCGGTTTAGGAAGCTCTGGTGATGTGGTTCATAGAGACCTAGGGGCTCTGACCGGACACCTGGCATTAGGACCGCGTTCGTTCATGGTATCTTTGCCTCGGTCGTCTTTGGGCCTCATCGTGTAGTGCCTTCATTGAGTTTTGTGCACAGCAAGTGTTTGATAAATGTTTGTGGAATGAATGTTGTTAAACTTGTGAATTCAACTTTCTACCGTGTGGTGTTAATTTAACAGCGTTTTACGCCAGAAAGCTGCTGCTGTGTGTTTTTATTTGAACCATCGAAACAGCATCCCTAAAGAGCCCCAGAAAACTTGCGGTTGTCTGTGATGTTTCAGACTGTCTCCTCAGCCACAAGCTGCACTTTTTCATGTGCAACTGTGCCGGTTGTCAGCCGCATAAAAGCTGGTTTATGCTGTCATAAGACTTCCATGTGCCTTTGGGGCTCTTGGCACAGTCTCAGGTGTCAGGCTGTGCTGTGACGTGTTGCCCCACCTACCCTCCTACACCATGTCAGAGGGCTGATTCCTGGTCACGCTGGCCCTGTCCTGTTTCATTTCCTCCTTTTCTAGTGGAGCAGAGCCTTGACATATGCCCTTGGAAAGTAGCCAACCTTTGGCCTATATATTTCTGCTTTTTATATTTTGGATGGCTAGATTTCTTCCCGGTTATCAAAGTGGTCTCCCTTGTTTCTGAAGCACAACAGCATGGTGGTTAAGAACATGGTTTCTAGAATTAGACTGTCTAGATTTGGATCTCAGATCCGTCACTTATTAGCTGTGTGACCTTGGACAAGTTACTTAACTTCTCTGAGCCTCAATGTCCTCATTTTTAAAATGAGGAAATTAATAATACCTACCTTTTAGGTTTTTAAAAAAAATTTGTTTTTTTGAGGAAGATTGGCTCTGTGCTAACATCTGTTGCCAATCTTCCTCTTTTTTCTTTTTTCTCCCCAAAGCTCCAGTACACAGTTGTAGAGTTGTAGCTCTTCTGTGTGGGATGCCGCCTCAGCATGGCTTGATGAGCAGTGCGTAGGTCCATGCCTGGGATCCAAACCGGCGAACCCTGAGCCGCCAGAGCGAAGCGCGTGAACTTAACCGCTATGCTGCCAGGCTGGCCCCAGTGTTAGCTATTTTTATTATTACTGTTATCAACACTGTCAGCATCTCTTTTGAGCATCACTTTGGTATCTTGACCTAAAACCTTTCTTCCTTTGATGCAATAGTCAGATTGGATCAAATATTCTGTCTTAAGTCATCGGATCATTTGATTGGAATTTAAGTTTCTCAGTCCTCTGGGGCACATAGATTCAGGGCATCTCTTTGCTTAGAGATCTAGGCAGACACTTGGCTATGTTTGAGAAATTAGTGTGATTGCGTGAGAATGGAGATTAGTCATTTAGAAAGGAACCTAATACTTTAAATTCAAACAGTGCCGCATCATTAGAAGCAGTGGTTTATTTCTAGCCAGTTAATTCCATTGTAGAAGTGATCAGTCACATTATTGCTGTTTAAAATGAGCTGTCATTGCAGTAAGAGCTCGTACCTGCTGCCTAAGATCAGCTTACAAGGCCCATTTGTGTGATTGGAAGAGGCATTTTTTTCTTTTGATTTAAACCTGCTTCTTGCTTTGCAGGGGGAGAGATTGCTGAGCTGGCGTTTCTTTGAAGTAACAAGTTCTACCTTTTCCTTTTTCTTCCCACCTTAGCCCCGTGACCCCCAGCACTCCGGGGAGCCCGCCCTTGAGCCCCGGGCCCTTGTCGCCAGGGGCCACCCCAGGGAAGCACATCTGTGGCCACCATCTGCACACAGTGGGCGGTGCTGTCGAGAGGGATGTATGTCATCGGTGTAGGCACAAGCGGTGGCACTTCATAAAACCCACCAACAAGTCCAAAGAGGGCCGTTCGAGGCGCCAAGGAGAGGTCACTGTCCTCTCTGTGGGCAGGTAAGATCTCTGTGGATGCTCTGGGTTTGTGTGACACGGCTGCTGTGGTGTGTGGGTTTGTGCTTACCTGTTAAATACAGAGTATGTTCTCTTAAGCCTGGCTCAGGTCATATCTCTGCGCTTTTTAGATGTTTTCTGGTCTGAGTCCTGCATTTTTCCAACAGTGGAAGAATCCTAAGAGGTGGCTATTGCTAGATCAGATTCAGGTGTATTAAATGAGGTAAAAAATTAATTACTTGCTGTCTTAGGGTTCTCCAGAGCAGCAGAACCAATAGGATATATAGAGATATATGTAAGAGGAGATTTATTATAGGAATTGGCTCATGAGATTATGGAGGCTTCTGGAAACACCCTCAAAGACACACCCAAAAATAATGTTTTACCAGCTATCTGGGTATCCCTTAGCCCAGTCAAGTTGACACATAAAATTCACCATCACACTTGCTCTAATAGATAAGCCCAACTATACACAGAATAGAAGTTTATATTTTGCTTGTGGAAATCAGAAGATCAGTGGGTCGCTCTTCAAGTAGTCATCCAGAATCCCAAATCCCTTCCATCTTGTGGCTCCGCCAGGTTTGCTGGCAGAACAAGAAAGGACATGGAGGATTGTTCATGAGAGGTCTTAATGAGATAGGCCTGGAAGCTCACATTGCACTGGCTAGAACTCAATCACTTGGCCACACCTAACTGCCAGGGAGCTGGGAAATGTCATCCAGCCATGTGATGGGAAGAAGAGAAGAGATGGAGCTGGTCCACAGCTCTCCAGTCTCTGCCACATGAGCTCCAGGTGGATTCCTGTGACTGCTTTCTTTGAGTTCACCGCTCCTGTGTCCTGGGCTTCCCAGTCCTAAAGTGATGTGGAGAAGACACGTTTGTGAGGTGGAGAGCTTGCAGTTGGAGTGATGAATCAGTTTGACTATATGTAGAGCATTTTGCAGTGGAATGCTTCTGCCGTGTCTCCTGTTTTGATTTTGAGTCTCATGCGGGAACTGCATTGCTAAGGCTTTAGAGAGGCAGAGGAAAGTAATGGTTAAGAGCATGCATATTGGAGCAAGGCTGGGCGGCACTGAGCGAAAGTTGAGAGTACCGCATACGTGATCCTTTCTTCTCCATGGACACCACTACTTACACACTGTTTCCTCTCTCTGTGCCTCAGTTTCCCCCTCTATAAAATGGAGATGACATTAACACTCACCTCTTCTGATTTGCTGTGAAGGCTCGATAGGGTGACTCACGTAACGGTCTTAGACCAGTATTTGGCACTTATTATGTGCTCAAGAAGTGTTTGCTGTTATTATTATTATTTTAATTCAGTTGAGTTTCGTCGTGTTGCACAAGCAACGAGGAGAAGAGTGCAGGGCTGTTTGCCACTGACAGCAGAACAGCACAACTCCTGACCACACCGTTTTATTAAGAAGCAGAGTCATAGGAGTTGACGAGTGTGGAATGTGATGAGAACCTGCGGCTTGTTTGGACAAAGCGTATTTTGTTTGCTTTAAAAAAAATCTGCTGAAATTTTCAACTCAGATTCAACATGGCTGTTTTAAATGCCCAAAATCCTTCTGTATTTTTTGGATGTAGAATACCATGAGTGTTTAATATTACAGGCTGCGTTTTGGCATGTGTTGCTTAAAAAGAGGCTTACAGTTCGACAGAACAGGCTAGCGGTTACAGCTCTTCCCTGATCTTGTTTCACTTCCTCAGAGTCTCCCTCCTCCTTATGGTTGATGACCTCATTTTGGACAAAGAAGGAGAATTTATTTTAGATAGTTTTAAGGGAAATTAAAGCCAGAACCAGAGCGAAGCTATTATGAAAGACTTTAGGGATTTGATGATGATGTACTAGAGAAACAGTCAAATTGAGTAAATTTTCTTTGACTTCTTTCAATTCTTAATGAAATCTCTTCCTTAACTTCCTTAACTTTTTCCTTAAACCTTAATTAAAATTAACCCAAATTTGCTTAAAAAAAAAAGGCGAAAACCAAACAGACACAAAAGCCTACTGCCAACTGATACTGATAAATGCATAGTTGGGGTTCCTCTGGCTTTGTGTCTATGTGTGTGTGTGTGTGTGTAGAGATGGGACTCTCTGACGGGTGTACTTTGAGAAAGACAGCTCTCTGGTGATCATTTTGGTTAAATCAGTCTAATTTGCAAATTAGTTTTGCTTTTAATCAGCCTTCTGTGGTTAAAACAACTGATGTTAAAGCTCATGTCACCATAGAAACCACAACTCTGAGGCTGTTTAATAGTTGAGTACCCATGTGGTTTTTTTTTTTTTTTTTTTGGTGAGGAAGATTAGCTCTGAGCTAACACCTGTTGCCAATCCTCCTCTTTTTGCTGAAGGAAGATTGGCCCTGGGCTAACATCCGTGCCCATCTTCCTGTACTTTATATGTGGGATGCCGCCTCAGCATGACTTGATAAGCGGTGCTTAGGTCCGCGCCCGGGATCCAAACCTGCAAATGCCAGGCTGCCAAAGCAG
This sequence comes from Diceros bicornis minor, assembly GCF_020826845.1. Classification (NCBI taxonomy): domain Eukaryota; kingdom Metazoa; phylum Chordata; class Mammalia; order Perissodactyla; family Rhinocerotidae; genus Diceros; species Diceros bicornis. The sequence goes on along the minus strand of NC_080747.1, from coordinate 30,954,603 downwards.
AGCGTGCGAACTTAACCACTAAGCCACCGGGCTGGTCCCAAGTCCCCATGTTTTTTAATGCATTTTCCATGCTCTGTAAAATATCCAGCATAGTCCCTGATGTGTAGAGTGAAAATCAGCTGGACGGTTCGGCAGGGGACGGTGGGATTTGCTGGATAGGAATGCCCCTTCCATTGAATATGATGTTTTTCATTGCTGTCCTAACTTTTGTCTGAGTTGGTTTGGGATCCTCTAGATGGATGATTTTTGGTTCACTCGTAATTCTTGTTTACTGGAAAAGCACAACCCGTCAAATCTCTTTACCCCCTTAGGTTTAGAGTTACAAAAGTGGAAAACAAGTCAAATCAGAAGGAGCGGAGAAGTTTGATGTCGGTTAGTGGGAACGATAGCGTCAATGGGGACGTACCTGTGACACCTGTGAAGAGGGAACAAAGTGACACTGAGTAGCAGGTGAGTTGTTTGCTGACATTGGGTGTGGGGTGGTGCATGGTGGGGAGAAGGTACTGAGAGCCTCCCTGGGGTCTGTGGTGGTATAGACATGACTTGGCAGGGAAATGAGAGTGCTTTTCTGGAACTGGTAGGACCGTAGGGGACTGAACACGATTACTTGTCTGTCCAGAACTTCTGTGTAAAGAGGCCACAAACTCAGGTGACTCCAGGACAGTGAGGATTACTTATGAGACAATGTGGAGTGGTGGGGATTGTGGCAAACTAGAAATCACATAACTCATCTTAGGGCTTGCCTTATCAGAAGGCAGAAGGCGCTTAGTGTTGCTAGATCTTATGCAAAAAAAGGTGGAAGTCTAGATTTTTTAAATGAGAGACCACCACAGGTTTTTGAATGTTGGCACCTTATTAAATTTCCTTTAAAAAACCATGCAGGCCAAATGAAATACAATCATGTCGTCATTTTTAGGTAAACTGTGATTAGAAAAAGGCTGGAGCAAGCAAACCAATGCTTTGTCCTTTGAGTTGGAAACCAGTTTTCTTTGATGTGCCACAGTTCTAAAATACACCCCCAAAAGGGATATTACTCTTTCCACCAAATATTTTGAAGCAATTTAAAAGCAAAAGTGAATGCTTCTTGGTTTGACAATTTTAATTTTGGAAGATAGTGCTTAAAAAAAAAGTCTGTGATAACTTGATATTGGCTTAGCTTTCATCTTACTCTTTTCTTTCTGTTCTGGCTTGAGTAGCATTTATCCCTTTCATGTTTCTTATTATATGTAAAAAGGCAAGTGTGAAGACTCAGGAGTGATCACGCTCCAAAAGCTCCAATGGAACTGTCAGAGGCTGGACATTAAGGCAGAGGAGGTTACACTTACAAAGAGAGGGGAAGAGGGGCATGGGACGTGGACTGGTGGGGCCCTGGAAGGTACAGGGAAATAGCAAGGTTGAACCTGAACCCTTGAGTAGGTGGCCAGGTTCAAATCCCAGTTTGCTCTCAATAGCACTGGGAACTGGGCAAGGTACTTTGGCTTTTTATGCCTCACTTTCCTCACTGGAAAATGAGATAATGCTACCTGCCTAGGGGGGTGACAGTGAGATTTCTGTGAAATAGCACTTGAAGCCCAGGGCCTGGCACATAGGAAATCCTCAGTTAGTGCTGCTGATTATTATAAATTAATTCTTTTTTGGTTGGTGTGGCTGAGTTGGGGAGAGAAGTGGCTTTTGAGTGAAGCTTCTCTGATAACCTGCCAGGCTCAGAGGGGTTGAGAATGTTCTGGAAGTAATCTGGAAGAGTTATGGTCCTGAATTCTGTAAGATGGAGGGGCTATGATAGCTTTCCAGGGCTAATTCTTGCAGTCTTTCCTTTGGGGAGATCTGGCCCCTTCCCCTGAGTTGAGGAGCTGAATAGGGAGAGAAACAGAGCAGACAAGTTTGTCTTTGGCTTCTCAGCTAGTTACTGGTGCTTTGGGGAAGGAAACTAAGAGGATTTTAGGAAGAGGATGATGAAGATAGTGGTAATAGCATCTAATGTCAATTCAGTATTCTAGTCTTCTGGGTACTGATACATATCTCACATGTCACCGTTATAAACATCTAATGGAATGGATACTATTATCCCAGTTTTGTAGATGAGGAAACCAATGAATGGCAAGGGTAAGTGACATGTTAAGGGTCACATAGCTGGAAAGAGAAGCTGATTTGAACCTAGGTCTCTGACTGTAAGACCAGCTATACTCTTCTATCATCCTAGGATGCTCATGAAGGGGTAGCCCTAGACCCATGAATGGGAGACATTTCCCCCAATGAGCTAGAACCTTGTGGTCTGATACGGTAGCCACTGGTCACCTATGGCTACTTAAATTTAAATTAATTAAAATTAAAAACTTAGTTCTGCAGTTGCACTAGCACGTTTAAAGTGTTCAGTAGCCACAGATGGCTAGGGTCTGCCATATTGGACAGCGCAGATACACAACATTTCCATCATTGCAGAAAGTTTTATCAGAGTAGATGGTACCTTAGATGTTGGAATTGGAATCCTGAGTGACTTGGGTGAATTAGAGAAGCATTCTGATTAAAGTCATGAGGACTTGCCTGTCTGGGAAGAGAAGCATCTGGCTATTCAAGTCCAAGATGAGGAATGCCCAGCCAGGTTAGCCTCAAAGAAAGCATGGGTTGTAATGACAGTCTGCATATGAGTCATCAACCAGGCAGTGTATTGAGAGATGGAGCCCACCGTGCACAAGAAGACACTGCTCGCCCTCAGGCGGGCGGTGCAAGGTGATCCTCTGTAAGGCTCAGCCTTATTAGAGCCCCTGTTAGAGCCTTGCTAATGTGCCGTGGCTGGTTTTGGCCACTACTGCCTGCAGAGAGGCACTTGAGAAGGTTAAAAGAATTAGGATTGCTTAGCTGGTTTTCTGGTCCAAATTTTGTATGTAGGAATTTGATCGAATCATCTGAAGTCCTGACCACGTCTAACTGGGTTACTGTTTGACAGTCTCTGCAAAGCGCACAATTATCCACCAGGATTTCGTAAAAAATGAATTTGATCAGAAGACCTGGGCTCACTTCCTAGCTTTACCACCTGGAAATTGTACTTAACTGCCCTGGATATTAAATTCATTGATTAAAGCAAGTGCCAGGAGAGTGTGTGGCATGTAGTTTACTCTCCACAGAGGGTAGTCTTATTGTGTTGTGCTGTCCAAATCAGCAGTGAGCACACAAATGACCTTAGAAAGGGCTGCATTTTCCAAGCCTTCAACTAGTAATTAATTTTGAAATTAAAAATAAAAATTTTTATTATGGAAATTTTCAAACAAACTCAAAAGTAGAGATGATAATATCATGAATGCTCATGGGCCATGCAGTAATTTAATTATAATACCTACTGTGTACTGAGTATTTACTATGTACCTGGCATGCTTTGAAAGACATATTCCATGTATTAATGGATTTCACCCTCACAATAGCAATAGGTAGGTGCTAGTTAGTATCCTATTTTGCAGATGATGGTCTCAAGCACAGAGAGTTTAAGCAACTTGTTTAGAGTTACCAGCAAGAATGTGGTGGAGTGTAGAGTCCAACCCAGGCAGCCTGGCTTCTGGAGTCACAGACTTCACCACTCAGCTGGGTCCTGGGAAGGCGGGTCCCGTGTTTAGAGCCTGCTGGGGTTGGGACCTGTTGAGTGACAATGTCTGAGGCCCCCAACAGAAAACGGACTCTGAAAAAGGAGAGAAAGAAATATTCATTGACATATTAAAAAATTTATGTATCCATTAAAACTTTTCTTGCTAGATTTCTTATATTTGTCATCCCCAAAAAGAGTATGTTTGGGGTATTTAACATGATTTGATTTTCCAACTAGAGATATCCTGAAATTATTCCTTCTGGGCCCAAATCTGTGGTTCTGGACTGAATGGAACGATTTACCCTAAAATGCAGTGAATATAATAGGACAGTGTCTTTTATACAGTCTAATACAATTTTTAGAGTTGTATTTTTTCCTGAAAAATTTTTTTGTTTAAATTTGGATTTTTAGCCAAGTTCTTTTACTGGAATGTCTTGCTTTACTATAGAATTGATTCAGATATTCAAATGCAAATGCATAACTACTCACTGGTTAGGTTTCTTTATTTTTTTTTTAGTTAAGTGGTTGATACTAGAAAGTAGACTTAGTGTTCTAAATAGAACACTAAGTTAGACTGGGGCAGGATTTCTCGCTCTCTCTTTCCTTCTCTTTTTAAAAAGCAAAATCAGTTGCCCTTATTCTTTTCCTTGACCTGAGTTCTTTTTTGTAGCTAGATCTAATTTGCCCCCTGCCTGATTTATTTTGGCAATGGAGTTAAAATGGTTTCTTTTTTCCACAGAAAATGTGTTTTGATTTCGTCTTAGAAGAATAAGCTTTTGTTCTTCAAAGTTAAATAAATCAAATTGCTTTCAGCCTCCGAATGCCACTGCCTTGTCTTCATTATCACTGGTCTTTCGCTTTTAAAAATGGTACTGTCCTAAGCATTCTGCATCGCGTGTTTCTGAAATATGTTATGCTCCTTTTTCATTTTATGGTGGTGTCTTATTGAAACATTGATTTGGTAAATTTACATAACAGTGTTTTTATCAAAACAAAAATTCATAATACTAGATGTCTCTTTTTATTTTAAATTGTTTTATTATGGAAACTATTCTATTAATTCTTATTTAAGTACTTTATTTTAGTGATTAAAAACTGAGTTTTAAGCTGCTTAGGTTTAATTTTAACTGTGCCATTAACTACCACTGGTTTTAGGCAAGTGACTTAACTCTCCAGGCCTTAGGATCTTCCTCTTTAAAATGGGGTCATGTCTGGATTTAAATGACATAATGTGTGTGTAGAGTTCTTAAATCAGTCCTTGGCACATAGTTAGTATTTACTAAATATTCAGTGTTATCAGTAATTTTCATCCCATTCTCGGTGGTCTTAATTATTTATTAACCCATGTCTGAGGCATCAACTTTAGGTATTGTGAATCCCTTTTACACTCTTATGACATCTCAGAAATAGATATTTGGCAAGTCCCTTAGGAATTTGGGCCCTTTTCTTGTATATGTTAAGAGGCCCTTAGAAATAACCATTTCTCTCTTACTGGAGGGGGAATCAGAATTAGTTACAAGGCGATTGAACAGTTTTGCTGATTTGAGTTCTTTTCATCGTGAAGATCAGAGGATGGTTTACATTAAGAGGTGTACATTAAGAGTGTGCACTGAGAAGTTTTCTGCACTTCACTCAGTCACTACTCTGCTGGGGCTCTGCTCGGGGGAAAAGTCTCTCTTTTGCCGAGACTGTTTCATGGATCAGGCTCCCTCTCTCCTGAGCGTCTGTGGCCAATCACCAAGTCAGCTTTCCTGACCTTTGGCACCTTCATTTCCTTCTCTAACAATCAGGAAAGGCAAGCTTTTCTCCTTTCCTGTGGACTCTGTGACAGGCCGTGTAGTGGCGGGTCACTGTGGGGCCTCCCCTGAGGCTGTGTGGCTTTATTTGCAGTCCTCTGCGTCACGCTTCTCATCTTAACTCTCCAGGGAAGGAGAGGATGTACCTTTAGTTAGCTAATTTTTTTCTCCATAGCTTATATTTTTTTCAGGCAGGGCTAAATACTTATTTTATAAAAAGCATAATGATCTCAGATTTGATGGGAGCCCCTTAATTTGATTCACTGGTGTTAAAGGGACAATGACATATAAATTTATAAGAAGAAACTAACCTTGAATAGGCATGGATAGGACCATGCGGCTTGATTTTCAGTTGCTGAACACATTTCTACAGGGTAAAAGCGGAAGTTTGTCTGATGCCTGTGTTGTTTTTATGTGGAAGACCAGTCCCAGTGAGTCCATCTTAAATATGGAAGTGGAGGGACGTTGACATCTGTCTAGGACCAGTCAGTGGCTGTGCAAAGAACAGGCGGGTAGAACTGGCCAGATGAGGAGAAAAGCTGAGCGAGGGACAGAAATTTAAATGCAACCTTGTGAGTTATGGGTGATAATCTCTCCACTTTACAGATGATGAACATGAGAAATTAATTTTTCCCAGATTCCTGGGCTAGGTAGTGAGAGGGCTTGGATGGGAGGAAATCCACACTTTGGAGCTAACGGGCTCAGTGGCTTTGACTTTCGAGGGAGCTTTGCTTTCTCCAGCAAGGAAAAAAACAATCCTCCTGTACCTTAGCCGGTAGCTCACAGTGGTGATCATTTCAACATTATCGGCCTTCACCAGGCATGGCGTCCTCTGGTCTCCTGTGGGGACCCTGTGATGTCATTTGGCTGTTGGAGCTGTACCTGGATCAGGTCCAGGTTTGTGAGCTGTTCTGTTTTCTTACAGGTAGACTAAGACCATAGACTGTGAGCTCTCACAGGAGCTCTGTAGTTCAGGTCAATTCAGGTACAATTACATCTTTTAAAAGTATTTACTGAGCCCCTACTCTCTGCCAGCCACTGTGCCAGGCCTTGAGGTTGAAGCAATGGGGAAGATAGACAGACAAGGGCCATGCTCTCGCTGAGCTCCTGTTCTAGTTGTTGTAGTAGACTTTTGTCCCTGTGCCCCCAGGCCCCCTTGTTTCAGAGTAAGGAGGCCCTAGGAGGTCATGTATGTTGTTCAAGGTCATGCTGACAGTTAATCCCAGAGCCTGGACTTGGGCTTCCTGAGAGTTCAGTCCCCTCACTCTCTCTAAAGTAGTGGTTGTTAAAAGTGCTTGAAATTGAGTCATTTTTTAAAAATTGAAAAATAAGGCATGCAGGCAATAAGATATTCAAACAGCATAAAAGGCTGCAGGGTGAAAAATAAGTCTTGAAAAAAAAAGTAAGTCTTTCCTTCATCTATACCCCTTCTCCCCCACTACACATGTCTGCCAGTGCTCTTTCCAAGAGGGGACCACCGTTATCGGTGTTCCCTATATCCTTTCAGGATTGTTCTATGCATGTTGATGCTTATCCAGCATATATAGGTGTGTGCACCCCCTCTTTTGCCCTTCTACAAATAAGAGCATAGATACTTGTCTACACTTTGCTCTTTGCTGAAGTTGGTGACTAGTAGATTTCATGGACTGTTGAGTTTTACTCTCCCACGTTGATTGAGCCATAAGGAGTGAAAATGCTGGGCACATTTTAAAAGTTATATGCCGTGTTTGTTCTTGGTTGTTGGGAATAGCTCCAATACATTTATGGACATAATCGCGGAGTTTTTGGTGGACCTAAAAACATACTTCACTGTCATCAACTGTAATGTTCTTTAAGTTATTTTTCCACAGCATTGCTCTGTCTACAGAAGGAACTAAAACGTATTTGTCAGTATTCTTGGAATGTAGACAACACGGAGGACCAGAGGTTTTTGTTTTGTTTTGTTTTGAATTTCCACCAAAGCAAGCTGTCTCCTCCCTTCCGGGATCTCCCTAGGCAGGGTCTGTTCCAGGGCCCCTCCCTGTTGTTGACTAGAACTTGACCCGCTGACCCCTCGGAGAGCTTATCTCTTCTCCCATTGTAGCCCTGTCAGCCCTTTCACAAAACTTAAGAAAGAAGGGCTGTGACATCTGCCCTTTTCACCATAGAATCTATAGCTTTGGAGGCTCAGGGAGGCTTTGGAGGATCTAAAGGCAGACCTGCAGGGGCTCCAGGGAGGTAGAAAATGAAGTACTTTGGAGACATTTCTTGCCTAGAACTAGAAAGAAGAGAGAATTAATAGTTGTAACCAAGATTTTTATTTTTCTTAATTTGTAACTTGAGACTTTGATCTCTACTAACATTAAATAGCTTAAGTAAATGCTAGTGTCTATTTGTCATAAGTAACAGGACGTAGGATGCTGTAGTGATTCCACAGTATAGGTTCTGAAATCAGACTGTGCTCAAGTCCTGGTCTGTCACCTTTTAGCTGTGTAATTTGGACAATTACTTAGCCTCTGATGCCTCAGCTTCTCCATCTGTAAAGTGGGGATAATATTAATCATACCACCGACCTCATAGGGATGTTGTTCCCTGGCACTTAGTAAATGCTAAATTGGCAAAGGCTAGGCGTTATTATTGCTGTATTATATCAGGCAAGCCCTATTTAAACACTTAGCAAATAAAAGTGTGATAAATTGATGTTTTTGGTATTTTTTAAATTTTCCTGAGGCTCGGAGAGGCCAGGTTAGACATAACCTATAAGGTGTTGTTGTTTTGTTCATTTGATACTCAGGTAGAGACTTACTGATGGCCAGTTACCTGAAATCGTGCTCACAAGCCAATAGACAGGCAATGTCTATCTTGTTTGGTTTTTCTTATTAGAAAGAGGTGGTACTATTCAGAGTAATGAGTTATTCTACCTGTAGCTTGGTGTAGACATTGAATCATAGGTGTGTTGAGACAATTATTCCCGAACCAGGTTCATTTTGCCCGTCTCGTGAAATGCCAATCGCCAAGATGATGAGTTTGCAGCAGAGAAAGGGTTTACTCACAAAGCAGCCAAGCGAGGAGAAGGGAGAACAAATCTCAGATCCACCTCCCCGAAAATGGAGGTTTGGGATATTTACGAGGTAGAGGGGCAGGGTGGTCTGAAGTGTGGGGATAGATGGTTGGAGGAAAGGAGGCGTCTGGTAATTGATGGTCTGCACAAGTGTACTCAAGCTTCATGGCTCTTCACAGGGCACATGTTCACAAAATGGTGGTGTTAGCATGATCTGAGGGTAGGGTTTTTAGTTCCCTGACATCAGGAGGTAACCTTTCAGACACCTGCACAGGCCCAGTTGGTGGGTTGGTGGTCTCAACCCACCCGCCTGAACTGGCCTGAATAGGACAGGGGGTTGATTCGTAGTTCCTGAAAAACAACTCAAGCCCCCGTTACCATGGTGATCCAAGTGTCAGAGAGATGTTATCTGTGAGGAACCTAGTGGGAGTTGGAGAATGTATTGCCTATGTATATGACTTTGAAAAATAATCAGCACCGCTGACAATGAGCGGGTGAACAACTGAAAACTGCCATTAATAATTGCCACAGAAAACTTGTTACTAGCTACCTAATCATCGGTGGCTAACTGTCCAGTGGTTTCACTAATAGGGAACTGCTAAGTTACATTTAAATAATTCCCATGTGAATCTGTTTTTCCAGGTACAGAATAACTTTTGATATCAATTACATTTTACTTGGAATAAAGTACTCTGAACCGTCTCAAGGGCTGGTAAATCACGTGTTCAGTTATTGTCACTTGGGAAACCCACTGTTGCTAAATATATGAACACATTTAAATTACTGTGAGTATATAACTCAGTGAATAGCAACTCTCAGACTTGCCAGTAAGATCCAAATCTAATGTCAGAAGATACAAAGCTACAAGGAGTGCAGAATTTCTCATTGGCATTATTCAGTAAAGAAGGCAATATAATTTGCAGGAATATATATTTTCTTCCTATGCTACTAAAAGCTATTTCATCGAAATATAATGATGTACACCTGAAATTTACATAATTTTATAAACCAGTGTGACCTCAATAAAATAAAAAAAAAGCTATTTCCATTTGGAATGGAAAACAATACCTATAAACATTTTTATTTTTCCTGAATTGGCCCACATGCATAAAAAGTTGCTGATTGTTGATATGAAAAAGCTAAAATTTTAATTATTAAACTCCCTCCCAAAATAGGGATTGTAATGTGGCAGTTGTGATATAGTGATTTATAATAAGAATATATATTTGGTCTTCATCCTGTTTCTGGCACAGAGCTCCTAGAGCCTGAAAGGTGTCCTTTGTTATGTTAATGAGGTGAATTGTGGAAAGCCCCTAGGTAACCAAAGGTTGAGGGCTGGTTTCCAGGGGAGCCAATCACGTGATCAGAAGGTTGGAACTTCTGTTCCCACCTTCCTGACCTCTGAGGAGGGGAGAGGGGCTGGCGATTGAGTTCTATCACCAATGGCCAGTGATTTGATCAATCTTGCCTACGTAATGGAGCCTCCATAAATACCCAAAAGGATGGGGTTCAGAGAGCTTCCAAGTTGGTGAACTAGAATGCTTCCATGTGGCATCGTGCCAGGCCCCAAACTCCACGAGGACAGAAGCTCCTTTGTTTGGGACCTCTTCCAAGTTTCTCTTCATCTGGCTGTTGATTCCTCTCCTTTAATATCCTTTATAGTAAACCAGTAATCTAATGAGTAAACTGGTTTCCTGAGTCCTGTGATCTGCTCTAGCAAATTAATGAAACCCAAGGGGGGGTGGGTCGTGGGAACCTCTAATTTATAGCCAGTCGGTCAGAAGTTCAGGTAACAACCTGGACTTGGGATTGGCATCTGAAGTGGAGGGCAGCCCACTGTGGGACTGAGTCCTCAACCAGTGGAATCTGATGCTGTCTGCGGGTAGACAGTGTCAGAATTGAGTTGAATTGTAGGATACCCCGCTGGTGTCAAGAGAATTGCTTGGTGGTGTGGGGGAACCTCTTCCCACCCCCACCTCTCTACCCCACATCCCGACACACACACACACACACACACACACACACACACATACAGGAATTGGGTACAGAACTCTTACAATGCATGAAAGATACAACGGTCAGTGAACATGAAAAATGCCCAACCTTACTAATAGTCAAATAAATAAATACAAACAATAATGAGATCACTTTTTGCTTTTCTGTTGGCAAAAATGAATATTAACATTAGCATGATGATATAACTTACATCCAAAATGAGACTCTTCTGAGAGTAAAAGGGAGCACCATCATTATTCATATTTAATCATAGGATAAACATATATACACTGAGACCTCCAGGCAAGCTAGTTCACATGGTCTCCCTGGTGAGCACCCAGTGTTGGAGAGGGTGAAGGGAGATGGGCGTTGTCACCTACCTAAGCAGAGGGGCTACATTAGTATAGTAGAGTTATATATACAGACACAGAGCATCTACTATATATTATTAGATGAAAAAGCAAGTTATAAAATATCCCAGTTTTGTTTAAGAGATGATCCGCCATGTATCTCATTTTGTCTTGGGTTGAAGCTGATTTTTTTTTTTTTTTAAGGCATTTTCTTTTATTATTATTTATTTATTTTTCTTTCCCCCAAAGCCCCGGTAGATAGTTGTATGTCATAGCTGCACATCCTTCTAGTTGCTGTATGTGGGACACGGCCTCAGCATGGCCGGAGAAGTGGTGTGTCGGTGCGTGCCCGGGATCCGAACCCGGGCCGCCAGCAGCGGAGCGCAAGCACTTAACCGCTAAGCCACGGGGCCAGCCCTGAAGCTGATTGTTTAAACTTCCCTTTCTATAGGCTCCAAGTCTCTGACGGCTTAGACTGTGTCTTCTCACCTCTTGATGTGCCTTCAGGTGGCACTTTGTACATAGTTGGCCCTCAGTCATGCCTTAAGAGATATAACAATAGCTCAGTCATCTGGTCATGAAAATAGACCTCTGCAGATTAGCTGAATTCTGGTTCCAAACTATTGTGAAATAAGTTAAAAAATGATTCTGTAATACAAAAAGATTGTAGTTCAGATTGCAATAGTGAGATTTTTTATGAATATTTCAGTCTAATATTTATGAACTAGACAACGTTGTAGTTCAGATTGAGTTCCTGAGATTTTTTGATTAATATTTCAGTCTTTAAATGATTCTATCCTATCTGTTTCCTCCTCCATTTCTTTGAGGTAGTTTTTGACCTCAGCTGACTTGGTAGTGTTGTGTGTGCAGAGTTTGCCCTTTGGAAGTGAAAGTAATTCTTGCAGTTCTTATCAATTGACAAACATTGGTACTGGGTTTTACCTCATGGCTTAAACCTTTATATGTGCATTAATCAACTGGGTATCTTGTAAGAAAGCAGAGCCCTGGGCTCCAACCCCATAGATTCCGATTTAGTAGGTCGTGGGTGCAGCCCAAGGAATCTGCAGTTTTTAATAATATTTGAGCCAATTCTAAAGCAAATGCAACTGATCATCCTGAGAAATACTGATTTAGAGACTGCATGGATTATTAGCCTAGATTAGCATGAGTCTGTTGTACCTTTTAAATAAACATGGAGTCTTTTTAATATTAATTTGTAAAATTGAACATACTATTTAGACCAGAGCAAGATTTAAAAGACTACAAACACCAAGTACCTTCTGATATCTTCCTATTAATCTACACCCACCAAGATGCCATCCTGTGCAGGCAGTCCTGTTGCAAGACCATAGTGCCGCCTTTTCAGCGACTAGAACCTGAGAGCACATAACCACAGAGTATTGATTAGAGCCTGGTACAAGATAATCCTCTGAGGAAGAAATTTGAGTCCTGCGGGATCACAGATTACTGGTAAAAGATCGTGTACATGTAGCTCCAGGACTTGAGTATGAATATTACTATCAAAATGTTAACTATATTTCTATAAACAACTTTCCCCATTTATTTTATTTAAAAGTATTCTAGAAAATTCTTAATCCAGCTAAGTGATTCTGTAGCCTTGTATCTATTCAATGTCCTATAGGTGCACTTTTAATCTTCTCAGGGACTGGGCCCCTTTTATTTATTTATTTTTTATTATCCTTCATATGTATATATATTTTTGTGTGTGTGTGTGAGGAAGACTGGCTCTGAGCTAACATCCATTGCCAATCCTCTTCTTTTTGCTGATGAAGATTAACCGTGAGCTAACATCTGTGCCCATCTTCCTCTATTTTGTATGTAGGGCACCGTCATAGCATAGCTTAATGAGTGGTCGGTAGGTCTTTGCCCGGGATCAGAACCTGTGAACCCCAGGCCGCCAAAGTGGAGTGCGTGAACTTAACCACTACACCACCAGGCCGGCCTCTGGGCCCCTTTTAGAGTATGGGTTTTTAGCATCGCTTAACTGTTCCTGTGTAGCCACAATGACTTCCCCAGGGAGTGGCCATGCCACTAGTTTGGCATTTCCATTCTGTTGCCCTCACACAGGTGGGGAGCCTAGGAGTGAGGGAACCAGAAGATCTTGGTGATGCCATGTCTTTCTGCGTGGTGAATGGTGTGCTGGTGCAGTGTGGGGATGACTGTGGCCTTCCAGGTCTGACTGCCTGCGGTCGAATCGCTGCTTTTAACATTTATGCTTGTGTGGCCTTGGGCCAGTTATTGAACCCGTAAGCCTCAGTTTCCTCCTGTGAAAGCAGGAATCGTTGTAGACTCATGGAATCATTGGAAAGATTGAGATAATGAATCTAGAGTGCTTAGGATGGCCCTGCCTATGTGCAGTGCCTGGCACATAGAAAGCATTCTGTAGATGTCAGTTACTATTATTATTCATCAGATAGTCTTTTCCTTCCTTAACACTCTGTCCTTTGAGGTCTTAATGTTCACTGTCCATGGATCTGTTTAGGTTTCTAGTATCTTAAAACATATTTCTAATTCTTAAAGGGACCAGATCCTTTTTTCAAGAGAACCCTTTTTAACAAGGGACATATATGTCTCAATCAAAGACATTGTGGCTTTTGTGGAACTATAACATAATAATGGAATTATGGCTTTGTCTTTAGAATTGTGTAGTAAGCAATAAACTCTAAAGAAAAAGATGGCCTCTTCCTCCTTTCCAGATAAATCTTATCTGAAGTTCTTAATTTCTTTCCATCAGTCTTGTTTTATGAGGGAAATGGTCACACTTGGGATTTCTGAATCATCTTTTCAGTGTAAGCAAGTTTTCCTTAATTTCTTCCAGCTTGAGCACTCACTTGTGTATGACTGTAATCACCAAATTTTCTCCAGAGAGAGAGGTCAGGCTTGTTAATTATGTGGGGTCCCCTGGTGATGGGAACTGAGAGTAATGGGTGGGTGGAGTGTCTTCTCCCTGTCCCCCACCCTCTGCTGCCAGCCCTCCCTAGCGTTTGCACCAGCCCACACATGGTTTCTGACTGCTGTATGACCAGATAGAAGGCATCTTTTAACATTAATGTGCCGTGGTAAAGAAATACTATTTTAAAGTATGTGTTTGCTTATCAGTGTGGATATATTCACAACTGTAGAATAAAATGAGAAGAAATTTAACATATGAAAATGCATCATGGCGCAGTCCTAGAAAGAAGGCCACACAGTTGGAAATTTACAAGCCATAGAGCGTGTGGTGTCTTCTTTCCCCTAGATTGTCATTCTGATAAGACAGATATTTACCTGAAAATTGATCGCTGCTGTGCTGCCTTGAATAAGTGTGTGTTCGTGAAGAGAGAGAGCCCAGAACTGCAAGTTAGTGCTGGGTAGCTTTTAAAAAGTTTAACTTTCCTTGTTTTGCTTAGTTTCTGGTATTAGTAGTGAGGACTTGAAGCAGCAATTTGTATTTTTCACTTCCTTTCTCAAAGATGCAGCATATGGTACAGTTTTAATCAGCCTCAGATGGCAGCTGTTGAAGAACGCCAGTGTGGTTGTTGAGGGCAGAGAACTGGATGGTGGTCATGATCCTAACATTTCACCGTTTGGCGTGTACGGACTGCCTGGCCCCGTATTAAGTATTGTTCCTATATTATCTTACGTGAAACCCCCAACAACCCTTTGAAGGAATGCTACAGAGAGGGCCAAGTTTCAACAGCTAGTTTGAGGGGTCTGCATTTGAATCCAGGCCTCCTGCTCCAGACGCCTCCTAACCCAAGCCCTCGGTTTTGCATGCCCACTCCTTCAAGTCGGTCAAATCTGTGCAAAGAACTCCAAGTGGAAAGTTCTCCTACATTGGAATGAAGACTCTTACTGTGATGAAACATTACATCCTAGGCCTGACGTCCCTCGCCCTTGACCTTCTGTTTTCCTTGATGCAAAAAAAGTCTAGGTCTAAGGGAGCAGATGATAAAAAGAGGACGTATAAAAATAGCTGAATACCTATTTTCTAGAAAATGGCCTAGTTTGAAGTGTTACTGGGAACACTTCTCTCTTATTTTTTACTTTTTTTCTTTTAGGACCATTTTTCTATTTCTCCACCTCTGGCCTTTCTGCTTGTTTCCCTGCTAGCATTTTCCATCTTCACTGGCTCTCAAATGAAGTATTCCCAGACCTGACTTTGTTCAGTTTTACAGTTCAATCAATAGTTCAGCCATGCTGGGTTGTAGCAATGCAGTGCGGGGAATTACTTGTTTCATTTATAATTAATACTCGATTGTGCTGTTTGAGGGGACAATGTTTTGTTTCCTTTTTAGCTAAGGGGATAAGGATATTCCCATTTAGTGTGGGAAATCTCTTTTTTTCTTTCTCTCTTGTTCTCTCATAATCACTATGAATGTTATAAATGACAGAATGACAGAAAAGGATAATATGGATACTATTAGAGTACGTATCTTGAAGGATAAGCTGTAAAATAAGTACAAAGTAATACTTAAGACATTTCTATCGACTTCTTGCTATTTCTCCATATTTCTGCAGGTTGGTTTCATCTCTGTTTTTGTTTAGCGTTTATAGGCAAACACAATTGGCGGACCAGAAAATGTTTTGTTTCTTAACCTAGTGTAGGTTGTCCTGCATGGTGTGTATGTTTCAACATACACAGGCAGCTCTAGAATTTTAGTCCTGTCCTGGGGTATCCCAGTCTTCAAAACAGGAAAATAAAAGGGTACATAACTGTCACTTAGATGAGACACTTGTACAAAGAACCCTTTGGAAAGTAGAAAACTATTTTACACATTTGTAATGTAAATGTAGCCATTGCCAAGGGGCAGTTGTTAGAAGAACTTAGAAATACAATACAGGGCCCTCAAGGTACAATGAAGACCTGAGACTGAGTGTTTCGTCAGGAAAATCGGTGTGCTCAATAGAGACCCAGAGTTAACTCTCTTTGGTGTGGCTTGGGAAAGATACCTTGCCTGATACCTGTAAGGCTCCTGGTGACTGAGTGTGTTCACCTGCTGCTCATTACTTGACAGAACGTGGCTGAAGAAGTTAACACGTTCCGGAGAAGTGTTAGTGACTCAGAGGGAGAATGCCCACCGTCACCAAAATAGAGTGATACCCTTAGTCTACTGTGGTTCTCAAATTCTATTCTTTCTTGACTTATAAAACCTTGATAATGAGGTCCATTTGAAATTGGAGTACTTAAATTTCTTTAGACTGAATTCGAGAAGAGAGATATAATGGAGGAAGGAATGCGGTGGGATGGGGTGGGACGAGGTGAGGACGGCTTACAATTCCTCTGTGTTTTTAAATATTCAGGCAGATTAATATGTGATCTGATGTTTACCTTCTGTAAAGCTTTACCTTTTTTGTTTTCTCTTGCAGGAGTGACTTTATTTGAAGAGTTCTAAGAGACTGAAAACTTGAGAGATATGAAGTTGCCTAGGGAATATTTTTTTTGTCTTTTATAGTTTCTATCGTGGAGTCTGCAGGCATGTGGATAAAAGCTAAAAGGGAGTATTGTTGCCAGGCTGGATATGGAATTCAGTTTGCTTTGAAACAAGTTTTGGTTGAAAGAGTCTGGTGAAAAATTAATCACATTTCCAGGGAAGAAGAGAGTTCATTTTTTTTATCTTCCCAGCCACCACGCCTTCCAGTCCCCACCCCACCAGCCTTGGTGAACACACTGTGGTTTTTCCAGTATGATCAGCATGTACAGTGGAACTATTCCTGTACAGTCTGAGCTGTTCTCGAGGGTGTGTGTGTGCATGCCTACGGATGTGCGCGCGTGCCTACGTGTGTGCGCACGTGCGTCTGTTCCCCCACCCTTACATTCCATTGCTACTGATTGTCAGAAGATCCTATTACACTTTAACTGTTACAAAGGATAAAAGATGAATCTTTGGTTGTGAAAGCTCCTTGAAGATAATCTAGTCTAGCCCTGAGAAACTCATCCTCCCAGAGACCATGGAGTCAGATGGAACCAGATTCTAGACTTTAGATGCTGACCAAGAATTCAGCATTGACTTCTGCTACCACCATGCCACTCCTAGGTCACTTATAAAATACTAAGAGTTTTTTTCCTTAACTTGAGGTAAGCAATTCTTATTTAGTCCACTGAATAAAGAGGAAAAATGGTTTAAAGTCACTAAAAAAAAAAAAAAAACCAACCAAAAAACTTGTTTTGACAACCCAAGGCCAAAACAAAACCAAAAAACCCCATTTCTGCTGCAAGATGGGCCTGCGCCGTCCTCTGGCCTGTTTTCCTAGGTGCACTTCCTGTTTTGTGTCTTGTAACTAAGGTAACGAAAAGATTCTTAGTGGTTACTTGACCGTGTAGGCCTGGAAAAATCTTTTTTTTTTTTTGAATCTTTACAAAACACCTGAAAGAACCGAGAGGCAAAGATAGTAGTACATGTATGGTGGGTCTGGGCTGAGGGGTGGGGGAGGCCAGTTTCAGGGAAGTCTTCTGCCTCCATATCAGTGTTGGTGTGGTGTCTTGGGCACTTCTTTTATTTCACAGATAAAAAAGTACATTTCTCATTTGACTCCCCAAAGATGATTCCCATAAAAATTGTACTTTAAAATATTTACTGGCATCAAACTAAAAATGTCTAACCTTTTAAATGAGTGGTAGTTTCAATTTCATGTGAATTTTTACTGACAACTAATGAAAAGGTGTATGTGTGTGCTTATATACACACAGTAGACTAGAGGAAGTCAGTATGGAAATAAATTTCCCTGATGTCCATGAAACAGCAATATAGGAATTTTTGGGATGTGTATTAGTGTAAATAATATATGTGCGGTCTAGACCAATAGTTTTAGTTAAAAACCAAAAAAAAAGCATCATTTTTTGCTTTAAAATTACTATGCCCTCAAAACGGTGAGGGATTAAATGTAAGATATTCTTCAGCTTTAATTATTTTTTAATTTTATTCAGGTCAGCACTTTTTTTAATAGCAATACAACAGGCAAGAGAATACTCAAAAATATTTAAAATTGTATTTATACCAAGAGTACGTTTTAAATATTTTCTCATACTTGAGCAGTTTTTGTCTGGCTGGCTTCCAAATACGCCAAAAGTTGTCTTCAATATTTTCAACACGTGAGCTTTGTACTGGTTTATATTGTCTAATAAGAATTCTTAAGTGTTCCCAAAGTACCTGATGTTTACAGGTCTTGTGTTTTTCCTCCTTCTTTGGAAGGATTGGGGATCCACAACAAACTTACTATACAAAACACTAATGAGGGACTAACTTCTGGTGTAATCAATGAGTTGGCTACCCCCTTGATGTAAAAATTTATAAAGTACATTTTTCACCATTTTGAGTGTCAAATGTGTTTTTAACTGTCTGATTTGTACTTTTACGACTTTTGTACTACCAAAGCAGAGTTAAAAATAAAAATGGTAAACACTGTGTTGTTTTTGAATGATCCAATTGTTCGTGCTTTGTGTACTAAAAATACGATTGTGGTCGTATAATTTATTAAGCTTACTGTTACAGTGCCTAATTTCTTAGAAGAGTTGCAAAAGCAGTACAGAGAGTTCTTGTGTGTCCTTCACCCCATTTCCCCTTATGTTAGCATCTTACATAACCTCAGAACAATGACCAAGCTGAGAGGGTAACATTGGTACAATACTACTAATTAAGCCACAACTTTATTTGGGTCTCACCTGTTGTCCCACTGATGTCCTTTTTCTGTTCCAGGATCTCCCATTGCATTTAGTTATTGGGTCTCCTTTGTCTCCTCTGATCTGTGATTATCCCTCAGTCTTTTTTTCATGGTCTTGACATTTTTCATGGTCTTGACATTTTATAGTGGACTGGTCAGTTATTTTGTAGAATGGCCTTCAACTTAAGTTTTCCAGCTGCTTCTCCTGATTAGACTGAGGTTTTGCATTATGAAAAGGATGCATAGAGGTGACCTCTCCTTTATATCAGGGAACGTGATATTAATATGTGTTACTAGTGACGTCAGCCTGGATCGTTTAGTTAAGATGGTGGCCACCAGGTTTCACTTTGGTAAAGTCAGTATTTTTCCTTTTGTAATTAATAAGTATTTGAGGGGAGATACTTGGAGATTCGGCAAACACCCTATTTCCGCTTAAACTTTCACCCATTAATTTTTTCTTCTATTTCTTAAGGCTCCCGTAACAAATTGCCACAAACTGGGTGGCTTACAACAACAGAAATTTATTCTTTCATGGTTTAGGAGGCCAGATGTCTGAAGTCAAGGTGTGTGCAGGGTTGGTTCCTTCTGAAGTCCCCAAGCGAGAATCTGTCTCATGCCTCTCTCCTAGCTTCTGGTGGCTGCTGGCTATTCTTGGCATTCTTTGCTTTGGAGCTGCTTCACTCCAATCTCTACCTCTGTGTTCACGTGGCCTTCTTTGCTGTGTGTGTGCCCCTGTCTGCTCCTCTTCTCATGAGGACACCAGTCATTGGATTTAGAGCCCACCCTAATCCAGTATGACCTCATCTTAACTTGATTACATGTCCAAAGACCCTGTTTCCAAATAAGGTCACATTCACAGGAACCAGGAGTTAGGACTTCAACGTATCTTTTTAGGGGACACAGTTCAACCCACTACACCATCCATTGGTGGGTCTTGCCTGTAGCAGATGCTGCTGTGCTAGGGCTTCTTTCAGGCTGGTGCCTGTGTCCTTTTGATAGGGCTCGATTCTCTTTATTTCTCCCTCTTTCCTTCCTTCTTCCCTCCCTCCTTGCCTTCCTCTTTCTTTTGCCCTTTCTTAACTTGGTGGAACCACAAGATGCTCCAGGCTCATCTTGTATGTTTCTGCCTCAGCCGTGGAAATCAACCATTAATCAAGGAGCCCTTGTTCCTTTTATTGGAGAATTGCGTTTAGAAACAAAGATCAGGGCACTAGGTGTGCTCATTGATACTGGGGTGTCGCTGCTTCTAGGCTCTTCTGTGTGTACAGTCGTGCATCGCTTAACAGCGGGGAGATGTTCTGAGAAATGCGTCAAGTGATTTCCTCATTGTGTGAACATCACAGAATGTGCTTACGCACACCTAGATGGTACAGCCTACTACACACCTAGGCTATATGGTACTAATCTTATGTTATATGCAGCCCATCATTAACTGAAACGTCGTTATGTGGTGCATGACTATATACACACATATATACATACATGTATAAACACACACTACTAACCCATGGTATACACACATTTTTATTTGTTTCTGTATCTATCTTTAAAACAACGGTGTGAGTTGGGACTGATACCGCTGACTCCACAAGGCTCATTTCCAATCATCCTGCTTTCTTTGTTTGTAACCGTTTTCTCCTATAGTGAGGAAACTTGGATATTATCTGTAATATTTTTACATATTTGTTCAACCCTAGCACGCATATAAAGTAGTTTGAATAGATATGCCTGTGAGAAACAGATTTCTCATCTAGAGCACAGTGTCCACATGCAGTTCTGTTCGCTTTTAGCCTTACTGTATCCGGTCAAAACCCAGTTGCCAAAGTTACTTAGGTCAGCTCTTTTGTTCCCCTCCCCTTCAGCGTGGTTATGTGACCCAGCGTCAACACAGAGTTGTTTGTCATCGTCTGCATTCTGTCTTTCCTTCATTTCCTGGTTAAAAGGTTTATACAGCAAACTTCACTCTTTGTGGTGCATTAGATTTTGATTTGGAATTTTTCTGTTTTTTTTTTTTTTGCCTTGAAAACAAGATGATTGATAACAGCTATGCTAAGAAAGTAGAAAAGGTGATTTTATAATTTTCAGCTCATAAAACCAAGCAACTCAAAATGTATGTACCAGGGAGGATGTTAGAAATTCCCCCACATCCCTTATTTTATAATTGAAAGGGGCCTCTTGGGGTGACAGATTTTGTTCTTCATTAACTAACTCTTAGATATCCTCTCTAGTACAGATGTAATGCAGAGTGGGTGGGGCTGAGTGACTGCTGTCATGTCTTTCTCAGCTTGTTAGGGAGGCAGTGAGCATTTGGACAAGAGGTGCCTATGCCCATTCAGTTCTACGAGGAAACAGAAGGCCAGCCTTGCACCGCCAGCCTGAACAGGTAGTTCAGCTCTCTCCTGACACCGGCAGGTCCTGGGTGGATTCGCCAGGGGGACTGTCCATGGCCTTCTATGCACCAGCACGTCCTTCTCAAATCCATCTTGATGTCTAGGCTTCCTCCCCGCTAACCTGATAAAGCAGAAAGGTGAGGAACCTTCCTTTTCCTCTCATTGAGGTCAGCAGAATGGTGGGCGCTTGGAAGTGAGGACCTACGATTCAGTGCTGGTCACTGAGGGCTTAGCTTGGTCAAAGGGGACTGTATTTTGTATTTGAGGTCCTTGACGGCTCTTGGATCCTCTGACCCTTTTGTCTGTGGGGCAGGTCCGTTCTACCCGGGGCTTCCTTTGTTCCTTCCTTCTTTTCCCAGGACTGTTCTTCAGGACTATTCTAGATCTCCCTCATTGTAGCTCCAAACACCTGAACGTCGCCTGAGACTTCTTTGTCTCCGTCATTCTGTGGCCACCCAGCTGGTGTCGCTGCCCGCCCAGTTCAGCGGGCCTCCAGCCCTGCCGGTCGTCTGCCTTGCACAGAGCTGGCACTTGTCCCCTCTGCTGGCCAAATGTGAGACCTGCAGGGAGCACAGCTTCGTGGCCGCTTGGTGATGGTGCTGCTGCATCTTCTTTCAGGGCCTGGTGCAGAGCAAGCACTCGTGATTATTTGCTGACTGAATAAATAAACAAAAGTCTACCCCTAAAAATGAAAGAATATTATTAGCTATCTTATGAGAGTAAAAATTCAAGTTTGGGTTTTTCCTAACCCATTTTCCGACCGTGCCAGTTTATCATCTTTCTCATCAGAAACTCCAGTTTCTTATCTGAGAGCTTGTGTCCCTGGTGCTGGTAGGAATGACTGAGTTCCATTTTGGAGGAAACTCCATGCCCTGAATCTTGTCAAGGAAGTGGTGTGACTGTGAGAAGCAGCGTGGTCTTGGAGAAGTAGCCGGCCTTTGCCGTGGAGTTTGAGTCCCGGCTCTGCCACTCACTGCTGTGTGATATTGGGAAAATTACCTTACCTTTCTGAGCCACAATTTCCTCATCTGTAAAATGACCTATCTCACAGGGTTTTTAAGGATTAGAAAAATGCAGGCAAAGTCGCGGTGGCTGCCATGGTCTCCATGGCCACCTCGACAGGGCGCTGCCATTGCAAGCGGCCATGCTTGCTAACTCGGTAAGGGTCTGTGTGCGTCTGTCCGCCCACAGCTCATCAACACGGCCTGTGAAGTGGCCCAGCACACACAGCTTGTCCAAGAGTGGAGCTGAGCCAGTAAGTTTCTGGCTTACTGAAGTAAGCCACGGAGTAGAGGAGAGTCCACATTTTGAGGAGACAGAAAAAAGATCTGAGGATGAAGAGGCAGCTTGTGCAGGGGGCAGGTGGAACTCCACCGGCCCAGCGCCTCTCCCTTCTGGGACTGATGCCCCCTCCTTTGGAGACCTCTTCACCTCCCTCTTAGGACCCAGCCATGTGCCCTGCTCCTGTGACCGCAGCTGGACACGACCGAGGTGTGCATGTGACCCATCTGTGACCTGGCTCAGTAGAGCCCCTCTCTGAAATGCTGGCTAACTGGGGCTGGAGAAAGTGCTTTATTTCTCCAGGGGCCAAAGCTGTAGGTTCAGGGGCTGGCAGAGGCCACGTTTCTTGCTGTGTGGAGAAGCTGGTCTGAGGAAAAGAAGGGAACGTGCAGAGGGACGAGGTTGCTTTCGAGGCGCAGGCTCAGTGCCCTTCTGAGTTTTATGAACATTCCAAGGACATTCCTCTTTTGTCTTACCTAGTTTGGGTTGAGTTTCTATCAATCATTTGCAACAACAATTAAACAACTACAACAAAACTCCCTGACCAATGCAATTATTCACAGAAAAGTAGACATGAGGAGTTACAGAGCCACATGGGCAGTGACGCCCTGGAATCGAGCCAGCCCCACAGCTGAGATTGACGAAGCTGCCTCGAATCCGGAGCCAGGGGGCCTGGCCACCGTGTGGTTTCTGTTCTGAAATGCTCTTGCAAACCCTCTCCCCTTTATTGCCCTAGAATAACCTCCCTTCCACTGTCTTTCCTTAGTTTGCCTTGGGGCTCGTGATTATAGCTTCTATAAGGCACAGATGTGGCCTTCGGATGCCTTGGGCCAGCTGTGACCTTAAGTTCTTTGGGCCGCAATCTTCTGACTACGGAGTGAAGGTAATAGGTGACTTTTAGGGAGCTTGCTTCCTTAGCACAGGGCCGGTCAAGTCAGCGCTCACTCAGTGAGCTGCCAAGTTCAGCCTCTCTTTAGAGAAATAAACGATAGAATGATGAGAATTTGGCCATTTGAGAGCTGGTTCTTGATGTTTCCGCCACATTCACATTGCCTAACATTTGAGGATGGACCAGGGGCTGGGAGGCAGGTCAGGAGAGTAGAAGGACCAGGGTAGAAGCAGGGCCTGAGATTCTCCAGGCACCAGGTCAAATACCGTAAGCGAGAGGAGTTCCCCACCCAGAAGTTGAGTGGACCCAGATCTACAAGATAAGGGGCATGCTCTTTCTGTTAGTACAGGCTGTCATTTATCTTATCATTCTTTATGATAAGACATGAATGCAGTATAGCCATCTCAGTGAGTTTAAAAATAACTTAATTCTGTTTTATTTGCAAGTTAATCTAGCTGAGAAATTGGAGATAAAATGTTCTTGAAATCATATTATCCAAATTGCAAAATTAATGGGTTTACTTACTATGAATGGCCAAACAACGCCTCTAAAATAACCAACCAACCCTATCAATCCTCTCAAAGTTTCTGTCTTGTATTAAAAATGCATTTTATTTTTGGGGCCGGCCCGGTGGCGCAAGTGGTTAAGTGCGTGCGCTCTGCTGCAGCGGCCCGGGGTTCGCCAGTTTGGATCCCAGGCGCGCACCGACGCACTGCTTGGCAAGCCTTGCTGTGGCGGCGTCCCATAAAAAGTAGAGGAAGATGGGCACGGATGTTAGCCCAGGGCCAGTCTTCCTCAGCAAAAAAGAGGAAGATTGGCATTGGATGTTAGCTCAGGGCTGGTCCTCCTCATAAAAAAAAAAAAATGCATTTTATTTTATAAAAACTTATTTAGGGCAAGGATAAAATAGGTCAATTTTAATGCCTAAAATATCACTTCAAATGCAGTGTGACTTAAAATTGTAACTAAGCATAATTTGTGTCCTACCATGTTTAAATGATGAAAACAATGAGAAAAATAATAATGAGAATAAAAAAATACTAAATTTGAAGTGCCTCCAAGATGTATTTTTGCCTTGAGAAGATTGTTAATGATGTAGATAGAAAGGGACTTAACTAGTTTCGAAGTTGTTTAATATTATTAGAAGTGGTTCAGAGAGCTTTGGGGGTCATAGCAGTCAGAATTTATTTATAAAAAAAGTATTGAGCACTACTCATAAAAAGTGGTCCAGTATGAGATGACCTTCACCAGGTAATAAAATCCCATCTAATATTTATTATTTTATCTCATGCTGGGTATATGCTAAGCACTTTCTACTCTCTATCTCATGTAAGTCTCATTACAACTTGGAGGGAGGCTTAGCCATCACAGAAGCCATTACTTCTGCTTTACAGGTGACAAAACTGAAGAAAGGGATCTCAGGACACATTGTACTGGCTCTTCACGTGGCAGGCAGGTATGGCCCACGGGTCCACTTTGCGCTTTGTAGGATAAGAAATTCGTGGTCCTATGATCACTGTAAAAACCCAAGTATCATTGGTAGTAGACAGTTCCAGAGATTTTCTATAAAATAAGATTTTATTAAAATCTTTCTCAGAACCCGAAAAGAACTTTCTTTCCCAATTAACCATACATATAACTTTACTTTTCCAAAATTGAATTGTCTCTATCTCCACCACCTTGTTTTAAAGTTGCCTCACTGTTCAATCTCAGAATTCACTTTATTGTCGTGATTGTTGCATTCCCTGAAACAATGGAAACCAAAGACTTTCTTTTCTTTGAAATTTCACGTTTTGATTCAGCCCTTCTTTTTGTCTGATGGCAACGTGGCTGTCTCCACAGAGAGGCTGTACTATGTATTTCTTGTTCAATCTGGCTTCAGTTGAGATTCTGCCACTGACTGGTTACATGATTGTGGATGAGTTAGCTTTTTGAGCCTCCATTTTTCCAACTGTGAAATGGGGAGAATCATACCTACAACTCATGGGGTCATGGTCGACTCAAGTGAGTGATGCATATGCAGAACTTAGACTGTACTCAATGCTTAATGAATCGTAGTTTAAAAGAGTTAAGCTATATTTGCACCTATAAAAAACCAATAACTTTATGGCTGCCAGAAATTAGTACTGAATAAGATTTCTATATCAATAATTGTATTATTTGGCAAATTATTCTGAAATAATGTCTTTGCAGATGTTTTTCTTGTTATGAATTTTTTTCTCTATGAACTTTTAATTTAAATACTGTAACAGTTTCTGGTTAGTCTCCTGGCTAACGGCTGATGTCATGAAAATCTTAGAGCCTATGATCTTATGGCTTCATAAATGGGTAATTTAAAACTTTTGATTCCTTTCTAAGCATCAACATTAGTTAATGAGAAGGGCATATTAGCTAATGAGAAGAGACCCTCAGCCCTCCTTGGCCTGTGAAATCTTCCTTGTTTATATGAGCATACCAAGATTTACATGTGCCATTCTCCACAGCTTTAGGACTATTTTGGAGAATGGAAAAGGAGGACTAGGACCTGGAAATGAAATTTTTTGTGAGATTTTTTTTTAAGGTTGGTAACTGATGTCAAGAGAAAATTTTATGGTTTTGCTTTCAAAATAGCAAGATCTCGATTAAACAAATATTCTAATCAGCCTGTCTCAACTGTCTCCCTCATGTTAGTCTGGAATGTGTGGTTTTGATAAGAGAGATGAGTGAAATTCTTTGTCTACCTTCTAATCTCTAGGTCTATTTTACCCTAGTTTTATATTAACTATTCCAAAATGCCTAAGAGCAGAAAATACAGAAGTCTCCTAAAAATCAGGCTCCAAGGGGCAGATGAGTGGTATCAGGTGTGCATTTTCATGTTCCCTCATATTCTAAGTGTATGGCTCACACACATATGAATGCCGGATATGTTGTAAAACATATTAATATTGTCTATTTATAAAGAGCTCTTATAGATAGTTCATTTGAGCTTCTAAATCAGTGGTTTTCAAAGTAGGTTTCACATAACCCAGAGGTGTGGGAAGAAAATATTAAAACTCTGATTGATATTTGTTATCTCATCTTAATATTTTCTATCAAGTATATGACAGTACAAGAGGACAGTACATTTAGTTGTAAAAATGCTTCTATTAGGGAGAGGAGTGCAAAATTTTGTATTGATAACTCGTGCAAGATCAAAACGATGTGTTGATTCCTACTAGAATCTTAGTGTTTCTCCAAGTATGCCGGGAGAATTACCCACATCAATATGCAGATGCCAGGACCTCACCCAGAACCTACAGAATCCGAATCTCTGAGAGGTGAGGCCAGAGAACTGATTTTTTATAAACAAGCACAGTGAAATTTGAGAACATCAGCTTTCAACTTTGGGAGGTAGGAATGATCCCCATTTTACAGATGAGCAAACTAAGGCTCAGCAAAGTCAAGAAACTAAACCCAAGGCTATATAGCCAGCAAGAGGCACAGGCTGATTCCATCCAGGTTTATGGGATTTAAGAGGCGCATGTGTGTAAAGTGCCCGGCGCGTTCCGTGTGGTCTGAACCTCTGAAGACCTGGAGGTCATGACACATGGCTGCAGGTGCCACTATAGAGGCAATCCTCATGCACTATTTACATCACTAGGAGCCAAGAGAACACTGACATCCGAGTCTCATTACACAAATACACATCCTTCCTTCTCTCCCAGGACTTGAAAGATTGAATTCAAGATTACTAAAAAATGTGGTCAGCCAAGTTCCCCACTGCTTGGCCTCAAACATTGGTTTTCTTATGGTTTTTGTCTCAATTTGGGATTAAGGTCCTCAGGGTAACGTGGCCTCATTATAGAGACCAAACCTTCACCAGCTGCTCACATTCTATTCTGTCCACCTTTCCACAGACCACCGAAAGCCTCATTGTTCAAACAGAGCGGGGCCGTCTTGAGTGAAGAGCAGGAAAAATAAATAATTTTTTTCTCTCCAATTCACATAGACTTGTACCTCCACAGCCCTATATTTATACCTTTATCCCAACGCAATCTCATAATTAGCATTCAGAACCTTAGTTAGCTGCACAATGTCTCCTCAACTATACTGTGAAAAGCTTTCATCCTTTAACAAATAATGCAGAGTCCCCCCCTTGTGCCCTATACTATCCTAGACCTGGGCAAAAGGCACTTGTTATTATAGTCGCTTTAGTTGTGGAAAAAAGTTGCTAATAATTGACTCCCAGTGACTGACTTCAACGTGCAGGTAAGAATCGTCTGTAATCAGCCTATTTAGCAGGTTTGCCTAAAATGTTGTTTCTCAAAGTGGCCGAGGGTGCTTCAAAAGTCAGACCGTTTAGACATGTCACCTATAACCTGATACATTGGAGAAACTTACAAAGGTAGTAAATAAATGAGCAACACATTTTTTTTGCATAAATTAACAGGGAAAGCGTCTACCATAAAAAACAAAGGTCAGCTTATCTCTGTTTAATTATCCCCAGTTCCAAAATAGAGGATTTTACAATGAATGAGGTTTAATCTAGAGGAAAAAAAAATAAACAGAATTTCCATATTTTCACCATACAGACTCATGCAAATAGGAGTCCCCCTGGTAAAGGACAAAGTCCAAATCCAAGACGGGAGGTCTCATTCCTGTATCTGCACACAGATGATACAACTAAAGAAGTCAGCAGATCGTTGCTCACATACTTGCACTTGGTGTCTCCTTCATTCTTCTTAGGGCCTCCCGCTTGCAGATACTAATGGGAGAGTTAGGAAGAGAACAGAGAATCTTACCTTTTGGGTCAGAGGCACAGGGAGGTAGAAAGAGGGACATGGCAAAGAGCCAACTGTTGAGTACGGACAAATGGGCGTGTGCTAAGAAACCTCAAATTCTCTTGATTCTTTTGGGCATCTGGTTCGACGGTTATAACAATTTGCTACTACCCGCCTTGGAAACCAGGGAAAAACACTTAATTTCATATTTATATGCGAGTTCAACTGCCCCCAGTAAAAAGTGAAATGTAACTTTTCATTTCACAGAGCTCAAGAAACCTCCATGTAATACAGAAATAATCTTAAATCAAAATTAAGATTTAACATGGTAGATATCCACATGACGCAATTTGCTAAGATTGTGAACTGTAACATCCACTCCTGATCACAGCCAGGGCCTTAATTCAGAGTGCGTCTGCGCTGTCAAATTGTCCAGAATGTTTGAAAAGGCTCACTACTGGCAGCATCACTCTTCTTCTTTTTTTTTTTTTTTTGTCAGGAAGATCAGCCCTGAGCTGACATCCATGCCAATCCTCCTCTTTTTGCTGAGGAAGACCGGCTCTGAGCTAACATCCATGCCAACCCTCCTCCACTTTATGTGGGACGCTGCCACAGCATGGCCTGACAAGCAGTGCGTCGGTACGCGCCTGGGATCTGAGCCGGGGGCCGCCAGCAGGGGAGCTCAGGCACTTAACCACTACGCCACGGGGCCGGCCCCTACTCTTCTGATAAGGGGTGGCACCAGGCTGCAGAGAGAAGACACTACATATAGAGTAGGATGCTCAGACAGCTGCTAGACAACCTGGTGGATAAAGCTAAAACCCGGAGTTTCTTTTTAACCTGAACATTCTGACTTTCCTCCAATGTCCTTTGGTGGACCCTGGATATTGGGGTAAAAACAAAAGGGGCCAGGATTGCTTTTAAAAAAAACACTTGAAATTCTTAGTCATCTATTAACCTTTTTGAAGCAGTTATTTCACAAAAAGAATCTTTAAAACTTAAGCGAGTTGTTAATCACAGTGAAATATCCGCAGCAGTCCTAAAATGTAAAATTATGCATATAAATGCAGAAGTGTGTTTCTGAGCAAGGGAAAGAGACCTGTCTGCACTAATACCTCACTGGACCCGTTTCTTGTCTGAAGTTCCTCTTCCATCCTTCTGTTTTGGAGATACCAGCAGGAAGTTGGGATGGCTGTAGCCGTCCCGTCCTCTTTCCCCTGGAGCAAAGGTTTAAACCCCTCCTGTGTCATACTAAATGTAAATACAATCTTTCAACCTCTTGCAAACTGGCTCGATCCTAGGCTTTTGTGTTTTGAGGACCTGATGTGGCAGAGATTGTTAAGCTGACCATCTGAAAACTCAACGTCCATTCTCCTCAGTAACTGAATCCTGAATTTATTTGGGAAAGCCATGCACTCACATAAAAGATAAGTTTTTCTAGCCTTTCTTGCAGCTAGATATGACCTAGTGACCAGATGTTGACCAATGAGGTATAAGTGGAAGGGTTGAATTATATATATATATATATATATATATATATATATATATATATATATATACTTCCAGGAGGTCCTTAATAGAGAGGGAGTGAGATCTTCTGACCCTTTATCCTTTTTCCTGCATGGAAAGCAAATGTAATGACTGGAGCCCCAGTAGCCATTTTGGACCACAGAGTGATCTTGAGAAGGAAGCCAAGGTGATAGAAGGGGCATGGGTTACTGATACCATGGAACATGCCTGTGCTTGTACTGCCACCTCAAGACTTCCTTTACATAAGAGGTAAATAAGTCTCTATTTTTATAAGCCATTTAACACGTGTAGCTGGACCTAATCCCAACAGATACACTTGAGAAATTGCTGAAGGAATCACTGTGAAATATTAAGCATTTGCTGTACTAAATACAATAGCAAACACAATGCAATTAATAATGCCAGCAGTTCATCTTTTAAGGGCTCTGAGTGACCATGTATGTAGAAATGGCTTGCCACCACACAAACCCAGGATAATGTATATCTGTTAAGCATCTATAAGGTGGCAACTTTAAAGATGCTGGAAGGCTCAGAAATCACATTTTATGTTGTATAATTACCAAAATGCAGTGATGACATTATAAATACTCCACAATATTGGAGTTTTCAGTTGTGAGGATGTAAAAAAATTTTTAAAGGATTTGTTCTTAACCAATAAGACACTATTTTATTGAATGCCTATTGTGTACCAGGCACTGTGCTAAACATTTGCATAATCTCATTTAATCTTTACAAGTACATACTATTATTATTCTCACTTAACAGAAAGGCAAGTAGAAGGGATAAATTACTTGCCAAAGGTGACATGGCAAAGCTGGAAATCAAACCAAGGTCAGTCCGATTTCAGAGCCTGTGTTATGAAACATCATACTAAAGCATCATCCATGTTTATATTTTTCTAGATACAGTCATGCGCTGTATAATGAGTTTTGGTCAGTAACAGACCGCACATACAACAGTGGTCCCATGAGATTAGTACCATGTAGCCTAGGTGTGTAGGAAGCTGTACCATCTAGGTTTGTGTAAGTACACTCTATGATGTTTGCATAACGACAAAGTCACCTAATGACACATTTCTCAGAATATATCCCCGTCACTAAGCAATGCATGACTGTAGTCTTGACCATCCTCTAAATTCTCCAAAAGTGATGTCAGAATGACTGTCCTTGTTTTATATATGAGAAGGCTGAAACCCAGAGAGGGCTGTTCATCCTAAGGTGAGATCAGCCCAGTAGACACGGTGTCAAGAGTCTGAACTCCAGGGGCAGAGAGCCAAAGCCATTCTCGGGAAACCGACTTGGCCTCCTCCTCAACTGTCATCTAAGAGTCTAGCTCTTTAAATCGAAAGAAACGTCAAGGGTTGCAGACACTCAGTCTGGGAGAATTAGAACCACCTTTGAGTTAAGACAGACAGACAGACATATATACTGTTATATTTTAATCAGAATCAGACATTAAATGGCATAAAATACTCCACATATCGCTTTGCTGTTCCAAATCTCATGAATTTAAGACCCAAATATGACACAAGCAGTTTTACGAATTATTTTGACAGGCCTCCCCAAACCCAGAGGAGATTAAAAAGTAATAATGTAAAAAAGTTAAGGTCAAGGGGTCAGTGTCACAGCTAATGACTAACCATTTGTTTACTGGTGGCTTCTGCTCCACCCTGAAAGCCGCTGAGCTTCACTCTGTCAAACAAGTGGTTAGTTATTAGTTCCCTGGGTGATTGTCCCTGAAGGTAAGCCATGCTCTTAGTGGGACACATTAGGCACTTTAAATGGGGGTAGTTACCTTTTCCAGGTTGGGCACAACGTTTGGCTCTCAAAAGCAAAATAAAGAATTTACAGTCAAACAGAATGTTCTGTGAGTCTGCGCCCTTGCGACTTCAGCACATTCTCCAGGTGGTACAGATGCGCTGGGGGAGCTTTGCGGGTTGGCGAGCAGGCTGTTTGATTTCGGCATGTGCTGTGGACACCGGCACAATGGCCCACTCTGGCTTTTCTTCTGTTGTCCTGAGTGACAGCCCGTCTACACAGTGATGTTCTCCATATCTAACAGGTGGCATGGCACAGGCGCTCCCAAGCATCCGAACAGAGGCTGGATGTAAACAACCATACGACTGCACCAGTGCAGGCTGCAGAGTATCAGCGCTGCATCTAAGGAGCAACACTCCACGTGGCCACAGGACACTAGCTTATTTGCCTGTACAAATCCCCTCCCCTAATCCGCTTCATCCTCATCTTCTCCTGCAGTCGCAGCTTCTAAAGCCGCCAGGGCTTCTGCCACCGCCGCGTCCTCGTCTGCCATCTCTCTACTCCTGTCTCCAGTGGAGCCATGGGCATCCTCCCACCCGTTTCTCAAATCAACCACAGGCACGCCCTGAGCAGGATCCTCTTCTTTAAAGTACACACTTAGAACTTCTGTCGCCACGGCCTCGTTTAATGAATCCCAGCTTCTCTTCCTGGAGAAGGGCGTATTCAAACCATGCTCCCCACCGCTGGGGTGAATTCCCTCCAGGGGCTCCTCCGTGGTATGGCTCTTGAAAAGACAATCGTTTTTTCCATGATCAACGTTGTCTACAGCTGAGTCCCAAAGCTGAGGGTAATCCGGGGCTGGTAGCTGGAGGACATGGTCTTGTACTCCCAAGGCACCGTGTTCTGCCTGGGAAGGAGCTCTGGAGTCTCCGTTTTGGATGACTCTGGTCTCTTCTGAGGCTGGCAGCACACAGTCCTGTTCCCTGGTGCCCTCTTCTTCAAGGAAGGGTTGAGTCGGGTGAACGTTGTTCGAGGTACTGGCCCAGGAGCCCCTGTCACCCTGGTGGGGCCCAGGATCCCCAGTGGGCTGCAGAGCAGCGGCGAGGCCGATGCCATTGATGGCACTGCCAGTCTTCTCGGCACGGGGTCCCCCTCCCGTGTCCTCCTGAGGGAGCAGTCCCGGGTGAGGCCAGCAGGGCTCCTGCGGACCAGCCGCTCTGCTTCTGCTCGCGGTCCTCTTCAAGCCCTCACTCTGAAGGTCATTTCTCTGCACCAGGACTTCGTTGCTCTGCTTGCCTTTTAATTTAACAGTGTCATCTTCATCTGACTTGCAGCTGTTCACTTCGTTGACATAGCCAGGGGAGGACACTTGGACTGGATCAAAGAAATAGCTGGGGGTGAGAATAATGAAGACCAGTTAGGTTAATTATTAATTAACTTTATTAATAATGTTATTAGTAACTAAATTTCATTATTAATACTTTCCACTGCAGGCTCTGCTTCTTTCTACTATTTCTGTTAATTTCTGTGATCAGTTACTCTTTTAAGCCTATATGTGTGTCTAAATCAAATAGATCTAGTTGGTATAAAAATGTTCTACCACTGGAAATAGATCTTAAGAAGAGATCCAGGGGGCCGGCCCGGTGGCGCTAGCGGTTAAGTGCGCGTGCTCCACTGCGGTGGCCCGGGGTTTGCCTTTGCACCGCTTGTCAAGCCATGCTGTGGTGGTGTCCCATATAAAGTAGAGGAAGATGGGCACGGATGTTAGCCCAGGGCCAATCTTCCTCAGCAAAAAGAGGAGGATTGGCAGATGTTAGCTCAGGGCTGATCTTACTCACAAAAAAAAAAAAAAAAAGAAGAAGAGATCCAAAAGAGGGTGGGAAGAAGGTAAAGTACAAACTGGCTCATGGAATTTAAAAATTAAAAAAAAATCCAATAACAGGGAAATAAGTGGTGAAGTACTGATGGTACACCCTCAGTGGAATATTATACAGTCATTAAAATGATAAATATGAAGTCTGGACTGGCATGAAAGATACTTATAACAAATGTTTATTATAATGAATGTTTTTTGAATAAAGCCTAACATCACATTATGATTACAGTGGAGTAAAACGTGTGTGTGTGTGTGTGTGTGTGTGTGTGTGTGCACAAATCAATATAGGCATACAGATATGGAACAGAACTAGAATAATAAAGAGTTTTATTTGTTAAGGAAACAAAATCAGGTAATTTTTTCGCTTTATTTTATGTAGAATTCTATTCATCTTAACCCAATTTTTATGAAATAGAATCTGGACAAAATTAAAAATACATATGTGCCTGGGAGATTTCTTTTCAGTGACGCCATTCCAGGCATCCTCTGAAACCCAAGCTTTTCTTTGCGTTGAAGCTCTCTGGAGAAATGTAAATTCAACCCAAACAAAATTCAGTCTCAGAGCATGATTGTGTTCCCAATATGCCTTGAGCAGTGAGCCAAAAAAGTTAAAAAACCTAGGCCACATGTCCCCTTAAACGATATCAAAGCAGTTCCGGATGCTTAATTTCCTGGCAGCGCTGGTCACGCCCCACGCTGGATACAGGCACTGAATCCATGCAGGGTCTTTAAAAGTGCCCCAGGAATTCCTCCACCCGGATGAGGTGTTTTTCAACTTTACCTTTGTATCATTTTACAGCACCTGCACCCCATCTGGATTATTTTTTGTTACCATCTGCAAAAGAAAGTGTAGAAAGGAGAGAACACAGTGAATCATATTTTAACAGGAATTAGTTTGCTCTTTCTTTCTTAGATACTCAAAGTTAGTAGAGGCACAATTTTTGGCAAAAAGGAAACACGTGGGGCAGGGAGGGCACTGGTTACTGGAAACACCTTCATGCAGAGTTCAGAGTTCAATTCAGAGTTCTCGAACATTCATTGACACTTGTCTCTGTGCATGACCCTTTCCCCAACCCTGGGAGTTAGGTCTGTTGTCACCATTTTGCAAATGAGGAAACACAGGCCGAAGAATGCCAGGGAGAGAAAGGCGGGACTGAGAAGGATCTGTGCGTTTTCTACTCCATTGCCTTCAACTGGAGACCCAGGAACCTAACCACGGTGCAGCCCAGTGGGCAGCAGCAGGAGGCGGAAGACAGGGGAGAGGAGTCCTTGCCAGGATTAGCTACTCAAGTATTAAAGGACGTCAGGATAAGGCAGCTGACCACGTGTTCCACGATACAGTCCCACGGAGGCTACAGCCAGAGTCATCACAGCCAGCGCGACCTGGACTAAACTGCTCCTTTTTTGTCTTTCCCATCACTGGCCCGATCCCGGCTACGATCCATGGACTCGACTCTCTTGCAGCTCAAGGACACGCCCCTTTGGGCTCCCTGGTGGCAGATGGACTCAGCTCTGTGCTTCTCTCATTTTCCACCTGCCCACTGTCCCCTGCCTTTTCCCAAATTGCACTTTTTCTGATAATCTCCCTCTGAACAAAATCTTCTCTTCATGTCAAACTGACTACGTGGCTCTGGTCTTTCCTCTCAAAATCCTAAAAATTAGGAATCTTTAAGTAGTTCTCCATTTCTATCATCTACAACCTTTGAAAAGACAAGCTAACAATAGAATCTAAAGCTCCAGTCCCTTTGTCTCCATCAGACGTGTGCACTAGGGAGAGAGAGACATCAGTCATTGGCTGCCTCCCCTCTTCTCTTTCCTTCCTTCTTTGAATCATGGATGGATTCCCAGGATCCTACTTTATAAGCCTTTACCCACAGAGAAAATGGCTGTGCTTTTTGGAAGTATAGACTGGTTGGTTGCTTACAGGGCACCAGGTTTACATGATAAATAAGATCTACAAATAACCCCTGTAGAGGGTTGAAAAATGCTCCCTCAAAAGACATCCATATCTTAATTTCCGGAATCTGTGAATGCTACGTCACATGGCAAAAAAAACCCAAAAACTCTCTTCAGATGTGATTACAGATTTGAGATGGGGAGATATGCCTGGATTATCTGGTTCAGAGCCCAGCTCTGCCTCTTACTGGCTGTGTGACTTTGGGCCTCAGCTATATCATCTGTAAATGGGGATGATACATCTACCATATAGTGGTGTTCGGCATTATACGCGTTAACATTCCTGATAAGCTTATACTTACTACTCAGCCCTGTTTGGATATACAGCATGTTCCAAAAGAAATTTTAAACAGATGGAGCCTTGCACCCAAGAAAGATGTAATCTACTTGCCATGACATACGCATGCAAACAAGAGCATTAACAATACCAAGTACTATTTGTTTCTGGAATAAGGGCCAAACGGTCTATTTCTAGCAACTGTGGCACCAATCGAAAGACACAAACCCCAAGTGCAACAACAGTTCCACAGAGAGAGAAATCACTGGGGCTTAGCCAGGAATATGTGTGCACAATCTTGTCCTTCTTCAAAGCTTTGTCAATTAAAAGAGCCCATTTCCAAAGCCCAGGATTTTGTTCCCAGCCTCTGCTCCCCATTTATGTCCATTTTCTGGAAACAATTCTTTTATCAGTTGGATAAATAGGATAGACAAAGAGAATCACGTGTGCCTCCTCTGCTCCATCAACTACCCCACCCCACCAATCCCGACCCCTCCTCCCCAACCTGCTCTAAAATCTTGCCCCTTTCCACACATGCAGCACCTCTGTTTATCTTGGACTCTGTTTAAAAAAACAATCAGCCAGGATGAGAGGTGGCAAAAAAAAAAAAAACGGCAAAGAAAAGGAAAAAAGGGCTTTGAAGTGTTCGAGAGGGCAGACTGTGGGTCATAATAATGTAATTGCAGCAATCATTGAAAAATATCAGGTAGGTCAACTTTAGGATGGTGAGTTCAAGAGTGCTAGGTGGGGAAGGTTTCCTTCTGAAAAGAAGAAAGAAAGAAGCATGTCTTGAGAGACACCTTGGGTTCCCAGAGTCTCAGAGGCTGCCCAAGGTTGACTTTGGGGAACTCTCGCCAGGCTGGAGCTGCAGAGTCTGTCCCCACCCTCTGCTGCTGTGGCTGTGTGCATTGAAATGAGAGGACTGCTGAGATTTAAGAGCCCAACTTGAGTACCACCACTTCCCTGTTTCTTATAGAACTCACATCTGTGGCTTTTGGGCTTCCCTCCTCCCCACCTCCAGGAAAACCACAGGATCTATATTTTTCTTCAAAGCCATGTAACTGTAAAGGATGTTTTGATGGTTCTCCTCTTTCAGGATCAATTTGGCTTCTCCCCTCACTGCCTCCCTTAGGGCACCACACCACGTAGGTTTCCCACAGACCTGGTCCTGTACCTGAGGGGCTTGCTTTGCGCCTCTCCTCAGCCCGCTGGAGATGACTCCTCCTGGTTAGGGGTTCTGCTCTCTCTCACCTCGCTCCGTGTTTTCCTTCCCCAGCGACATTCCTTCTCTCAATGAGACAGACTCTAACGTCCAAGGCTGTATCACTGCTGACGAAAAGGGTGGGGACTAGTGTATTTACACCCAACCCCTGCCTGCCTGTATCTACAATTATTCTTCCTTATAGGATGGTTCCTGATATCAAATTAAGTTTATTTCTCTTTTTATATGTCACTCCACATCCAGAACTTGTTTTTAGTGAGTTCTCCCATTTCCAGGTGCAAAAAGGAAATACTTCTTGTCCAGTGTGATACATGGAAAAGGGGGAAAAAATTCGTGCTCTTTTGAAGTAAGATTAAGCTCAAAATGGGCAGTCGGTCTGCTTTCTCTCCCCCTGGCCTTTGGACAACGGTTAGCTTAAAGGTGAGAATTCAGTTGTTAGGTGCCCTTTATTACTGAGCAGAATCAAAATTTGCTTTCTCTTTGGAGTATAAAACAGCAACAGAGAAGCAAAGGGCAAATCCTTCACAACCATCACCTGGTTTACACAGGGGAAAAGCAAACACCATCAGGATGGCGTGTCCACCACTGCTGGCGCCCGTCCGCTCCTGGAGTCCTGTGTCAGGGGTTGATCCTGTCCTGCATTTTGTGTTGAGATTAAACAGTCCTATGTTTGAAGATGGACATGCTAATGTCCCATCAGTTACTAGTCAAGTCTCCTTGCTGGAAAATCCTGTTTCACAAGGGAGTAGTGATAGAGGTGGGGAGAAGTGGGGACACCAGGGAGAGCCAGGAGTTTTCTAACCAGGCAGAGAAACTGACTGAGTATTCATCAGGAAGTCAAGGGAATACAGAAAAAGGATCCACCCAGCTGGAAAGGGCTGCCTTTGGATAGTAATGGTCTTAAAGAATGACAAGGACAGGTCAAAAGGACATAGGAACCAGCTCGTAGGGGTTCTACCAGTCAAATCTGGAACAACTGGAGCAGCAAAATAAATACTACTGATATAAAGGATTATAATCCACTGAATAAAACAAGGATTTACGAATTCACACTGATATACAGTCACGCGCCGCCTAACAATGTTTCGGTCAATGACGGACTCCATATATGATGGTGGTCCCGTAAGATTAGTACCATGTAGCCTAGGTGTGTAGTAGGCTATACCATCTAGGTTTATGTAAGTACACTCGCTGATGTTTGCACAACGACGAAATCACTTAACACATTTCTCAGAACACATCTCCATTGTTAAGCGACACATGACCATAAATTTAAAAAAGGGAAAGCTCTGCCTTAGAGCTTTCAGCTAACAAACACACAAGGAATAATGGAACTAGAAAAATCACCATTTGACAACCATCCTAACAATAACTGATTCAAGCCAGAATCATCAACAGGTGCTGAGACTAGCGGGTGAAAGTTTGAGGAGAATGGAATATTTAGTCTCAAAGTGACTCACCATCACATGCTTAAGGGTCAATTAGTGTCTTTACAGCGGAGAAACCTGGCACAAAGTGCCTGAACCAAACAATCAAAGGTAACATCGCCAGTAAGAAGACCAAGCAGCCACATGTGCCTTTGATGGGATGCGCTGAGAACTCAGAACCGCTTCTGTGAGTTTCCTGCCTGAAGAGCATAACCTGGACTGAAGCAGGAGACAACATCAGTCAAACGCAAAACGAGGGATATTCTGTAAAACAACCGGTTTGCACTAAAAAAAAAATGTACTATTATGAAAAAGAAAGAGTGAGGAACTATTCCAGATTAAAGGAGACTAAAGAGACACGACAACTGAATGCAATGCAGGATCTTTCTGCTAAAAGATCATTATTGACACAAGGGGTGAAATCTGAATAAGGTCTGTAGATTAGGTAGTAGTACTAAGTCAACGTTAATCTCCTGATTTTGATCATTGTACAGTGGTTATATGAGAAAATGCCCTTGTTCTAAGGAAATACACAGTGAAGTGTTAAGAGTAAGGGGCATGGTATCCGTAACTCATTAAAATGATTCAGAAAAAAGTTGTGTGTGTGTGTGGTCATGTAGAGAAAGAGAAGAATAAAGCCAATGTAAATGTTAACATTCAGGGACTGTGAGTAGAGGACATATGGGAATTTTTTGTACTTTTCTTGCAACTTTTCAGTAAGTCATATTGATATAACGTCAAAATTAAAAAGTAAAAGAAAAAAGTGGGAAATTAAAAAAAAGCACTAATCTAATGTCAGTTCTTGTTCTGCTTGTCCCTGGGCCAGGACCTAACACCCACAGGCAATCCCTGACATTAAGCTCTTCCCTATGGAGAAGCAGGTGGGGAAAGGTCTTGGGAAGGAGCTCACCAGAAGCCCACAGACCTTTTTGAATTTTGCTGTCATTCTGAGTATGTACTGAAGACCTTTACCCAATAGCCAGCCCCAAGCACTAGAACTTTGAAGGCCAAGAAGTTATAGTTCCTGCCCTGAGGCTGCCCCATCTTAGAGGAGGACTCACAGTCTAGTGCTTTGGTGCCGTCAGTTGTCTGCCTCCCCTACTGAACACAAGCTCCTCACAGGCAATGGCTAACCCAGCGCAGCGTCCAGCTCACACAGAGCACTTCACACTTGCTGTTCAAACGAAGGAATGATTGGCGAGTGACAAGTGCGAATGAATGAGTGATGGGTGTGAGATTTTAGACACTGTTCCCATAGGAGGTCTATCCCTTTCCATATCACATCTCACACTACCCAGTGGTCCAAAGTGAAAAGACAAGTACATGAGCTGAGAGATGGGAAGGAAAGACTGTGGTTCCTTCTTCCCTGCTTGGGAAACAGCAAAACCTCCGTTGTGCAATTCCAAGCGTCAAAAATGTTCTGCTGCAAGGGTTCTATTCCATGAGCTTTTAAAGCAGCTGCTAGGAAGTGGTGTGAGTTTATAGAAGTTGGAGTACTTACAAGAGAGACCCAATAAAATTAAACACTTAAATTTCAGTTCCATTTTGAAAAACCAACCTGCCATGTTTAGAAAATAGTCCGAGATTTCACGTAACGGGGCCAGTAGGGAAAGTGGACAAATATTTAGTGAGTCACTTCTGGGTACTAAGCTCCTGGACTCAAGAAGAATGAATGAAAATAACTACC
Source organism: Diceros bicornis minor (assembly GCF_020826845.1). Classification (NCBI taxonomy): domain Eukaryota; kingdom Metazoa; phylum Chordata; class Mammalia; order Perissodactyla; family Rhinocerotidae; genus Diceros; species Diceros bicornis. Next base: position 30,915,155 of record NC_080747.1, on the reverse strand, counting down.
AAGTGCTGAGGACCCAATAAAATTAAACACTTAAATTTCAGTTCCATTTTGAAAAACCAACCTGCCATGTTTAGAAAACAGTCCGAGATTTCACGTAACGGGGCCAGTAGGGAAAGTGGACAAATATTTAGTGAGTCACTTCTGGGTACTAAGCTCCTGGACTCAAGAAGAATGAATGAAAATAACTACCAAGTGCTGAGGAAACTACCAGGTGCTTTATAGAAGAAACTAGGGCCTGCCTGCCCAACTTCACAGACAGTACCCCATCTACGCTTGAAAAAGGACAAGAAGATAAATTCTTGACTACCCAATCAATTTCCGCAGCAGAACCATTTCCTCCTTTCTGTGCAGGCTTTGAAAACTCTCTGGGACAAATTTTTCTGGTGTGTTTCATTTCCTCCTAAAGAAGCTGAGCTTCAGTGATTTTGGAGAACCTGAAAGACTACATGAAGACCTTTATTATCAGCACCATCAACAAGTCCATTTTATGCATTCCCAATAGTCTATGTGCTACGATGTATGTGTTGGCATCATCTAGAACTGGGTTTGATGGGATAGTTCTCTGCAGAGATGTGTTTGCAGGTGCCCCCTCCTAAAACAGTTCCCTGGTCATACAGGTTTGGGAACAGCAGAGATTAAAGATGAACACATTCATGGTCATGAAGACGAACTGTTTCACTTTGCTTAACCAGTATTTCCCAAAATTATTTGACCACAGAACTTTTATTTCTTCCCATAAAAGACTTATTAACAATCAACAGAACTTGTGTTTTGTGGAATATTTTGGGGAAAAACAACTGTCAAAATGACAGTCCTAATTATCAGGGGGAGTTTCGCGCCCCAAACTAATAGTGTAATGAGGTGTCTAGGTGAACCCAACCAGGCAGTCTCTGCCGGGTGTAAGAAGTCTGCATCCACAATGGCTCCGTCACCAATTGCACAGACGTGGGAAAGCTGCTTAACCTTTCATTCCTCAGTTGCTTTATCTGCAAAATGAGTCCACGACATCAAAGCTCTCTTCCAAAAAACAATCTAAATGGTGAATCAGGAAAGAAGGGGATCTATTCGACTTGGTTTACACACTGTTATCTCATTGAATCCTGAGGCCTACACTGCAGGGCAGGCACCAATATGACCCTTTTGCCGGCGGGGAACCCCGCTCAACGGTTTGTAAACTTCCGCATTGCGATACCGCTGAGGTGTGTTGGGGTCCTAAGTCCACACTCACCTCCACCCATGCTCTTGATGGAATGCAAAACACTAGACTTTTGGAAGTGAACATAATGCAGTCTGTACAGAAGCTTAAATATAATAATGTACACCTGAAATTCACACAGTGTTATAAACCCATAATGCGGCATCAATAAAACAATTAAAAAATAAAAGCTCTCTTCCCGTTTCCTCCCTTCAGGCCCCAAGTTCTCCGTCTCATTCCCTCACGCCTGCAGCTCTTTGGGAGAGGTCTCCTCGGCCTCTTTGCCAGGAGGGACTGCTGACCAACGCCCTGAGCCTTGAGACAGGGAGAGTGTGTGTAACAGTAACGTCCCTGGGAGGGATGAGGACTCAGATGGGGGACCCTGTGAGGGTGCAGGAGGTGCGTCTGCTGGACCCCCTTCTCCACTGGAATGGGCTGGGGGGAGGTATAGGCCAGTAGGCTGGAGGGCTCTCAGTGGGTCCCTGAGCACTGGCTGGTGACCCCTGGCCTCCTGGCATATCTGCATTTTAATAGGAAAGCATGTAAAAATTAAGTTTTCAGGAGCCAAAGGAATCAGTCTCTAGGGAGAAATGTCAGAGTTACAATTGGTATCTCTCAATGAAAGGCTGCCCTGGGCCACTTGAATGGTACCATTTAAATGCTGCCTCCCTGGCCTTTCCCAAGGCTGGCCTTGCCAGTGTGTTCACCTGAGGAGGGTGTCTACACTGCCATATGGCGCTTCCACTGCATGAACTCAGAGGAACAAGCGAGGTCCTGGTCCCATGACTTTACAGCTGCTGGGGTCACAGGATCCTTGATATCTGCATTGAATGTGGAAACAAGACTTTTTTTTGACCATAGTGATAAGCTGTGGTCCTTATACTAGGATATTGCAATCATGTTGACGGATCTTAAAAACATTTCATATGGCCCTTTCCTCTATTCAAGATCTGATACCATTTTTTTCCCCTTTTCTAATGTAGTAATTAGCTTGCTGTCCTTAAGACAGATGTTTCATGAATGGTCACAGTCGTTATGCTGTGTCTTTAGTGATTCCACAAGTCTCCATTGAACCCCTGGTGTGCCCAGGCACTGTGCTAGGTTCCGCAGGTACACTGGCATCCTGGGCACGCCCTGAGAGTGCTTACAGTCTTGTGTGTGTGTGTGTGTGTCTGGTGGGGCGTGGGGTATGTGGGTGGAGCGGGATGGACTTTATATAAACATTTGAGAAGATTCATCACATCACATCACACCAGCAGTTCAGCACAGTGGTTAAACGAGCAATTTAGGGTCAGAGTTGTGGGTTTCAATTCTACCTCCACCACTAATTAGCTTTTTGACCTCTAGGCAAATTTCTTACCTTCTGTGGCCTTTAGTTGTCTAATCTGCAAAATGGGAATGACAACAGTTCCCTGCTTGTCAGGACTGTTTTGAAAATTAAACGAGATAAAAGTATCTAAGGCATTTACTATAATGTCTGGCATACTGCCAGTACTTATTACTAAATAGAAGTAGTTAACATTTGAGCGTTTACTATGCATTAAGTGCCGTTTTGGGAACTTTCCTGTATTCATTTACTTCAACTTTATAACAATCCTTTAAGGTGGGAACCAGTATTTTATAGATAAGTAAATGGATATAAAAGTTAGAAAGTGCTACAGTGTAGCTATTAATGCTGTTGTTATTGTTTTCATTATTATTAATATTTCCTGAGTATATAATATATATAATTATTACATATTACATAATGCTATATATAATATTTCCTATTAAATTAATATAATGTCTTGTTAGGTTGTTTTTTTTTTTCCTGTGAGGAAGATCGGCCCTGAGCTAACATCCGTGCCAATCCTCCTCTTTTTGCTGAGGAAGACTGGCCCTGGGCTAACATCCATGCCCATCTTCCTCTACTTTATATGGGACTCCGCCACAGCATGGCTCAACAAGCGGTGCGTCGGTGCACGCCCAGGGTCCGAACTGGCGAACCCCGGGCCTCAGCAGCGGAGCGTGCGCACGCACCCAATCGCTTGTGCCACCGGGCCCGTCCCTAGGTTCTGTTGTGTTTTGAGTCCACTGAATTACGCAATAAGCAGCAGCTTGTGATCCAGTAGCTTTTGCAAAAGGAACTGGATCCTCTTGATTTGGACTTGGACACAATTTCATAGCTGTGGTTTTGTCTATTAACCACCAGATGGCAGTATATAGTGGTTATTTAATTTAATTTCAAGTGAGAGACTCTCTATGGGAAAGGCCTCAGACACAGGAGAACTAGTGCACAAATAATGTAGGTGCTTTGCCACGTGGCCAAGTTAGGGAGTAGGTGATGTGGTAAATATTTCAGACAATTACTGTCACCTTTAAGTTCTGGCGGCCATGGCACCACCAGATGGCAGGGCCTCCTCCAGCTCAGGCTGGGCATGGGATTTATTCCGTAGTCTGGCCAGGTCATGGTGGGGTCAAAAGACTCCCGTCATTCCATAGGGGCCTCTTTTGACACAATGACTGCTCATCAAACCCCCAAATTGGAGAGTCTGGGTTGCTCTCTCCCAGCTGAATGTCTGGACAATAGTTTCGTGGAAGAGGATGGGGGAGGAAGGAGCACGTGGGGTGCAGAAGGGTCCAGTTCCTCCCTTGTGGTCCAAGAGCCCCCCACCCCCGGCCTTGTGGGCTGCCCATGGTGTGAGCCGGTCTTGGGGCCCCATCTTCTGGATGAGGGTATGTGGCCATGAGCCAGGAGGTAAAGACAAGCCACAAAATAAATTTGGCCAAATTTGAAAGTTTTAGGGGGAAGAAGCCCATTGTCTTTATTTAAAATAAATTCAGCATATTGTGTATTTGAAAAGGCAAAATTTGCATGAATTATTAGAATTAAGCAGAAGGCATACAGAAATTTTCAAGTCCTGTTAGTAGCTTGTGGTCAGCCCTCTAGGCACCTCGCTGGTCCCCTCAGATCCGCGTGTGCCCTTGGTGGGAGATATTTTAGGAAAAAACTTTGAGAAGCTATGTCCCTATTCTCTGGACTGTAAATTCCTGGGAGGAGGCTACTGTCTGAAGCAGATGAGATGCATTTCATTACTGAATAAAGACCAGGGTGTGCATGTGGTAGGGGTGGGGATCCTGGTGGATGCAGAGGGCACATGGTCCATAAGGAACCCACCTGGGTCGGAGTGGGGCCCCATAACTTGCATTTCTAACAAGCTCCCAGGTGGTGCTGATGCTGCTGTCTGGGGGCCACACACTGAGAACCACTGCCTTACTGCTGCAAGGAAGTCAGGGCAGCCCAGGCCTCTTTGCTTTGCTATGTTGCTCGTTGGTCTCGGTGAGCTTTACTTGAAGGGGGAGGACTAACATCCTAAGAACTTGGGGAGTTCCTGGCAAATAGTGAGGTAGCTGCCATTACTGCTGGCCCCTTTTGGTGGCAAATGATATGGCCCAAATCTCATTGGCGGGAACAATTTTATGTTGGTTAAAAATAATTTTGGTCAGAAACTAATACCTGTAGTCACTATTCCCAATCTTAGCTCCAACTGGTACAGTTTTCCAAAATTTGTTTTTAAACACTTTCTAATTTAAGGTCAGTCTTTTATCCTTCTCTATGGGGGTTGTGGCAGGGAAAAGTTAAAATAACCCAGTGTCTAGTAACATGGGATCAGTTTGAACAACCTAAATGTTTAATAATTGGGGAATAGTTGGAACAAACCTAAGACACTGGCTGGTCCACTGCCTGTCTGCTCTTAGATCCATCCCGGCCTCCCCTTGCTCGCTCAGTTTCTCAGGGCACCATAACTGAGGGGCTGAAGAACTCTTGCCCTCTGGATCCGGCTAGGTCCCACCAATGGAAGGTGCTGGTGGAAGACTAGAGGGGGAGGGGGGAGAAGCCATGGTATTTCTCCCTTTCTCTCTCCCTGATTTGGACAGTATCCTGTCCATCCCGGCCGTGGCCAAATCTCCTCCATAGCTCTAGATGCTCAACAGCCCGCCCTCCACGTGCCAGCAAGAACCGCGGCGCCTCACCTTCTAGCCCCGGCATCTGGTTCTGCATCTCACCCGAGGGTGGTCATGTCTCCCAGCCTTGACCATTTGTCCTGCCTCGCCATCTTGTTTAGTTCCCAGCTCTTCCAAAACCTGCATAACCCACTGATTATAACTTCCCTCTGTTTGAAAGGAGGGGTTCCCATTTCTGACTGGACCTTGCCTAACACAAATAATATCCTGGCCAAAGGCTTTCTAGCTAAGTTACTAAATAATATACAACAGTATTGGATTCTGTAAAAATTGGTATTATCTAAGGTACATTGCTGCTTGCTGCATGCCTGACATAGGCAAGGTCACAGTTGGTGGTGGGTGTCAATGGTGGTTGGGAAAGGGACTTTAGTCCCTCCATCATCTCCATCAAGTTCTCTTCCCTTTCCCACTCCAAATCAGTGTGTTTGCTGTGCAACGTAACTTCCAGACAAGTCTCCTATCTTAGGTCTCCCTTCCAAGCTCTTAAATTCTTACTATATATAGATATTGTAAAACTGCCACTGGATAAAGTATAGGGGACATAAGGACCTTCATACTATTTTCAGTAATCTCATGAAAATACTCAATATCATTAATGGGTGTAAAGTGATGGTGGTTAATATAGAAGTTTAGATGTTCTTTATGTCTGCTAAAATACATAAGGTGTTCCCTATTATTAGTATAGGTGCCAGGCCGTATCAATTCACTCTCCATTATCAATAGAGTGCAGGAAGCTGATTTTTAATATGCCCCTAAAGGCTTCAATGAGGTTCCAATTCAATAGCTTAAGACAAATATCTAAAACTCTTAGAGCCGGTAATCCAGACATCACCGTGTGCCGATCAGTGTGCTTCTGAAGTACGGGTTGATGAAGTCATGCAAGTTATCAGACAGCTTTGAAGAGAAAGTGGCTGAGACTGCATATAGAGCTCAACGAATCACATACACAATCTCATTTAAAATGACAGATTTTCTTCAGTGATACAGAATTAGATGTTTTCCCCAAATTCTGCTACTTGAGTAGAATCTTGTTTGCTGATGAACTAATAGACCACATCATTGAAAACCAAACCAAGCCTGGTGTTCGGGGATCATCATTGCAGCACCAAGATGCAGACCCAGCCAAAGACAGGGGGCAGGCCGTGACCTTCCGGACAGCTTTTAATTTCTGGGAATATGAATAAGTGCACTTTGGAGAATCCTCAATAATACAATATCTGAGAAGATTTTTTAAATCTGAAATGAAGATGATGTGTTTTCACTTAACATATGCAGTGCTACATCTTCTTGTGGGATTCAGTGCACCCCCTTCTATCATACTCTTGGCCATCACGGTAACAGTATCGTCTGACAAAACTCATCTCAACTCAGTTTGTTGGGCTGATCTACCTGACTTTGGTTCAAGTTACATAGGAAGCTCAGCATCACCAACCTTAGGTAGGGTATCTGCTTAAAAACATCAGAGACACTCTTGGCATTAGTGTGTAATCGCTTTCATTTTGATGGCCACATTAGCCAGAGGACTGGTCAAAGAACATGTATAAAATCACATAGGGGGTCTAGAAGAAGAGGAAGAAGAACTTAAAAATCCAGTACGTAGAAGACAGCATAGTGTTCTAATTAAGGGAGTAGGCCCTGGAGTCAAAATCTGGATTGGCCTGTTATAAGTTGGGTCTTGAGTCTTGAGTAAGCCACTTAACTTCTCAGTTTTGCCAACCATTAGACAGTAACACCTAAATGTTCCTACGAGGATCACACGATTTAAACATACGATGGGCCTGGCAAAGTTTATCTGGCAAGCAGTAGGTTCTTAATAAATGTTGACTGCTCTCATGTTCATGGTCATCGTCTGTGAGAATATTCTTTAACCATTGGGTGCCAGTCACTTTTAGACACTGTGAGTAGAAACGGGTATTGTTCTGATCAAATCTTCCCAGGAACCCCATGGGAATCAGGGCGTGTCTCCAACACAGGGTATGTCTCTAATTTTGGTTAAGTAGCCTTATCTGGGATGTGGGAGAAGTCTAGAAGAACCCGAAGCATTTAGAAAAAGTTAAGTTCTGGAAATGATGAGGAAGTTTTAGAGGACACGATGTAGAAAGAAGTTTATATAATACAGTCTTGTAAGGCTACAAATAATGATAGCTTGAGAAGCAAGCACAGCTCAGGGCTAAATGCTTGGAATAAACTAGTTCTGGGTAATTCCCAGTATTCTAGAGTCCCCAAACCATGAAGAATCTTAGAGAACATCCCACCCAACCACTTTATTTTATAAATGTGCTTCTGGACTCAGGGCTGGAAGCATGAACTGGTCAGAGGACAAGAAAAAACAGGTTGTCCCATACTCGTAGATGACTCTATGTGTGCAGAATTGGGACCCAGTGTTTCTTCGAAGTATGGTAAAAATAGTTTTTGCACTTGAAAAGACCGAATAAGGTTCTCTGAGCACCTACTGGAGGCAAGACACTCTGCTAGTTACTAGGACACAAAGAGGTTGAAGATCTCTGCTGTCTGTATAGGGCTCACCACCCATTCATGCGACAAACAGTTCACTGTTATGTGCCAAGGACTGAACTCTATTCCAGGGATCTGGAAAGAGTTATACCATCTAGCAAGGGAAACAGATACATAAATAGATGACTAATATAGTGTTATTAGTATGAGATTGAAATATGTCATACAATATGTTATATAAGGTGAGGAGTGCCTGAGCAATCTTGGGAAGATTAAGAAAGGCTTGTGGGCGAAGGCGAGCAGATAATGGTCCTGGTGGAGTTCCAGAGCACACCGTGGGGGGAACACAATGCGAAGGCAGGAATGCTACCTCTTACACTGTCTCTCTTAGACCTGCCCTTTCCTTTCCATGTGCACAGCCATTGCCCTGTCCTAAACCATTATCACCTCTTTCTTACCTGAATTAATTACTGCAATATCCTCCTGTGACCTGCATCCACTCGTGTCATCTAATACATTTGCCACACGGAAGTTACATGATCTTTTTAGGACACAAATCTGAATCATACCACTCCCCTGGCTAAAAGTTTTCAAAGGTGTCCAATGCCCTCAGGACAGTTAATAACACATGATGATGAAGATGATGATAAAAATATCAAACTTACACGGACCTTCCTATGTATCAGGTGTTAATCTACACGCTTTATAGGTACCTGGATCCTCATTATTTGTGGAGTCCATATTTGTGAACTCATCTACTCACTAAAATTTATTTGTAACCCCACAATTAACCCCAGCAGTGCTTTTGCTGTCATCTATGGACATGTGCGGAGTGGCGAAAAATTGGAGTCATCTGATGCACACATTTCTAGCTAAGCTCAAGAGAGGCAGCGCTCTGCTTCATCTCAGCTCTCATCTTGTAAATCGTTCAGCATGAAGACTTTGCTGGGTCGTGTCTCATCTCACATGTTTTAGAACTGCATCCCCCAAACAAACAAAAGTAAAAAGGAAATAACAGAATTCTACTCAAACCCGAATGAGCCAGAAAGAAATAGACTTTGGGGATTGCTCTGTCTACTGACTTTAATGTTTTAGGTAATAAAAACTGTAGTGAAAGACTGAGTAATAGAAAATTTAATGGAAAATGGAAAGAATAGACCTTTTTCCTAAATCATAAAAAAGAAAATAGCCTACCTGCTGTGGAGATTGTCCATTAGGTTTCTCTAGAAGTTCAACTTCTCCTCCTGCAACAACAAAAAAGTTGCAAATTGAGATCTGCAAGTTGCCTCCTTTTCACAGCCAAGTTGCATCTCGAAAGTGACAGCAGAAAGCATTTCCCGAGGGGTGGTAGGCAGTGACGACGGGGAATGGAGTTGCCGGCCTGGAACAGCTAGCCCAGGCCAACAAGGGCTTTGAAATTTGCCAGGCCTGGGTTTGCAGCCCAGCTCCTGACACTCAGCAATCAGTTAGCAATTTACCCAAATTTCAGTGTTTTCATCTATAAAATAAGGTTGTAGTGAGAGTTAAATTGCACAACATGTAAGCTGTTTATCACACACTGGGCATGGTGGAATTGTTCCATAACCAAAAGCTATTGTTGTTATTTATTATTGTTGATAAACATTACATGACAGTACACCTCTTCTCTGATGGGTAAAGTTTCAACTAAGCAGAAAAAAAATTCAAGGAATTTGCTTCTTGGAGACATATCAACAACCCAAGTTTCAATGAATACACATATAATATTTCAATAACATACATAATTTAGAAAATAGCTTTGCTTATAATGAGAATAATGATGTATAGAATTTGAGGAAGTAAAGCAAATGTCCAGATTTTTACCAACTTCTCTGTGATTATTTGAATGATTCACTATAAACAAACACAATTTTTCCAAGAAATGCTCTTAGCCCACTTCCAAGTAAACGACATCTTGAGATAATGAATTCTGCCTCAAATTTATCACATAATATCTGAATGGTTTCATTCTTTTGGTGATTCAATTTCATATTCTTGTCAGCAATGTCTTTTCACTCAGTATTATTTCACATTGTTTTTTTTTTTAATTTTTTTTTTAATTTATTTATTTTTCCCCCAAAGCCCCAGTAGATAGTTGTATTTCATAGCTGCACATCCTTCTATTTGCTGTATGTGGGACACGGCCTCAGCATGGCTGGAGAAGCAGTGCATCGGTGCGCGCCCGGGATCCGAACCCGGGCCGCCAGAAGCGGAGCGTGCACTTAACCGCTAAGCCACAGGGCCGGCCCTCACATTGTTAAATAATTCTTTAAAATCTAATACATCACCCAAATGTCACTTGATTCTATTATTCTTAATTTTTACCACAGTATTCATAATTCAACTCAAATATTTGGTAAGGAAGACATGAGTATGGTAAAGTTCATGCCCACAGGGAGCTAACCATCTAGTTGGGGAAGGCAAGGAGACAAGAAGAGTTCATAAATCACTAAAATATTATGCAGGGTATAGATAATGCCACTAGAGGAACACAAACAAAACCTGAGGAGGTTCAAGACTAGGAGATCTGTAACTGGGCTGACAGCACCTGAACCAGGCATTCATTGAAAGATGAGAGGAACTGTGGCAGATGGAAACATAATGATAGTGAAGTGTGGTAAGAGGGCCTTTTGGGCAGAGGGAACATGACAAAGAGGGGTCAGGAAAGGATGGCGTATTATTTAGTCAACAAATAACTGAATACCTACTGTGTGCCAGGCACCAAGAAACTGCAGTGGATGGGACGCCATGTTGTGTGCCATACAGAGTGACAGCCTGCTGTGCAGAAGAGTGAATATTCTGGATTGCTTGGTGTTTAAAGAACTTGGAACTTGTCATGTGATTGGCAGAGAGATATTACAACCAGTGATAAGTATTTTGTAGGAAACCAACTTGTTGTGGCAATTTGGAGATACAGGAGAGAACCTACTTAGACTGAAGGATGGACCTTTGAAGAGGCAGCATTTAAACCAGGATCCAAAGGATGAGATGGAGCCAGTCATGCAAAAAATAGCTCTCAACAAGCCACTGCCCTGTTAAGAAGCCTTAAGTGGTTCTGCATGGCCTACCAAGTCTTTAATATCCTCAGCTAAGCATTCAAGGCCTTCCACAATATGGCACCAATGGCCTTCCTAGATTCTCTCTGAAACTCCTCCAGCCATTGGGTTTTTCACTATTTTCTAAACATGGCTATATTTTCCTGTTTCTATGGCTCTGTACATATTCTTTCGCCCAGCTGGCACGCCTCCATGCTCAGTGACATTTTGCAAAATCCTACTGATCCTTCAAAACTCATTTCACACACCACTTCCTCCATAAAGATTTTTTAAAATCCCAACTAAAGGTAATTACTCTTTTAATTTCTATAGAATCTTTCATCTCTTGGATGGCTCCAATCATTTTCTGCCTGAGTCCCAGTAATTCACTTATATAATGTTCCCTCCATTAGACCGTAAACTCTTAGTAGGGAGGGGTCATGGCTTTGTCATTGTTTACCTACATGTTGTATCTCTTCACAGTGACCTGCATTTAGGTGGTACATTGCATGTCTTTTAAAAATTTGACTTAAAAATATCACTGACAATTTTAAGATGCCTAATACTAATGTATATTATAAAACAACAATGTACATATTTTATGAAATCTAAGATGCACATGTATTTATTTACCTTTTTTTTTTTTTTTTTTTTGTGAGGAGGACCAGCCCTGAGCTAACATCCAATGCCAATCCTCCTCTTTTTTGCTGTGGAAGACTGGCCCTGGGTTAACATCTGTGCCCATCTTCCTCTACTTTATATGGGACGCCGCCACAGCATGGCTTAACAAGCGGTGCGTTGGTGCGCGCCCAGGATCGAAACAGGTGAACCCGGGGCTGCCGCAGCGGAGCGCGCACACTTAACCGCTCGCGCCACCAGGCTGGCCCCTCATTTACCTTTTAACATCTCTGAAACTGGAATGCATCTTACAATCATTGGCACATCACGGTAAATTGGCAGCATTGTTTTCTATTTTTGTGGGGCATAAGATAATGGTACATGTTACAATTGATGACATCAAATATTCAATGAAATATGGTATTTTAATCCTACATTATAGTTTATTATCTCAGGAACATATTATGCACACATTTTATTAAAAATATCCTATGTTAAACAAGTGTCTACCTTGGGCACAATTATATAAACAAATGTAAGACACGGCTCATTTACCCAAGTAACTTCTAAGAAGAAAACTAACAATATGCAGAGATGGAGTAAGAATTTTACGAGCTCTAAGCACTATAAAGATCATGTATCAAAATAAAAACAATAAGCATAACGTAAGACACTTGAAAAAAATTCTATTTTTTTTCGCGGGATGACTTTTTAAAATAAATTTCTTCAAAAGGAAATATTTTTGGCACACTTGCTCTGCTGATGCCTTAGGTACATGACTAATTTGTTTGTTGGGCAAGATAGCATTAAAATTACGTTGGGTTGTACATGGTGAGGACTCAATGACCGGCACAGCCAGTCGGTGCTAAGCATCATGGGAGTTTGGGAGAAGAAGCAATACCAGTGCGGTGGAGATGCCAGGAAAGCTTCATGGAGAAATGGGAACATGAGAGATAGGCAGAAATTAGTCAGGCAGAGAGGACACTTTTAGTAAAAGCAAAAGGATAGGAAAGAATATGACTTGTGCAGAAGACAACGGAGAGAACCATGCTGTGGATTTTGGGGAAAGATATGGCATATGCCACCAGGTTCCTGAGGCCCTCGAAAGTAAGCCCAGAAGACCAAACGTGACACGATTGGCAAAGCGAGTAGGTTCTTGAGCACAAATGACAGGATGGTAGCAATATATTAGAAAGCCTCATCTGCTAGTAGTAAGCAGGGAAAATTAGGAGGTTAGGTACAGAGAGACTTGCTAAGAGCTGATCCTTTGAATTAAGTGACGAGATAAAAAAAGCCTGATGTATCGTGGTATTGAAGGGAATTCAGAAGAAACAGCAAATCTGGAAAACTATTTTTTCAAGCTTTCCTTGATTTTTGAGATAAGCATTAATTTCTACCATCCCTGGTTTCTCTTAGCACTTTGGTTTATATATTTATTATACATAGCGTGTTAGGAAAGTTATGTTGCTTCACTGTTTCCTTATGTTAAAACGAAAATTATAATAGTGCCTTTTTCAGAGAGGATTTAGGATTAAGTGAAAGAACACAGTAGAGTACAGAGCACAGTGGTTGATACAAACTACAATCTCAACAATGTCAGCTGTGATTTTTCATTCATTCTCGTTGACGTCATCATCATTCATCATCATCATCTGTTAGTCAGTTTTCTATGTTTTTCTCCACGCCACTACACTGGAAGTTCCTTGAATCCAAATATTGCATTTCATTATCTTTGTTTCTTCAAAAAGAAATACAAAGTAGGACGTCTGCAAATATGTACTGAATTTTAAGAAAAAAAAAAAGCCAGACCTCCATGAAAGGGATTCATGTGAAAAAAGAAGGAATTATTAAAATTATTCTAATTCTTAGAGGCAGACAGGTAGTTCCATAAACAGGGCAGTTGGAAGGAGAACCATGTGCAGTATTTGAGAAATCCTGAACTCCGCATTTAGCCTACTAAGTGATCGATGGGGAGACAATAAGAGAAAGGTGGCACTTTCCATTAACGGGTGGGGGGTGGGGCATAAAGTCACAGAGAGCAACAGAGGAGATAAAAACAGAAAGCCCACGGATGTGAAGTAACTGACCTTCCTAGTAAGTCAGCAGCGTGGAAAGCCAAGAACTAGCGCAACTTAGAATGCAGAATCCTGAAAGGCTTTAGGAAAGTAGGAATGACGAGGGGAGGGCTAAAATCAGGATGATCTGGAAGGTGTTTAAGAGGCGGTTAGGTTCCTAAATCCCCTTCTGTACTCCTGGCCTTGAGGTGGTTTCCACTCTCCATCTCAACTGAAGAATGTAAGTTTAGTGCCTGAAAAGGATAAAATAGGATTTTTGGGCCAGGAACACAATAGAGAACACACTGCAAAGGCCAGGGGTTCCAAACCCAAAACTGGGAAATTAAGTGAACGTGTGCACAAGGAATGCTGAGGCCCTCGGCTGCTCCCCTCCCTGCCTCTGGGAATGCTGGCAGCCACCCTGAGCTGTCCTCCAGACATCTGAGGAAAGTCTCTAACATGAAAGACAGACATTGAAACCAACCAACCAACCAACCAACCAATCAACAAGCACTTGACACAAAGAGTAGGGAGAAGACAAAAACAAAAACAAAACAATTGACAATAATATCCTCATCATGTCACCTGCATCCAAAAAGAACAGAGGCTATTAAAAAAAAAAAAATCAGAAAACAACAACAAAAAAAGCTCTTGGAAATTAAAACAAAGACAGGAAAAATGAGTATTTCAATAGAGAGTCTAGAAGAAAAGGACGGGGAAATCTCATATAAAGTAGCAAAAGAGATAAAGATGTAGGAAATTGAATAGAAAAGATAAAAAAAATTAGAAGACTAGTCCAGGAGGTCCAATATCCAAATAAAAGGAGTTTCAAAGAAAATCCAAAACCTCCAAAAAACAAATAAACGGAGGGGATGAATTCATTAAGAAAACAATTTGAGAAAATTTCACATAACTGAAAGACATGAATTTCTAGATGAAAGCACTTACCAAGTGCCCAACACAATAGATAAAAACAGACTCAACCTCAAGACACACCATTGTGATATTTCAGAACCGAGGAGAAAGCAAAGATCTCACAGATCTCTTCTAGAAAGAGAAAAACAGATCATGTACAAAGAGCTGGGGATCAGAATGGTTTTAGACTTCTAAACACACACACAAATCATTCTAAACTTGGCCAATTTCTCACTTAATTGGCCAAATTACCACTTAAGTGAGAGGGTAGGATACAGACATTTTCAAATATGAAAGGTCTCAAAAAATTTACCATGCATATACCTTCCCCTCCTGGGAAGGAGGCTATTAGAAGATGTAATAAACAAACAAGGGAGTAAACCAAGAGGGGAAGGCAAGGGACACAAGGAAATAGGGCATTAAACACAAGAGAGAGACAAAGGTATCCCCCAGGACGATGGTGACAGGAGATCCCAGAATGCCAGCAGTGTGCACAGCCGAGAGGCCAGCTCATGCAGAGTGGAGAAGGGAAGAAGGCTGAGGGCAGTTTTCTTATAAGAGATGAAATTGATAGAATAACTGAAGTGTCCTAAAGGGAAAGATTTATACAAGAAGGAAAGAATTTGGGGTTGAATCAGCGGTAAGTAAGCAGAACACTGAACAAATGAAAAAATGAGCCATTTGTTACCTCCAGAGAAAAAGCTTGCAGGAAAGGAAATATAATTACAATTCTCTGCCTGGCTTAGCTGTGAACAGCATTGACATAGCTATAACAAATAGCAGATATTCATCTAACTAAAACCAGAGAGGGTTCAGTGCGGAGTGGGAATATTCCTATGTGTGGTGGGGCAGGGGGTGGGAGCTGAATCACCTGCTTCAATAGTGGAAGATATTGTCTAAAACTGAAAAAAAATCAAATGGTAATAGAAACACTCATTTAGAGAAACAGAGGCAAATAAGAAAAAAAAAATCAGCTAAAAAAGTGATTTCCTTTGAGGAAAGAAAAATGTGCTCACAAGGAAGCAGTCTGGGCCTCATTTGAAGATTTGGGACCAACCTAGGGAAAAGAGCAAAGTCATGAAAAAGGGTAAACTAGATGATACCAGCAATAACAATGATGCTTCTGAAAAAGCTGACTCACATCCATTTATTTAACCTACATTAATTATTGAACACCCAGTGCCATGGGCCAGGCCATGTGCTAGTAGATGATCATAGCAGGATAATAAGAAAGAAAGCTTACAATGTAAAGAGGTGGGCAAAACATAAGCAAATGATTATGATCCAGTGATATAATGGAGCTTATAGGCAAAGCATTATGAAAATGTGGGGACCAGCAATCAACCTTTCAGAATATTCTAGAGCTGTGCAGTCCAATATGGTAACTACTAGCCACATGTGGCTATTTAAATTACTTAAAATTAAACACATTAAAAGTTCAGCTCCTTGGTTATACCAATCAGCCACATTTCAAGTGCTCAAAAGCCACCAGTGGCTAGTGGCTACCATATTGGGCAGTGTAGACAGAATATTTTCCTCATCGCAGAAAGTTCTATTGGATGGTCCTGGTTTGGAGGTTCTTAAACGGAGATTTTTACAGCGTTTTCAAGGATATTAACCCCCTGAAGGGATCACATTCCACAGGTCTCTTAGTAAATAGAGCCTTGCAGAGCTTGATATTTAACCAGCTAAATTATCTGTATGTGGAATGGAATTTTTACTCTGTTAGAAGTTTTCAGTTGGAGCCACCCCTGTAGCTAGGAAGGGGTATTTCTTACATTTCCTGACACTGTCTGACCACCCACAGATATTGGGGGCAAATCCCTGGTGACCTGAAGTCTCTCTTTGGGAAAGTACTTTTGCAGAGTGGAAAGAGGGGATTGTTCTGGAGAACTCAGAAACTCCTGAGTTTGAATTCTAGCTCCACTGCTTATTAGCTGTGTGGCCTCGAGCAAATCTCTCAACCTCTCTGGGCCTTTGTTTTTTTAGACATGAGGTGTATAGATAATGTACGGGTCAAGATAAGCAGGTGGCAGGAGCACAAAAATTGTTCTGAATCTCCAACATTCAAGAAGTAGGCTGGTGAGAGAAGTCTTCTCTCAGTGGAGAAGAGGGCTGGCTCTCCTTACCTCTCATTTCTGCTCCTCACTACCCTGTTTTCTGGCTTTTGTTAAAGGATCTATCATTGACCAGGAATTAAGTACCTATCACAGGAAGGGAAATTTCTGTTCAAAGAAGGGCAAAGGGCAGAAGGGGAAAGGGCACAGACATTTACTGAAGGCCCAGGACATGCCAGACCCACTTGCAGGTACTGTATGTCGTTCTATAAAGCCCCCCACGGTCTAGGACGAGTTGAATGATGTGAGGCAGGTGGCTGGAGGGGAAGGGTAGTGGGCGGTGGAACAGACAGCATGGTAGGAGAGAAACTCACAAGGGTGGGCTGGGCTTAGGTGGGGCGGGGCCATGAATGCCACGCTAAGGGCCTGACTTGATGAGCTTCACAGTTCATAATAACAACTGGTGGCAACATGCTGGACTCCTGTGGCCAAGAGGAGAGGCAGTCCGGTGAATTGAGCCAGCCTGTAACTTATCCACAGACAGGTTTTTACTCAGAGTTTCTTCCACAGAGTGGACAGTCCATCTCTGTTACCTTCTTTAACTTCCATGAGAAGAAAAAGTTTCTTTCCAAGTGGAGTTAAGTTCTAAATATGATAAGCCCGAGTTGGCACCAACACTGGCTGCCAGCATTAACTTTTCCTTGCAATTTGTAAATGCATTCAGGCTTGTTTTTGGGTTTTCTTTTATGGGTTTCCCCCACCCCCACCCCCAAGCAGGGCCAACATCTGAATAGAAAGAACAGATCTCCAGCTGGGCTCCTTTCCCCGAGCAAGCTTTGCAAGCTTTGCAACATCTTCCTTGGATACGATTCAGCTGGGGGCCTTCCCCGTATTCCAAGAGGAATTCCTGTGTCCTCGCACAGGGGCCCCTTTGTTGTCGAGGTTATGAGAAGTTAACCACTACTTCGCACGAGGAAGTATCTTTTCATTGTGTGAAGCAATGATCAAAGTGGAATGTCATTTAAACCAAGGAAAACAAAACCGTGATTTATATCTAAGATCTCTACACAAAACAGAAAGAACCTAGTTACTTAGTAAAGCACAATTATCTGCAGTTTGAGTGTAAAATTCACTCATCTATTGACGGATTTTAAAGTTTAGTCCTTGAATGTCCAAATTCTAAGTACTTTTTTTAACGACAAGAACTTTTTTCTTTTGCATCTGCTCTGCTCACAAATTATCTCCAATCTTTTCAAAATGCTTAAAATAAGAACTTTTCTCATTAAAAAAGGATATTTGTATGTATACAGATTTATATATAATTACATATATAAAAATAGATACAATTATACACACACATGCACATATACATATAAGCACACAAAGTTTGGGAAAAGAGTGGAAAAAGTTCAGCCATCATCATAGCAACCTAACCTTGTGTTAGGTGTTAAATTTTTTCCCAGGATCTGTTTTAGTTTATGTCCATCTGCATACCAATTTTACACAATACATGAACAACTTGACAACCTGCTTTTTTCCACTTAACATTATATCTGTAGCCTTTTCCATGACAACACAATAAGGTCCATGACTGTTTTAAATGGCCACAAATTATTCCAAGGGTGACCCTCTGCCAGTGAATTAACCGTTCCTCTCTATCGCTTAACATTTTTGGAACCTTCCATTTTTGGTAAAGTCATCCTCGCAGCCTCCAAGTTCAGAGTCCACACTGCTGACTATAGACATTACATAATTGTAATGTGTGAGACGATTTTGATTTTCTTTGCCTTTCCATTTTTTCATCTTCTTCTGAGGAAGTACAGAAGATCTATGGGGTCCAGGAGTTAGAGACCAGCCAGGAGGCTGTTTCTCCATCACAAACTAGGAAATGCTGGATCCACAGGCATCACTGCTATTCAAATTCAGAACTCCAGGTAAAGAGCAAGGAGAACTCGCCCAGCAATGACCTGTCCAGGGCAGAAATCCTCCTTTCCCAAACAGTTAAAGACCCTGCACCACAGAGCAGAGTTTTTAACTCCTATTAAGTTAATCTTTTTTCTCTCTTTGCAGCACAAGCTCTTCCGGAGCGGAGGCAGCAAGCTGTGTCTCTCTTAGCATCAGCAGCCCAGAAGCAATGGCTGACGGTCATCCCGGAAATTTGTAGGAGCCCTAATGCCCTTTGGATATTATCTTTTCTATTTAATAAAGTCCTATTCTGTCTCAATTTTCTCACATACACAGCATAAGAGATTTGTCTCAGATGTACAAACTCGCACATGTTCATTTATCAATGGCAGGTGAGGGGGACAGGAGAGGACGGAGTGAGGCAGAACCCAGGGGCCACATCACTGCAGCTGTCATGCTGTCAGTTCATTTATGAACGGGAGCTCAGGGAAGTTACAGCCACAATACTCTTCACCAGGCCCAGGCAGGCAGTGTAGTGACACTCAACAGATTCTCAAAACTGAAACATGGGGCTCTGGGTCTGAGGCACAAGTGTGTGTGTTGATTAAGTTGCCCTTGGCTAAATTTCTCCCATTCTACGTGAGATTTATAAAGTGTTTTGACACCCTGGTTAAGGTATTAGTTTTAAACAGAGAGACAGAGAGAACAAATAAATGGCTATTAAACTGCTGTGAATAAAGATTAAATTTAAAATCACAGCATTTGTGGGGTGGGAAGGACCTAAGAAAATATTAATCTGAGCCACATGGATTAGAGATCGGGAACTGAAGCCCTGAGGAGCTGACTGCCAGTATTATTTTGCTAAACCATGCTGCTGTCCTTGTAGAGATCTAGAGGCGGGATCAGGCCACGTTTTTTGTAAATAAAGTTTTATTGGAACACGGCTTTGCCCATTCATGTATGTGTTGTCTGTGGCTGCTTTCACGCTACACAGAAGAGTAGAGTAGTTGCAACAGATGCTGTATGATCTGCAAAGCCTAAAATATTTACTCTCTAGGCTTCTACAGAAAAAGTGATGAGTCCAGCTCTACAGGATAAACAAAGTACATGAGGAGGAACCCAGGCATGCCAGCAACCATGTGAGCGAACTTGGAAGTGGATCTTCGCAGGCCTTCCAGCAGGTACCTGAGCGACCTTAGAAGCAGATTCTCCAGCTCCAGTCCAGTCTGGAGATGACTGCAGCCCTGGCCGATAACTGGACTCATGAGAGACCTTGAGCCAGAAGCACCCTATTAAGCTGTGCCGGGTTCCTCACCAACAGAAACTGCGAGATAACAAATGTCTGTCATTTTAAGCTGCTAAATTTAGAGGTAATTTGTTACACAGCAATAGATAACTAATACAATTGCATCTCCTTAGCTGGGCTCACCCTTTCAAGGTGAGTGAAATACTACCTCCCAGGTCAAGGTCCCATTGTGATCTGCTCTGTGGAGCCTTTTGGACCCCTGGTCCCCAACTCCAAATGGTCCCAGCCATTTGGATGGTCCCAACCATCAAAGCACTGTGCCAACTGCTTACTCAGAGCCTATCCCATGGCCATGTGGTCAGTTACATAGATGTCTGTCTCCCTGGCTGGTGCTGTGTCTTATTCAGTTTTGTAACCACAGAATCTGATTTGGTGCCTATTACTCATAAGGGATACTAATAAATATTTCTTGAATGCTTACTATGAGCCAAACAGTTTATGTGTGTTATCTCATTTAACCCTCACAACAACCTTAGGAGGGAGGTACTATTTCTAAGCCCATTTAATAGGGGAGGAAGCAAAGGTTAAAGAGATTAAGAAACTTGCCTTATATTCTGTAGCCAGCAAGTGGTGGAGCCAAGATTTGAGCTGTGATTGACCCTGATGCTACCACACTCTACTTCTAGAACCCAAAGTCCCAGGATACGTGGCTCCAGTCTTAGCTCTGTCACTTGTAACTGTGGACTCAGCCAAGTAACTCAGGCAGAGGACAACAATTTTCTCACCCATAAAGTGGCGACGATAGTGCCCCTTTCCTCTCTCCCATTCAACTGATTTTAGTTGACTAAAGGAAAGAATTTTCACCCATTTCTGGCTGTTCTATGCTGGAACGTAAATTCCATAAGGAGGCTACTTGGTATTCAGCCCAGTGCCAAGCACAGGATGGGTGCTCAGTAAATATTTATTAACTGACTAGTCCTAAAAATCTGACCTCATACTATTAGATTCAGGACACTATGGTCTGATTAAAGGAAGTAGTGTTCAAAGAATGGCTTCAAGGTTAAGAAGACACCTGACTCTAGTCAAGGCCCCAACTGTGGCCACACCAGAATGGATACCCCAGGACCTTCCTGGACATGGGTTCTTGTGAGTTAAATTCCCAGAGTTCATGAGGCCATAACATCAATGTTGTGTGTCTGTCCTCTAGGAAAAGTATTATCTATCTATTCTGATCAGACTGCAGCCAATGACCTTGGATTTAAATTATATGTTTCCTGGAGCATGATTTTCAAACATAAAAATAAGGTTGCTACTTCTGTATGGACTACCTATCTCATCTTGCTTCCTTAAATGCCACTTTTATGAAAAAGACAACATTGCTTCCCTCCAAGCAACAACAAAATCCCAAGAGACCCAAAACTCTGTCAAGGTTTCCTTTCAGCATCATTTCTGATGAATTAGGTAAAATAGACATCCCAAGAAAATAAACAACCTGAAGTATTCTTGATATCAAAACCCGAAAGAAATTCTTCCTAATAATCACCAGGGAAATGTGCACTGTAAGTATTTCCCACCATTACTTGGCAATCCATCTACTTTCCTAAGGGAACCAAGAACTTTGCAGACACGATTTGTCTCCATTAGATGACTGTTCAAACCTGAATCAAATATAACTTGCCCAGTTATTATTTTTATCCCTTTCACTCAAGCATTCCTAATACCACATAAGCACTTTTCCAGAAAATACTGGAAGGGTCCCTAATTGTTGTTCTTTTTCTTTTTTTCTTTCTTTCATTCACTCATTCATTCATTCATTTTCATCATTAACAAATATTCGATGGCCATAAGAGTAAGATGGGAAGGAGGACAGTGCTCAAAAATTTTGCATATTAAATTTTGCTCAAAGAAAGTCAAAAAGTTTGGTCACAGAGAGTTTGCTTATTTATAAACTAAAATCAACAGAACAGCCCCACCTTCTGCAGTGTGGAATGTAACGCGGAAACACAGTTTGTGGAAACAGTCCAAAACCAATTAAAGTAGATTTAAGCAACTGAGCATAAAAAAATGTGTGTGACAATCCACTGATCACAAGAATATTTCTAGATAGTGGGACAGAGCAGAAGTAAAATAAAACCAGAAATTGATAAGCTCTTAACCTATTTTTAATTCACTCAACTCAGTAAACATGAGACCGGCTTAAATTCCCAATTTTTCAATTCTTAATGTTTTCTTAGCTTGATATACTAACACGTAAAGTGTATTAACGTACTGTCTTTGGGGGAAAAAAGCCTACCGCTTAAGCCAGAGATAGCTGGAAATGGATCCTATAGTCTTTACTAGCAAAAAAAGGTACATGTTTACACAGCAACAAAACGCGTGACATTTCAGGAGACATTTATCTGTAACCCACTTTTGGGTAGTTTGAAGTCTTCTTGATAGTATTCCCTCTTGCTGGTGGATTAATGCAGAAAACTCAACACCAGAAGAAGTTAGCATGCTTTTTAGCTTCTCTTGTTTAACAACGGGATAAAAAGCTGTGTTCCTATTTCACCTATGTTCAAAATGGTGCCAGTGTTTTGGGGAAAGGCATGAATTTTGCTCTGTGGTTCTGGCAGGTGCAAAGTTTGCAGATCAGTTATGCCTCACAGGCAGTGGTGTGCTGGCAAATGTTTAACAACCAGTTCCACAGGAAAAAAATTTTTATTACAAATAAAGGGTGTGTAGCACACAGTTCATAAATAATATCAAATAAACAATACTTTCTTTTTATTATAAATTCCGTATAGACAACTGATTTTCACAGAATGCTTTAACTGAGTTTTGCTGGACTCTTCTATCTATAGTCAACCTATGATTGTAACTGATAAATAAGTACAGTTCCTACATGGATGTACTTGATATTTTTGTTTAAGTTTTAACAAGTTAGACAAAAGTGAAACAATGAACACATGTTGGAATTTCACTTGTTTGCTAGTGACATGAGCAAATTTTTTGCTGAATCAGATAATAGTTTTTGAATACTGGAAGAAAAATTTCTTTAGGAGTTTTTTTTTATGTTAGTCTCATGAGCTACAGACTCAGCAAATGTTTACGTTTAATTCATGTTAACACGTTCTTCATCATATTCTTAAGTGTAGTCATGCAAAAAAACATTAAATCGAGCCCCAATTCATAGCATTTGCCAATTTCCACAGTGTGAATCCTCCCGTCATGACTGATTTCAAGCTAGTAATGTTATGTCACTGAATACAAAGTTGGAAAGAGATGTACCGTATTTCTATCACACAGATTCAATAGATGTAAATACCCTCAAGAACATAGTAAAATAATTAGAAGGTGATGAGTTTTATTAATTTTGTTTTCAATATAATTTAATTTTACTTTAATATAATTTAATTTTTATTATCATCTCACAAAATTTCTGAAATTCCAAAATTCCACAGCCAGTCCTGGCTGGCTCCCGCACAAGGGTTCAGGGTTCTGAGACTGAAGGGCAAATGCATTTCTCAGACAATTTTCCTCTGGCCACACATCACTAACCTCCAATTAACAGTGACCCTAAGGCCCAACTTCCCCTGCTGTGAGTTAATCAATCTCAAGGAGCGGGCTGTCTGGCCTTAAGCTCCCAGTAGAGGAAGAAGAGGTGAGGGAGAAAATGACCTCAGCATAGTCATGTGACTTGGAGGCGGTACAGGAGTCCCTCCTTATCTGCAGGGGATACAGGTACATTCTAAGACCCCAATGGATGCCTGAAACCGTGTATGGTAATGAACTCTATGTATACTATGTTTTTTCCTATACATACATACCTATGATAAAGTTTAATTTATAAATTAGGCACAGTAAGAGATTAATAACTTCTCTTTGGCATAGTCGAATTGCCAGCATCACTACTCTTGCACTTTGGGGCCATCAGTAAGTAAAATAAGGGTTACTTGAACACAAGCACTGCGATACTGAGACAGTCAGGCTGATAACCCAAACGGTTGGTTACTCAGTGACTAACGGGTGGGTAGTGGATACAGTGTGGATACGCTGGACAAACGGACGCTTCACATCCTGGGCAGGACAGAGTGGAGCTGCAAGAGATTTCATCACATTACTCAGAATGGCAGACAATTTAAAACTTATGGATTGTTTATTTCTGGAATTTTCCATTTAATATTTTTGGACTGTGGTTGAACACAGGTAACTGAAACCGCGGAAAGTGAAATCACTGATAAGGGGAGACTACTGTATTTAGGTTCCTCACCTGTAGAATGGGGACAATACTATTCCTAGGATTGTTATAAGGATTAGAGATAATGCCTGCAAACCTCCTAGAATAATGCCTCAAATACAGCAGGTGCAGAATAACTGTTTCTCATTAAGATGATGGCTGAGTCACTGTAAAACTTTCCTTTTCTTGACACATATGGGTCAGTCAGGCGAGCTGCTTCCTTTCCAACAGAGAAGCAATTTTCAAATGAGACTGACTGAAGAGTGAGTTTGAGAACAAGCCCAGTCACAATCCGACTTCTCGAGTATATGAAAGATGGTTACCTGGCTCCCACGGATCACTATTTTCATCTCTTCAGAGGAAATATCAAAAAAAAGAAAAAGGGAAGGTAAATTTGTAACCAGAGTTTTAGCACAGACCCAAAGGATATCTTCCAACAGTCAATATTTTATGTCAGATTCATGGGCTAGAAGTTAGGAAGACTCATTTACCTCCTGTGAAATATGCACAGGCAACAGTCGTTTTGGGAGTATCTTGTTGGGATAAAAGGTAAAATCTTTTAAAGAGTTTTCGATCTTTCAAAAATATGCGGCCTGAGAACATTTATCATTACTTTTGGGATTCTAGCCCTCTTTAGATCCTTATCTCCTTTTTTTTTTTTTTTCCTTGAAGCAGATATTTAAAAAAACAAAGAAAACAATACAAATATAAAAAGGCTTACATTATTTTTTAAATATATGGAATAGGGATAATGATACCCATCTAGGCTTGTTGTATTAAATGAACTAAAGGATTTAGTCCATGGAATGTGTCTAGCACACCGCCTGGGCACACACCTAATAGTAGCTGTTGCATGTAGTACATCACATTCTTCCCTCCTTTCAAATCAACTCAAGGTTAACTGGGGGGGCCACAGACAAAACACCTATGAAGAGGCCAGCTTCCTCCTGCCTTCCAAAGGGGCAGGGAAAGAGGCTGAACTGATTCCACTTGTCCCCCTCCAGAATACAGTATTTTCTTCCAAGAATAAAAAGATCAGCCCACTTGTGATAGTTATTAACCAGATCAAATCTCAAGGAAGTCAGAGATTCTAATACCTCACTTGTCCTTTTGTTTTATATGCTTTTATAAACCCTATTCTTTATTCTGGATTTCAAGGAAACCAAGGATTAAGCGACAAGCCACAGACAGTTTCAGCATATACTAAGCGTTTCAAGTACAGAAGGTATAATAGAGCCACCAGGAGTCCGACGTAGCCTGAAGATATAAGATACTTATAGCATCAATAATACACGATCATGTGGTCGGGTAGAAAATACAAAGGAAAAAATACATAAGAGTTTCGAAGCTAGGAATATTAAAAGAAAAGAATTAATGGCTATAATCTAAAGTACCCAGATCTATAATAAATATATTTATGTGGCACATTATTGAAGACAACTCGATATGTGTTTCTGGGTAATCACAGAATTTAGACTAGAAACATTTTAAGGTATAGGGACTTTCGGTAATGTATTGTTAAAGTTAGCATTACTCAGATTCAGAGATTTAAGTTCAAGCTGCTATATCATCATATTTAATAAAAACTCAAACTAGATTCCTGGGCAGAAAGCATTCTAAAATGAAAAAGAGCACAAAATATGATAAACCAAATATGACTAGTTGTCAGAATTAAAATCTCAAACCATGAACGTTGAACCAGATTACCTAAATTGAACTTTTAAAGGTAATAATAAAATGTGTGTGTGTGTGCATGTGTGTCTGCATGCATATGTGTAAATTTAAGCTGGAACAAAGTAGGAGGTTTTTCTCTCCTGGTGGAGTTTACATAATGTAGACTAGGGCTAAAACTGTTCATGAGAATAGTTCCTTAAACTATAGTAGTTTTAAATTTGAAGACACACTGCTATACCATTTTATGTGAATTTGGAAAAAATGCAAAGTAAATTTACGGGATCAGTCTTTCTAATTCAGTTGCAAACTCTTCCTTCCGCAGACTATAGTGAGCAGATTTCCTGCCTAGGAGAACACTGGTGACTCAATACGGGCTTCTTTCTCTCGCTGGGCAATTGCAGGAGGAACTGGGTTGGTTGGTTGTATTTTTTCTGAAGCATTTTCTTATTTCACCAGGCTTCTGACCTCACTGCAGCTATTCTGCTGGTTTTTCTCCTTTCTTTTTCCCCAAAGAGGTGCCTCAAAAGCTTACATCCCAAGGCTAAAATTCTAGCAGGTTCTTAGAACTTGACACAGTTGTGCAATGGTTAAAAAACCCCAGCCCTGGGCCCTCTTGGCTCAGGTGTGGCTGCAGGTCGGCTGTGTGGCTGATGGCTACTGCTTAACAAAGCCAAACAGCACTCGCTGCAGCCCGCCAAGGTGCAGGGGTTACACGTTCAATAGGAGGAGCTGTGTACCCTTCCCACCCAGGACAAGAGTGAAACCATGAAATCCCTTCAGTCAAAGCTCCTCAGCGTCAAACACGACAGTGCTCTTCAGCCATCGGTATTCCAGCAGTACCTGGAAGAAAAACAAACCCAGTGCTAACTTCCATCTCCTGGAGTTGATGCTCGACATAATTAAATTCGGTGGAAATGGACAAACTCAATTTTAAAAATTCTGAAATGAAGCCAAATATCAGCATCTATATTGGTATATTATGGTTCATACTTTATGCTTATCCCCGGATGAAGCTTAAGACATGTTGGAACTGAGGCTGTGAACTGACACGAGAAAAAAAAAAACTATACAAAATGTATTCCATCATTCACTGCAATCCTAAATTGCACTGAGTCATTTCAAGCGAATCAGGCAGTTTTTTAATGTCATTAGGTTTTTAGTGCATTAAAGCACTTTAGAATTTCAAAGCAAATAGGGAATCCTTAGGCCTAAGTATTTTTTAAGATATTACAGTAAATTTTAATAATTAAAAAGTATTTATTCTATATCTATATGTACCTAGCACTGTGCTAGTCATTGTGGATAAATTAAATAATATATGACTCACTCTCTCCAAGAATTTTATAATCTGGTTAAGAAGCCAAATCCAACACATGAAGCAATGTGACGATAACTACACATAAAACAACATGGTACTGGGTTCCAATGTGACTGAAGTTGTCAGTCCTCAACTTAGCTTCACTTGCATCCACTCACTGGGCTAAGAATTTACAGGTCTCCTTTGCTTTGATGTCCTTAGTTTCCTTCACCATAAACAGCATGATACAGGGGCCGGCCCCGTGGCTGAGCGGTTAAGTGCGCGCGCTCTGCCACTGGCGGCCCGGGTTCGGATCCCGGGCGTGCACCAACGCACCGCTTCTCCGGCCATGCTGAGGCCGCGGCCCACATACAGCAACTAGAAGGATGTGCAACTGTGACATACAACTACCTACTGGGGTTTTGGGGTGAAAAAAAAAGGAGGAGGATTGGCAATAGATGTTAGCTCAGAGCCAGTCTTCCTCAGCAAAAAGAGGAGGCTTAGCATGGACGTTAGCTCAGGGCTGATCTTCCTCACACATACACACAAAAAAACAAAAAACCCCAAAAAAAACAGCATGATATAAATGTAGGTTTTAGTTTATTAAACCCTAGAGGTAGTCAGAAATTTACACTTCAGGGGTGATCAACTAGCATCTAAAGACCATATATAGAAGTATATATGGTTACTAAATACAATTACAGCTGTCCATTGATTAAGTTATGAATTAATGAATGGCAGAAATGGGTTTTCATTGGTGAAATTAGTGGCTTATTAATCAGGAAAATAAATATTAGAAGTAACATTACTTGCGGGATTCAAGATATTCAGAAGGCTTCCCTAGCCCTGCATGAAGCGGGAAAAAGAATCTAGTGAAGCCTTCGGTCTACACCCGTAGGCATGTTGCATGAAGCTGGATTCCTGGTCCTGTGACCTGTCATTGGATTACATGACTTCTGGTGCCTGATGCTGACTATAAGAGGAACAGAATCCTATGTCTGGAGTATCGTCATGTCTAACTCAAGTCTCTTTTCTGCAGGGTGGTGGTAGGAGAAGCTAAAAAGTTAGAGGACTGGGATTTCAAGTTTACAGAACAGATTGATATACTACCGCTTTGTGCCTGCTTGCTAATAAATGTGGTTTAAAAACATATGTGTGGAGAACTTTGTCTGAGACTTGCTTTCATTATATCCTGGCAGGGATGATGTTGGAGAGTGGCTAATTCTCACCCACCTCAAACTTTCCTGTGGCTGCCGTTATCTACACTTGATCCAATTCAGTTTTATTTTTAGATGCTAGAAAAACTTATTTTAAAGTTAAATTTGGCCCTTACTAACTGGTTATACGGCTGACCATAAATCCTCTAGGTTCAATTTTACTCCCATTAAATGAGGGTAACACTACCTACCTCCCAGGGTTACTATAAAAATTGGGAACAATTCTGTACATAGCCCAGTTAGCTGCTCATTCATCGTTAGTTCCCCCCCTCTGCATTACTACTCCCTCACTATTCCTTTCTTCTCTCAGAGGAAACATACAAATGTTTATAGAATTGAAATGAATAACCTCTATTCTCTCTCTTCTCCAATTTTAGTTTCTTTGGACTGCACAAATTTTGGAGTTGTAAATTCAGTGCCTATAATTACTCATCTTAAATCTGGATGCCTTGAATCACGCAGGAGGTTAAAGTGCTTTGGCCTTCAGCTTCCCTTCCCTTTTCTAGTACCCAGGATCCTTCCTCACCCTCTTCTGGAACCCGTTGTGCCCATTCACACTTCTTGGGCTCTCCATGGGGGACTATTGCTTTGGCCTCTCTCAACATCACGTCAGTCATTTGCCTTAGATACACTTAGGAAGAGGGTCTATTTAACTTTCATTTCATTTAAAAACCCTTTCCTCACTAAGAAGTGAAAGATGAGAAATTATCATTTGAGAATGATTATGAGGTGTGGCAGCCAGCCTCCCAGCTGGCCCCCGGTGATCCTTGCCTCCTGGCGTCACATCCTTCTGGAGTCAGCTTCCCACTGAATCAGGGCTGGCCTGTGTGACCAACAGAATGTGGCAGAAGTGATGACATGTGATTGTCAAGGTTAGTTTAGGAAAGGCATTACAGCTTCTGTAAAGGTTTCTCAAGTTGCTTTCTCTGGGGGAAGCCAGTTGCTTAAGGACACTTAAGAGTGAGAAGGCTCTGGAAGGAGGAACCAACTTGCACTACCTTGGAACTATATTACCCAGTCCCAGTTAAACCTCAAGGACTAAAGTCACAGCTGACATGTGACTGCAACCTTACGAGAGACCCCAAGCCAGAAAGGCCCAATTGTGTCACTCGCAAATTCCTGACTCAAAGAATTGTCACAGATGATAAATGTTTACTGTTGATTTACACCACTAGTTTTGGGGTGACTTGTTATGCAGCAATAGAAAACTAATACATTAAGAATTCATTTCCTGATAATGTACAACTGAAATTTCACAATGTTATAAACTAGTATGACCTCAGTAAAACAAAACAAACAGCCAGGGCCACTAGTGCTGAGGGGAAAAAAAAGAATTCATTTCCTATTCTCAAACGGCCTCATGATGGAGAAAACCTAATGCAGGACATGTATACTTCACTTGTTACTCTCTGCCACTCTTTTTGAAATGTAAATGCTAACTTAGCTGTGAGGGAAATGCTATGGATTGAATGCTTGTGTCCCCCAGATTCATAGGTTGAAGCCCTAACCCCAGTGTAATAGTATTTGGAGGTGGGGTCTTTGGGAGGTAATTAGGTTTAGATGAAGTCATGAGGGTGGAGCCCCATGATGGGATTAGTGCCCTTATAAGAGGAAGAGACCTGAGATTGCTCTCCTGCTCTCAGTGTATCGGCACCAAGGAAAGGCCATGAGAGCACATACCCAGGAAGAGGGCCCTCACCAAGAACCTGACCAAGCTGGGCCCTGATCTTGGACTTCTAGCCTCCAGAACCTTGAGAAATAAATGTTTGTTGTTTAAGCTACCCAGTCTGTGGTAATTTGTTATAGCAGCCTGAACTAAGACAGGAATGTTTTATATATGTGTATATAACACACACGAGTATGTACTTTTTGTTTAAGAGGAAAACACAAATAACACATAACCCTCCTTTTGGTCTTTGCTATACACTTCATGTTTGTGTCCCCAAATTCATACCTTGAAACCTAAACCCCAATGTGATGCTATCTGGAGGTGGGGCCTTTGAGAGGTGATTAGGTCATAAGGGTGGAACCCTCATGATTGGAGATTAGTGCCTTATAAAGGAGAACCCAGAGAGCTTCCTTGCCCCTTTTGCCATTTGAGGACACGGAAAAGATGGCCATCTGTGAACCAGGAAGCAGGTCTCATCAGACACCAAATCTCCTGGTGCCTTAATCTTGAGCTTTCCAGCCTCTAGAACTGTGAGAAATAAATGTTTGCGTTGTTTATAAGCCACCCAGTCTCTGGTATTCTGTTATAGTACCCCAAATGGACTAAGGCAGTCTTACACGAAGACTGACTGGCAAACTCCAGTAAGTCTGCAAAGAACGGACTGTTCTTTGTGCCTGATAGGAACACAAGGCTAAAGGGGTGTCAGTCAAGTCACTGTTAGTGATTGTTTTATTACACAAATAATACATGGTCATTGCAGAAGAATTAGAAAATACAGATGAAGCAAAAATGCAACAAATAGCATTCAAAGATAGCCATCATTAACTTAGTGTTACTTCTAGCCTTTTTTTCTACTTAAAATAATATCACGAATATTTTCTACATCAAAATACACAAGTACTTTATAATTTTTAATGGCTATGCTATAATCCTTTGAACTGGAAACTCTGGATCATTTTTAATCTGTCCTATTAAAAGTTCATGCCAGGGCCGGCCCGGTGGCTTAGCGGTTAAGCACGTGCGCTCTGCTGCTGGCAGCCCGGGTTCGCATCCCGGGCGCCCAGCCATGCACTGCTTCTCCGGCCATGCTGAGGCCGCGTCCCACATACAGCAACTAGAAGGATGTGCAACTATGGCATACAACTCTCTACTGGGGCTTTGGGGAAGGAAAAAAAAGGAGGAGGATTGGCAATAGATGTTAGCTCAGAGCCAGTCTTCCTCAGCAAAAAGAGGAGGATTAGCACGGATGTTAGCTCAGGGCTGATCTCCCTCACAAAAAAAAAAAAAAAAAAGTTAAAAAAAAAAAGTTCATGCCAATTTATTATCTCACAGGCAAATATGTGTTTACCCATTTCCTACAACCAACACTAGCTATCACAGTTCCTTAAAATCTGTGATTAATTTCTAAGAAGCCAAAATTTAATGATCTGTTAGATATGTCAACAAATATTTGCTTTTAAGGAAAGGAAAGGATTTTAAATATATGACATTTCATGAATTGTTTGTTCCACTAGAGCGTGTCATTAGAATATTCATGTATGTCTGGCTGGTGCGACTTACTCAGGACTGGGCTACTTGAACTCCTGGAGTGACTTAGGCCAGTGGGTTCCCAGATGGGGCACTCGTACCTCTGGCAGTTACTAAGATGAAGCATGGAGGATTGGGAGAAAAACATTACAACTCCTATCAATATTTATCTCATCTTTTAAAAAAGTCTATTTGGTGTAAAATATTGTTTATAAAATATTAGTATAGTAGTATATGTGTATTATACAAACATACACATAAATATATAGTTCATGCCAAATTTTTTACTGATAGGTAACATGATCCAATCACTTTGGACAACACTGATTTAGATCACTACTTCTTTTTAACAGTTTTTTATTTTTTTTTGTGAGGAAGATCAGCCCTGAGCTAACATCCATGCTAATCCTCCTCTCTTTGCTGACGAAGACTGGCTCTGAGCTAACATCCATTGCCAATCCTCCTCCCTTTTTTCCCCCAAAGCCCCAGTAGATAGTTGTATGTCATAGCTGCACAGCCTTCTAGTTGCTGTATGTGGGACACGGCCCCAGCATGGCCAGAGAAGCGGTGCGTGGGTGCGCGCCAGGATCCGAACTTGGGCCGCCAGTAGCGGAGCGCGCGCACGTAACTGCTAAGCCACGGGGCCGGCCCTAGATCACTACTTCTTAAACTTGAATGTGCTCAAGAATCTCCTGGGCATCTTGTTAATATGCAGATATTGATTCCACAGGTTTAGGGTTGGCCCCCAATTCTGTCTTTTCAACAAGGTCTCAAGTGATAAAGATACTATCGGTCCACAGACCCCACTCAGAGGAGCAAGAATTTAGACCACTCTTCCCCTGGCCTCCACAGTACCATGTGCTTACTTAATCAGAGATCTTGTCACAAGGACCTTGAGTCCATACTCAAAGACTTTCTTTGAATGAACAAACAAAGAATGAATAAAACTCATTTTGTGCAAAACAAACATGGTTTGCCATAATAACTAGAGGTTTTATTTTGGTTTGAGTCACTGATATACGTAAGATTTTGACTCAGTTGTAAAATGAACTCAGCCGGGACTGTCAAGTCTTGCTCTGACGAACAGTTAAGTTATTAAAAAGCAAAAAGGGCAAGCCTCATTTTGTTCAAATTTTTAAAAATCTTTTGTTATATTTTAATTAGCCCTATATTTATTGTTATTAAAACACTTGACCAATGTTTAGGAGAATTTTTTTTACTACTGTCCCCCTTTTAAAATTGCACAGGATAGTATTTTTCAAACTGAGGATGGTGAACCGTTAGTGGACTGTCAGCACAATTTAGTGGGTAACCATCAGTATTAAAAAAAAAAGGTAGACTAGAATATATCAGAATGTAATGCTTGTACTACAGTATAGTACAAGGTAAGCATAGTGTGGAAAAATGTATTTTCTACAGATGGTCAAAATAATATCTCCCATTCTACATATTCTTCTTGCAATGTGACCTTGACACTCTGCCCATTGAGTCACGGGGTCTTTGTCTCCTCCCCACAAACCTAGGTGGAACTTTGTGACTGCCTTGGGCAACAGAATATGGCAAAAGCGACACTACGTGTTTTCTGAGGTTGGATCATAAAAATGCCATGCGCTTCTACCTTCTCCTCTTCGGATGCTTGCTCTTGAAACCAAGCAGTCCCTGGAGAGGACCCCGGCCCACAGCTCTGGCTGAGCTTCCAACTGTCAGCTGGTGCCAAACTGCCAGCCATGTGAGTGAGCCATCTCGAGAATGGACCCTCCATTCCCTGTTGAGCTGCCTCAGCTAATGCCACATGGAGCAGAGACCAGATGTCCCCACTGAGCCCTGCCTGAAATGCAGACGTGTGAGCAATTTTTGTTTTTGTTTTAAAGCAACAAGTTTTGGGGTGGTTTGTTATGCAACAATAGAAATCAGAACATATAATTTTATAAATTTTGTTTCACGTGTGCATGTGTGTGTATACTTACGGTGTTGGTGTAAAATGTATTTTTTTAAATGGTGGGTCTCAGTCAAAGTAATAGGACTAAGAGGACCACAGAATGAGAAGATTTCAGAAGTGCCACTATCTCTAGATCCAATAAATGCTACTTTACCATTAGATATAATCTTAAAATAAATTCAAACCTCTTGAGTTAGAAATGTTCCACTTAATCGGATATATTGTATTAGCTGCTAAATATACACTTTTTGATGACCAGGTTCTCAACTCTGAATGTTGCTCAGTGGACCCTCCCATCTCCCTCCATCTTTCACTGCCCTTAGATACAGACCATCACCACATTTTCCTCAAGCATCTACTACTCAATCAGTCGCCATATGGCTGCTGGCCCTACCACTGTACCAAAACTGTTTGTACAAAAGTCATCTGTAATCTGTCACCAAATCTAATGACTTGTTCTTATTCCCCAACCTCTGTTACGGACTGAATATTTGTGTTACCTCCAAATTCATGCATTGAAGCCCTAACCCTTTGGCTGTATTTGGAGATGGGGCCTCCAAGGAAGTAACGAAGTTTAAATGAGGTAATAAGGGTGGGGTCCTGATCCGATAGGATTAGTGTCCTCATAAGAAGAGACACCAGAGAGCAGACACGTGCTCTCCCTCTTCCTCTCTCCATCCACATGTACCAAAGAAAGGCCACGTGAGGACAGAGCAACAAGACGGACGTCTACAAGCCAGGAAGAGGACTCTCACTAGAAACCGAACACTGCTGGGACCTTGATCTTGGACTTTCCAGCCTTCAGAACTGGGAGAGAAGAAATTTCTGTTTTTTAGCCACTGAGTCTATGATATTTTGTTACGGCAGCTGGAGCTGACTAATACAACCTCCTCGAACTCTTTCAGCAACTGGGAGCAGACAGGTGGAGCAAGCTCTGGAATTAGACTTCATTTTCGAATCAGGTGCCGGCACTGACCAGCTCACGGTGAGCATAAGGAGATTACGTAACCTCTCAGAGTCTCCATGATCTTTGCTGTAAAATGGAAATGAGATCCATTCCAAGGTATTGCAGAAATCCATGGTTTTCTGGGGGAGGGCGGTTACTGCACTTGGAAGTGTGGGAGGGACATTTGGAAATGTGGGAAGGGACTTGATTTTTAGTGTCTCAATGACAGGAGGACACTAATGGCATTTAATGCTTATGCCCTAACCAAACAGTAACGCTTGGGCTTGTCCAGCACACCGAGAATCTCCTTGCTCAAAATGCCAGCTGCACCCCACTGAGGAAACGGCAGAAAAAATTACAAAATGTCTGTCGCAGATAACAGATGCCAATATTCATGTTCTTGATAGTAGGAACAGCTTAAGAAATTGTTTCTCTCACCTGTAAAAATTCCTAAGGAATTTTACAAATGAAATATAGTCATATTTTAATCATCCATGTCATATCTCCCTCTCAGTAGAGTGGCAGGGAAAAGAGAAGAGTAGAAGCTCTATAGAGCCTGCTACAGTGCCACGGACAAAGTAGGTATGCAATAAATGTTTGTTAATTAAGCCTAGAATGATTGCTAAACGGATATACTAAGAAGTGAGAGTTAAGAAAAATTTATGTTCACAGGCGAATTAGGTTTTTTTTTGATAAACAATTTTACAAATCTTACATTGGAATCCTGTAATTCATCACTAATTAGAATGAATAACTACATGTTCTTGGACCTCTGCGTGGTAATACGCTGGTAAATACCATCTTTATTTAATATGTATTGGTAGAACATCAGGTAAAGACAGTGGATTGAACATACTCATCAATTGTGGCCTGCTCCTGAATTTTATTAAAACTAAAATAATTATATACGTATACATATACACATATATATACACATACATATGTATCTTTTTGATAACAGAACTGGAAGAGGTGACAATAACAGCATTTTGGAACCTAGAAAGTAAGTGGATGAGTGGCCCCTCACTCAGTGGACCTGAGAGAGCTGAACTAGAAGCTGGAAGGGGACAGATGAGTACCACCAACTGACATGCAGGGCACTTAAAAGCCTCCAAGATTGGCTGAGCAGGTGCCTCAGGCAGAGGGGCCCTTCCCCTACGGCAAGTACCTGGGTGACAGCCCCTCCTTCACCTCAGCAGAAGCCTGCAAGTTTGTCCTGTGGTGAGGATGAAACCAGAGGGTCTCTGAATTGGGGGATATAGCAGGCACTGTTGGGGGTGGGATACTATATAAAGACAGGAGGATTAAGTAAATATGCTTACAGTATACTGAGATTCCTCTAGTCTACTTCCCACCCTCATCTCCCCAACACTGGTAGCCAGGCCCTTACCCTCCAGACAAGAGTTTGGGGGAGTTTTCTTAGCGGATCTGACCAACCCATGAGGAAAGCCCAGAAGATGCTGACACTGGAAGTTCCCTAACAAGTGGCTCAGCTGGAACACTACAGCAAAAGTCACTATCAATGAGCACTCCCTCCCCGCCCCCCACGATCCTGTTCAGAACTTCAGTTTTTAGTCCCCTGCTGTTACATATGAGCAGAGCACCCATGTTATCAAATAGCTGAGGAAAACCAGAAACAATGTGGAGGGATCAGGCACTACTGCAGAAA
The DNA here is from genome assembly GCF_020826845.1 of Diceros bicornis minor. Classification (NCBI taxonomy): domain Eukaryota; kingdom Metazoa; phylum Chordata; class Mammalia; order Perissodactyla; family Rhinocerotidae; genus Diceros; species Diceros bicornis. The sequence goes on along the minus strand of NC_080747.1, from coordinate 30,879,496 downwards.
AAGAAAATTTCAAAAATTATTTAAAAACTCATAAAGATAAGAGATTGTTTCATGAAGCAAGAAAATGATGCTGTTAAAAAAAAGCAATCAGAGAACAAAAAAGATTTCTTAGAAATTAAAAACATGCCAGCATAAATAAAGATCTCAACTGAGGAAATCTAAGTTAAAATTGAAGAAATTAGAGCAAAAAGACAAAGAAATAGATAATAGGAGAAGAAGGAAAAGCAGATAAATAATCCAGGAATTCCAAGGAGATCTAGAAAGTGAAACAAAACACAACACTCCCAGGAGAAAAAAATATCAACAAAATAATTCAAGAAAATTCCTCAAAACTGGAGGCTAGATTTTAAGGGCCCATGGAGTGTCCAGTACAATGGATTTAAAAAAAAACCCCAGACCAAGGTATATCATTGTGAAATTTCACAACACCAGGATAAAGAATATTCAGTCAATTTCCAGAGAAGAAAATACAGGTATATGTAAAGGACTGGGAATTTGAATGGTGGTATACTTTTCAACAGCCATACTGGGCACAAGGAGACAACGGAGCAACAACTTCAAAATTTTGAAGGAAAAAAAATTGAGTGAAAATGATTTCCAACATAGAACTCTCTATGCAATCTCTATCAACCAAGCGGGGAGGTCAAATGCAGACCCTTTTAGACAGACAAGTTCTTAAATAATTTTTACCTCCATATACTTTTTCTTAGGAAGCTACTGTAGGATGTGGTCCATGAAAACGAGGGAATAAAACAAGAAAAAGGAAGACATGAGGTCTAGGAAACAGGAGCTCCAACACAGGAGAGAAGTGAAGGGACTCTCTGGGATGCTGATGACAGGAGATCTCAGTGTAACACGAGTCTGAATGAGCAGGTCAGAAGTCTCTGAGAGACACTTCTTGAGAAGCATGAAATTGACATAATTGACACAACACCTGACATGCAACTGATAGAATCATGGAACATCTTGAGAGAATATTTGGACAACGGGCAAATATTTCAGTATTGAATGAATGGTAAGGACATAAAAAAACACATGGACACACAAGAAAAACAAAGAGACAAAAATAAATAAACAAATAAAAAGAAAATGATTAACTCCAGAGATAAGTTGTGCTGGTAATAAAAAAATAGTTTAGTACATGCCTCACTTCTGAATAGCATATATAGTCATAATAACACAAACTTTGAATATTTTTGTAACCAAAGCTGAGACATAACTATATTGTGAGGACGGGAATTGACTGCACACAGCGCAGACCAGGAGAAGAAAGAGCTGAGTCCTCCTCTTCCATGGGGAAAAGTCAATGCACAAGGCCCCAAACAAAAAAAAATCAGGAGTTGGCAATATTTACTTGCCATTAAGGTATATAGAGGTAAAAACCAGGCAAAGTTGAAAGTGGTTTTTCTGGGGAAGGGGAAATGAGGAGCAGGGGGGCTGGGACCTGTTCTTTTTCTTAAGAAACCTCGTATAACTAGCAGGTCCTTTAAACTGGACCCTACTATATAACTTTGATGAAAAATTAAAAAATAATTTAAAGTGTAATAGTATATAGAGAGCTAACTTGTGACCATTTTTTCAAAATAACATCCATATGATTTTGGTAAATAATATGTTGGGTATTCACTTTCCTTTTTTATAAATTGATATGCTTGGACTAAATAATTTCTCAGTCCCTTGATCTCTACATGTGTGTGTTTTTGTATTTCTTTGTATATGTGTCTGTACTTGTGAACACGAACACACAGAGATCTGATAATCAACAGTGGAACTCCCCTGATTATTTTGATCATTAAAAATTAACATGTAATATCTACAAAGACATAATCGGATCCTACCGAATGAAGGAGAATACGGCGGCACAACCATCTACCGATTTGTAGAGAAACACCTGAGGCTGCGTTTCTGTCTTCCACTGTCCATGTGAGGGGGACCCAGGAAGAGACTAAAGTTCCCCGTTGTTTAGACTCTGGCCTGTGACGCACGGTGATGCTGACCTAAAAGTTAATATTTACCCATCTCAGTGAATTAAGCTTGGCTGGAGAACTTGGTGGGGGGAAAAGAAAGGAAAGCGCTACAAACTCTGGTAGAGATTTAAGCTCAAGTCAATGTTAACCTTGGTAGCAAAGCCAAGTCACTTGTATCCTCTAGCACGTGCCAAAGAAGAATATGGCTAGCCCTTTAACAACACTAAAATGGGGAGGGGCAGGTATAGAGCTTTGAATTAAAGAGAAAAATGAAGATTATCCAGTTCAAATCTCCCATTACTTCCTAGCTTTGTGACTGTAGGTAAATCACTTAATCTCTCTATGCCCTGGAGTCTTCATCCGTAAATTGACAATAATAATAATATCTAGTCCATGTGGTTGTTAGGAGAATTATATGCGTTAACACCCGTAGAGCACTGAAAATGGTGCCTTGATATACCTTCTCTAAAAATAGATACAAAGAACATAACTGATTTGCAGGGGCCTTGGATTCACAGCGCCCACTCTCTCTTGCTTTTTTTAAGATATGTAACCTGGTCTTCAGAATAATAGAAGATCTAAGAGGACAGAATTTCCCATGACGAATTTAGTCAAGTCAATCTCAAAAAGTCAAGGAACATATTGTTCATTGACCATAGTAATGCTGTTTGGTAAAATCTCAGGTTACGTTCATTTGCACTAACATTTTGGAACTGACACTAAAGCTGTCCTTTGGTTGCCAGACGTATTGGCACTCTGGATGTGCTGGACAAACTCTGTGCCAGTGCCAAGTCAAGGAGTCCAACAACTGGTTTAGGGACACTCTTTCATTCTTTGTTGTTATTCCAGGTCCTCAACAATATCTGGCACACAGAGAAGGTGCTCAGTCAATGTTTGTTGAATTAAAAATGGAAAAATACATTGGTATGCTTCTCATAGTCAAAAGCTACTTAACCATATCTCATAGTCACCTACAATTCTCTCATCTAACAATTTTTTCTCATTCATTTTTCTGCTTATACCAAAACTTTTATAGATTTAACCACTATATTAAATGGAATGTTACCATATCATATTATAGTATGTGTAATTCACATTAAAACAATTAATAACAAAGACTGTCATCCTAGTGAAGTAATACTCTTTAGTGGTGAGCTATTTTTCCCTAAAAATCCCCAGAGAACATTAACCCCTTATCAGATACATGGTTTGGAAGTATTTTCTCCCATTCCACAGGTTATCTTTTCACTCTGTTGATTGTTTCCTTTGCTGTGCAGAAGCTTTTTAGCTTGACGTAGTCCCACTTGTCTATTTTTGCTTTTGTTGCTTGTGCTCTTGGTGTCATATCTGAGTAATCATTGCCAAGATCAATGCCATTAAGGTTTTCCATTATGTTTTCTTCTTGGAGTTTTACAGTTTCAGGTCTTATGTTTACATCTTTAGTCCATTGTGAGTTAATTTTTGTGTATGGTATAAGATAAGGGTCCAATTTCATTCTTTTGCATGTGGATATACAATTTTCCCAACATCATTTGTTGAAGAGACTATCCTTTCCCCATTGTGTATTCTTGGCACCCTTGTCAAAGATGAGTTGACCTTATGCTTCAGACTGAACATCTGTGTCTCCCTAAAATTCACATGTTGACACTTTAATATCCAATGTGATGGTATTTGGAGGTGGGGCCTTTGGGAAGTGGTTAGGTCATGAGGGCAAAGCCCTAATGAATGGGATTAGTGCCCTTATAAAAGAGGCCCCAGAAAATGCCCTCACCCCTTATGCTATGTGAGGTTATAGCAAGAAGACAGCGCTCTATGAACCGAAAAGTGGGATCTCACCAGACATCAAATCTGCTGACACTTTGATCTTGGAATTCCCGGCCTGCAGAACGTGAGAAATAAGTTTCTGTTGTTTATAAGCCACTCAGTCTGGGGCCGGCCCAGTGCCGTAGCAGTTAAGTTCGTGTACTCCGCTTTGGCGGCCCGGGGTTTGCTGATTCCGATGCTAGGCACCGACCTACGTCCCGCTCATCAAGCCATGCTGAGGCGGTGTCCCACATAGAACAACTGGAAGGATGTACAACTATGACATACAACTATCTACTGGGGCTTTGGGGAGAAAAAAAGAAAAAAGGAGGAAGATTGGCAACAGATGTTAGCTCAGGGCCAATCTTCCTCAAAAAACAAAACAAAACAAACCCAAGAAAAGTCACCTAAAAAAAAATTAAAAAAATAAGCCACCCAGTCTACAGTATTCTGTTATAGCAGCCCGGACAGCATATCTGCATGAGTTTATTTCTGGGCTTTCTATTCTGTTCCCTTGGTCTATATGTCTGTTTTTATGCCAGAACCATACTGTCTTAATTACTGCAGCTTTGTAATATATTCTGAAATCAAGAAATGTGATACCTCCAGCTTTGTTTTTCCTTCTCTAGATTGCTTTGGCTATTCTGGGTCTTTTGTGGTTCCATATGAATTTTAGGATTGTTTTTTCTTTTTCTGTAAAAAATGTCATTGGGATTTTGACAGATATTGCATTGAATTTGCTTTGGGTAATACGGACACTTTAATATTAAGTCTTCCAATCCATGAACATGGGATATCTTTCCACTTATCTCTGTTTTCTTTATTTCTTTCATCAATGTTTTGTAATTTTCAGTGCACACGTTTTTCACCTCCTTGATTAAGCTTATTCCTCAGTATTTTATTCTTTTTGATGCTACCATAAGAGGGACTGTTTTCTTAATTTCCTTTTTGGATAGTTTGTTGTCAGCATATAGAAATGCAACTGATTTTTCTATATTGATTTTGTATCCTGCAACTTTACGGAATTCATTTATTCTAACTTTTTTGTGTGTGAAATCTTTAGGCTTTTCTACATATAAGATCATGTGGATTTTTATAATTATTTCATAAACAGTGCTAGGACAACAGGTTATTATTAAAAAGTTAGACCCTGCAATTACATTAAATGAGAACAAAAAGTATTTAAAGGGAAATACACGTGAATATTTATCTAAGGAAGGCCTTTTTAGTTACTAAATGTCTGGAAGAAACACAAAGTAAAACATTAATAGATTACATAAGAAGTAAACATTTTTCACCTTAAAAGACACCATCCACAAAAACACAAAGACCAAATAGAACAATATTTGTGACACAGATGATAAAGGGTTACTCCCCTTAACTTTAAAAGGTTTCATAATTCAATAGGATATTTATTAAAGACACCAATAAAAATAACAAAAAACATGATCAACCAATTGAGAAAAGAATAAATCAGCCAATGAACATGAAAAATTATTAATGCAATGAAAATTGCATTATAGAAATAAATAGAAATAAATAAATGCAAATAACTTTTGCCTAATAAATTGACCTTTTTGTTTTTCTATGATAACAGCCAGTGTTAAAGAGCCTTTAAAATATCAATAACTTTTGCTCCAAAAATTCCAGTTCTTGGAGTACAACCAAAGAATGTAATCAGAGAATAAGAGGTATAAAAAAAGATTTTTAAAAATGGGTGTTCCACTTAGTTGTTTTTATTTTTAATACTATAGAACACTGCAAACAACTCTAGTGCTCATAGATAGAAATAACTTTAAATAAATTATAATATATGATAAATTGGAAAAAGAGAAAATAACACTAAGTGAAAAAAACTGCAGGGTATGTACATAAAATGTAATTTCAATTTTATTATAAACAAATCACCACATATATAATCAAAAGAAATATACCCAAATGAAAACAAAGGTCATCTTGGGGGAGGCAGTAGGATGAACTTATGACTTTTGTCCAAAATGAGTCAGATTATTTTTTTTATTTTTTTAAAGATTTTATTTATTTATTTTTTTCCCCTTAAAGCCCCAGTAGATAGTTGTATGTCATAGCTGCACTTCCTTCTAGTTGCTGTATGTGGGACGAGGCCTCAGCATGGCCGGAGAAGCGGTGCATCGGTGTGCGCCCGGGATCCGAACCCCGGTCCCAAGCAGCGGAGCGTGCGCACTTAACCGCTAAGCCACGGGGCCGGCCCTCAGATTTTTTTTTTAAACCATGAAATATATTTTTGGCAGTCTCTCCATAGCAAGATTTTTAGACTTCGATGATTTGCTACATGAAGATAGCATGTATCATATGATGCTAGACGGGAATATTCTTTTAAAGCATGTTTTGGAAAGAATTAATAAGCATGACTTTTAAAATATGTGTCTATCCCACTGATTCAGGGAATATCTTGGAATACTAGAGAGCTGTGTTAAATTTTCCCTCCACATTTGTCCTTTTTCAATTTCTTCTTTATCTATTACCTTTTTTGTTTGTATGTGAAGCTGAGTTATTCGATATATACAAAATCATGATTTTATTTTTTGTTGGAAACTATACCCTTGATCAAAGATTGAAAGATCATATTCATTATTTTGTTTTCTTTCTCTTTGAATGTACTTTGAATGTACTGCATATTAATATGCAGCCCCTGATTTCTCTCTTTTGCATTTGTTTGCCTTATCTTTGCCTTTTTTTTATTGGTGTCACAATAGTTTATAACATTGTGAGATTTCAGTTGTACATTATTATTTGTCAGTCACCATATATACGTGCCCCTTTACTCCTTCTGCCTCTCTTTTTATTGTTTATTGTCTTTGTCACCTTATTCTGGGTGAACAGCAATTGACCTTACTTCTTTTCTGACCCAACCTAAGAGCCTCTGTCTTTTAATAGAGAAGTTTAAAGCATTTACATTTATGCTTTCTGCTGAATCCCTATTCTATTGTCTAATTTTACCATTTCCTTCCTTTATTTTCATATTTCTGCTTTTAATTTTTGCTTGGTTTTTAATTTTCTCCAGCATATTGCAAGATATACGTTGTGTTCTAAAAATCCTCCTTGTGAGAGAAAATATTGTCTTTTTATCCTCCTCTTTAAAAAGCATTATTTATACAAAATAGTACCCAAATGAAGTTTTAAAGCAAGCTTTCAAGTGCAGCACTAATTTGGTCACTTCTGAGGATAAAGGCAGCACTTATACCAATTATGCAAGGACAACAAGTATCAACTGGAAGCATCTTGGGCAAACAGGGATGGATGGTCACCCTATCTCTGGGTGATAGGAATAAGGAGGTGCAGGCTTGGAGGTGGAAAGAAGATTTCACTTTGGTGTATCCTGTATCTAAGGTGCTTGATGAACATTCAAAGGGAGGTGTTCAGTTGGCAGCTGTATATATTGGCCGGAAGCTTAGGAGAGAGTTTTGGGCTCAATATAAAGATTTCAGACTCATCAACAATATGGCCAATAAATAGGGCCATGAGATTGAATTAGAAAATAGAGACAATAAGTACGTAGTGTGAAAGAAAGAAGACTAAATTCTGAAGAACATTGCTTAGTGTAAAAAAAAAAAAAGACTACAAAGGAGATTCATAAATTGCAGCCAGAGGAGTAGGAAAAAAAAATGAAGAGGGATGACTCCATTCCTTGCCACGCCTGCTCACAAGACTTTCAGGATCAAGTAATTTCTGGCCGAGAAACAAAAACAGAACTCTCTCATTCTGCAATGGCTTTGGATGAAAACTGCAATAAAATCAGGTACAACTCTAAGAAGAGACACTGGAGAAGAACCGAGCTAGGTCTATAGGAAGCACACATGAAATGGTACCATATTTATGCTTTCTCAAGGTCACTAGCATCTTTCCATACAAGCTGAAAATGTCACAACTATCTGGACAGTTGAACAAGTCTTATTGGGAAATGATTTTTCTCTTTGTTTCCATGCTTCTGTACTAGTAGGTTGGTTCAGTGATAACTATGTGTGACTTTTATTTGGAAAAAAATTAAAAAAAAAATAAATAGGAGTGTGGTAATGGAAGCAGGTAAAGTGTTTCAGGGAGTAAGGATTGGCCAGCAGTGTTAAATGACACTCAAGGGTCAAGTAAGAAAAGGACTGTAGATGCCTCTTAGATTTAGCACCCGGGAAGTAATTGGTGACCTTGGCAAAGGCAATTTTGGTGGAGTAGTGAACCTGGAGGCTAGACTGCTACGGGTGAACCAGTAGCAGAAGATGAGGAAGAGGAAGCACCGAGCACACACAGCCCTTAGAAGAAAAATGGCTGTGAATGGGAGGTGAGAGATGGCGAGAAAGAAGGAAGTAGGATTAAGGGGATGTTTGCTGAAATTGGTAGTGTTTTCAAGTTGTTTGGATATGTTGATAGGAGACAGTTGGCAGAAAGGGAGGAGCTGAAGACAGAGAAAAGAGGACGGTTTGTCAGCAGGCAAGAGGAAACAGCAAAGGGTTAATGAACCTTAGACTGGAGATGGATGAGGAATAAGGTGGACCTGTGCTCAGCTCATTTTATGTGTCTTCCTGTTCTGCGGAGGCTAGAAAACACACAAGATCTCCCAGACTCGCTTGCAGTAGGGTTCCCATAAAGACTCAGATTCAGACAATGCTATGCAAGATGAGAAAGGCGGAAGGAAGTGAGGCAGAGGCTGTACTTTGGCTACTTCTGCTTTTTCTGCTGGCAAGTCCGTAGCAGCACACTGGGTTATTCTTAGGAAGTGTTCCAATGTCCAGGTGCTTTGTGGACGTCAAGAGGCAGAGTGCGGGGCATTCGGTTTTTTGCCTATGCAGCTCCATCAGCCTGGCGTGACTCTAGGGCCATCATTTGCAGCAGCTCACCGGCTAATCCCAGCTAAGGCAGCGCTCCTGCAGCAAGAGTTCCAATGATCATTTCCAACACCCCCCCTTTTTTGGCTGTGTAAGAGGAGGCAGCTCGCCGGAGGTTTGGTTCTGTGATGGTGTTTTTGGTGTTATCGAGCCTGCTACTCCAGCCCTTTCAGGGATATTGTAAGCATTGAATTCCCTGTATTAAATTTTGTTTTGCTTGAAATAGCTAATGTCATTTCTGTTTTCTGCAAGTGAACTCTGACAGAGAGGGCCATCTATTCTTGTATCAGGAGGGAAGGAAGAAAGGATGGATGTAGACACAGATAAATTACTTTTTTTTGGTGATGGCAATCTCCTCGAATGTAGGGGTTTTAAGATGGGGTGTGCAGAGCCCCACGGGGTTCATGGACAGAATTCAGGGCATCTGTGAAGTTAAGTGAGAAAAACTCACATCTCCTTCACTAACCTCTAACTAAAATTTAACATTTTCTTCAAAAAATTAGCAATTTCTTCAATTCAGTTCAAACTACAGCATCATCAGCAGATCCTGTGACTTTGTCTCTCATAGAAATCGGATATTTTCATATTAGAGTTGTTGTACATCTCAAAATATTGTTTATGCTCATACTTATTAGTTATTAGACCCCTGCTAGGTCTTGTTCTGTAATGCATTTATCAAGAAGCACATATCACTATATCACAATTTTTTAAAATTGATACCTGTGTTTCCTTTGTAATCTTATATATTTTTATTTTATGCATTTAAAAATATTATTCTGAGAAGGAGTCCATAGGCTTCAGCAGACTGATAACGCAGTCCACGGCATAAAACACGTGAAGAAGCCTATCTAACATCTTCTATTCTGCCTGTAAAGTAGGGTTTCTAAACTTCGGCGGTAGTGACATTTTAGCACGGATAATTCTTTCTTTCGGTGGACTGTCTTTTGCACTGTGGGATGTTCAGCAGCCTGACCCACTGTACGCTAGCAGCATCCTTCCTGACTACAGTATAATCAAAGACATTGTCATCTGGGGGGCAAAAGTGACCCTGTGTCCTGTAAACCCTGACAGTTGGGTTTTCTTTTTGTAATGCAAGTGTCTGACTTAAGCTTTGATTCCTGAGGCATCCACTTCAAAGAGGGCTATCTCGAATAAACACATCGCCAGCCCCCGCGACCAGGCAGAGCCAGGCTGCAACCTCACACTGACGCTCCTTCGGTTTAGAGATTTGGGTTGATTTAAATAACTGACCATTTGGGTCACTTGTTTTTTTTCTCTTCCTGCACTTTAAATTCCTGCTTTTACATCTTAAATTCACCGATAAAGAATGAGCCCACGAAACTCTAGGCCCCCGCCCTTGACCCCAGTAAAAGCTGAACCCCAGGCTTGTTCACCCTCTCACTCTCTCAGCTGCATCGCCATGTGGCCCCAGGTGTGCTGTGTAATTTCCAGGTCCTGTGAGTAATAAACATTTATTTTCTCAAAGCTTCCTGATGGTTATTGCTGAAGGGCGTCTTGCTACCATAATAAGAACCGCCAGGGCCAGTCCAACCACAACACTGGTTATTGATAGGCTGAGAGTGGCACAAAACACCCAGGTTGAGAACCACTGCTGTGAAGTAGCAGCTAAGAGTGAGGGTGGAAGGTGACTGCGTCTGAGATCCGATTAGAGGAGAGAGGGTTTAAAATGGATGCAATAGAGGATGGCCGAGACAAGTGACAAAGAAACAGGTAGTTGAGTGATGTTGACGGACCAGGTGAAATCAACAACTATACAGTAGCCCAGGGATAAGAGAAGAGGTTCTTTTTTTTTTTTTTTTTGTGAGGAAGATCAGCCCTGAGCTAACATCCATGCTAATCCTCCTCTTTTTGCTGAGGAAGACCGGCTCTGAGCTAACATCTATTGCCAATCCTCCTCCTTTTTTCTCCCCTCAAGGCCCCAGTAGATAGTTGTATGTCATAGTTGCACATCCTTCTAGTTGCTGTATGTGGGACGCAGCCTCAGCATGGCCAGAGAAGCCATGCTGCGCTTGAGATCCAAACCCAGGCCGCCAGCAGCAGAGTGCGTGCACTTAACCGCTAAGCCACGCGGCTGGCCCAGAGAAGAGGTTCTCAATTTCTTTTTTTCTGCTCCACACATGATGAATAATATTCAAATGATGGACAGTCTATTATGAAAAGCATTTGTGCAGGGGGGCTGCTTTACAAATGAGATAAGCTGGAGTTACCTCCAATGTCCAAAGTGCTGTTCCTCCCACAAATCCATATGCTAACATGTCCTAACACGCTGGTTGAGAAATGCCCTATCTTCAAGCAGAAGGATAACGAGAACATTTAGAACCTACAAGTAACTATTATTGCTCCTTCTTCTGCAATTGCACGTGGGAAAAAAATATTCTGGACTTGAATGGATTTGGAGGTTGCTGCTCCAAGAAAATCAGCCCAGCAGGCATGGCTGTGAAGGCTATGGAGCAACCTTATGATCCAGCAAAATGACTCCTAGATATTTACCCAAGAGAAATGAAAATGTATAGCCACATAAAGACTTGTTCAAGAGTGTTGAGAGCAGCTTTATTCTGAATAGCTGCAAACTGGAAATACTCAAACGTCCATCAACAGTATAATACACTGTGGTATGGTCGTGCAATGAAATACTATGGAGCAATAAAAAAAACGAACTATTGATATATGCAAAAAATGGATGAAACTCAGAAACGTGCTGAGCGAAAGAAGCCTTACACAAAAGAGAACATACTTATGCACTTTATGATTCAAGTTTTGAACAGGTTAAACTATGGTGATAAAAAAAAAATTAGAATAGTGACTGACTCCATGGGAGTGGGGACAAGGACTGACTGGGAAGCAAGGGGCATGAGGGATTTTCCTGAGGTGATAATGTTCTCTATATATCTTGATGGGGAGTTGGGTTACACAGGTGTACGCAGTTGCCAAAACTCAACAAATCGCACACTTGGATTTGTGCATTTCACTATGTGTAAATTATACCAGAGGAAGGGGAGGGAGTGGGAGAAAATGAGGAAGAGAAGAAGAGAATTGTAAATATAATTAACAAAATACATGCTGAAATGTTCGAAATAAACTGACGTGTGCCACCTACTCTGAGATGTAGTTAAAAAAAAAAGGGATGGATGGATAGCAAGGTGGTTAGATATGTGACAAAGAAAAGATACAAAATGTTAACTGTAGATTCCAGATGGTGAGTGTGATTTATGTGCAATTCTTGCAACTTTTCTTGTAGTTTTTTAACGTGAGTGTAGAAAAATTTCTCTTTTTGCCTTTTTGAAGTATTTCATCAACCTTTGGGCAAAGAAAGCTACTTCAAAACAAGCAAAGCATTTCATATGGTTCTTGCCCTATTTTAATAAATGGATCCTAAAATATCACACACATCATCTCCATTCCAGTCATAACCACCATCCATCACTACTTCTGTCATCACTACCATTTCTGGATCACTGGGGCTGTCCCAGGCACTGCGCTAATTATTTTACATGTGTTATCCTCACGTACAGAAATTAACAGCTTTCTTTATTGTTTAACAAAAAGCTCTAGGCTGAGTTATATCTTCAGAACTTCCAGACAGTCAGGAACTGGAACAAACAGATGTCCAAGGGGAAGATTATATCTGTGACGATGGGTATTTTTAGCAGTATGTATTATTCAAATATGTTATGAAGGTACAGGACAGCGTGTGTGTGTGTGTGTGTGTGTGTGTGTGTGTTTGGGGTTAGTGAGCTGAAGTGGGGGAAGGAAAATATATTTTAGAAAGAGGATACACACTATAAGTCATAAAAAGGAACAGTAACTTTAATCCAATTTCTATAGAGAGAGAAACCTTGTTCCTTTTCTTTTTTCTTAAGCTCATATCCAATGCCATATGACGCTGTCACCTGGCAAAGGGGTATGACAAAGGCTGCCCGGATTTGGCACCTCCGGCTCTTTTGTGGGTTTCCTTTCTCAATAAACCTTTGACAAAGGTCGAGTGTTTGAAAGGTTGGGTTCTTCCTTGTTTGGTCCAAGTGTTTGTTGCTCAGCAGAATGATTAAATGTCTCTGAATGTCAATAAATGGTTTCAGTGAAGCTTTTTGAAATATTATTTCCCTGAAGGTTGCTTGGTGGCATGCCTGGGATTGGTTTGGTTTTGTGTGAAACTAGTAAATAAACAATGTAATTACCAGGCTGCCTAGTCCCCACGGCTCCTGATACCTGCAGAGCCACGCATGTGAGAAGAGAGAAGGGAGAAAATATCCTCCTCTAAAACCAGGAGTCAGGGGCTTTGAACTTCAACTTAAACTGACAAAATGTCAAGGTGCTAAAGAGGCAGGAGCCGGATTTGAACTAAAGAGACCTCGGGAGCACTGGTGCCGCTGTGACAGCACTAGAAAGAATATATGAGTTATGTAAATATCCACTAGGAAAAAAAAGATAATAAGCCAGCCTTGAACAAAGACCTATTAGTCTCTGATTAACTTTATTCTGAAGTATGGATAGAGGCCATAATTCAAACCTGATTCATGAAACACTGCCTAACAGTACTGGCAGTGCATAGGGACAACATATCAGAACTGGATTAGCTCCAGTAACTTATGCCAAACAAGTTCAGGGAGATCTGTTCAGTGCACCTTATTTTCACGGACCCCTCCATGCTGTCATTAAGGAGAGAACAGTGGTTTTTTCATAAAGCCAGGTCAAACCATCTCCTCTTGGGAAGTAGCTGACTGACGTGCAAACCAAGCATCTTCTACCTGTCACGCTGGAATAATACAGTGGAGGCATTTCATAAAATGACTCAATTAGTTGTATCCAGGTTCCAAAAAGCAGCAGACAGACTTTGAGACTTAAGAGGATTGAGGAGGAAAAGAAATCTGGCTCCTTCTTTAACATAAATTGTATATAATTAGCAAATAAGCAGGCAGTTTTCATTGGTTTGTGATTCATTTGGGACTTAATTCCAGTAAAGACGATGTGTTGAAATTTAAAAGCCTGGCTGAAATTAGAAACATGGGAAAACTGAAGGTGACTTTGGTGGAGAATATAGAATATAAAATTGCATGCAAAATAATAGAATATTAACTTCTTGGGGGAGTTTTATGAATTGCTGATTCAATACATCCACACAGTTTTGGCCATCTGACCACTTTACCAGTTTGATGGTATGGGAGGAGTGACAGTCTGGTTTTACATGCACAGAGTGTTTTTTTTTGTTTTTTTAAAGACAGAATGATCTATCAACATAATCTTCTCAGCCATTCTCCCGGGATAAGAAACAGAGAAAAGCTGAATGACTTGCTTTCTGAGCAGAGAGTGAAGTAAGAATTTGAATTTTAGTTCCCATGCATCTCACAATGTGCTCACCCTCGACCCCACATATAAGAGACCTGGCTACACGGATGCCAGACTACGAACAGCTGGCACAGTGGAGCAGGGCAGACTGGTGTTCACCTGGGCTTCAAGGTGAATGCTGGTTTAACCCGGTTAGAAGAAAAATCCAGAAACATTCTCTCTCCTCCACTAACATCTCCATCTTTGATATCTGGGTATGGAGTTGATCAGAGAAACACTGTTCGTTGCATTTTTCTTATCCTTAACCATGGAGAGTGCTTATGATGGAGACATTTTAGGATGACTCTTTATGACACAAGGCTACCAGACCTTGGATGTGGTGTAGGGTGTGGATGCTCAATGGTGGCACCAGCTCTAGAAGAGAAATTTATGCCTCTGGGGTTGTTATGGGTTGAATTGTGTTCCCCCAAAATTCGTACGTTGAAGCTATAACCTTCAGTACCTCAGAATGTGACTGTATTTGAGAGAGGAACTTTACAGAGGTAATTAAGGTAGAATGACCACAGAAAAACTACAAAACTTTAACGTAGACAACGAAGACATTAAAATTGTTCAAGATTTTGTTTCCCTTGGTTCAGTCATCAATTTAAATGGAGACTGCAGCCAAGAAATCAAGAGAAGACTGAGATAGAAGGGCAGCAGTGAAAGAATTAGGAAAGATCATCAAGTATAAGGAAGTGTCCTTAGAGACTAAGGCCAAGATTATCCACACCCTCGTATTCCCAATTACTATGCTGGGGTGTGAAAGCGGGACAGCGAAGAGGGCTGACGGGAAACAAATGGATTCATTTGAAATACGGTGTTGGGGGAGAGCTCTGTGAATATCTTGGACTGCCAGAAAGACGAACAAGTGGGTCCTAGAGCAAATTAAGCCCGAACTATCGCTGGAGGCAAAAATGATAAAACTGAGGCTGTCCTACTTTGGGCGCATCATGAGAAGGCAGGATTCTTTGGAAAAGACAATAGTGCTGGGAAAAGTAGACGACAGCAAGAAAAGAGGAAGACCAAACATGAGATGGACTGACTCCATAAAGGAAGCCAAAAGCATGAGTCTACAGAAGCCGAGTAGGGCATTGTGGACATCACTCATTCATAGGGTCGCCAGGAGTTGGAGCCGACGTGATGGCACGTAACAACACCAAAGTAAAATGAGTCCCTTGGGGTGGGCCCTACTTCAATCTGACCAGTGTCCTTATTAGAAGAGGAGATTAGGACACACAGACAACACATGGACCAAGGCTCGACCATGTCAAGAGGCAGCAAGAGGGTGTCCATCGGCAGGCCAAGGAGAGAGGCCTCAGGAGAAACCAAAGCTGCTGACACTTTGATCTTGGACTTTTAGCCTCCAGAACTGTGAGAAGATACCCTGCTGTTGCTTAAGCCATCCAGTCTGTGGTATTGTGTTATGGCAGCGCTAGCAGCCTAATACAGAGGTTTCAAAAAAAAAAAATGTGAAGAATGTTTGGAATCGTTCAAAGTAAAAGAGCCCACTTAGGCTATCTCAGAGTTATCTGAATTACGTTCCTAGGATGTTAGTAACTATTACCAGGAAAAGAAAAGGGGAATTCTGGCCTCAAATGAATCTGGGAAATGCTGGATTAGATAGTTAGCCAGGTTTCTTTGCTGTCGAACTTCTCAGAGCCTTCAACATGCTGCTGTACATATGTAGGATGAGTCATATGGTGTGTGTGTCACCCTTAACACCTTTCACTCACTTTTCATTTCCAAACCATCCCCAACTCCTGATGACTTTATCTATGAAATATTTCTTGAACTAGTTCACTTCTATCTGAACCCTCATTGAAACTTAGACTATACCAACATTGTCTGATACTTTTATTTTCTAAGTATTTCTTGAATTAGTACAATTTTCTCTACTGAACTGCCATCGAAATCTGGATCAAATGACCTATGTCTCTTGCTTAGTCCACTGCCAAACCTTTCTGACGGGGCTGCCCACAGCGACTGGGTGTTCTCCAATCAGCGCTCCACAACACAGCTGGAGTAATCTTTTCCAAGCACAGGTTGGATTACGCCAGCTCCCTGATTTTAAAGACATTTCAGTAGCTTCCCACTGTTCTTAAAATGAGAAGACAAAATTCCTACCCATTTCTTCAAGCTTATCTGGAACCATCTTCCTCTCTGAGTTCTATCTTCACAGGTCATCTTTTAGTCCCACATTGATTTGCTGCCATCCACCAAAGGGCATTTGCTCATGCTGTACCTTCTTCCTGGTTAACTCCCCCTATGTTCCTCAGAGAGGCCTTCTTTTACTTCCCTTATTGGGTCAAACCCCTCTACTACTGATTCACATAGCACTTGTCACTACTGAAAATTTACATTTATGTGAGTGTTTGGCTAATACCTGAATCTCCCTCTTCTAGACTGAAACTAAGCTGTTTGTAGAACATCTTGCATGAAATATTCAGTTAATTTATTGATTAAGGTTTGAGGAGGACACAACTGAAACACAACGTGAAGAATTTTTATGAAGAAATAAAATGAGCAGGGTTCAAGGAGAAAGGTTTTGGGTTCTTAGAAACACGCAGTTATTTGCTGAAATTTAGCATCCTTTGAAATAAACAACCCATTTGAGAAGCCGAGTCTGGAAAAGATATGATATTGGGTCTAAGCTCTGGAGATATATGTGGATGTTTAACTTTTTGGTTTTAAACTTTTGATTTTGAAAATTTTCAAATCTACAGAAGACTTGAAAGACTAGTACAATGAACAACCACATACCTTTAAGCAACTGTCGAATGTTTTGAGTTTGCTCCAACAAAAGCTGCTCTTTTCTGCTTTGCTGTGGACAGTATAATTCTGATTGTGCCTTGAGAAAGATATAAGACTGTAATTGGATCATAAATGCCCATACTTCAGGAGGGCTAGCCATGCCAGCTGGCAAATAATTAATCAAGAAAGAAATATTTAGGGCTCGACCTTAAGTAAGGTACTGTGGAGGGAAAAAGACGTTTATGAGACATACTTTAAAAAAAATTTACAACCATCTGAGAAAATAAAACACTTTCACGTGAAAGAATAACCAGCAATAAAAATAACAGATAATTGTTGACTGAGGGGGAGGCAGAAAGTTCTGAGAGAATTAAGAGGATGAGACTATTTCTATTATGATTCAACCCATTATTATTCTTCATAGAAATGGATTCCCTGTTATCAATCAATTTCCTTGTACTAAGAGACCCATTCAAGAAAATAATTTTATAAGGCAAATTATAAATAAGTATTTCTATTGTGAACAAACAGAAGTGTAAGAGGTGTGATTCCTTATCTAAGCAATATTTACAATTACCTAAGCAAGATTTACAATTACTTTTTTCTTTTCTGTGAGGAAGATCAGCCCTGAGCTAACATCCCTGCTAATCCTCCTCTTTTTGCTGAGGAAGACCGGCTCTGAGCTAACATCTATTGCCAATCCTCCTTTTTTTTTCCCCCCAAGGCCCCAGTAGATAGTTGTATGTCATAGTTGCACATCCTTCTAGTTGCTGTATGTGGGACGCGGCCTCAGCATGGCTGGATAAGCGGGGCGTCGGTGCGGGCCCGGGATCCAAACCCGGGCCGCCAGTAGCGGAGCGTGTGCACTTAACCGCCAAGCCACGGGGCCAGCCCTACAATTACTTTACTTTTTTACTGGAAGGAAAATCTAAAGCTAGAGGAAGTATTTGTTCCTTTAAGGGCTAACCTTAGTTTGGTGGACTTAAGCCAAATAACTAATCCTTTTTTTTTCCTCCTAACAAAGAATAGGCTACTATATCCACCTGACATCTTAAAAGTCAGCCCCACACTAAGACTTGCACTGGGTAATGTGTGATTCCCAGCAAACTGGATCCAAGGCAGCATTTTCCTCATAACCCATTATTTCCAGAGGTCTGCATCTAGGCTTAGAGAAATCAGAACCAGGTAAATAATGAATAAGATCACAACCTGGTACAAATGTTAATAATATAGAGAGAAAAATAACGTGTAAATCGTGGGGTGGGGGACACCTCTAATGACTGCACAAAGTAAGTGGGGGTGTGTTTTCAAATTAATACAAACTGTTTTGCCTTTGGACACAATCTAACCTATCCTAGCCTGAAAGTCCACCCTTAGAAAGATGAGATCTTCAGGGATCCAAGTGATCATTTTGGAGAAGATTCTTTCAAAACGCAGTTCACATATGTACGTGGTGTGAGAACTTGGTTCTCTAAAATATAAGTTCTAGATTAGACTTTCCAACATGGAAAAGAGTCAGGAAGGGATACTGCTCTCAGAGGCACAGGATTACCTGTGTTCTTTAATTTATGCTTTGAACTCATACTTTTCTGAGTTTTTCCCAAATGTGTATATACTAATTTTACAATCAGGGGAAAAAACAATAAAACTATTAAACAAAGATCAGAGTTGAAGCTTCTCATTTTTACACATGGGAAAACTGTTGCTATAGGCAAGGAAGACTCTCCAAAGCTACTGGCAAGTCAAAGCCCATGGATCTGGGGACACACCTCTGATGCGGTAACTAACAGATGTCTATTGACCTCTTGTCTGAAAACTTTTAGGCTTCAAAGGTTACTGAAATTACTTAGAAGTCTGTCACTTTATTATTTTGAACAGTTTTATTGAGATATAATTCACATATCTTACCATTCACCCTCTTAAAGTGTACAGTGGAATAGTCCAGTATGTGGTTTGTGTGTGGCTTCTTAGCAGGACATTTTCAAGGCTCATCCTTATTCCAGTATATATTAGTACTCCATTCCTTTCTACGGCCATATAATAATGTACTGTATAGACGTATCACATTTTATTTGTCCATGCATCAGTCAATAGACATCTGGATTGTTTCCACTTTTTGGCTATTATGAATAATGCTGCTATGAATATTCATATACAAGTTTTTGTGTGGACATATCTTTTCATTTTTCTTGGGTATACACTTAGGAGCAGAATTGCTGGGTAACACAGTAATTCTACGTTTAACCTTTTAAGGAACTGCCAGACTGTTTTCCAAAGTGGATGTACCATTTTATACTCCTACCAGCAATGTATGAGGGTTTCCAATTTTTCTACATCATTGCCAACACCTGTTATTGCTCATCTTGATAACAGCCATGCTCGTGGGTGGCCATCATGGAGGGGTACACTTCCTGATTTTTAGCATGTGTTTCTAGGAATTGTTTTCTGATTACAGAAGTCATACAAGTTAACATACAAAATTTCTTCACATGTATGCACTGATCTGATTCCTAGCAGAAGCCATCTATATGTCAGCACAATTATTACCCCTATTTTACAAAGAGATGGAGGCTCACAGACGTTAGGAAGCTCTAGAGCTGGGATTTGAACCCAGGTGTGTCTAGAGGCTTGTGCCTTTCACCACAGTTATCCTATTTCAGTGGCTACTATGTGCATACATATGATGATGAGTAAGATGCTGAAGGGACATGGCTTTTGCATTATAGCAACAGGCAACATGGTACCTGTTGAGACATTAAGGAACAGAGAAGTGATTTCTGTGACCACAGAGTGATTTAAAGGAAGACCTGAGATTAAGCAGTCCCACAACACTTTGGATAAATTATTGTCTTTATAGCTCCATCTGGAAAATGAGATCACTAATTGTCCCAGGGTTAGCATGATAAATAGCATTGAATCATATGCTAAATATATTTGCCTTTTGGTCTGTGCACTTGAGAGAACCAGGCCAGTTACTCTTGAATCACTGCCTTCTCTGAATAAGGCCAGATAGGCTATTTCAGTTTTGTCATTATTTTCCACCTTATATAAAATAGTTCCTTTCTTTTACTCCTTGAAGTTGAGGAAAAACCGTTTTTCAATAATAAAAATTATTTTGAATTTTCGCCCCAATCACAAGCAATTCTGGAAATTAAAATTCCTCATGCTCTAGTTAAACACAATTAGTGAAAAGTCCCTGTTCAGGGGCCGGCCCCTTGGCGCAGCAGTTAAGTGCGCACGCTCTGCTGCTGGCGGCCCGGTTCGGATCTGGGGCGCGCACAGATGCACCGCTTGTCAGGCCATGCTGGGGTGGCGTCCCACATAAAGTGGAGGAAGATAGGCATGGATGTTAGCTCAGGGCCAGTCTTCCTCAGCAAAAAGAGGAGGATTAGCATGGATGTTAGCTCAGAGCTGATCTTCCTCACACACACACAAAAAAAGTTCCTGCTCACTACAATCCCTTTCAAGAAATCTATTCTGTGGCACTACATAGACAATTATTATATCTTTATCTAGGCTCTTTCCGATTTTCAAATTTATATATGTGACTCAACTAAACAGGAGAGCTCAAGGGAACTAATCCTCTAAATAACTAATTCATAAACATTGCTAAAGGTGGTATATTTTTATACATAATTTCCTGAAGAGAAAACAGACAAAAGTTCCTCCAACTTCAAGAATCAACAAAAAGCACACCAGTTTTGGGTGGGAGAGACTTAATTCAGGAATGAGAAATACAGACTAGAATGCTCATTATTTTAAAACTATGTTTATTTTGAGCAAAGGATCCTCATTATCCCAGACTTTAGCTTGTACTCGGCAGGCTGTATTTAAAGGGTTTATTCTCCTTGGGGGTGAGGGGGAGAGGCTCTGGGTGAGGTGAAGGCACATAAGATAGCAGGTCCAGTTTTACCACTCTTATGAATTTTGTGCTAGGGCTGAACTGCTCAGCAGAAAAAAGGAGCATTGTTTGTATGAACTGTATAAAAGAGAGGGAAGGAGGAAATGTTAGAAGGATGCTTTCTCAATTTTTATTTCTTAAAAGGCGCTCTTGTGGCTGCATTTCCTCTAAATCAAATATTTTGTGTCCATTTTGACTGAAACGCATCCGTCTTGGTCTAGCAGCACATGGAAAGATCGAGAAGGATTTTTCCTAAACTAGCAGAAGGTCAAGCAGGAAAGTTGAGAGAGCTACTCTATCTTCAAGAAGTGCCAATATCGATCTTTGAAATCATTAAGCCTTGCTATTTTGATCTAACAAGGTGAAGTGAGTTCTTTTATAAGGAAACGGAAAAAAAAATCTACTAAATGATTATAAATGAATTTCTGACTTTCTAAGTACCACTTGATCTTCACAGTTCCATCAGTAATGCCCACTGCATAAAAATCAGTCAGAGGAAATCTAACCTAATGTGAAAGCAGCTCCTGTGAGGTGAGGTGTGTAACACTGAAGAGGCAGTCTGCTGGCTAAGATGGTGGGTTCTGGAGTCACGCAAAACTTGACTGAGTCCCAGCTCTGTCACTTACCAGCTTTGTCATCTTGAACAGCTTGCTGAACCTCTCTGAGCTCACCCCTGTAAGTTAGATGATGTATATAAACTACTCAGAATGCCTGGCACACAGTAGGTGCTCAATAAGTGTTAGCTATTCCTGCTCTTCTGACAGAGATTTTAACTAATACCAACATGATATGGGGCCTTCCCCTTCCACTTGTCCTAAAACATTTATTCATGTCATCTCATATTTTATTTGCCCTTTGTATTCATAGATTTAGTTTTTGACTGCTTACTGTTGTCAGGTAGTGGGCACTGAAGAGTCAAAGATGCCCTAGCCACAGTCCTTGCTCTTGAGGGGAAGGGACAACTAGATGATGTCATCAGCTGAGATAGTAACAGGAGGGAGAGCAAGTCCGTGGGTTGGGGGTGAGGCAGGGATGCGTTCAGTTCCAGATGGGTTAAGTTTAAAGGTATCTGGGGAGACGCAAGTGGATCTGCCCTGCAGGCAGCTGTTTTCAATGGATCTGTAGGTGTGCGACGAGAGTAGGCTGGAGGTATACATTTGGCGTCATGTAAATATGAGCTATGAGCAGTGCACACACTCTGACACTCCTAGAGGTTGGTCAGGGAGCCAGAACAGTGGGAAGAAGTATGGGGTGGGGAAGGAGCCCAGGTGCACACCAATGCTTGGGAGCGGGAGATGGCAACAGGGGTTTCCGGGTGTCCCCTAGGGCTCCAAAAGACATTATGTGCAGCTACTCAGCTTTTTAAATTGATATTTAATTTATTAAAATAAAAAATACAAAAATGTAATTTTCTAGAGTTGGATCAACTACAAATCTCATATCCTATTTAAAATTTCCTAAACTTTGTCGATCCTTTTAAGAGTGATTTTTCAACTTGGTTAATTAAAGTAAAAGATACTTTAAACACAAATGTAATATATTTGATTTTCTTTTTAAGTTATTTCAGTTTTCTGACTAATAAACCTTTCCCTAGTACTTATGTCATTTTATAAAACGAATAAACTCACAAATAAGGTGAAACTTCAGTTCTCTTACACATTTCAATCCAGTATAAAATAGCAAAATTATCTTAAGTTTCAACTTAAAGATCCAACATCTAAATCAGTCACTCAATGACATATTTTAAATTAGAATCACAAGGCTATTCATGTTAACAAGTTATCTTAAACATTACAAATACTGTATATATTTAAAAGATTAAAGACAGACTTTCCCACAAACTTATCTAAAAATATAAATACTTTGGGTTTTATTTAGTCTATCATATTTGCAGTTAATTCTAAACTTTCCCAGGATTAAACCACTATCTTGTAAGGAAATAATTTGCTTTAACATGGAACCCAAACCCAACAAAGGGTTCCATCTTCTCATCTCCGTCCCCAAGATTCAAATTACTAGTTACCTAATTCTCAAGTCCTCTTTGATTCTTCTACCTTTCACATAAGCTGCCTTGCCAATTGACCCGAATCAATGAATCTAGCCATCGTTTAATCCTACTCCCAAGTCTTTGTACATCCTTCCTTGATGACCGAGTCATAACTTGTAGGTTCGCATAGGATCTGCGACCTGATTCTGCATCGTCAACCCCCCCGGGTCAGACTTCATAGTAGGTGGCTGACGAATAGGGACTGATCACAGAAGTGGAAGAAGAACCAGTGAGAAATGCAATAGTACAATAGAATTCAAAGGAAAGAGAGAATTTCAAAAAGGAAGGCGTCGTCAATATCAAGAGTTTGAAATGCAGCAGGGAAGTTTATAAGGTAAGGGGATGAAATATGACCATCAGAATTAAAGGTTATAAATTTAAATTTGAGATTTACATTTCATCAGTGAAATTTTCGCGTCATGATGTGGGTAGACAACAAGTAGCTATATATTAAGAGTGAACTACAAGTGAGAAATTGGGAATTGCATTTAAAGGCAGCAATGACTCAAGAATTTTTTAAGACTTTTTAGTTTAACTTAATATTTTAATTGGGCTGGCCCCGTGGCTTAGCGGTTAAGTGCGCGCGCTCTGCTACTGGCGGCCCAGGTTTGGATCCCAGGTCCGCACCAACGCACCGCTTCTCTGGCCATGCTGAGGCCGAGGCCCACATATAGCAGCTAGAAGGATGTGCAGCTATGACATACAACTATCTACTGGGGCTTTGGGGGGAAAAATAAATAAATAAAGTTAAAAAAAAAAACCAAAAAAAAAATTTTAATAAGTGAAACAGTGAGAGAGAGGGAGGGACGGAAGGAGAGGAAGAGAGACGGGGTGTTAGCCAAAAAGTGGAGGAATGAGGCTCAAAGGAAGAGATATTTGTTCTGTATTTTATTTTAATTAAAAAAAAAAAAACGGTTTGAGCGTGTTTACTGCAGAGTGAGTTGACTTGTTTGGAGGGAGAGAGGAAGTGGTAAGAGCGAAGATTCAGGGCAGAGAGAGGATCAACCGGTGAAGCAATGTGCCCGAGGATGCGACCAAAAGTAAATGAGTCCAGGTGAAACGGTTGACCTTGACCAGGAAAAGGAACACCTTATCCTCTGAGAATGGCGGGAATGAGGAAAGGACTGATTCAGAGGTAGATAACAGTGTGGGTGCGGGCGAGGCAGGAAGTTGAGGTAGCTCAGCTGAACTGCCTGAATCTGGCCTCCCCGGGGCCAGCCAGGCAGCGACTCACTGCACAGTTTCTGAGAACAGACTGAATTTGGGGTGGGATGATGACAGCTCCAGAAATGGCCCAAAGGAAGCCATCAGAGGGCTTTTTGGTAAGGTAGCAGTTTGTATGAATCACAGATCAGAGCAAAAATCCTGGAGGTTTCTATTCAACTCTGATTTCTCAGTGAAAGAAAATGAGACCAGAGATTAACACATGCTCAAGAATATTTACTAGTGTCTCTCAAACTAGAAACTGGGTTTCTTGGCTCAGGCCCGCCTCCCGCCCCCCAACCTTTAAAAAAATACATAACTGATTTTCTCCACCTCTCTCCCAGGCTAATTTTTCTTTTCTGCCACTTCTAGCATGTCACTTTCTCTCAAAAGCCTTCCCTGACCTCTCTCTCCTCCCCAGCTAAAGAAGATCCCATAAAAGCTGTTATACATCCCTTTTATCTTTCCTTTGTTGCACCATAAGTTGAAATTCTAGTTTTATTTATGTGATTATTTAACGTTCCTCTTTCCCAACAGATATTATAAGCTACGTGAGGACAAGGACTCTATCTGTCCACTTCTGTATCCGGGTCAGCACACAGCTCAACGCCTAGCATGTAGTTAGTACTCAATAAATATGATGAATGAATTTATATTCCAAGTATATAGTGTCGTAAGTATAATATTCAAGAGTTTTGTTTGCAAATTAAAGTTCCACATTTGTGACATTTGTGAAAAATGTCCACTGTGGGGTTCCAGGAAGGCTGATTTATATTTTCTCTGTAGGTCGGGCATATAGGAAATGCTCAATACATATTTGCTGAGTGAGTAAGAATTTCTGTGCTATTGGAATTTTAATGCCCTTAAGAAAACAAATATACCTTTGCTTCCAAGCCACTCAAAATAATTTAAACATATTACCTAAACATTCAAAAAAATCTATTAAAACATGTAAATTAAGATTTTCCAAACAATGTTATTTAGAATAACTATGAGAGTTCATCAGTACTTTGTTCATAACCAATTTATAACGAAAATACTGATCACATAATTAAGGGAGCTTCTGGGATAATTTATAACTAGAAAACCCAATGTTTAATTCCTGAAGTTTCACACTTTTGAAGTCTCAGAGCTATCTTCCCTTAGATCTGACCCTTGGTTACGAAATGACCTTAAGCAATTTTTAGTACAGAAATTCATGCATTTGAAAACATTTAAAACGAAAAGCCATCAGCAATGAATTGCCTACTGCTTTTCTCAGGGAAGGAAATTTGTGAACACAAGCATGAAGATTAGTGCCATACGGTAAGCAAATATTTTTTCATGTCCCACCCAAAGCAAACAATGAAAATAGAAACTTCAAGGACAATTATAAAATATCTCCAAATTTAAAGACACAGCATCCCTTTTTCCTTTGGCTTCCCTCTATACTTTCATTAGAAATAAATGTTCCTTAATCAGTCCCAACTGAGAAGTTCTAGCAGGAAAACCTTTCTGCTCTTTTGATGGTGAGGTAACTTTTTTTCTTACATTTTTTTACTTTCAAAACTTTATGAAGCAAAAAAAAAAAAAAAAAAATAGAAGGTACTCAAATGTTTGTTGATTATGGATATAAAGAGACATCAGCAAGTCTACCTGGTCTAGCCCTTAATTATACGTACAGACTCTTGCATTCTAATTCTTTCATGGAAATTTTAATTTCCAATCGAGGCGATTACCTCCATGAAGAATCAAAATGTCCCAATGTTTAGGCATACAAACTATATTTCCCAAAGTGTCACAGTGTCAGCATAAAAATGCTTTGTCACATTCATTTGGGCAAGTTAAGGGGAACATCAATCCTTGAGTTTCCAGGGCAGACTGATTTCGAATAGTCTATCCTGTTGTCCATCCAATGTGTTTTGCATTTTACTAGAAAATTCCGTAACCATATCTCATGCCAAGATGACTATCAGCCAGATAGATTATCGCTCAGGCTGACCATAGCTGAAAAGAACAATGAGAAATGTAACCTTTTTCCAGGTATTTCTCAAGGCACACACACAGTCCAGGGCTGGGTTATAGAGAGATGATACCAACTCTCCAATAATCCTTCCAGGGTTCAACAATCCTGTCAACTTGGAATTTTCTGACTCCAAGGTCTGTTACATTGTGGTTCACTCACATTCCTTCCTGTTCCATTTGCAATGAAGACCTACTGGCTATTCCCCTATGGAAGGGCACACATTCTCCCCTTGACTATATTCTCAGCCTCTAGATGACGCTAGTATTCAAGAAGCTAAACTTTTGCATTTGTGAAAGGCACAAGGTGACCTGACTGAAAGGCAGACATATAGTTGACCAAGGGAAAAGTAATTATTAGTACTTTAAATTTATCCTTATTTTCATCATAACAAAATACTAGCTTGCTTAATATAATTTAAAGGCATATCACAGTTGTGATACTTAGCTATTTTTGTTTTTCCCAAATTTTAAGATAAAATGTATAAACGCATTAAACAGATACCTTAAATACTTAAAGCACTGTGAATCCACACAAGATTAGCAACAGGAGAAAGAAAAACTGGTTTGAAAGAGTTTAAAACTAAACTTTATGAAGACATGCACGTGTGTGTACAGAATCTAAAAAATAAAACAGATGGTAATTAAAAGAAGGGAAATGTTTAAGATGTGGAAAATGCTGAGTTGAAATAAATTAATAAAACACTGGAAACAAGCTCACCAAATCTGCAAAATGGGAGAATAGTTTCCGAAAGACAGTGGCCCATTTAGGTGATGAACACCAGACCAAGTGTAGTTCTGTTTAGCTTCAGGGGAGGAGGAGGAAAGGATCAGGCACCAACGGTGAGAAAGCCCAACAACACTTAACAGACTGGTGCACGGTGTTCCCTAACAGCTCTGGGCTAACTCCTGGTCTAAGGACAAGGCAGTTCTCTGTCTTCGTTTCCATCAGTGAATGGTGATCCAGAAGCACCCAGTTCGCTGGGCCCACCAGATGAGAGTGGACAATCTGAAACACTGCTCTGGGCCCGCAATCAGGCCAGGGTTGGCTGACTTTTTATAGACAAGAAAGAGTCCTTGAAACACACTCTGTGGAAAGGGCCTATGGGAGTTGTAAGAAGTGAGAGTCCTGAAGACAGCTGTGGGAAATCACATTATCGACAAATTAAAAATACCCATCAATAGCGATGCCATTTCCTTTAGGAACTTCAGGATCTTGGTGTATTGTTGCAGTGAGACGGGTACTCCCTGACCTCCCTTAAACCCAAAGTCCTTTCCCCAGCATAACCAGTTAGGCAGCAGTAGAGTGCCCCTAACTCATTCCTACTGTGTGTGTGAGCGGGAGAGAGTAAGAGACAGGGAGAGAGTAGAGCTGTGTTGAGTGCAAGCCATGCGTGAGAGTCTCTCTCCTCCCCCAATTGTAGTCCTGCCTCTTGGATCTAAAGTGTAACTAGGCGCCGGCCCGGTGGCGCAAGCAGTCAGGTGCGCGCGCTCTGCTGCGGCGGCCAAGGGTTCCCCGGTTCGGATCCCGGGCGCGCACCCACGCACTGCTTGGCAAGCCATGCTGTGGCGGCGTCCCATATAAAGTGGAGGAAGATGGGCACAGATGTTAGCCCAGGGCCAGTCTTCCTCAGCAAAAAAAAGAGGAAGATTGACAGATGTTAGGACAGGGCTGATCTTCCTCACACACACACACAAAAAAGTGTAACTAAAGTCTATTGATTGCTTTAATGAGAGTTTTACAGTATATTGAGCATGATGCTGGACACTGACACTCTGAGTCTGAGCACATAATTTACTAGAGGAGAAAGACAGGTTTACTCACTTGACAGTCCAGTAAAGCCAAGTTATTCACAGATACGGTGAGTGCTAGAAGAGACTTAGCTTGTTGCAGGAGAAAGAATTCTAGACTAAGAGTTAGCATATCCCTGGGTTCTACTCTGGGCCCTGCTATTTATTTAGGGTTATGTGATGCTGGCCATGCCATTAACCTCTCTGGGCCTCAGTTTCCTCATCTGTGAAATAGAGATGTGCAACTAAATGACCTCTAAGGCCCTTTTTGGATCTAACATTTGGAATGAATGTGGTCTGTGTGTTCAGAAGAGGGAGTAATCATTTGGGATAGAATGATCAGGAGTTTACAAGATAGAAGTAGGGTATTTGCTCATTTTTCTGCAAAATCTGATTTCTCAGCTGCAAAAAATCCAGAGTACAGAAATGTCAACTGTAGGCTGCAAATATCCCTGGTAATCTCCGCCTCACAGATAACCAGTCAGGAATTTTTTCTTCCAGATATTTTAATTATAAGTGCTAATTACAATCATTATTATTGCTAGTTTAAGTGCTAATTATAATCATTACTATTTGTATTAAAATTGAACACTAAGTGCATGTTTCTTCAATAAATTTAAAAAAATTTAAGATTATATCCTGGATATCTTTCCACCATGTCCTCACATATACATCTCATTTTTTCCATCAGCACAGAGGATTGCATTGTATCTATAAATTATACTCCATTTAACCAGTGTATATTGACAACATATGAACTGTTTCTTTTTGATCAAACAAGACTGCAACAAAATTCCTTGTATACCCTGTCCTAAAATTCAATCTTGACATCTCTTCCCTCACTTCCCATTTCCAATCCATCACCACGTCCTGGTGATTTTACCTAATATCTCTGGAACCCATCCACTTCTTTCCATCTAATTACCTCCACTGTATTCAAGTGGAGATTCAACAACATCTCGTGAAACAGCCCCTTCATTGGTCCCCTCTCTCCCCAAGTCTTGCCTTCCAGTTTCCCAAACTGCAGCCAGAGATGCGAAGCTTATTACTTTTCAGTTTAAAACCTTCAATAGCCTCTCACTATTCTTAAGATAAAGACCATTGCCTTATAATGGTTGGACTGTCTATAACTCACTTTGACATACATCAGCATAGACAGTCTGGGATTTATGAGTATGTTTTTAATCTGCACCCTAGGATGTAGATTAATTAGCTGCCCCAACCAGGAATACACACTTAAGAGATGGTTAGTAAGAATGTTATCAGAAGGGTACAATCCAGCAGTGGTTTCTACAGGTAGGTTAGCTTCTTTATCTCCAATCAACATAAAAAACTTTATTAATTAGCCAATGGATGTTAGAAATTATTTTTCCTTGGTGAAATCAGTTTTGTATAAGATGTGTGGACTGGCTACAACTAGCATAGAAGCATTCCCACGCTTGCATCAACATGGTAGATGGTAGCGATGCAGTAACCTGTTCCCCTCCCAATGGTTCCCAATGCTTGTTTCTGAAAAATGCCTTGTCCAGTGGCTAGCTCAAAGAATTCTTGTTGCTTAAACTCTTAGGTTAGCTCAGCCCTGCCTCTAGAAGAGTGTCACATTTGCCTCCAATGAACCTTGCATGAAAGATATAGTTGGAGAAACTAAAGGAATAGAAGGAGGGACTTCACTCAGCTTACAAAACATGTTGCATGATTGTTTTGATTCCTGCTTACTAATCGATGTTGGAATGTGGGGCCGAATGGAGCTGAGATTTGGTTTTGGACCAAGTGTGAGGCTATGAGGAAGGAGACCTTTACGGTCACCCAAAAATATTGGGAGGTTCCAACATCCACCAAAAAACCCTTAAATAAATAGGAAGGACCACACTGGTTGAGGTCAGATTATGGCATGCGGCCTATGCAGCCCTTCACGACCTAGCTTCTGCCTACCTCTCAGGGTGTTTCCTGGAACACTGCTACCCTGGGACGTGTGAGCATGCTATACACATTCCCACCCCTGCAACTCCCTTTGCCTGATTAGACCCCACTCGTCCTTCGGATTCCAGCTGCACATCCCTTCCTCAGGGAAGCCATTCCTGCCTCTCAGACCAGGTCACAGCTCCCTTCCACCCCTCAGAGTGCCCAGTACTTTCCTCCCTGCAGTCCTAGAGGAATGCAGAGTGAGACGTCTGTATGGTTAACGCGTTGATCCCTACAAGATTGTGTCCAAGTCCATTTTGTCAACTTTTATATCCCAACCACCTGGCACAACCTCCATAAACATTTATCCCAGAGAAGATCGTTTAGATTTTAGTCTACACAGCATTGATAGAAAAAAAAAAAATCTTTTTATGTCACTAGGTTCACTAAGCGGAGCAGGTCCTCCACAGTGACAACACTTTATAATATTTTTTAAAAATCCAACTAAACTCACAAAGTGACGGATGAAGAGTATATAAACTACCACAGGCAAGGCAATGGCCCTCTCTTTTAAATACTATAAAGGCCAACTTTGAAAATTCATCACGGAAGTGAGAGCCAGAAAAAGTCACCTTCCTCATCTCTCATTTCTCCATATTTGATAGTGTCCTTGAGTCTCAACACTTATAGAATGATCATTTCAGCAGGTAAATAAGTTCTGTTTTCTCAAAGAACTCCACTTTTACTTTGTTTCCTCAAAACTAAGCTTTTGGCACCTTCCCTCCTTTCCGCTAATACAAACGTGGAATGGTTACTATATTTCTCCCCCACGTGCTTTACATGCTTGAGGTATAGGAAGCATTTAAACTACCCCTGGAAAGATATTTAAGTAGACAATTGTATAATAAGGAAAGTTACATATGTAGTTAGAAATTCAGGGGAAATCCCATGTGTTTAAGTTTGAAGTTCCCTGTTACTTCATGTGGTTTGCTTTTTTTTTTTTTGTTTTTTGGTGAGGAAGATTGGCCCTGAGCTAACATTCGTTGCCAATCTTCCTCTATTTCGTATGTGGTTCGCCGCCACAGTATGGCTTGACGAGCGGTGTGCAGGTCTGCGTCCAGGATCTGAACCTGCAAACCCCGGGCCGCCAAATCAGAGCTCGAGAACTTAACCACTACACCACTGGGCCGGCCCCTACATGTGGCTTTTATCTAAGGTCAACATGAAGTTGGCTGTGACAAGAAACGTGTCGCTCGAACACCTCCCTCCACCCTATCCCTTTCCTTCTATCCTATACCCCATGGTGCTGCTCTGGTCCAGACCTTTCATTTTACATTCGACAAAACTGAAGGCCACAGAGGCTGAGAATCAGATTTATTAAACATTTTCTAAGTGCAGACATGGAGCGGGGAGCAGTTAGTTAGCCTCCCAGCTTTATAGACAAGAAACTGAAAACAGGGAGATTAGGTGAAATTCCTGAGGTCTCACAACAAAAGGCCAAGTCAGGATTCACACCTGAGGAGAGTTCAGCCCCCACTGTAGCCTCCTCTGGGAGAGCGGGTCACATCTTTTACTCCCCCTGAGACTCCCTCAAGAAGTGCAGTGGACCAACCGGCTTAGGGATGGAAGACAATACAACCCCCGCCCTAGTTTCTTTCAAAGGGCTCACGTAAACTAAATCGATGGTAAGCACCTACAAACAGAGGTGAGTAAAGAGATTTAATGGGACCAAACACTCGTATGATGCTGTCGTCTGTTTGAGAGCATGATCCTGATGATTCCTGACTTATGGGTGTATGTCTGCGAGTACATGTGCCTCGCCCCATCACACCTGCCATCAGGGGCCCTGCAAAGTGTGAGGGTAGTGAATTCTTGAGTTTTGGTTTGTTTGCTTGTTTGTTTTTTGTTTGTCTAATTAACTCTTACAGGACAACTGCCAGTCAAGGGATACAATTTCAGTAATTTTACTTTCTCTAAAGCTACTTTAGTGTTTTTTTTTTTTTTTGATTATATAAAACTCACACTCCTTTTGCCCCATTAAATCTTTGAATCTAGGCAGGGCATTAAAAAAAAAACAACTCTCTCGCTCTCTCCACACCAGTGGGCTGTGACTTCTCTAACTTTCTTTGTTTCCAGGCTCACCTCCCCAGAGCCACAGCTAAGCCCTGGGCTTCAGCACCAGGAAATACTTGCCATTTAGCATTGAAAAGAGAAAGCTGCCGTCGCATCAAAAACAGAGCCAGAACTTGCTTTACGGCAGGGAGATCAGGCCTCCATCACTGAAAGACCATCAGTGGTCTTGGGAGGCTAGGACTTGCCTGGGCTGCATTGTATCTCTGAAGCTTTCATTATGTCTACTCCTAGAACACTTGGTTTCCTCCAGCAAAACCAAATCCCAGTGAGGATCACAAAATCTGTCCCATCAAGTTAAAAACAGAATGCAGATAAATTGTACTTGGTGAACTAAATCTTGACTGTCCAGCCAATGAACTCTTTTATGATTCTCTTTAGAAACGACTATAGCAGTAAATGCATTTGGTTACACGTTAGATAGCCAGCAAACCAGGATTCAAACCCAGGTCATCTTGACTTTAAAATGTGAGCTCTCCCAGCTTCCCCACACGCCCGGCAGAGGCTGGGAAACAGGATAATAGCGAAAGGAATTGCTCTGAAGTTGTTTAGTCAAGGAGTGCAGGACTGGGGGTTAGAAACAAGGTTTCCAGCCCTAGTTTTGCCTCTGACTTGTAGGGTTTCCTTAACAAGCCCCTTCCTCTCTCCAAGCTTTGGTTTTCATAAAATGAGGTGTTTTACCCAGTGAAGCCCTCTTCCAGGTCATGATTCTGTAATGTACGGACATTTTTAAAGCCTCACCTTAGCTACTTAAGAAACAGGCTTAAAAACTTATTTGGAAAAAATCAAAATCTTTTTATCACTCAAAGAATCAACGGAAAAGGCTGCAAAACAACTCATATCATTTGAAATATAAAGTGTGGTTTGTTGCCATTGGGATTAACATATGGATTCAATGAAATAAGAAATCAGGCAAAGGAGGAAACCAGCTTTATGAGGCATTTTCAAGTTTCCATGAAATAGTGGTTGCAAAATCACCAATATAAACCTTCAGGCACCTTTCTGAGTTTGACACAGTGTATATGAGAAAAAAAAAAAAAAACCCAAACCAAAAACTGAGCAGACTGATAATTTCCTGCAAAGATCAAATAAATAACCTGCAGAATATCAGTGGACAGACACAAGATTGGGCTTGGAGTTGGTAGACCTAGGTTCAAATCTTGGCTGAGTGACATCGCTATTCATCAGTGTCCTTACCTGTGAAAGGAGCATAATAATCCTACCTATAGAGATGTCACAGAGCAGTTGAGAAGGTCTACCGAACAGAAGAACTACATGAAGAGCTGTTTCCTTATAACTAATCGCCTGCCAAAAACATTCTCTCACTCTATATAGGAAATTTACATGGGCACACAGATTTGGAACTTTAACGTTTGAAGTGCCTCTTAGCAAAAGCTGAAAAATTACTACAACTCACAGGAATGAGGGAAGCTGCCTTAAAACACACAAAAAATCAAAACCACCATTATCACCAAAAAGTATCTTCTTTCCCAGTAGTAAAGAAACAAATGCAAAGCTAACATCCCAACCTGAAGGTCGGGAAACACAATTCAGAACTTGGCAGTCCAGAATCATCTTCCCTTCTTCCTTCCTCAGAATCCGATTTGGCCTCAAGTCCTGTGGGACGTGCTTTGAAATTGACTCCCAGAGTGGACCTTTCTTCTCTATTTCCACCATCCCTACCTGAGTCTGACTCTCACGGCATGCCTAGACGACGGCACAACCGCACAGCTGGGTGCACTGCTCCTTCCAGGCCATCCTGGGGGCTGCCTGATCAGCGTTCCTGAGAAGAAGACCTCCTCAGGACCCAGGGCGATTCTACAGGTCTCACACTATTTCCCTCTCCTCCAAACACAGGCCCCACCTCTAGTCCAGGGTTTCCGCAGTTCCTGCAGGCTCCAGCCTCAGGGCCTATGCTCTTGCTGAGCTCCCCGCCTGGAATGCTCTCCCACCAGCCCCTGTTATTACAAGTCATGCTCCCCACGCTCCCTCTAGTGCAGTGCTTCTCACACTTTACCGTGCTCTGGAATCGGCTGGGAATCTTGTTAAAATGCAGGTTCTGATTCAATAGATCCGAGGAGGAGTCAAGACCCAGCGTTTCTAACTAGCTCCCAGGTGACCACCATGCTCCTGGTCCATGGACCCCACTTCGAGTAGCAAAGCCTATTGGCTTAGTGGAAAACAGATGGAGAGGGGGTGGTTTTTGGAGACATGCAGACATGGGTTTGAATGCCATCTTCATCAGGCTTTAGCTGTGTGACCTTGGGCAAATAACTTCACGTGTATAGTGGGAATATTATCTATTTTATATAAATGATGAGAGGGTCTTTAGAGATAGTAATAAATAGATACTATTCTTTTCAAATCTGTCCTTCCCCTGGCT
Source organism: Diceros bicornis minor (assembly GCF_020826845.1). Taxonomy (NCBI): domain Eukaryota; kingdom Metazoa; phylum Chordata; class Mammalia; order Perissodactyla; family Rhinocerotidae; genus Diceros; species Diceros bicornis. The sequence continues at coordinate 30,845,415 of NC_080747.1, read as the reverse complement.
CCCCTAAGCTCATCCTCTTGTCCTCTATTATGCTTCTCTGATAATCCAGTCAGTTTCTCTTTACTCTGAATCTTATTATTTAAATACTTGTGTGCACAGGCACACACACATATAAATGAGACCAAACGTTCTTTGTGGGCACAATCATTTTTGACTTTCTTTTAGCACATAAATCAAGAAAAAGGATTCTTAAAGTTAAATTTTGTTCATACAAAACTCTGAGCTGTGTGATACTTAACAGCACCATCTGTCCCTGCGGCATCACGCAGAGAAGCAGAGCTGCGCCATGGTTACAAACACGGGCTTCGGGTCAGATTCGGGTTCTAGTGCTGCTGCCATCACTCACCAGCTGCGTCCCCTGCCTAACTCAGACTAACATGTCTGGGTCTCAGTTTCTTGTAAACAGGAATTCTGCCTTAACCTCTGGTGGTGTTGTGAGAATTAAGTTAGGTAAGTTATATAAAGTGCTCTGCCAATGTGGCAGATTACAAAAATGGCCACAATTCTCCACCCCTCCCGGAATCCATTCCCAACCCCTTCTCTAATGTGACTGTGCAGCTCCTCCCATCAAAAGGTGAAGTCTACTTCTCTACCCTTGAATCTGGGCTGACCTCATGACTTGCTTCTAACACAGACTGGAGGAGAAGCAACTTGTGTCCATTTCAGCTTAGGCCTCAAGGAGCCTTGCTACCATGCTCCCTCTTAAAACCATGCTGAGTGAACACGTGAACAAGCCCAGGCAGCCTGCCCAATGATGAGAGGCATGAGGCCCAGCTGACTCAGCCCATGGTCAGCCAACAATCAGAGGCAGAGCCACCTTGGTGACCACAGATGCTTAAGGATGCCTAGAAAAGACCAGCAGATTCGCCCAGCCCAAACTGCTGATCCACAGAGTTATAAGCTAAATAAACAGTGGATGTTTTAAGTGATTATGTTTTGGGGTGATTGGTTACACAGCAATAGATAACTGACATTGGATATATAAGTAATTTCTCCATAAATAGTGGCTATTATAATATTTTTTGGAAAAAGGTACTTAACAGAAAATGAATTTTCCTTAACATTAAAATTTGTACTTTGTGGTCAGTAGTAGGAAGATGACTGAACTGGGAATTGGGATTCTTAGATTCTGGTCCCAGTGGCTTTTCCAATGGGCAGCCATATGACCTTGGACACACCATTTAACCTCTTTGAGCCTCAGTTTCCTCATCTGTAATTTAACGTGGTTAACCCAAATGACATTTAAGGTTCTTTTCTAGCTCTAAAAAGGACTGAGGGTGCATTTTTCCAAAATGCAATACTTATTCCTTGGTAACAGATAATTCTGAACCTATAAGGTGGGCCTCCTTGCTGTGGAACCCAGATAGCCAAGTTCGTTAGAAAGCAAAAGAAAAGCCATGCCACATAAGTTCTAGAATCTAAGTAGGCAGCTCTTAACAACTATTTGCAGGTGCAAGTGGACTTCTTTTATTTATTTCTAGGTTGCGATAAATATTCCAGAGGACTGAGACTGTGCAGTCTCATCATCAAATAAGAGGGATGGATACTGTTTTATAGCAATAAAGTATGAATCCAATCTGCATTTATGGCACATAAATGACTCAAGATATGTACTCAATTATCAAATGGGGGGAAAAATTTAACACCAAAATTAAAAGAAACTTCAAAACTTGTGTGTGTAGAGATCAACTCTGGGACTAGCAAACAAGTGAATTACAAATATATCCAAATACGTGTTGTATTAAAAAGCTATACAGGTGGCAGTGAGTCAATAACTAAGGTGACTTGTCCTCTCTCACAGGCATTCAGTGCCTCTCACATACTGCTAGTACACACTCTAACACTGCACTCCTGCAATTATAATGCAGTCTTCTTTGTGACACACAGCAGGCCACATTGTGGCCAATTTAAAAAAAAAACAAAGGTTGTTCTGCCCACTTCTACTACTGTTACACAATCAAAAGTCAGAGTATTTTTATTCCTAGAAGGAGTTAGGCTAAATCAGAGAATGTGTATATAATATGAGGGCAACAGTTTACCTTAACTCTGCCTTCAGATGTATATATGTAAGTCTACATAAAGAGGCACTAGGTTGTTGAAAATCTGAAATGTGTCTGGCTCATTCTTTATCAAAAACTTTTTTCTGTGACGTAAACAAACTACGTGAGGCCCTGGAGTAACTTTGGTCGGTACAGAAAGCATTGCAATGAAACTCAGCTTGTGGTTATCTACCTGGAACAAAGGTATTTTGAAATGATATGTAAATTAACATCACAGACTTGAGCAGCCTAATATTTTCCTTGAGTTAAGATCCTAAATACCTTTGCCCCCTTTCTAAATACCTTTTGAATCAATTCACTTCCCTCGCTCCTCTCACATGGGCTTTTATAGTAGCTGCCTTGCTTGTATTTTCCCCATTTCATTCTTCTCATCGCATCCAGGGTGAACTTTCTAAAATACAGATCTGCTCTGCTTAAAATCTTCCAGTGGCTTCTCTGAAGACTGTGAGATCCCCGAAGGCAAGGACTGTGTCTCCAGCACCTCGCTGAGTGTCTGGTGTCTCTGGTCTACTCATATGCTGTCTCCAACACCAGGTCAGGGGTTCATTTTATTTTGAAGAGCCATTTGTACACTGAATAGAACAGAGTTCACTGCTCGTGGTAACATCTGAGACATGATATTCCTTTCGTCTTATGCTAATAATATTCACTGCAGCTCAGGAGCATCTTTTCTAAGATGCTTGATGACACTGAGTCAGTATTTTGAGTTCTTTTAAGTATCTGCTTCAGGACACATACTCATCTGATGGGTGTATTAAGTATGTTTCAGGAGAGAGTCATTCTGATGATATACGGTCCTTCTGAAGATTCTAATCTCTGTGGGACCATGATATTCTCCGGCGAAAAGGGTGTGAGTAGGCGAAAAATTTCATTTTCACTTTATTCCCTTAAATAGCATTCAGGTGGTAACCAGACTAAGCAAGGCTACAACCGGGTGACCTCTTCCACCTACAGATAGGTGAAGGTTCCAGGCTTGCCCTCCCCTAGCATGAGGCTATCAACTGCTCTTTTCTAGGTATCTAGAAAGTCTATCTGCAACCAGATAATCAAATGACCAAAAAAGGTAAAAAAAAAAAAAAAAAAAAAAAGACAGGCAGGAGCTAGGTACTATTTAACCAAGACTCAAAAAGAGCCCAAGAATCAGGGATATTGGAGAAATTCTTGAACTCGGGGAATTTGAAACAGTCCAAGTAGAGGAAACCCAGCTACTGGGAGGTTGGTATTCAGTTATTTGGAAACTGGAGACCATTCCAAGCAGCACAGTCAATGGGCTCTTGGGGCACCAAGGGCAGGGCAGTTCCAGGAGCAAGGAGAGCAGTGCCCGCTCTGCCCCTGGGCTGGGACTGGATTCTGGCCAGAGCATAGCGCGGCTGTGTTTCCATGCTCAGGGAGGCACCAGGTGGGAGGGAACTCCGGGGGGGGGACTCTTTCCATTCTTAGGCTAATGAACATATTTAGTTGATATGCAAGTTTTTGTTTTGTTTTAAATTCCAGATATGCAAAAGCTCTTAGAACATAGCTAAGATTGGTCACATTTATCTTTAGCTGTCATTAGATATCTAAATCTTTAGAACCACAGAGGACCAGGCCCTGGGGCCAGGTGTCATGAGATAGACACTTACATACTTGCTGAAACAAAGAGCAAGCTCAGGATGGACACAGTGAGCAGAGAAGAGAAATAAGCCGAACCATGCCTTCCTTTATCAGCGTCTGCTCCATTTCTCCTCTGTGCCCGGGGCAGCTTCCTATAACTGACTCTCCAGAGAAATACAGATAACCCCAGACTGCACTCTACTTAGAGCTTCAAATTATTGTTTCAATGATCTGCCTCATGACTGTTAAAGTGTTCTATAGGCACTGGTGTTTAGCCTTAAAAGGCTTTAACATCTGTCTCCTCCTTCTTATAATAGTAGTAACTGGAGGATTAAATGGGAGAATAAATGGCAAATATACAATCATTGTCTTTAAAAGCAGCAACCACTTTCCATTTCTCATTCAACTCTCAAATGTTTCTCATCTTTTCTCCAGCTATTACTCCTCGAAACAGCTTGGTTACAGTCACCCAGGACATCCAAAATGAGTGGTGAAAAACGCCACCAGTAATTGTCTTTCATAGTGACAGAAAGAAAATAAATGCCCTATTCTTTAATGATTTGAACCACCTCAGGGAACACTTGACTTCCTGTAAATTCACTGGGCAAACGTCTATATCGCAATGGAAAATAAACTGTACTAAGTTACTAAACAGAGTTTTTGTTTTATTTTTAAGGTGAATTACAGCGCTGGAGGAAAAAAAATTGATTTCTGTCTCATATCATTGGAAAAATTCTTCAGTGATGGTTTGTGAAAATCTCACCTCATCAGGGCTGCCAAGGTCAATGAGACCCAAGCAATCGACCTGGGAAATGCTTGCCTAATTATTAAATATTCAGCAAACAGTCTGTGACCATTTAACCGTTTGCACCCGGCACCCTCTTTCAACACGTGCTGCTTCCTAACCCTGCACCCTTTCCCCAACCCCTACCCACCGCCACCCACCGAGCCAGCACCCCAGGGGGGCAAATCTTGGGACTCAAGGACATTTCTAAGAAACAGCAGCGGGTCACATTCCATTTCTGTTTTATTCACAAGCACTCAGATGCTTAAAAATGGGGGAAGAGGGGAATTAGAAATAAGGGAAAATCTCTTGCAGTTTTTCCAAATCAAGTTCTCAGGCACTGTTGAAAGTTCATTAATCAGGGATTTAAAAACAAAAGTGTTTCCTACTCCAATCAGATGCCAAGCTTTACAAACTGTCTTGGTCTCTTAGTTGGGAGAATTTGTACAAGTCCTCCCCCAACCCCTCCATCCCGGATTTTGCCTCCCCTCCCGCGCCTGTGTTAAATTACGTGACTTTTCCGAAGTAATCGAACTGCGAGTTGCCTCACCCCACACTTTTTTCCCCCGAGGCAAAAGGAAATACAGAAATAAAAATGACCTGCGAGAGAAGGTGGGGAAATGATGCCACAGAGGCGAGTTCCGCGGTCCTCCCCGCGGCGGTCCCTACCTGGGCCCGGGCGGCGGCGGCGGCGGCGGCGGCGGCGGCGGGGTCGCGGCGCCCATGGCTTCGCCGGCCTCGGGCGGCCGCGCCGGGAATCGCCAGGGGCTCAGCGCCGCCCGGAGCCCGCCGCGCTCGCAGCGGCCGCCCCGGCGCCGTCATTGGGCCGGCGCGTCACGTGGGCCGGCCGCGGGCGAGCCTCCCCGGCACGCGTAACCCTTTACCTGCGCCCCGCGCCGCGCGCGACCGCGCCGCGCTCCAGCGCCTGGAGCCGACAGCCGACCCCCCGGAGCCGGGGCTGGCCTCCGGGCGCACTGATGCAGAAAATCCGGAGCTCGGCCTCCGAGCACCGACACCCAGGTTGCATGCCCATCTCCTGCCCGTGCTGGGAAACTTTTCGGTGCCTACTTTTCTGTCGTGCTCTAGGGAGAGAGGAGCTTCCTATAATTCGAGACGTAAGTGGGGAGATAAATAAACGCACCCCCTGGCAGATAGATCTGTCCCCTCCCCCCCGTGTACTTGTATTTTTCTGTTTCCTCCTCAGTTCTGGCATTCGCCGCTTAGATCTGGTGTGTGCACGATCGCCTGCCTTTATGAGAGAGAGGGTCTGAGAACCCGCGCCGTCGCTACCGTGGTGATAATTCCTGGGAAAGTTGCACAGTCTGGCCTGCACCCTCAAAAACCACAAGTGGGAGTTCATCGAAATCATGCTTCCCCGCCCCCCACCTTCCCTCTCTTTTCCTGGGGTGTTGGAACCTCGGCTGCAATACGCCGTCTAACCCTGAGCTCCAGGCCCCTACTTGTTGCAACCCATGCACCTAAGGTGGGTGGAGAACTGCTGCTTTACCCTAAAATACTACTGAAGTATTGGAAATTCTTTTCACCTGTGCCCCAAAGTAAATGTTGGGCTTGACAGGAAAATGTTTTAAGCAACTGCGCCACCTAGCTTACCCTCTTCTCTCTTTTCTCTTCAACTCCTCCAGGGAGAGTTAGGATAAAACAGGACGCTGGAGACGTAACTGGACCAAATTCTAAACATGGACACACTACCCTTAGTTTTTAATATGTCCACTTTAGTGATTACAGCGCTATTTACACGATATTTGCTATGCTTTATGGGGGAAAACTCGTTTTTTGAATTTCCCAGTTGTGTCCTAGCTGCGTGCTTTAAAATGATTTATGAGGGAAGTTATATGCTGTTTCATGTCTTTTTCTGATAAGACCCTCTAATTTTATGATAAAACCCTTTGTCACAGGGGCCGGCGCACTGGCCTAGTGGTTAAAGTTTGGCGCCTTCTGCGTGGTTGGCTGGAGTTGGCGGGTTCCCTGGTTCAGGTTCTGGGTGTGGACCTATACCACTCATCAGCCATGCTGTGGCAGCGACCCACATACAAAATAGAGGAAGACTGGCATAGATGTTAGTTTAGGGCTAATCTTCCTCGGTGGAAAACAAAAACAAAAACCCTTTGTCACAAAAACAAAAACCCTCATGTCAAACTTCTAGCCCATGCTTTAGTAATATCCACAAGATATTGGCACATTTATCAGTTAGGTTATTCTGAGCAAAAAGACTTTGGTGTTTATCTTGGGTTTTAAAGTGTGGTTCCCAGACTGGCAGAATTAGCAACATCTGGGGGAATTTAGTAATAATGCAAATTCTTGGGCCCCACTCTAGATATATCGATTCAGAAATAGTGGGGGATGGGGAGGGTGAAGAAATCTGTGGGTTTTGCTTTTTGGTGAGGAAGATTGGCCCTGAGCTAACATCTGTGCCCATCCTCCTCTATTTTTGTATGTGGGATATCACCATAGCATGGCTTGATGAGTGTTGCATATGTCTGGGCTGTGATCTGAACCTGAGAACCCCAGGTGGCAGGAGTGGAGTGCACGAACTTAACCACTATGCCATGGGGCCAGCCCCCCAGGAATCTATGTTTTAACAAGTGATACACACTCCAGTTTGCGAACCACTGCTCTTAATATACTCAATCAGCTGGTTAAGTTACCCTCATCTATTAAAGACTGGGATTCCATCAAGCCAGAGGTGGTATTATTGGTAACCTCAAATTGCCAGTGTTATATAATTTATCATGTTGATACACTGAAACCAAACCCTCACATGTGTCTACACAAAATGTAATGTGTACTTCATGCAGATCACAGGGCATGCCAAAGGAAGATCTGAGGGGCCCCTTGTAAAAAATATGCAAGAAAACATATGGTTTCTTGATACATATAGAAATGAAACACCATGATTCACTTAGTTGTTTAGGTGTGTTCGTGTTTTCATTGGCATATAAATTGTTCCTAACTGATGAGTCATGGAAGATAGGAAAGCTAATTTGTTGGAGTAGATTTGTCAATATAGTTCTAAAGAAAAGAAACAAAATTTTAAAAAATTTATGGTATTGTCTTACATTATAACCAAAAAAAGCACCATATTAGGCATTTTAGACTTCTGAGAAAGAGATAACTGGTTAGATTCTTTATCTTTAGCTCAGATTTCTCCATAGATGGATAGCATATTTCCAGTTGCCTGCATGGATGTCTTAAGCTTTGAACTCTCTCCAGGTCCAGCTTTTTATTTTGTTATTTCCCCCACTTTCATCTCCTAACCATTCATTTTACATTTGTCACTCTACTCTCTGCCCAATTTCAAGTGGAGCTGGAGTTACGTGTTTTCCCCTCCCTCATCACCCACCTCCATCGGGAAGCCCTAAAATCACTCTTGAACTGCTCCCTCTTACCATTCTCACCGTCACGTCCTCAGATCAAGTTCTTACACTTTCTATCTCAAATTATTGCAATGGTCTCTTTACTGGTCTCCCAGCATCTGGTCTCTTCATCTCTAATCCATCTGACGCAGTACTGCCTGAGTCATTCTAAAATACCATTCCAACCCGCTATTCCCCTTCTCAAAAACTTTTTCACAATTTCCTACTGACTATCTAATAAAGTGTAAAATCCCAACATAGCATTTGAAGTCATCAAAATGCTTCCCTTCTCCACACAGCTTCCTTCACCTGAAATGTCTTTTGTTGTTGTTGTTGAGGAATATTCACCCTGAGCTAACATCTGTGGCCAATCTTCCTCTATTTTGTATGTGGGTCACCACCACAGCATGGCTGATGAGTGGTTTAGGTCTGCGCCCCAGAACCAAACCCACAAACCCGGGCTGCTGACGTGGAGCTCGCGGAACTTAACCACTAGGCCACTGGGCCAGCCCCCAAATGTCTTTCTGATATTCTACTTATCCTTCAAGCCTCAGCTGCCTGTCACCTCCTCTTGGCCATCCTTTTTGATTCTCAATTAAAGGTAATTGCTCCTCTGCAGTGTATCCTCAGCACTGGCTTTCACTTTTATTAACAACTTTTTATCACAGTCGGTCTTACATCTAATTTAGTAGTCTCCTATAGATTGTAGGATTCTGAGGGCAGGAGTTGTGGGTGACTAATTTTCAAATCATCCTAGGGCATAGCATAATGCCTTGGACATAGCTAGAACAGAGTATTTGTTAACACCTTGATTTTAAGTTTCTCTGAGAATGATTGTTTTGTGGAACTAGATACAAGGTTTCACCTGATTATTTCCTAGTTACCATCACTTAAGCTCTCCATTGCTGTCCTGTTTAAAAAAAACTTTTTGGTGTGTTGGGGGATTCTTAGATCCAAGAGGCAAGGAATGGAAACAAGTGGGTATGAGAAGATTCCCTTTGGTCCTGCTCTCTCACCTGGAGGCAATTTATGAGTAGGATGACTCCTTGTTTATCATCCTTCCCACCTCCACCCCTGTCCCAGAGGGAAGCACACTGTCTTTGCACTTACACATAGAACTTATTTCCTACCTGTCTGCCTGTTAAAACTGTAAATCCTAGAAGGTACGAGCTGTTTCATGTACCTTTGTATTCCTGGCAAAATGTATGACCAAATAAACATTTGTTGAATGAATATAGCAAATATTTTGGTATACCTGAAAATCCTGGGAGTGTGTGAAGACCTCCAGTGATCTGCAGAGCCTAGCCTGTACTCTAATCTGCAAGTTAGAAAATACCTTGTAGGTCATTATGGGTGAGTGCCTACTGGATTAACAATGCTATATTTTTACATGCTTTGAGAAAGTTAACAAAAAAGATGTTGAAGGTGCATTGAAATCCTGTGCGGCTATTCTCCCTGGACCAATGTTTCTGGGTTTCCTCATCTGTAAATCTGGAATACTAACAGTACCTACTCATAAGACTGTTGTGGAGATTACACAGCTTAGTACATGCAAGGCTCTGAATTTAGTGCCTGCTGTACAGTAAGCACTCAGTAAACACAAACACTTATTATTATTACTGAAGATCTCTGACTACACCTACCAAAGTTGGGGGAGAAAAACAAACACCACACAAATCTAAGTCATTTATCTTTTATTCATACAAACAATACATACACAAGACTGTACATTGTTTGAAGACTGCAATAATTTTCTAGTGTAACAACTCTGTAACAAAATTTAACTAAATGTAACATTTATGAAAATATAAATCTCTGATTGGGTAATTCTTCCCAACAATACAAAGTTTACATAAAAACATTCAATATGAGCTATCAGTTGCAAACAAGTTAGGAAAAATCATTCAAGTCACTTGTTAAACTCTATTGGCTTTTACACAGAACATTCACACACTACATTTAATCCATCTAGGCATTTAATTCATAGAAATGTGTGGCATGGAGGTCCAACTAACAATGACAGGAATAAGAATGTGTTGCCTCTGAAGAGCTAAAAAAGTATTGACTCATATAATCAACTCCAGATGATCTGTATGAGGGCTGGGCCTTCTCTGGGCTACCACCTCCCTGGCTGGGAGCTAGACCAGGAGAAACATACTGAAAACAAGTCTTTTACCGTGGAGCGGAATGTTTACATCTGAATCACATCTTTGAATGCTTATGTGTCAAATTGTTTTCCAAAGTGAAATACAATTGACTTGGATTCTCTATGGATTAGATCACTTTGTTTCTCCCATTAGCATCAACAGTGAAGATGTCACTGTCTTTTTTCTCACACTGCCCCCCAACATCCCTATATGGCTATAGCACAAGCTATCACCACCTTTATTTTGCGATTTTCAAAAACAATACGGGGGGAGGTTAAAGATCTGTTAACAGATATGCAGTGAGTTCATGGCAGATCTGAAAGCAAGTGAGTCCTTGTTCATTATCCTGTCTACTCGAGTCACTACTGCCAGTTTCAAATACAACCAAACCAGACCACCACTAGGACACCCTTGGGAAAGTCATCCAAGGACGTGTCATGTGGAGGATATGGAAGGAAGAAAATCACTTTCCCCTTTTGGGATGTAATATTTTCTTTTAAATAGGTAAAGTAGTTTTTAGAAAATATTTAATACCATTTCACAGCTTCTGCTTTGAAATGGTTAAGACCTCATAGGGCTCCGAAGAGTCCTGAAGCAGAAAAGAAACATACATACAGTGTGTAGAAGTAAGAAAGTGATTACAAACAGGGACAATAAAGAACCTTTGGACACCCTTAAGATTTATGGAATATTTTAGCACAAAGACAGGCATCTTCAGTTTGTCCCAGAGTATTTGGTCATCTATCTGCTTTTACACAGGAAAGAGGAAGAATGAGAGTAAGGCAAATGTCATCAGTATTTCATAGATGGCATATCGAGAAAGCTTTCTTTCTATTAAGATTTACTGCAGGGATTTAGGAAATAATTTATGCTTCCATACAACTGACTGAAGAGCACAGACTTCTGTTAGTACAATGATAGAAATGAACAGGTTTTGACCAAATTTGTAATGCCCTTTCTGTAATTCTTCTTCACACCCAGCTCAAATAGGTATTTCAAAAAAGACATGAAAAGATTGTGGTTTCTTGTTAAATGTGTTCTTTTCCAGCCCAGGAAATAGTTTAAAAATCACATATTCCGTTATACAGAAACCCTTGCATGCAACTGTTGAAACTGTATTTTAATGAAGACTGACTCTGCGTGTTCAGTAGCCCTATGATAGTGGTAGTCAGTTCTTGTCCCAGCCCAGCCTGTGGCCTCACATTTCACGTCCTTTCTCTTGGGAAACTGGGAGCACATCTGGGCATTTTTGTTACATTAGTTTGCACCTTTGGACCTTCCATCTGCAGACTGGGTTTACACAGTTGTCAGGATTATAAAGTGTAAGGAGAGATTAAGGCTGTGTTTACTCATGGCCGCACAATCATCTGAAGTCAACTCATTGTGTTCACGATTTCAACCGAGTTCTACAGAACCAATTCCAGTCCAAATGGTCTCTAGCCTCTGTCATCTGAACCAATCGAATGTTATGTTGCTTCGTCCCACACAGCTAATTTTACAACTATCGTCTAACTTCCAGGTGATGCAGCCATTTAAATACAATTTCTAGAAATTCTGTCAAGACTTCATTCCCAGATAAACTTTGACAAAAAGACCAAGCTCAAAACTAATCTCACTTCTATACATTTCACGATCGTGTTAATAATTAACACTGGAACTCCCCCATCTTTCCTGTCTTTTAAGAAACCAGTAGCTTATCCATTTGGGATACAGAAGATACTTTGTTTTTCTTTTGTACATGTACCATGTATTTCTGCTGAGCAGGAAAAACACTGTGTCAGTTGTCAGGGGCATAGCTGTGGCCCCTGGATTCCAGGGCAGAGCACACCCGGTCATAGCAAGAATTGTGTTTCTTGGAGGGCGTGGCCTCACTGGGCTCAGTGGAGTCACTCACCGTGATGGGACTGTCTCTTGCAAAGACCTCAGTGGACTCTCTCCATAAGCAATCCACAGACACTTTAAAACAATAACGATTACACTTTGGCCTGGATGTCTGTGCTGCATTGTTGAAAATTTGTCTGCTATTTGAAGTGGCAATTTTAATTTTTAGTGCAGCATCTACGCGGTCCACGACCGTGTATATCCCTATGCTCCCATCATCAAAACCCACAACGATGTTCAGGTGCCTCTGTGAGAGGGCAAGAAAAGTTGGGGTTTTGTAAAGGGAACAAGCACCGATATTTTTGCCGTCGGCCAGTCTCATTACGATTAACCTGGATATCACACCATTTTCATCCTCTTCCTCCCCGTTTCGGAAACAGATGTACACCAGGTAGCGACCATCTCGAGACAACCTCTGCCGCCAGATGACCCCAGAGGCGTGAACCACCCGTAATTTACCGCTGTGTAAATCCAGCACGTTGATATTTTCATCTCCCCTGGATATAATGCCTAGCTTTCCATTGGGAGAAATTTCAAAATCCTCTAGATTTTTCAAGAAGTTGTTTGGAAGTTGCACACGGCGACAGATCACTTCATCTGTCAGACTCCAAATATTCACCGTCTCGGCAGATGTGATAAATACAATGATGTCAGGACAGTCGGGGATCAATTTAAAACTCACAATGGTGGTGCCATCTTCACAGCAAAATTTCTTGGTGATACTTCCAGTCCAAAGACTGACTGCCAGCACTTTGCTTTTGGTCATTCCCACCACGAAGGTATTTGCAGAGGTTATAAAGGCGTTCTGCAAAGTGGTCAGAATGTTGCAGACCCTGTGGCCTGTGGCCAGCCTCCAAACCCTGGAGGCATTCTCCTCACAGAGAGAGACCACAAACTGGTCATTGTGGGTAATTAGCAGCTGAGATATTCTCTGCCCATTAATTCGGAACAGGTTTTCACCACTGCTGGTGTGCCAGACATACTGGCTGCTTTTGTCATCTGATGTCACCATTATGTCCCCAGAGGATGTCAACACGCAGTGTTCAACTATTCCTTCATGCTTAAATACTGCTTCAATGAACCCACTGCTGAAGTTCCACTTATGAACACAATCAGAGCCATCAAGGGAGTAAATGATTTCCCCTCTGGCAGGTAACATCAGACTCTGGATGGGTTTTCCAGTCTTATCTATGTTGGACATAGCTGTGATTATATCTATGTCCCAAATAGAAAGAACACCACTGGTTGATAAAGATAGCAGCATGTTGTGGTGACTAGATTTCACCAGCTTAACTATGGTACCTGAGATTTCCTGTAAGCTCGCCATACATTGTCCTGTGTCCCGCCTCCAAAAAAACACGGCTGAGGTATTTTCCATGGTTGCGATGATGCAGTCTCCATTTTTGGACAGCACGGCAGATATAAAGCGTTCGTTGTGCTTAGCTCTGAACTTTTCAGCCACCTTCCACATGCCAGTATCTAAGAGCTCAATGCTGAGGGCTTTACAGATCAGAATGGCACTTTGGTCCTCTGAAAGTTCAATGCTGACCACCTCGCTGTCTTCTCTGCGGCAGTCAAAGTCATCAGTTAGCTGGGGGTTGGTAATGTCCTCAGTATTCCAAACAGAAAGGCTTCCCTCACTATCTACCATTACCATTTCTTGGGCCGTGTCCAAGATGAGAAGAAACTTCACAAACCCACCTGAAAATTCAGATGTCACCGTACATAACTTTTCTCCACTCCCTAAATGAAATATGGTGGTAGTATTCAGGTACTGTCCACAGAAAGCATAGACGCCATCCAGGGAGCACTGGACACAGGTCACTTCATACCAGCAGTGGAACTGGTACAAGGGCCATCCGTAGAGCAGATCGATGACAGTGACATCTTTGCTGGCTTCAAGCCATGCAAGGGTGTGGCTGACGGAGAGTGTAAATCCATTGATGTAGGTGGAGCTGCTTCCATGCTTGGTCCCTTTGATTTCCACCTCAGACAGGAGACAAGAATTGACATTGTCATAAATCAACAAGGTGTTATTTGTCGTAGCCACCACAAGATACTTTTCGTCACTGGTGAGCTTCATGCCCAGGATGACGGACTGGGCTGTTGTGATTTGCCTGAGTAGCTGACGAGTTTCCACATCCCACGTGCTGATGGACCCATTTTCTAAAGCTGTCAGGACAGTACTGGGGTTACTGGTAGGCAGAATCTCGGTGACATGCAGGTGACTAGATGACAAGGGAAGACGCTCCGGGCTATATGTCACGTCCATGGATGAATGTAATGGCACAATGGAGCAATATTTGGGCCCGTCTTTGTCACACTCCAAAAGAAGGTGTCTAAGTTTGGGCAGGGAACTTACAACAGGCAGAAGTCTTTGCTGGAGCTCTGCTGAAAGGGAGCCAGGAAATGCAATGATCTTGTTTTTGATGCCTCGGAGGGTGCTTGCCAGGAACTTCAGCTCCTTCTCTTGCGAGCAGTTGTAAGCCAGCTCGATGTCTGAAAGCACTTTATCGAACTGGCCGATTTTGATCATGGTGTAAAGCCAGCTGAAGTTCATGATGATGCCATAAAGCAAGTCATCGGTTTTACCACACCTCGTCAGGTGGTGCAAGAGCTCAGACATCTTCCGATGATTGACGAAAAAGATGTCAGGTTCCAGTGGATTACACTGGAAAACCCACGGCTGGTCTGGGGCCTGCCTGTCAAAGGAAGCCTGTTCCATGAAGTGCTTTTCTTCCTCAAGCAGACTTCTGCTCTCCAAGTCAAGACAGTCATTCAAGTAGGGGTCTTCAAGGCAGAAAGCTTTCCTCCTGCCCCCTGACCAGACCCCCAGGAAATAATCTGCGAGGATGGTGTGCATTTCCCGCAGGTCACTGTTGTCCTGCAGATACAGCTTATGGGCTATGAGCTGCAGGTGTCTGTTGGCCCAGACCAGAAGAGTGACATTCTTCACGTGTCTTTCTATTAAGTATCCGCTGAGACCCTCCTTGAGCCTTGCGATGTACACATAAGGTACTCTCAGGGGATTGCTTGGCCTGGCATTCTCACTGAGCTCATTCATAACACTGTTGTCTAGGGCCAACACGTCCTCCAGTTCCATTTCACTCAAACCCATTTTGGCCATGGTGATGTAACCAAGAGCCCTGGAGACTAGTTTCTGACCACACTTCTTCTCCAAGGACCCGAATAGCTGCTCTATACTTTCATGAACGGTGACACAGAGCGAGGACTCATCGACGTCTTTGTGAGATCTCCAGTGTCTCACCTCCCTGAAGGTCAGGTTCACAAACATGGGCAGTGTGCACTTGGAGAACGCGTTGTTCACATAAATCTGCTGGCCTGATGTGACCTTCCTTTTGACCCGCAGCAGCTGGTGTTTGAGGACCTGGCTGCACATCTTCCTGTCCCGGGGAATCAGCTCAATGTAGTTGTCTTCTTCGTGGATAAGGCACCTTAGTTTCTGCAGGATCCCATGTTTGTTGGGCAGTGTGGAGAGGACTATCCGTACGAAGCGGGGAAGGTGAGCTGGGAGCCACCAAAGCTTCCTGGCCTCGTCACTCTCTGAGAGCTGCTCTAGGGCGTCGAATATTATTACTAGAGGTCTCTGCAATGAAGACTCATTCAAAAGGTTTATAAATAAGTCACGGAGGTCGTGGATCTTCTTAGGGTAGCTTTGAACCAGACACCGGTAATTAATTGCCAATTGTTCACAAACACTGAGAAGGAGAGTCTTAAGGTCAGTACTCATGTCTGTGCTTCCTAGAAATCTCACAACTACTACTGGGTCAGATTCTGGTCCTGTGTCTTCATGTAGCCAGCCATAAGCCTAAAACATAAAGGTGGCATTTAGAATGGTAATATTTATTCACATGGTCATAGATAACAACACTTCTCTCCAGAGGTCAGACTTCTGGTAACCCTGACCAAGCAGGAAGTAGCCTCGAACTAGGAAATGGAAAAGCCCTCTGAGAAGGTCAAAGAACTGACACAAAGCTCATGCACTAAAATCCCTAGGTAAGACCCTCAGGATCACTCTACTAAAAGTAATAAAATAATGATAATAATATTTTTCAATCCCAAAGCAACATTTGGTTTATTTTCTAAAAGTTACAAAGTGTATCTGGTATGGTTAGTTTTTCATCGCTGAATCCCCATTTCCTGGCCTGGTTGTTGACACATAGTAGGTGCTTAGTATTCATTTAAAGACTAGATTAAGTAATCATTTACTCATTATATTGAGTTGAATAATTTCATTGATTGAGATCCCATGAAGGCCATATATGGCTGACCAAATTTCCAGTTAATTAGAATGCAATAAAAAATACTATACAAAAATGGTACTGAATGTAATCTTCCACGATTCAGAGACATTTTACTATATTGGGGTGCTATAGGGTCATCTTTATGATTATGTATCATTGTCATAAAAATCTATATAATGCTAGTTAAAAAGGTTTTGTCAAATTTTGTGCTTTATAGTAGACAGTTTACTATATACAAACAGGCAGTCATCAGTCTGCACGTTCTCTCTCTGCAGGGCACATGGGATTACAATATCATTTAACCAAAAAAAACAAACCAAGGCCCAGGCTGCATAAATGACTTGCTCAGAGTTAAATGGTTACCAAGAAATGAAGTTGGAGTAGAAGTCATATCTGACTTTCATTCTAGTGCTCGCTCTCTCTTTTTTTAATTGTGGAGTTAAAGAGATAACATATATGAGGGGGCTGCTAAGTTTAGTATTTTTCTGTCTGGAAAGGCAAGGACGAGAAGAGAGATGATCACGGTACAAAACGCTCCAAAGTGTATGTTTAGGGAGATAATGTCTTTCAGTAATCCTTGGAATTCACCAAGGATACTCCTTAGAAAAAGACATAAATATACATTAGGAAGTAAGTTTATGAAACTTGCTTCTTCAAGAGAGAGTTCAGGTTAAGGTTTGAATAGTTGAGGAAAGATTTATGGCTGTCAGTTTCAGAATGAGCTATTAAGGAAAATAAGCAATTTATGTTGTTTAGCCCCAACCTTTGAAGCTGTCTTGAAGGAAGCTAATTCTGCCATCCTACCACTGTCCTTTGGTGGCACATCAGAAACAGAGCACAACTGTTTGTCCCTACACAGACTGCTTAGGATGATCATAGGCATCGTCCTCTCTCCTCCCAATCACGTATTGCTGAACATGTGATATCTGTAGAGAGTAGCCCTCAGATCATGAGCTCCTGTCCGTGGAAATGTTGGGTACACACAAGATGTCTGTCTGCATCCTCAAGAGGGACATGAGGTTACAAGAGAGCACAGGTTGTTGTTGGTGGGGCAGATGCTCCCCAGGACAGAGACAAGTGGGGCACAGGCAGGGGACCTAGAAACAGGCGAGGCTCCTGGGGGACCAGAGTCCTGGCCTGTGAGTAGACGCACCGTGGTGGTTGGACAAAATATCCAGAAGAGTGAGAGCTTAGAAAGCCATTTCTCAAGTTGATCAACCCGACTGTCACCCCACTCTGCCCCACTGGGATTGCTTATCTAGACGAGCATATCAGCGCAGCCCACGTGATTCCTTACCTCCTGAGCTAGAGCATGTGGAGATGCATCAGTGCACATTTAACTTAGTCAAATTCAACAATACTTGCCCCTCCAACCACCTTCACCCTTCCCTCCTCCACAAGGGAAAAAGCCCTACAGAGAATGTGAAATGGCATACATGAATGTTTTCTCATTTGATTTCAGTTCCCATGTGCCTCTCATTGTGTTAGTATGTTGCTCACTTGGAATAATTCTAAAATTTGAAGATTCACATACAAATTAGTGTTCAAAGACACACACACATACGTTTATTTTGACACAACATGGCCCCTAAATGTAAGCCTGCCGCTTCATCTGGTGCAAAGAAAGAGCTATATCTTCTAACACTAGAAGAAAAGCCAGGAGCTGGGCATGGCATATTAAGAAATGGTAAACTGGCCTTCCCACGGACTTTTGGAGTAAGTTTGTGTGAGCTTACTTTGGAACCTAATCCCCACGTAAGGTGCAACACAATTGTCCCTGTTCTTATCCTCAAGATGACCTACTTGAGGCCGTGTAGCACAGGATAGATTACAAGAATGTACATGAAGTTAAAGAAAGCTCTGTTCTTGAGAGAGTAACCACAGGAAGAACAATATAGAGATTCTGAAGTAACACCAGGATAATAGAAACCATCAGATTTTGATATCAAGTGTAACATGAGGTTAAAAATGGAACTAGTGTAGTCCAGTTTAGACTGAGGTGCCAAGACAATAGATACCACATTCCAGAGTGAGGTTCCAGGCCATCATGCAGGACTTGCAAGGGACTTGTGTAAACCAGCTTTGCTACCTTTAGTGGACTATTCACTTCCAGCCTAAAAAAGAGATTCAAGAGGCTGAGAAAAAAGTTGGAGATTAGGGTGCTGTGGGTTGTGTCTATCACCACCCCACTCCCAAAGGGGAGGGCTGAGAGAGGTCCACCCCTCACTTCTAGCCTAGGGAAAGGTCTACAATGGACCATTTACAGGGTGTCCTGTAAGAGCTTGGGAGACAGGGTCATCTGTGTCTGATGACATCTGAGAAATATGGAGACTGACTGAGGCTGGTTAGCTGCTCTGATGGAGGAGTGACGGAGAGCTGCTGTATTGGAACTGGAGTTTCTTAGCGCAAAAAAAACACCTGAGTGTTTCCCACGTCCCAGATGTCGGCCACCCGCAAGAGTGAGCTGACAAAGGCTTTTGTTGGTTCTGTTTTTTCAATGTCCTAACGGAGTTTGCTGGGCTGTGGAGAGGATCTTGGCAGAAAGATACTAGAAGTGTGTTGCTGGATGTCTAGCAGCCAAGGAAGCGACCAGCTGGAAAAAAAGTGCATTCCCTGTGTCTAGGGAACTGTAGGTGAGAGACGCTCAGCGAGGGCAGGGGAGGTGGGAGGGGAAGGACCTCCAGGAAACCAGGAAAAGGCATCAGAAGAAACAGGAGGCACCTGCCTTAAACACCTGCCAAGACCAGAGAGTGCAGGGCCTGGTTCAGAACAATACTGGTCATGTAAGAACTTTCTGGCCACCTTACCTTTCCTACATCCCCTAAACCACAACCCTATAGGGGTCACAACCATATAGCGGTCATGTGGTTGGGTTTAGGAAATGAGGGGAAGGAGTGCTATGTGGAGAAAGCAAGGAGAAGATGGCTATGTCCCTACTTCCCACTGCAGATACCTTGCTTATGGTGGGCCTCAGCTGGGGGAGAGAAATGTAGACTGAAGCTTTAATTATCGTCTTAGACTGGACATATTTAATTGCTGAACTGAGACTGATTTAGTGTCCAGAAGTGACTGGATGGCTTGTCTCTGCTGAGACGGATGAGAAGAGTTGTGAGATCTGCCCTTGTTTCCATCCGAATAGGAACTAGCCCCACAACATGAGTTTGAACAATGACAGAAAAAATAAATATAGTTGTTCTATAATTGCACCCCATGAGTCTTATTCTTTCAGTATAACCGTTATACCAGCAAAAGAGAAACACTGAAGTAACCATTCCAAAAAGACTAATTATAATTCAGAAAGTAAACAGAGAAAATGGAAATCAATTTGATCCATTTATCTTTTCCCAAGAGTAAAAGTTTTTACAAATATACACATAAAAGAATAGGCTTTTACCTTCTTTGCTACTTCAGCGAGTAGAAGGGTCTTCCCAGTGCATGGTCCGCCATATATAATAAGAGGGTTGATGTGCCCGGTTTTACTTGGAAGAATGTATTTACGCACGATGTTTAGAGCTTCGCATTTGTACTCATAGAAGGAGGCATATGTTTTACACAATGACGAATGCTGAAGGATTTCATCATAGAGCGTATCAGTCTCAGTGTCAAAATTCTGTTGTACCGTTGCCTGAATTATGTCAATCATGTCCTCATAAAATTGTTTACCAAGTCCTTCTATGTAATGATTTTCTATTTCTTGGGAATAGCCTAGTTTCATGTCACAATGAGTAACAGATGTGTACACTCTCAGATTAGATGATGCAACAATAGTAGGAATAAATTCATCCCTGAGTTTTATCAGCTTCTCTTGGGCTTCTGGGTCCCGAATAATCCTTGGTTCTGTTCCAGTTATGTCCATGTATTTTCCCATCTCTGGGATTTTCACAAAACGCTCAATGTTAGCAATTTTTCTAATGTAGCACACACACTTCTTGAGGAATGCTGGAGTCTGCTTTCCTAGAGCGAAGTCAAATTCATCCTCTATAGCTGGAAGAAAATATGACAAGTTTATTGTCCAGAACAAAGAAGCAACATGCCCATACTCCCAGCACTTAACTCTCAGTCACTAGTGGTAGATGCTTTTGCTTATAGTGTGTAGAGGAGTTATCTACACAATTAATTTCTTAATTCCTTAATTTCCTGCTTGTCTTTTCCTAAGCAGCCTGCCACAGAACAATGGGTTTTAAGTAAAATTATTTAATTTCCTCCCCAATTGGAGGAAGAAGTTGAATGTAACACAAAAGAAAGCATACCAAGTTTATAGTTGATTCAAAGTTCCTGCTTTGCTTCCCTCTCAAACTTCAGTGGTTCTAAGAGTGAAGAGCAGGGACCAATTGGGGTCAGGAAAGAATGAGGAAGAGGGCAAAGGGCATATTGAGTTTACTGCTTCCTTGTCAGTCTCTCCTTTACAACGTGGCTTCACCATTTTGTTTGAGGTACATTGTACCCCATGTCGATATGTGTAAATATAATTATAAAAGCATACTTAAAACATAATCATCTTCTGATTATTGATCAATCTGAATTATCCATGTCACTATTAAATTCCATTATATCCATCAGAGCAGGTACAGAAAAATGACTTAGTATGTAACTGTACATCTTCTAAGGTAAACCATGTTATGGCTTATAGTACATGCATGCTGACATGCAAGTAAATATACATTATAAATCATTCGAGGCCCCATAAGAACATTTAAGACTGGATCAGTAGTAATAAAAACGTCACTGGCACATGATTTTAGGGAAGAAAAATAAAAAAAAAAAGAATGGAAGTGAATTTTAAGGCAAGCAGTCTTTTAAAATGGGCTGTCCTCCCTCCCTCCCTTCTTCCCCTCCCCGCCTGCCTTCCTTCATCCACTTGGTCTTCACTGAGTGCCTGCTATATGCCAGGCATGCTGCTAGTTGCTTAGGATACAATGGTGAGAGAAAACAGACAATGCTGAGAGAAAAAGCCATTATAGAGCTATGGTCCAGTGAAGGACGGCAGACATGAATCATAGAGACTCACAAATAAATGTATTATGATTGCTTTCAGTCCTGTGAAGGGGAATACCATGGTGCAATGATAGCAAACAATCGGGGGGGTCTAACCCACTTGGAGAGGTCAGCGAAGGGTCTCCTAAGGAGGTGGCTGCTGGGCTGGGATCTGATGGAAGCCTAAGGGGAGGATGTGAGGCTCTGAATACAGAGAACTGGGCTGGCCACAAACTGAAAACATTTCAATGTGCTAGCCACAACTCCAACATCAAGCAAAACCTAGAATATGCATGTATTCCATTAACTACTAAGGAAGGTGGGAGTTTTATTTTAAAATGGTGCCTTTTAGTGGAAGTCTTATGATAATATGTTTTCAGTAGTGATAAGCAATGGATCAAAATTTGTGACTCAAGTAAAAAAGATATGTTTATAGCCACCAATGTTGAGTGACCTGTGCCATCAGTATGTTTTACAAAGGGTTTTAATCAGGCAAGTTGGTTAAGGGGACCAGTTAAAGGAGCTTGTCCAACATATGTCTACTCTTTCTTTACAGAAGGGGAAGACCTTTTTATAATGTAGACAAGGGAAGATGCAAGAAATCTCGGCACTATGAGCTCCTGCAGAAAGCAGCCTTGGGCCCATATCTTTTCCAGCCATCTATGTAAAATGCTAGGGAGCACACTGGATTAGCCAGGTGCTATGTTCTGAGTATCATGAAGAAGGAAGTGGCCAAACTGCAGTATTTATACATAACAGATGATAAGCAGAGATGTGCACTGTCACCTCTGACTCCCAGAAAACAAGTCAACTGTGACCTAACTGACATTGTTGTCACCCGCATGGAAAGAGTGTGTCAATCAGGAGCATTGATCATAAATGCAGCATAAAAAGAGAGAGAGACAAACCAAGTTGGTAGAGCCCATCTAAGCTTGGCTCATGGGGACAAAAGAGGCTGTACATAAGAGTGCCTGGTTGATGGTATAGACTTAATAAATATTCCTGAATAAATGAGTCATCTGAGACTAAGCGACCTCTATAGAGCTATTTTTAGAAGCAAACTGCATCCTCATGATTTGGGGGGACTTTTATTAATAATTTCTGATATTTATTTGTCTATAAATATTATAAACTCCACCCTCCTTGCTAGATTACTATATTTGTTTTCCATCTTTGCATTCTCCTTAAAATCCTCAAGTTTAACCAGTCACGGCACCCAATGAAGATAACATTAGGAGGAGATTCCCCGCCCTGGCAACTATCATTCATGAGACATTAATCTCTCTACTATTTCCAAGACCAGTCAGTTGTGACATTCACAGTAGGGCCCCATTTTGGGGTCTAATTTATTTGTCTTCTTCTGGTATTTATAAAGGTGAAATTGGAAGTGTTGTGAAAAATTACTCTCAAGTATAAACAGTACACCTTTCCAGATTCTACCTAGTATTCTTATTTTCAAGATTTTTGAAAATATTAAAGTAATATACTATATCCATTTCAAAGAGTTGGCACTTCTCCAGCAATTTCCATTGTGCAGACATGGTCTTAAAATGAGTTTGAAATGTAAAATAAATAAAATTACAATGAGCATGCGTAGCTTTAAAAGATGTAACCCCAAGTAGAAAACAGTCTACTTGTAGTAGTTCATACTACTAGTATGAAATTATAAGTCCTCATATGGCTATGGACAGAGTTCTTTAGCTTGGAGGACGTGTTTGTGATGAAATATTTGAATACTTGAGCTGTATGATTCCAAATGAGAGGATGCCTTCCCCCAACTGGTGTCTCTTACGTCAAGAATAGGAAAGCTGGGCCCGCCCTGTGGCTTAGCGGTTAAGTGCGTATGCTCTGCTACTGGTGGCCCGGGTTCGGATCCCGGGCGCGCACCAACGCACCACTTCTCTGGCCATGCTGAGGCCGCATCCCACATACAGCAACTAGAAGGATGTGCAACTATGACATACAACTATCTACTGGGGCTTTGGGGGAAAAAAAAAAGGAGGAGGATTGGCAATAGATGTTAGCTCAGAGCCGGTCTTCCTCAGCAAAAAGAAGAGGATTGGCATGGATGTTAGCTCAGGGCTGATCTTCCTCACAAAAAAAAAAAAAAAAAAAGAATAGGAAAGCTTTTGCTCTGGGCATTTTTTTCTAACATAGCACGTGTCTAGGAACAGGGTGGTTTTGCCTTTGATAAAGATGAAGAACCAAAGCCTCGAAATGGACCTAAAAGATCCCAAAGCAACAAGTCTATTTGTTAATCTGTATATTCTAAAGATATTACTTATTCCTGCCAGTTTTATTATTTTCAGGGAGACCTAAACTAGTACCTAATTTTTGACAGCTTCCAGAGAATGAATTTGTCAAAATTATTTATAATTTCTCTGAGCTGGAAATACACGTATCCAGGGAGAATGGTATCAAGTGCCTTTTAGGTTTTCACAAATGCTTTGCCACGCCATTCACAAAACCAGTCTGAATACGAAACTATTATTGTTTTTTCCTCAATAATTCTTCACTATCAACTTTCAGAATAAATGCTATATATCTGATTACTTTTACTCGTAGTATTTGTCCCCGGGAAGCTCTGACTGACACATTCCTTCAGATCTGTGGTTTCCTGTGCAACTTCTGAAAATCAAGCTCTTCTCCACTGCTGAGGAATGCTGAGAAGCCAGCCTCTGCCTGGCAGCCGAGGAGCTTTTCATTTTACGGCTCGCTTAGATCCTGCCACTCCCCTCCTTCATAACCTTTGATGGCTTCCCATCTTACCCAGAATAAAACATAAGCTTCTTATTTTGGCCTGTGCCCACCTTCTGACTTCATCTCTCCCTCCCCGACCTTGCCGCCTTTGCCTTCTTCCTGCTCCTGGAACTTGCTACGCACATTCCTGCCTCAGGGATCTTGAACCTGGTAATCCCTCTGCCTGGAATTTTCTGCCTTAGATACGGCTCTGATTGCTTCGGTCATTCA
This sequence comes from Diceros bicornis minor, assembly GCF_020826845.1. Classification (NCBI taxonomy): domain Eukaryota; kingdom Metazoa; phylum Chordata; class Mammalia; order Perissodactyla; family Rhinocerotidae; genus Diceros; species Diceros bicornis. Next base: position 30,821,367 of record NC_080747.1, on the reverse strand, counting down.
GCTCAAAAGCCATCTCCTTATTGCCCACCCCATCTAAATCCGGACCCCCACATCCTTCATCAGTCCCTCTTATCCTAGTACGGTCTTAGTTTTATTCATAGCAATTATCTTTCTGAAATGATCTTGTTCATTTATTTGATTACTTACCTATCATTTATTTTCCCCACTAAAAAATAAGTTCCAAGAGAGCAGAGACCTTGCCTTCTCATTCATTGTTGTATCCCTAGTACGTGGCACATAGCAGGTACTCGATAAATGTTTGCTAAATGAGGGAATGAATGAATGAATGAATAAACAGCTCAACTGAGAAACACTGGCAGAGTCTGGTCTATTATATCCAGCCTCCTCTGACTTCTTTTAAAATCACATTTTCTGGAGAAGTCCCCAAGGTAAGTAAAGGCTTATCTATGAGTTAAAACAAAAGAACACTTGCCTCTCCAAGAGATGGAAACATTTAGAAAAATTAGATTTCACCAGGCAGTAAATGAAATTATATTTGCAGAGCCATAAAAGGGAAGCAGTGAATGCATCTATTATTCATCTATTCCTTAATTTACTCAGGATGTGTAAAAATTACCTGAGAACAGGTACCTCTTAGCTTGGTTGTGTTTCATTTTCCCCTTTTCATGTAACAGTTTTACAGCAGCCTTAAATATTTTCTTGATCTCATCAGATATCTCTTGCCAGGTCTTCTCATTCTCAGCATTGGCAGAAGGCTGCATCTATGGAAATGTAAAAGTGAGTTATCAGGAGCCAGCCCTCATGGCCTAGTGGTTAAAGTTTGGTGTGCTCTGCTTCAGCGGCCCAGATTTGGTTCCCGGGCACAGAACCACACCACTCGTCTGTCAGTGGCCATGCTGTGGTGGTAGCTCACATAGAAGAACTAGAAGAACCTACAATTAGAGTATACAACTATGTAGTGGGGCTTTGGGGAGGGGTGAAAAAGAGGAAGATTGGCAACAGATGTTAGCTCAGGGAGAATCTTTAAAAAAAAAAGTGAGTTAGTCTTAAAATCATCAAAGAAAAATCCACATTTAAGAGCAAGAGAACTATTATTATTTGAAGGTCTACCATGTGCCAATACTGTGATAGGTGCTTAACAGAGAGTATCTCATTTAATCCCCCCAATGACCCTGAAAGTTATGTGAAGTTAGTTACATAAGGGTGTGAATCCAGACAGGATTTGTGTGTTGGGCTTTCTTGTTATACCACGTATTTGCCTCTTGAGTTTTGATACAAATGTCATAACAAAATCATCTCTTCAATATCCTCTAAAGAGGAGTTAAAGTTAAAAGGGAAGTGCTCATATGTTATAATTTAATTGTCTTTAGTTGTTTCTTCTTCATTTGTTTTTGTGATAGAAAGATTGCCTATCAAGAAAGCAACATTTATTCTCTTGATGATAATCTTATTCATACATTCATTTATTTAACAACGATTTATGCAGAAATATCATTTTGGGTTTAAAGAATAACTTAAATTTCATAGAATCAAATGAAGAAGGAACAACTAAAGCCAGTTAAATCGTAACATATGAGCAAGTGCTCCCAAACCATTGTGTAATCCTGGTTTTCTAGAGGTAACATGTTTTTTAATAGCTACATTTACTCCTGGCATATTTAACTGGGGAATGGTTTGAGTTTACCCCAATATTCCTCTCCATAGAAGCAATATTCTTGCAGCTAAGTACTTTGAATAATGCATATGAAGGGGAAGAAGAAAAATCAAGGATTCTGACATGATTTCATATTGCATGAAGAAAATGCTTTATGTTAAATATCAGAGTGACAAATATACAATGTCCTTAAATGAAGAACTGTCACTAACCCAGGGCTCTCCTCCTCTTGGAACTGCCTGGGTGCTGAATGTATCAAGGTTTTTTCCTTTGGAAGACAAGATGGATATCTATGCCTTTTTTTCAATCTCTCTAAAAATTCTATGCAATGAATAGGCCCACTTATTTTCTCTTCCTCCTCCATTCAGTTTCAGGGGACATATAACAGACACATTTGGGAACCAAACTGGAGAGGAGACAACGATAATGTTTCCATCATACTCATGCAGAATCAACCTCACTTCAAGATTCTACATAAGATACAAGAATATAAATTAACTATGTATAAAATGTTAAAGGAAAAATATTGAATTAAAAAATGAGAGATTTGGGGCCAGCCTGGTGGCACAGTGGTTAAGTTTACACACTCTGCTTCGACGGCCCAGGGTTCGCAGGTTCAGATCCTGGGCACGGACCTATAAGCCCCTTATCAAGCCATGCCGTGGCGGTGTCGCACATATAATGTAGAAGAAGATGGGCACAGATGTTAGCTCAGGGCTAATCTTCCTCAGCAAAAAGAGGAAGATTGGCAATGGATGTTAGCACAGGGCCAATCTTCCTCACCAAAAAAAAAATTAAAAAAAAATGAGAGATTATAAAAAATAGCTAGGCAAGTTTTAAAAAGAACCTCCCCACAAAAAAAAACCTTTCACATATTAAAAATATAACTGTTGAATTTTAAAACTTAATGTATGAACAGACAAGACACAGCTGAAGAAAAATATTGGTGAACTGGAAAAAAGATCTAAAGTAATCTTCTGGAAAGCAGTATGGAGAGATAAGGAAATTGATAATGTGAAAGAGAATTAAGAGACATGGAGGATAGACTCAGATGGTCCAATGTAAATCTAATTACAGAGTAAAAAGGAAAGAACATAGGAATAGAGGAGAGACATTTGATCACATGATGGGCTGAAAATTTTCCAGAACAGAGAGAATACATGAATTCACAAATATAGGAAGCATGACATATACCAATCAGAATAAATACATAGACACATTATAGCAAAATGGGAAAAAGAAGAATATTTTCAGATAAACAGAGAGAGTTGATCACTAGTAGACCTTCATTAGTTGACCTTCCAAAAGATATACTTCAGGAAGAAGGAAGTGACCCCAGGAAGAAAGTCTGAGATGCTAAAAGGAAAGGTGAGTCAAAAAAATGGAAGGTCTCTTAGCTTTGGATTTTGTTGTTAAAAGGAAATTTAGGGTCCAGGGCAGAATAACTTTCTGTCTTCCGTGCCTTCTGTGGAGAAAACCACCCCTGGATGACATAAACAGTTGAAGATCATGAACAGATACATACTTTGGAGAGAAAGGTAACTTACTGTATTTTTATTGCTTTTCAGCATTTCCGATTTGGGTCTGAGGTAATACGCTGCTGGCACTGAGTTCTCATCGCGACAGTACCACTCTTCCAGTAACTTCGTCTCTAGCTTCGCCTCTATGGCAGCATCCAAAATCATTTCAAACTCTGAGGCTTCAACTTCTCCGGGGATTCGGATGTTCCCGTATTTTTCACCTAATAGTCCCTGTGTATCAACAAGAAAGTTCAGTTTAGTGTATCACCAAGAAAGTTCAGTTTAGTATTCACATCATGTGGCTACTCAATAAATATTAATAAATAGATAACAAGATACATTGTTCCATCAGTTTTCTTTTTTAATCACAGTGGATACTTTTTTCCCATGGATTATTTCATAAGTAAAATTAGACCAATTATATTTTAATTATAGTAAATTCACCAACTGAGAATTGAGATTGCATATCATATCAGACAAATTCAAAATACAGAATTTTGTAGCAAATTTATTTTCCCAAAGTTTACATAATGCAACAAAAGTTGTTCTACTCCGAGATTTTTTGTTTGTTTGTGACAAAGAAAAGTGACATGCTGGACCCTATGAAATAACAAACGTAAACTCTCAAACAAAAGAATTGCTTTGTAAATAATTAATAGTATGATTCTAAGATTTGCACAGATTCCAGATTTGCACAGCTACAAATGAAAGAAGTACGAAATCACTGATTGTGATGCTACTTGTCAACTCCACTGGAAACTGAAAAAAATTCCAAATATAAACAAGATATTATTTTCTCCCTATTGAATTGGCAAATAAAAACATGTGCTCAGTGTGATGTGAAGGTGAGAAAATACCCACATAGCACTGACGGGTGTGTCAACTGATCTCATATTTCTTTGAAGGGTATTCTGGCAATATGTATTAAAAGCCTTAAAAAATCTACATAACTTTTGACTTGGCAATTTTTCTTCTGGGAATGTGTCTTTAGAACATAATTAAGCATGCACATAAAGACCAACCAGAATATTTATACTGAGCCTGTTTTAACAGGCTAAGTTATAAAAGTGTTAAAACAGTGTTTTAGGTATAACAACCTAAGTGCCCAGCAGAGGGGAACATTTAAATACATTACGGTACCTCTGTTCAAAGGACGTACCAAATCATGTGCTAGAACTGTACTGACATAGAAGGATGTTTATAAAATACTATTAAGTGAAATGGTAACAAAACAGCATGCATAAGATGATTCAATTTCCATATATATATGAGAGAGAATATCGTGTATGTACATACATAAGCATACATATACACATAAGAGAGATTCTATAAGAATATGCAGCAAGGTTATCCATGGTTATCTTTGAGTGGGTGGTTTTAAATTTACTTAACTTGTTTTATGAATTTATTGCTTTTTTATTAAAAATCTTTTTTTTTGTAATACATATGTATTATTTATTTATTTATTTATTTTTGAGGAAGCTCGGCCCTGAGCTAACATCTGCCAATCCTCTTCTTTTTTTTTTTTTTTTTGAGGAAGACTGGCCCTGGGCTAACATCTGTGCCCATCTTCCTCCACTTTATATGGGACGCCGCCACAGCATGGCTTGACAAGCGGTGCGTCAGTGGGCGCCCAGGATCCAAACCGGCGAACCCCAGGACGCCACAGTGGAGCGCGTGCCCTTAACCGCTTGCGCCACCGGGCCGGCCCCACATACGTATTATTTTGTAGTGAGAAAAACAACAGGTATTTAAAAATTTTAAACCTAGTGATGCTGTCTATACTCCTTTGTGGAACAACACTTTCAAAGTTTCTCTAAATGCTTGCTTAAGCTCGTGGTTGTTTTTAAAAGTGTGGTCCCGGAACCAGCAGCATCAGCAACCTCTGGGAATTTGTTAGGCATGCAAATTCTCAGGCCCCATCCCAAACCTACTGAACCAGAAACTCTGGGGATAGGGCTGAGCAATCTGTGTTTTAGCAAGCTCTCCAGGTGCCTGAACCACTGGTTTAAGATAACAAAAATATTAGATTATATAGCACTGGGCATTTCAATTAATCTTCAGTGTCTTATCTGGTAGAAACAGGAAGGAACATTAAAGGTACTCTAACATAAATCTATACTATCTAAGGCAAGTTTGTCTGCTTTATAGTATCCATGGGAACATTTCTGTTTAATCTGTGGGCATCTTTATCCTTTCCTCCTATTGACTAGCACCTTTACCATAAATTTCAAGCTTTGTTTATCCAAGGAATGTGACTGGAATATGAACAGCAGTGTGGCTTCCTTGAGGTCCTTCTTACTATCTCTCCTGCCCATCACTGCAATACCCACAGTGTTCTTTTCATCTCATACAGGCAGGTGAGAGAATTAAAGTCCTGGGTAGATCTGTGTCCAAAATAAATTGATGACCTAAATTTTATTACAAGATGGTATGCCCATGAGGGCAGAGGCCAGAGCTGTTGAGTCCTAGCACATAGAAAATATTAAGAAGCATGTTTGTTGAATAAATGAACAAAACAAGACAGAGAAAGAAATCCTTAGAGTTTGTTCTGTTCTTGGCTGAGGCTTCTTGTCTTCAATATTTCAGCTCTCAACAGGTAGAGTAACAATGTGGGAAGGCATCAGTTTTGTCAGCAACCTTAATTTCAGCCCGTAGTCTTATAGCAACTACTGTCTAAATACATCCCCAGTTGGGCCATGATCTCTCTATCTCCTTGGGACATAATCCATCACATCTATCTGGCTTACTGAAGGTGACTGTGGCTAACTGAACTCACTGTTTCAAGCTCAGGTCTCTCCAATACTAGCCTCAAAGACCAGGCAGGGAGGGAGAGACAACCTGATTGTTCTCTTTGGCTGCATGAGTCCCTTTGGAAGAGGCTTGAATGGACAGACTCCACATTATTGGTCTCCATTATTTCAGCATGGTAAATGAGGGTTTATTGAGGGTTCTTTTGAGATAAGAGTGTTCTAGCTGCAACTCAATGTATCAGCCTGAAGGCCAATTAAGAACACTTCTATTTTAATCTGCATTTGCTTTGGGCCATTCTTGGCAATGGGCTGTATGCAACAAAAATAATGTTGTTTCAAGTTGTTCCTTACTTTTAATGGCTCCTCTTGTAAAATCTCTTATGTTAAACTTGGGTAAATGAGCAGGCAACCTCTCATTCTACCACAGATACAGAGGGAGATGATCTTTTTTAGGGTAGCCAGGCTGATAATTATCCTATTCCTCTTGGCTAATTCTGGATAAGAATAATTAGCATCCTCATTCAGGGCTGTCTGTCATGAAGAGTGAGGTTTTAGTGCTGGGATGAGCCATCCAGCAAACCCATATGAGCAAGGGAGGGGATAAGAGGACTTCTAAGCAGTAGCCACCGGACGAGTCCAAAGAAGCAGACCGTGGAGTCTGGCCATGGGTAGAGGACCTGGTGGATAGGTGGAACATTAAATATGGGATGGACAATTCTTTATCTAGCAGCCAATGAAGCCCAGGAATATCATGGACCTAGCTACCAAGATCCAGGGCAAGACCAGCTGGATTTGAGACATGAAGCAAGAAAGAGGACAAAAATAGTGACTAGTGAAACAAGATCGTGTCCCAGGGCAGGACCATCTTCACTGCCCTAGCAATTAACTAAAGCTGGCCCCAGAGTCTAGGGCAGGGTCAAATCTGGATAAGTTTCTAAAATGTGCGCCACGGATTACCTGTACTTAGATCACCCAGAGTTCTTGTTAAAATAGAGGTCACTAAGATCCCTTGTCAGACCTTAGAACACTGTGGTTGGGGAGCCCAGGAATCTGCATTTTAAAATGGGGTTATAAATGAACCTAAAATTTGAGAACCACTGCCGTGGGCAGTGCATTTGTGGTCTCATGAGTAATGGGCAGCAAGCACCTAAGGGGCAAGATGGGGAACACAGCACATTGCTACAAAAATCAAAGGCTATTTAAAAGTAATTATTTAAGTTGAACAGCTGCCACCAAATACTATAATTATTTGATCAATATAGTAAGGCAAAATGTTCCTTGGAGTAGAGATTACTAAAGAAGAAAAAATATCCTGATCCAATTCAAATAAATATATATCGAGCGTCTACTATATATAAAGTGGTAATATAGAACTTCAGAAAAGTAATAATGTGCTATAGGCTTAAAGTTACTTATTGGATTTTCTCCCCAGGTCTTCTACTTCTCTCTATTGATTCTTCCTGTAGCTGGAATGCTCATAAATCATGAAGCAGTTACTTTTCAGGCGTCTAAGACAGGATCCTGCCTCAGTCTTATCTTGCTATTTGAGAAATAGCAAACAGAGAAATAGCAAAAGAGAAGTTTGCTACCATATTTTTTCAGGAAGACATTTTGGGTTCTATGTGGTTACAGTTCTAAGGTAACACACAAAGCACGCCTATATCTACCAGGGCCGGAGATAGTCAATTCAGAGAAAGATTCAGTCCACCTAAGTTGCCAAGTCCAGCTCCTACGGTTAATGGCTCAGAGCAGGGGTAGAGATGGAGGACTAAGTCTAACAGACTAGCAGTAAGGGTTGAAGTGGCAAGATGGAGTCCAGTCTGGGTTTCTAATCAGCCTATTCCTTGGCTCTGTAGCCATGGGGAGTATCCATGAATGACCTTGGGGCAGCTACAGAAACTATGAGCAAGAAGGCATCCTTCTCTGTTCACTGGCAATAGAACATTCACTCCCACCACTGAAGGAGAAACAGATTTCCCTCGTCCTTCTGACCCCAATGCTTAAGAAGCTCATTTTTTGCTTAGTTAAACCAACTTTTCTAGCTTGCAGGAGAAATTTGGTGGAGAGTTGAGGCACTACATTCAATTTCGCATTGAGGGCCATGTGTATTAGTTATACCATTGATCAATCTGCCTGTGTGACCCTGTATAGAAGAAATGCACATGTCTGAAATAATTTTCAACTTTTTATCGAATTGTTTAAGCACTTTGTCAATACACATATGAACATAAACATATGGGATTTCACCTGTCTGTAGAAGTCCATGATCACCTCTCATACCCACCTGATCAAATGTGAGAACATATTTAAATTGGCCCATTCTTGAACACTGAAGATACGTTATGTTAGGCAAGAAGCAACAATCTAATTTAGTGCTCAAACACAATCGGGAAGTTAAGTCCAAATGATTGAAAAGTCTAAGAAAATTTTCTAATATTTTTAAATGTAGTTTCCGCATGTAAAATTCTACCATAAGAAAGACTTCCAGACGCTTTGGAACTAGATAGTGGGCAGTAGTACAACACAGTAAATATACTAAATGCCACTAAATTGTTCACTGTAAAATGCTTAAATTTTATGTTATGTGAATTTCACCTCAATTAGAAAGAAATACTTTATGAACTACTGAGTTCCTTATAGCTGGGAACTTAAATGTAAAAGGACTCTCTTTTTGTATCACTCTTTGCTTCTTTATATGCTGATATAGACAGATCTAAGCCACTGCTTTCAAAGGCTTAGAGATACCATCTTCTTTCCCCTCAATTGATTTTTCTTTTCCATTGGGCAAACATTGATCCCCCACCCCCTGCTCTTTATGTGCAGTTAGTTCTGCCTGGGCTTGCAATTGAGAATCTTTGGCATCTGAGTCTGGTGGTATGTAGCTTTTATTGTAGCAAACAGAACAGAGGGACTGAAGTATTCTCGAAGGTGTTGGAGAGCTCAGGATGTCTTTGCCTTTCCTCTGCTGTGGGACCTCAGGAAAGACAGGCGAGGGCAGAGTCTTTCTGGGGTTACGGATGCCGTGCTTTGTAGGCAGGTGGGCAAGTGCTCCCTGGGCTGCTGTTTATGAGCCATCACTCATGGGGGCAGCTGGAAGGGAAAAAAAACATTCCAGCCCCACAACTGGTGCTATAACAAGCTGAAGCAAATACTCTGTAAATGCCCTATTCGCCCCAACCCAGTCACTAATGCAAGGCAGGCGGGACCATTCCTTCCTTTCTATAAGCTTCTCTTTTACTTATTAAAATAAAATCTACATTTACACAGACAATTTTCCCTCATACATGATCTCATTTAAGATTCATGATTCTGTGAAAGAGGGGGAGTTGCAGAAGAGGACACCAAGTCTCACCGACTTCAACTGGCTTGCTCAAGACCATACTCTAAGAAGACACAGTAGTACCAGCACTTGAATACGGGGCTTTTAATTCAATAACCTCATTCTTTCCACTTCATCAAGTTATTGTGCTACGCTCCCTCCTGAGAGTGCCTTCAAGTGGCTTATTTGTTTGTGACGGCTCTTCTAGCCAGCGCCCTTGGCAGGGCCAGCATGTATGGCTGCACAGGCTATGCACTGCACACCTCCAGGGGGCACTGTTCACAAGGATTGCAGCATGCTCAGTGTTATGGCCCTGGGTGTTGGCACTCTTTTTATCTGACTTACTGTTGGATAGAGGAACAAAGATGGTTGTGATGTATTCCTGGAGCTCACAGCCAACCTTCATAGTCAGAGCTCTGTTGTAGACTGAAGACGAACTGAACCACACCAAAGAATCAGCTGCACCCGCTTCACACAATTCTCAATATTTTTTCATGTCAACAAGCACCTTCAAACCTGACTTTTACATTTCTTAATATAAACATAATGTAAGGTACTTTATTTAGAAGTGAATTGCAACTCTATTCAAACTTTAAGTTTCATGTGTCACAAGAAGCAAGAATAAATAGAGAAAAGGGGATGTGATGGTTAATTTTATGCCAACTTGACTGGTCCATGGGGTGTCCAATATTTGGCTAAACATTATTTCTGGGTGTGTCTGTGAGGGTGTTTCTGGATGAGATTAGCATTTGAACTGGCAGGCTGAGTAAAGCAGAGTGCCTTCTTCAATGTGCCTATACAGCATCCAATCCACTGAGGGCGTGAACAGAACAAAAAGGTGGAGGAAGGGGAAATTCACTCTCTCAGCCTGACTGATGAGCTGGGACATTGGTCTTTTCCTGCATTTAGACTGGGACTTACACCATTAGTGCTGCTAGGTCTCAGGCCTTTAGACTCAGGCTGGAACTCCACCGCTGGCTTTCCTGGGTCTCCAGCTTGCAGAAGGCAGATCATGGGACTTCTGGGCCTCCATAATCAGATGAGCTAATTCCTTATAATAAATCTTTATATATATAATCTTCTTTATATATATATCACCTCCTTATATATATAATCTCCCATTGGTTCTGTTTCTCTGGAGAACCATGATTAATACAGCAGATGATAGGAAAAAAAATTCAAAAATAATAATGACAAGATAACTAAAACTATCTATTAGAACTAACTAATGCCCACACTAAAGACAACCTTGAGAAAATCTTTAAGAAGAGTCATATCTTTGGTACCAACTGACATAACGGTAATACCTTTAGAAAATGATTTCTCTCTCAATCATCAGAGATACACTCATGCACGTAGGGTTGCCAAGAATGAATATTAGCAGATATATTTAGCACATACAATTTAATATTTTTCATTTCAAAGCACTCAATTATCCAGATATCCATGATGGAACTGACAGTATATAATGATTAGATATTTACCGGCATCTGTCTATGGGCAAAAAATATCTATCTCCCGCAATTTGTACATGGTGAGTCTGTGTTTCACATACTGCAAACATGAGTTTCTGAAATAGGATATAGAAAGAGATACATTCATGCTCACAAATAATCTACAGATAAATAAAGAATATTCTGAGGTTAGGAAAAGGCAAGATGCTAGGCGTGACCTTAGCAAGTCACTTCACCTCTTTGAGCCTCAGCTTTCACAGATGTAAATGGAGATAATTCTTTAGCCTTGCACATTTATCCGGCCACACACCTACTCTGCTTTACTGTGGGAATCAAATATTACTACAGGTGAAAGCACTTTGTGAAATGTGAAGCACTTGGCAATATATACGGCATCACTACTTTACTCACACGTAGTTTAAGGAGAAACATACATACTCAGGACACTCAAACATACATCCCATAATAGCAATAAATACTGAGAAGTACAGCTGGATAGATAGATAAGGGGATGAAATATCTCCTGATTAAAAAAAGAGAAGCAGAAGATAGAAAGGAGGAAAAGAGTGGGTAGGTAGTTGCCTACAGGTGGTAGGAAGGTGAAAAAATGTAAGGGCAGATAAGGGCAAACTCCTCCACTCTCCAGGGGTGGAGACAAAGAGGCTTAAAAGAATTATGCTGGGTTAACTGCATTAGCCAGCTGGAACAACAGCAACAGATGTATGGCGTTAACCTTTACAGGGAACACAGGCAATACCCTAGCGGCAGCTGACAACCCACATGTAAAATAGAAGTTTTAAAAAATGAATTTGTACTATTAATGGTGTGCTAATAACCATGTTTGCAGGAATCGAGTTATTTAAATTCAACTCTTCTAAAACAGAAGACCAGCATTACTATGGATTGAATTGTGTCCCCCCCAAATTCCTATGTTGAAGCCCTACCCCGTATGTGACTGTATTGAAGATACTTTAAGAAGGTGATTAAGGTTAAATGAGGTCGTAGGGTGGAGCCTTGAGCCAGCAGAACTGGTGCCCTTATAAGAAGAGATGCCAGAGCTCTCTTTGCCATATGAGGACACAGTGAGAAAGCAGCTGTCTTCAAGCCAGAGGAGAGTCCTCACTAGAACCCGACCGTGCTGGCACCCTGACCTTGGACTTCCAGACTCCAGAACTGTGAGAAAATAAGTTTCTGTGGTTTAAGCCACCCAGACTGTAGAATTTTGTTATGGCAGCTTGAGCTGACTAATACAAGCATAAAGATGAACAAAAGAAGCAGACTTTCTCAACATAAGATCTGGTATCTTTGGCAACTCATCATAAAATGTATTGAGAAGGTAAAGTCATAAATTAAACAACTTAGCAGTTTCATTTTTTTTTTTTTTTGTGAGGAAGAACAGTTCTGAGCTAACATCCATGCCAGTCCTCCTCTTTTTGCTGAGGAAGACTGGCCCTGAGCTAACATCTGTGCCCATCTTCCTCCCCTTTATATGAGACGCCACCACAGCATGGCCTGACAAGCAGTGCATTGGTGTGCACCCGGGATCCGAACCCGGGCCGCCAGCAGCAGAACGCGCGCCCCTAACTGCTACGCCACGGGGCCAGCCCCACCAATTTCATTTAATATACAGCAGAATAACTAGTTTCTTTAAGAGTCTCAGCTTTCTCATAATCAAATTATAATTTTACCTTTTTGTCTTAAAAATGATATTCATGGTTATTAAATTTACATACTGAAACCCACTGCTGAACTTAACTTACATCAATAATAATTACTTATATCAATAATAATTCTGCTACTTTTTACTTATTGCAATGTGCTTTTGTCTGCAAGGAAGCTTCATTACCTGGAAAATACTGAACACAACTATTATTCTCTAGAAACATCAGAACAAAGGAAGCAACCATAAGGTGAAAGGACTGAGTACAAGAACCACAGGGAATGGAACCATTCTGGAGTTTGCAGTTAATTTGCATCAGTTCCAAAGTACAGATTATAACCCTAACCCCAACCAAGTGCCTTACAAAACCGAGAACTGAGAAATGTAAGGATTACTGGAATTCTAAAATGCTAAAAAAAGAATTCATTGAGAAAGTGAATACAAAAGAACAGGGTTTTTTTTTTTTGGGTGGGAGAGTAGTGGGGAGAGAGTTTTGGACATATTAGAAGTGAGATGGCTTTATTCAAGTGGTGCTGTCCCAGCAACAATTAGAAATATGGATCAAAAGAGGTCAAAAGAATAATGTGGCTGGAAAAGTAGTCCTGGAAGTCATCATGCACTCATTAAACAAATATTGAGCATTTAATTTGCAGGGTGACCAATCATTTCGGTTTGGTCAGGACTGTCCCAGTTTGAGCCCTGAAAGCCCCAGGAACTCTCTCATTCCCAGGCAAGTCCGTACGATTGGTGACGCTAACAAGACTGTCATGGTCCCTGCTCCTTTTGAGCTTTCATTCTCAGGAGAGCCGTCAGATATCTGTATTAGATAGTTCAAGGGGGAATTACAGAGCGGAAAGAGAGCAGGGCTGAGGACCACCAACCTTCATGTGGATAGAGAGGCAGGAGGAGGAAGTAGAATAATGTCATAGAAGTCCAGTGAGAAGAGAATGATAATATGCAAAACATTTACCCAGAGCTCTTGTAAAGCAATGGAAAAATGGACAATGGTATGAACAGGTAATGCACAGAAGCAAAAAAAACAAATGCCAGTAAGCATGAAATATAATGCTCAACTCGATTAATCATAGAACTGCAAATGAAAATACATGTGGTAAGATCTTTTTGCTTATAGAACTGATAGAGGAAAATAATAATACCTATTGGTGTCTAGACAACAAAGAAATGGGCTCTAGGACACAGAGTACTAACAAAAATGGGCATAACTTGCTGAGAATGTAGTTTGGCATTAGGTATAAAACGCCACTTGTAGAAATCCAACCTACTCTTTGCATAAAGATTTGTATACAGAGAAGTTCAATAATTTTTAGCCTATATCTTGGCCGTATTCTCTAAGAGAATTTTAATTTACTAGTGTTAATATAAACAAGAAAACTGAAAGTAAAATTCCCCACCATAATTACTAATTCACAAAATGTGTGGGACAGAATTCTGCTCAAGTTTCCATTTTTCTGACTCAGAGAAATTAAAAAATAGAGAAACTTACAAAGCCTAAAATAAACAACTACGTCCCCATAGCCCAGCTTGACAACTCAACATTTGGTCATATTTTCAAGTGATTTTTAAAAAATTAATAGACTATTTTTTAGAACAGTTTTAGACTTACAGAAAAACCAAGCAGATAGTACTGAAAGTTCCCACTTACCACCTCCCTCCACCAATTTTCCCTGTTTTTAACATCTTACATTAGTCTGGTACATTTGTTAGAATTATTGAACCAATACTGGCACATTTTTATGAGCTACAGCCTGTAGTTTATTCAGATTTCCTTAGTTTTTAATGTCCTTTTCCTGTTCCAGAATCCCACACAGGATCCCACGGTACATTTAGTTGTCATATCTCTTTAGGCTCCTCTTGGCTGTGATATTTTCTCAGGTTTTCTTTGTTTTTGATTACCTTGACCGTTTTGAGGAGTAGTGGTCATGTATTTTGTAGGATGCCCCTCTATTGAAATTTGCCTAATATTTTTCTCTAATAATGAGAAAAATATTAGGCATTAACTGGAGTTAAGAGTTTTTGGGAGAAGATCACAGAGGTAAAGTGCCATTTTCATCATTTCAAGGGTACTTACTATCAACATAATTTATTGACCTTAATCACTTGGGTGAGGTAGTATTTGTTGGGTTTCTCCACTGTAAAGTTACTCCTCCCACCCCCCATTTTCATACTGTACTTAGAAGGAAGTCACTATACGGAGCCCACACTTAGGGGTGGGAGTTATGTTCCCCTCCTTTAGGGTGGAGCATCTATATAATTTACATAATCTACATAATTTGGAATTATTTTGCACAGGACATTTGTCTCTTCTCCCTTGTTTATTAATTTATTCAATCATTTATATCAGTAGTGACTCATGGATATTTACTTTATATTTTGGGTTACAATCCAATGTTACTTTATTTTTTTGCTCAAATTATTCTAGCTTTGGTCACTGGAAGCTTTTTCATTTGGCTCCTAGGTCCCTCTGGCATACCCCCATCATTGTAGCAATTTGTTTTTTTAAAGAACTATTATCTTTCTGGCACTATAAGGTGCTCCAGGCTCATCTTGTGTATTTCTTGTTCCAATCCCAGAACTGCCATTTCTCCAAGGAGCCCTTGTTGCTTTTATGGGAGAATGGTATTAGAAACCAAGATCTGGGTACTAAATGTGCTTGTTGCTACTGCAATATCATTTGTTTTAGGCCCTCTCAGCTGACAGCAAAGAATTATATGTGCATATACCAACCTGTGTATATACTCATATCTATAAGTATTTCCATAGGTAACCATCTGTGCTCTATATTAAGTTATGTTCTTTAAAAAAATTTTTTTATTGAGGTATAATTAATATAACATATTAGTTTCAGGTGTATAATGTAATGATCTTTATTAATCTTAAACTTGATCTATATTAAGTTTAACATGAATTGTCCTTTAACTCCACACACGAATGTCTCCAACTCTAACCCACTACAACATGGATCATTCTGGCCTCCTTCTTTGCCGTACATTTTGACTCCCACTATGAGAAACCTGGACCCCACCATCTGCCATTCATTTCCTTAATTGTTCAGTTCCAGCATACATGTATAGCAGTATCAGAATTGTTAGCCTCCACCCTGGTGGGAAACAATTTTATTGACAAGTGTACAGTACTTAAGCACAGTTCCTTTTGCCTTTAGTCTTATAGACTCCATTCATTTCCAACAGATTTTTTTTTTTTTTTGTGAGGAAGATCAGTCCTGAGCTAATATCCGTGCCAATCCCTCTCTTTTTGCTGAGGAAGACCGGCCCTGAGTTAATATCTATTGCCAATCCTCCTCCTTTTTTTTTTTTTCCCCCCAAAGCCCCAGTAGATAGTTGTATGTCATAGCTGCACATCCTTCTAGTTGCTGTATGTGGGACGCAGCCTCAGCATGGCCGGAGAAGTGGTGCGTCGGTGCGCACCCGGGATCTGAACCCGGGCCGCCAGCAGCAGAGCGCGCGCACCTAACCGCTAAGCCACCGGGCCAGCCCTCCAACAGATATTTTTTAAACAAAAGAAATATAACAGATAAAGTTGAATTACCCTTTGACCTGCAAATCCAGGCTGATTCCCCATCTCCTTCCCAAGATGCACATATTATTATAAATTTATTATACACCCTTTCAGTCTTATTTTTGCATTTTATACATAAAATATACATATATGGGCATTCTACTTTATTTTATTTATTTATTGGTGAGGAAGATTGGCCCTGAGCTAACATTTGGCCACAGATATTGCCAGATGCCAATCTTCCTCTCTTTGCTTGAGGAAGATTGTCCCTGAGCTAACATCTGTGCCAATCTTCCTCTACTTCGTATATGGGACGCCACCACAGCATGGCTTGATGAGTGGTGTGTAGGTCCATGCCCAGGATCCGAACCAGGGAATCTGGGGCTGCCGAAGCAGAGTGCACAAACGTAACCACTAGGCCACTGGGCTAGCCCCCATTCTATTTTAAAATTTACATAAATTATACATGTGACATATTCTGCACTGTTTTTGATATTTTTTGTGATGACTCTACGTTGACAAGTTTAGATCTAATCTATTCCTTCATATAGCTGTAATATCCCATTATAAAAATATTCCACATTTTCTTCATCACTTTTCTTACCGATGAACAGATTCTTTCAATTTCTTTTTTGCTTTTATAAATAATATCCTACTAAATATTCCATTATTAAGCTTGCAAATATCGAGGGTATTACGTCAGTGGAAATGGCATCAATTTATATTTAACATAATACAAAGTCCCACACTCAGACCTGGTATCTAACTCCATACTTAAAAATATGGATGCCAGTCACGTTTCAGCGCCTGTGGAGCCTGGTCCGTGCAGCCGCTGTCCAGCTGACCAGGTTCTTATCCTGGCTTGTACATTGCATGATGCCTGACCCACAGCAGCCTCTCACTTCTCATCCTGTTGCCTTGCAGGGTCAGCCCTGGTCAGCGAGTCTAAGCGTTCTTGCAAAATTGCCTGCGTGTGTGCAGATCCTGCTGAGGCCTTTCAGTGCTGCTTTGAAAGCCTTACAAAAAAAGCTGAATTGCCCATGCATACTGCTGATCCACAGTTCTAAGAAAAGTTTTTTTCTGGGGACAGAGCAGACAGGCTAGAAGGAATCCTGGCAAGTGCACCACGGGCCTGAGGACTGGACAAAAGGAAAGCTGGCTCATTAAGCGTTAACTGTCTAAGCGACAACAGCAGTGTTGTTAATGTGTATCCGTTAATAAGGTCTGGGCTCATGAAGGTCTACTCAACTTACAAGTGTCCCCTGCAATATACGCCTAATCTATAATTGGAATTTCATCTTTATAAGCCCCTCTAATGTCTTATGTAGTATTCTCTTCTCTCCTTAGATGGTATTCAATTGACCCAGTATTTTAAAATGCCTTTAAGTGGTTTTCATTAAAAGGAATATACATTTAACATTATCATCTCTCTTTCCTGATGGAAAATATTAAATTACATGTTAGAAAGCCTTTATAACATGTAGAAATGTTTATACTATCCATATTTCCTAGGCTCTAGCAGCTGGATCAAAATCATTGCCACAAAATAGGATTTGTCTGGCTTTGCATCTATCCTCTGTGGAGCTCAGAATCCCTTGAATTCCTCCAGAAGAGTTCTGGTAGGTTTCAGGGAAGATTTCAGGTATGCTCTGGGGACCAGCGGTCTTGGCGTTGCTGCTCTGCCATTTTACCTTTGTAAAGCCTTCCTTGTCTAAGATAATGTTTCTAGAAGCAGCGGCCAAAAGCAGCCACTGGGTTGTTGGGGCCTGAAAGGTGCACCGTGGACTATGACGCTAGAGCTGATCCTGAAGACATTTACGCCAAGCTTACTGGTGACTGATGTCAAAGCCAGGTGTTCACACAGTAGGTTGTCCCTCTCTCCTACCCTGTGTAAGTATACTCCATGATATTCACACAACGACAAAGTTGCCTAATGATGCATTTCTCAGAACATATCCCTGTCATTAAGCGACACATGACTATAAAAGCATGAATCAACCTGACTCTCTGTTTACTAATTTAAAAAAATCTTTAGAGAATTTTTTGATAACCCTTACAATAATCACAGACTCCTGATTTGCATGATTCGCATTTGCTTAGAAACCACTCATTTAATTCGTGAAGAAATTACAATTTAACGATTTTGAATCTGGGTTCTGATTCTGATTCAATTACTGTCTACCTGTGTGCCTGTGTGAAGCCAAACAGGCTGCCCGGCCGAGATCTCTCAGTTAGATCTGTCTCTAAATGCCTCAGCCCCCTTTACTCTACGATAGCAATAATGTCACATATTCCTAGCTGCCTGACGAGGATGTTAAAATGTTCTGAGGGTGTAGTGGTTAAGTGCGCAAGCTCTGCTGCTGGTGGCCCGGGTTTGGATCCTGGGCGTGCACTGATGCACTGCTTGTCAGGCCACGCTGTGGTCGCATCCCATATAAAGTGGAGGAAGATGGGCACAGATGTTAGCCCAGGCTCAGTCTTCCTCAAAAAAAAAAGAGGAGGATTGGCATGGATGTTAGCTCAGGGCTGATCTTCCTCACAAAAAAACAATGTTCTGAGCTAATGTTTGTTAAGAGCACTGTGGGTGAAATTATACAAATGTGTCTTTCAGACCTGACTCCTTAACCTATGAGATAGAGCAATGGTTCTCAAACCTCTAGACAGAGACCTAGAGCAAGAAACCCATTTTACATTGTGACACTGTTTACACACACACACACTTGTTACAAATGGAAAGTCTCAGTCTCTACCCCAGATCTGCAGAATTGGAAATTCTGGGAGTGGGCTCAGTATCGTTTCATGCACAATTGTTAACTGTATGTGCAATCCACTCTGATGCTTTCTATTTTAGTCTCTTCAGCTCTTTTCTATTCCATTCCACTAAAAATTATTAGTGGTAACCCACTAGATTAGAATGATTTCCTGATCCACTATTAGACTGCAACCCACATTTTCAAAAATGTGTAATCCTTCAAAGAAACACTTCTCCTACCTAGTTCTAAAATCACTCTCCACCATATTTTTCATTCTTATCATTTGGTTGCCTGTGTAAGAGTGTCCTGGATCTCAGGCACGCACAAATAATTGCAACGCAACAAGGTGCTCTTAAAAAAAAAGTATAAAAAGAGTTTATAGAAGTGAGTGCCACTGATTGAACTGAGGCACAAAGGAAGGCTTCAAATTGAGGATAAGAATTCATTCGCTTATTCAACACTTAAGTGAAGAGGAAGGTACAATAAATGAAGGGCAAGAATCTTGCCCTTCCTGAGGCTACAGTCTGGATGGGAAAGAAAACAGGACATGGGACAGGTAAGCAGACATGAAGGGACAGAAAGCCTGGTAGTGTCTGTCAGTCAGGGCTCACAGACCTCAGAGAAGAAGGAACCAATCAGAAGGCTGGCTGTAGGCGGGGAAGGAAGCAAACCTTGAACTGGCCCCTGATGGCTAAACAGGATTTAAATGGGCAGATTGGGGTGAGGGTGGGAAAAGATCTTCTGGGAGTTAGCAGCCAAGCAAATGCTTGCAGTTATAAGTGAGGAAGGTGCTTTTAAGAGGCAACTAGAAGCCTGGCAATAATAACAAAGCTTTTATTTTTATCAATAATAACAGCACTTACTATGAGGTTATGAGGTAGGTACTAAGATTCCCAAGGCTGAAAAGGTCTAATGGTCTCACAGCGAGTATACGGTAGAAAGAAGATTTGAGGTCAGATCTAGAGATCTTCAAAGTTCACAGTCCTATCCATTATGCTCTGTAGCATGACTGGGACAGAGCTCACGTTAAGAGTCAGCATACCATGGTATGTAGTGACATTTAAGGGATGGATGGATCAAGTAGGGATTGACTGAGGAATGTGGACCTAATTCTACAGACCTCTGATTACTATGACTTGATCAGCCATGAGATATCAATTATTATTGAAAAGGAGTGACTAAAGATTGTGAACGAAAAATTATCAGGGGTACTAACAATGACATTCTTACTAATTTCCACTCTCATATACAATCAGGGACTAAAAGGAGCAGAGTACCACAAATTGCCCATGACTTGAAGCCTCTCTCTTTTATGTCACAGGCCGTAAAAATATCTGGATCTGCCCAAAGCAGTGTTGCACAAATGGGAACCCTATCTTGAGGTTAGTGTACTGGAAAAACAAGTGGAGAGTTACTTCTGTAGGACAGCAAAGATGACCTATGCATTTTAGCTTCGCCATAGAGAGGATTCGAACTTTGAATTAGTTCTGAAGTTGCCTCAGCTTTAGAGAAGTCATCGCCACTGGAGAAAATGGATCTGACTCCTAGAAGTTGGTTTCCCCCCAGAATGGGCCCACTAAAATCCTGACTTCGAGTTGGGTAGCTTGCCTGGTGCCCCTAGATTTTACATGTGAGACTGATTCAGTCATTCTAGTCTCAGTTCAGATGTTACCTCCTCAGCTAGACCTTTGGTCTAAATTAGCCATTTAAGTTCCTATTACAATACTTTGCCATATTGTTTCTTATCATGCCTTATCACTAGCTAAAATGACCTTTTTAAATTTCATTTATTTTTTTATTCATTATCTGTTTCTCCTCTACTATGAGATCCAAGAATGCAGGGTTCTTATCTGTCTTGTTCATCACCATATTCCCATGCCTAGAATAGTGCCTGGCACATAATAAAAGTTCAATAAATACTGTTGGATGAATAGATGGCAGCTCATGGGAGTGGTGTACTCTGGGCTTGGCAATCTTCCCAGTATTTTTTCTTCCAGTAGACTTTGTTCTTAGTGATTCCATGGAAAGCTTAGGAAGAAGTGAACAGTATAATCCTCTCTCCCAGGAGATTAGTTACTTGGGTTGAGATCTTTTAGCCATCTAAAATAAAATCTTAGACTTGGTAGAAACCTTAGGGAGAATGTAGTACTGACTCCTCATTTTACAGATGAGGGAACTGAGTCTTCCCCCAAGATTAAATGACATGCCGGAACCCATGCAGCTGGGTAGGTGGAGAAGAGCCAGAGTTAGAATTTCTAATCCCAGCCTTCTCTTTCTACTCTACAGGAGGGCTTCCATAATGTTCTCCTCAAATGAAAATTTAATTGATCAATAGACATATTCTAGATATGGGTGAAGTACATTGCATTTAAGTAATATTGCAGAAGAAGAAAATGTCTGATAAAAATGAGCTAACATTCTTTTGTTCCCTGTAACACCTCTGTGATTATCCATTTGGTTAACAGCACACATATTAATTCAGTGCTTAAACATATAATTTTGTTAAATCACCATGTTTGTCACTGGGAAAGGTAAAAAATTAAAAAGGACATTGTCCCTGATCTCAGGCACAAACAAGTAACCACAGTGGAAGGCAGTGTAAAATGCGTACACAGAGGTGGGTGCCATTGATTTGAACTGGAAGCACACAGATGACAAGAATCTCAACAAGCAGAGAGAAGACACTGCAGATGGGGAAATGATAAGGGGTCTGAAGGGCAGTGATGCTTGAGAACAACAGGAAGACTTACGAGCTGGCAAGAGAGGTATGTAGAAGATGGTCATTCTATAAAGGAAAGCAGAGGGCCTTGAGACTCATATTAAGAATTCTTTTTCTCATTCTTTTTGGATACCACTGAGTTTTTGAGTAGAGGACTAACATAATCAGATATGCCTTTTAACAAGGTAATTCTGGTGTAAAATGCTGAGAAGAAAGAAGCCGCTGTTGGAGAAACTAGTTAAGAGTCCAGGTGAGAGAAGACGAGGGTCTGAACCCGGGTGGTGTCCAAAGTAATGGAACAAGAATGACAGAGGGGAGAGACTATAAGTTTGTCAACATGTAGAGATTCCAGTAGACAGGGAAGAATTGAAGATAACTGGCAGTGAAGATCCTGGGACAGTTGAGGCCGAGCTGGTATCTTTGGAGAGCCGCGTTTCTTGCTGAGACAGTTGGCAAACTGGGCCAAATGGAGGTGAGGAGATATTCTGAGGTGGATGAGTAGGGGGAATCAGGAGGTTCATAGTGGATGAACTCAACAAAGAGGGAAATGAGATCTTTTGCCAAGGAGGAGAGAGACCAGACATGTTTTGTGATAAGTGAAAAACAGCTACACAAAATACACATTATGGGCTCTTCCAGGAGACATGGTCCCTAATTTAATGATTGGTTTATTGATACTTATCTATACATATATTTTAAAAATGAGTATTATTCTCACTTGTTCTGCTTGGCAAATATCACTTCCTTGTACAAAATGACTACATAACATCAATTAATGATAGCATGTTACTGGATCCTTAATACTTCTTCTTGCCAAATAAGTCCTGTTTAAGTCTACTTTTAAGTATAATTTTTGTTTTTAAATTTTATTTATTTTTCCCCCAAGGCCCCAGCAGATAGTTGTATGTCATAGCTGCACATCCTTCTAGTTGCCGTATGTGGGACGCGGCCTCAGCATGGCCAGAGAAGCGGTGCGTCGGTGTGCGCCCGGGATCCGAACCCTGGGCCGCCAGCAGCGGGGCGCGCGTACTTAACCGCTAAGCCGCGGGGCCGGCCCTACTTTTAAGTATAATTTAACTGTACGAACCATACTCTTGAGGGAAAGGCTTCAGGCTTTTCCAAGCCAAATTTCAAAAAATGCAAATTGAGATTAGAATGTATGCACTTTGCATTTTGTTTATAATGCAGTCATAGTCACAATAAAAGCAAAACCCTCCATCATTGCTTCCATAAAACGCCCATTTGTCAGTTACTCCTCAAGAGCAAGTACACAAGGCAATTAGTCACAAAGTTGAAATGAAGTGTCAGAGAATTTTTAGTCGGCTTTCTAAACGTTGGCAGGAATCAGGACTATTTTTATTTTAAAAATGGCCCTTCTAAGTGAATTGATGGTGACTGGGAACTCCGTCTCATGTGAGGGGGAAATACATGCCATCACTCCAATTTCCTGACTCATGCCGGGCAATTCCTCCTCACTGCAGTTTGGTTAACAGCCACAGGCAAATGGAAAAATCTGTGCTGAACAGCAAGCCTGATGCCCCCAAACGCAATTCAGGAAGGTAATTTCTCTTTATTTTCCCACTGGAAGGATTGCCGGGGAAAAGTGAGCTGTTAGCTCTGCGCTTCTTCATTACTTAAGATATATAGGACAGATTGGAACCACATTCGGAGACGAACACCAGGAATATTAGAGTGGATGGGAAGGCAAACTAATGATAAGCGATTTTAAAAGAAGCAATTTACCCATGTGTATCTGTTTAGATTCAGTCGATTTCCAAGGTTGCTGAAGCTCTCAAGTTTTGAGATGGCTGGGGACGCAGTGTCCACAGTTTGGATTAGCTCCAGTTACCTGCTACTTATTGATAGAAAATAAGACAGAAATGAAGAGCCTGAAAGCTTGAGAAAGGAAAACCTGGGGCCGTGCTGCTCAAGTCGAGCAGCATCAGAATCACCTGGAGGGCTTGTTCAAACACAGATTGCTGGGCCGCACCCTGGGTTCCTGGTTCTGTAGGTCTGGGGTGGGGCCAGAGAATCTGTATTCCAAGCAGCTCCCAGGAGACACACTTGCCGCTGGTTAGAAGCACACCTGAAGAGGCAGCAGTGAAGTTCCAATCCTGAGTGAAAGCATGGAGATTGGACTTGACTGAAAGGCTAAAGGAATTAAGTTTACTCTGGAGAAAGAGGATGAAGAGGCAAACCATGTTACCAAACTGAAGGAGTAGATCAGAAATTCACTACATATCAACAACAGGCAGAATTGGAGAAGGTGGTGTTAAGTGGAAAGGAGATCTACTGTAAGGTTAGGTATCAGGGAAATATTTGGCCACCAAAGTTAAACGATGAATTCTTCAAATGGGTGATCTAAAAGGGAAATCCTTCATAATGTTAATTCAAAAGTACTAACTTTAAGACTTGTAGCTCACAAAATAAGTGCATTTGAAAGAAGCAAAAAATAAAAATTGTTTTAAAAACACTTATGTTAACCAAGACATTTGGAATGAAAAAAAATGGAATCTGGAATAAGGAGTTCATCTTGGCTGAATCCAGGTCTCTTCCTACTATACTCCTAGAGCCAAATGACAGGCAGACCTGCTTAAACAGTGAGTCCTGAGGCCTGAGCCACCCATTTAATGAAAATGTGATTGGCCCTGCCTGTGAGAGAAACTCTTTATCTGAATTTTTCTTGAGAGAATTGGGTAGGGAAAACTACAAAGACATAAACTTCCGATTGACCTCCACATGTGGACATCTTCTGCTTTGTCTTAAAATTTCAATTGAAGATACAAGCTGTCATTAAACAAAAAAGAGGAGCCAGCCAGGTGGCGCAGCGGTTAAGTGCGCGCGCTCCGCTGCGGCGGCCCAGGGTTCTCTGGTTCGGATCTGGGGCGCGCACCGACGCACCGCTTGTCAAGCCATATTGTGGCGGCGTCCCATATAAAGTAGAGGAAGATGGGCATGGATGTTAGCCCAGGGCCAGTCTTCCTCAGGAAAAAGAGGAGGATTGACATCAGATGTTAGCTCAGGGCTGATCTTCCTCACAAGAAAAAACAAAGAAAAAGACATAGAATAAGTTCCTTTCATAATTCAGCATTATAAATTTTCTGCTTTTCTCCATGAACTGCCAGGCTTCCTTCTAATCACATGACATAAAGATGTGAAATTACCATGGTCCGCTTTAGGTCACGGCAGCCAGGAACCCCAGAGCTAAGCTTTCTGTTCAAGTCTGCCAGTTGTCTCTCCCTAGCTCTTTATTAGCCAGTAATTTTTTTGCTTCTTTTAATATTAAAAAAAAAAAAGCAAAAACAAAAACTGACTATTTCTTTTAATATAAATTCCTGTCAAAATCTTTTTGGTATAGATTTGGTTACACATAATGATTAAAAGATACATAATCCTAGTTAGTGACAAATATTTGTAAAATGTATAAAAGTCTCTCTGTTTATAAAGATAAGGCTGACCCTCAGGATAGTCTTTTCGGGGGCCATAGTGTTGTGTAAAGAACATGGGCTTTGAAGCAAGACTGCTGGAGTTTGAAACCTGTCCCTGCCACATTAGCTGTGTAACCCTAGATACATCATTTAACCTCTGTGGGCCTCAGGTGTCTCATCTGTAAAATGGCGTTAATTATAGTACCAACCTCCAAAGATTCTTGTGAGGACTAATTAGTGCTTTGAAGAAAGGGCTCTGCACAGTGCCTAGACCACAGTATTTCGTAAATGTTAGCTATTTCAATTAGAAACAGCGATGATGAGATTGTGTAACTCACTCAACCGTGGAGTTAAATGGTACCATTACAATCACCTTTGTGGGCAACAGGAGTTCTGGTTTTAACTTGGACTTAACTTGAAAGATACTCTTCCACTAAATGAATGTGCGTGATGAGAACCTTCTATGGACATAGTGTGGCCGATGCAGAACCTGGAGGCAGCGGCTAGAGAGTGACAGGAAAATGCAGCACCGCAGAGAGAGGGAGAGACTGTTCCCAGGGAAACTGGTCGCTGGGGCAAGTATTTGGCAAAGGCCGCTGGAGAAATGCAACTTCCTTGAACTGCATCTAATGAAAATACTCTGTACTTACAGTGAGCTTTAAGTGTGAAGTGAACCTAGGAATGTTGGGGAATTAGAAATAAGGATTCTAAAATCACCCTCACACCCAGCACGGGCTACTTTACGGGTGTCTGCGTGATACAAGAGGAAATCTGGAACTGAGTACGATAGATTTAATTCTGTACTTTTGGGAAAACAATTTGGAAACTAATGTCACACTCAGTGGATAGCGTATGGGGCTGTATAAAATTATATGTTATAATTATAACAATTATATACTGTTCTCATTTCATCACATGTATTGTCACCCTTGGATAATCCTTCTGATTTCTTCATAAAGTTCTGAGTTGATGGACTATTCCAGGTACTGATAAACAGACGTTTATAGTAGATACAATCCACTGACTACTGGAAATGAGATTATGGTGTCCAGAGTGAGCAAAACAAGTTATGAGTCTTTGCAGAACTTTGTAGATCATGTAAAACATGTAAAATGTTAAATAGGCCTTTATTTATCAGAGTTTTCTAGAGAAACAGAACCAAGAGGATGTGTGTATGTGTATATCTACCTCTCTCTCTATATATTTTTAGGAATTGGCTTACATGATTGTGGGGGCTGGCTGCAAGTCTGAAATCTGCAGGGCTGGCTGGTAGGCTGGAGACCCAGGGAAGAGTTGATGTTACAGCTTGAGTCTGAAGGCAGTCTGCAGGCAGAATTTCTCCTTCCTCAGAGGACCTCAGTCTTTTTCCCTTAAGGCCATCAACTGATTGGATGAAGCCCACCCATATTATGGACGGTAATCTGCTTTACTCAAAGTCTGCTGATTTAAATGTTAATCTCATCTAAAAATACCCTCACAGTGACATATAGACTGGTGTTTGGCCAAATATCTGGATACTGTAGTCTAATCAATTTGACATATAAAATTAATCATCATAAGGGCTCTTCCTGAAATCTCAGAAATTTCACTGAAACCCAAAGCAAGGGCAATAGGCTATTGCAACACTGTAAACAAGAGTTGCTAGACACACCTGCCAGGCTGATTAAAAAGTCACCACCAGGGCCAGGCCCACGGTGTAGTGGTTAAGTTCGGCACATTCCACTTCGGTGGCCTGGGTTTGCAGGTTCAGATCCCAGGCATGGACCTATACCACTCGTCAGCCATGCTGAGGTGGTGACCCACATACAAAATAGAGGAAGATTGACACAGATGTTAATTCAGGGCTAATTTTCCTCAAGCAAAAAAAGAGGAAGATTGGCAACAGATGTTAGCTCAGGGCGAATCTTCCTCACCAAAAAAAAAGTCATCACTTTGTGCCTGTGATCTTCATCCCCATCATCCACCTCCAGTCTATATAACAGAAGACTGGAGACTAGAAAGAGATTCATCGGAGGATATTGGAGTAGTGTCTGCTTTGCTTTTTCCTCTCCCCAGAGTGAATGCTGCTTCCCCCATCCCCATCCCCATGAAGGGAGGAAAGGTCATCTGTAGACTGGGGAGAACACGTTTTACTCCAGGAGACCTGCTGAGCTGGAAAAAAAAAAAGCACATAGAATCTTCTCCAGTGAACACCAGGGGTGGAAGACTTGTAGAGATTTCTTGAGAGAACCCAATATGTGGCCCCAAGAGCTTGGGAGGATTTGCAAATATGGAGACTGGTTCCTGCTTCCCTCCTGGAGAACTGTGAAGGCAATAATCTGATGAGCGCTGCCCAGGAAGGCAGAGTAAGCATTGGGCAGCCTGTGCCTCCAGAGACTGGCATGGTAAGGGGTCAGGATGTGTGAGTTTCCTACGGATTACTAACCGGAATCAAGACAAACAGCCAGGCTCCAGCATCTTGAGACTTCATCCAAGAGGGCCACGTGCCAAGGTGGCGACTCAGCTAGTAAGAGAACATGAGATGGACTGCAGGGGTAAGCATCAGGCTAGAAGTCCCAAGGGGACAATCATGTCAGGGCAGAGGTGCCACTGAAGGCCTCCTCACAATGAGCTCCATGGAAGAGCCAGCATTTGGACAGCAGACAGGAGGGAGTGCAAGATGGCAGACAGGGTTGGACAAGCTTCTCTGTTTTTGCTCCTTTTCCTCCATTCCCCCTCCCTTTGATTGACCCGAAAGATCCAGAAGCAGCATTTTGAGGGCCACAAGGTTGGGTGTGGGATGAAGGAAGAACAAGGAGGAATGGTGCAAGAACTGACCAGGCCCCCTTCTCTCTTCCAGACCTGAGAGCCTGAACCAAGGAGAGGCAGACACTTAAACTGGGTGTGAGGTGGACACTTTGATTTAGACTCACCTGGACTTCTTAACACTTGAAAGTGAGTCTTGAAAGTGTCTGGCTGAGAGAGCGTCCAGGGTAGGGAAGAAATCCAGCAAAGCAAGTCTGAAGGCAGTGATGCAAGAAAATAAATTCTCTTTCCTTACGTGTCCTCAACTGAGTTCAGCCCTCTCAGCACCCTGGTTATACAAAGTTAAAATGCCTCAGCCCCATCTGAGTTTAGTATGCGTCACCACTGCCCTGATTTATACTACACTTTGGAATGCTTTGTGGCCCTTCACGTCTCTCGGCACTAGATCTCTGTCAACCGAAGACCAGGAGGAGGGTGAAGGCCGGGTCAAGAATTAAAGGAAAGGCTCCCAATAGAGAAATATGGGCCAATTTGTACAGTGTTCCAACCAAATGAGCCAATCAGGAACAGACAGAAAGTTCCCATGTGCATGGTTGTGTCTCCACTGCAAACACTAATTTATAACTTCCTGGTCCTCTAGGGCTAGACTAGCTTTCAGGAAAGTGGAACAGAAAAAGGAATTAGTGATGACTGCAGCACACACAGAATACTAGTGCTACGGCTTTATATAGCCCCTCTTCTCATTCACTGAGGGGAATCCGCCCCTAATTTATGAGTATTATCTATAAATACTTAAATGCCTATTTCTAGGAATCACTCTGTCACTTACTGTGCTAGACACTATACAAAACAACAGGTTGGTTTTTCAGCTTGTATGAATCAATAACTCTTATTTATGTCCAGCTTCTGTTCTGAGCCATCCTGGTGTTAACTAATTTTACTCCTTCCTTGGCAAAGCCTTGGTCTCCCCCTCCCTCTCCCATTGAGACTTCTTGTTTACTCATGTGAAAATAACATAGACCAGGGGCTGGCCCAGTGGTGTATCGATTAAGTTCGTGCATTCCCTTCAGCGGCCCGGGGTTCGCCGGTTGGGATCCTGGGTGCGGATCTACTCACCGCTCATCAAGCCACGCTGAGGTGGCGTCCATTTAGAAGAGCTACAACTCTACAATTACGATACACAACTATGTACTGGGGCTTTAGGGAGAAAAAAGAAAAAAAGAGGAAGATTGGCAACAGATGTTAGCATAGGGCCAATCTTCCTCAAAAAAAAAAAATAATACAGACCAATACATAAGGAAAATACTGACAACAAAAGATCTCAGGATGAAAATAGATGTTAAACAGGTAACAGTGAGGTGAGATCATGCGTTTACTTCAGTGCTTAGTGTGGTTATGTTACAGGATGGACAATATTAGGCAGATTAGAGAGCTGCAAAGGGTTTCACGTTCACCTCAAATATTTCTCTTCCCCTATTTCATTTTTCTTCTTTCTTAGATGATGTCTGAAAGGAATTATATTTATGTTTGGAGGTTGTTCTTTGCCATTGGAGGACCATTCTTTTTGTAATTCTTTACCAAAGTAAAGAATTATTTTTCAAAGGTTAACCTTGCATTCCCACCCTGGGGACTGAGGGAATCAGACCAACTCAAGCAGCCAAAGGCATGGGCCCAAGGCTTTGAGCCTTAAGGAGAAGAAAATTCTAACAGGAGAGAGGGATGTTGGCTAAGAGGAAAAACAAAGAAGGAGCAGAAACTGATAAAGTCCATGTTACCCCAGGAGCTGTGAAGAATGTAGGCAGAAGAGAAGTTAGGAAGCCAGCAACTCCAAATTCAAGCCAGCAGAGTACTAGCTGCTGTACAGAATTCAGCTTTCCAATGCATTTTGAAAGGAAGACTAAAATAGTGGTCCCTAGTAAGAGATGCTAGGGTCCACTGAGATGTCTGTGGTAACATTTGCATCCATTTTGCATTTAAAAAAATACGCCTGGACTATCTTCTCTGGAAATTTTCAAGTTATATTGGGTAATTAAAGAATTTTCTCCATTCTTGATCACATTCCGACATTTCTTCTCATGACAACATACAGCCCAGGAAATAAGAAAGGGTCTTGAATAAAAAAATAAAAACTACTAAAATTCCTGAGAACCTCTTCTAAAAATTTGCTTTGTCGGTCAATGGCTTCTTCTGTAAATTAGGTAATGTAGATGGTTCTGACAGAGAAATGATACAATAAAAAGCCCAACAAAATGATGATTATTCATACATGAAAGACAGTTTTCTCTGAATCCCATCTTTTATTTGATTATAAACAAGGTCAGAGTTTTTTTCCGGATGTTTCCTGCTAGCCGAAAGTAGATTCTTTGTTTCCTAAGAAAAAGACCCAACATTCACAGCTTGGCCTCATTGCCCGCTGCTTCCCACTTCCTGTGGCTCAGTGGGTCGGAGCCAATGCATTCCGAGACGGGAACCGAATGACAGCCTGCCCCCGGGGCGGCTGTTCACTTGAGTCTGGCTGGAAATGATTTTATGTCAGATGAGATTGGGGTCAGAATTCTGAGGTGTCCACAATGTTCACAGACATCCCAGTGTGAATGAGAGAATTCCTTGGTACTTGGAAATTCTCCAAGAGGAAGACCAGTTCGTGCAGTTTTAAGGAGACTCGAGAAGGGTCAGACGACTCAGACTTGTGGAGACAATGTTAAGGTGAATACACTGCCAACTGCTGAGTCAGTCTGCACTCACAGAGGCGTTTATTGAGAGCCCTGCTGAGTGCCGAGCTCTGCAGGAGCACTTAGCAAAAGCTAAGCTCAAGCTGTACAAAACGGAGAAGGCACAGTGCAGGGAGGTACACTGCGGGTTGCTCCCTGCCCACTTCTAATCAGCAAATCCTAGATTAACTAACTGTCCTCCCGAACATTCTTACATCGTCAACATCAATGAGAGGTGGGGGAGGGATTCTGCCTCCCCACCCCCAGGAGACACTTTTGGTTGTCACAACCTGGGAGTGGGCGTGGTGGAAGGACTGATGCTGGTATCTGATGGGTAGAGACCAGAAATGCTGCTAAACATCCTACAGTGCATACAGCAGATCTCTGACCTAAAATGTCAATAGAACTGAGGTTCAGAAACTCTATTCTAAATGGTCTGGTCTAAGCCGTTTAATGGTTATATTTTATTATCTATGCTCTAGTCTTTAGTTTTCTTGGGAGCTTATTAGACTCAACCCTATGTAATACACTCTCAGGCATGTTAAAAACAAGACAATGGTTCAAAATGGAGTTGCTTATGCTAAGCCCCACGTCACCAAGCCAAGACTTGACTTAATCAGAGTTTTTGCTCTTCCAGAAATGGAATCTTACACCAGTCAATCAGGAATCGCCTGATCAACACAAGTTAGGTCATCTGCCTGATAGACTCCTGCCATCCCCCTAGCAAAGTAAACCTTGAAATAACCAACCCACTTTTTGCCTTGTATGACTTCCTTGTTCCTGCTCCCTTCTGCCTAGAAAAGTCTTTCATTTTGTAGAGCTCCCTGGAGCCCCCTTCTATCTGCTACATTGGATGCTACCCAATTTGAATTGATTTTTTGCTCAAATAAACTCTTAAAATTTTTAATATGCCTCTTTTTATCTTATAACAGGCATATGGATTTAAGAGGTAGTTTTTGTTTTTGTGTATTCATATTTTATCAAATGAATATTTTGAAGCTGATGAAGATATGTACAGAATATACTGATTCTTTTTTTTTAATTTTTTGTTTATTGCAGTAACATTGGTTTATAACTGTATAAATTTCAGGTGTACATCATTATACTTCTATTTCTGCATAGATTACATCATGTTCACCACCCAAATACTAATTACAACCCATCACCACACACGTGCCAAATTATCCCTTTCGCCCTCCTCCCTCCTCCCTTCTCCTCTGGTAACCACCAATCCAATCTCTGTCTCTATGTGTTTGTTTATTGTTGTTATTATCTACTACTTAATGAAGGAAATCATACGGTATTTGACCTTCTCCCTCTGACTTATTTCACTTTGCATTATACCCTCAATGTCCATCCATGTTGTCACAAATGGCTGGATTTCATCGTTTCTTATGGCTGAGTAGTATTCCATTGTGTATATATACCACATCTTCTTTATCCATTCGTCTCTTGATGGGCGCTTAGGTTGCTTCCAAGTCTTGGCTATTGTGAATAATGCTGCAGTGAACATAGGGGTGCATGTATCTTTATGCACTTGTGTTTTCAAGTTCTTTGGATAAATACCCAGCAGTGGAATAGCTGGATCATATGGTAGTTCTATCCTTGATTTTTTTGAGGAATCTCCATACTGTTTTCCATAGTGGCTGCACCAGTTTGCACTCCCACCAGCAGTGTATGAGAGTTCCCTTCTCTCCACATCCTCTCCAACACATGTTGTTTCCTGTCTTGTTAATTATAGCCATTCTGACGGGCGTGAGGTGATATCTCATTGTAGTTTTGATTTGCAATTCCCTGATAGTTAATGATTTTGAACATCTTTTCATGTGTCTGTTGGCCAACTGTATATCTTCTTTGGAGAAATGTCTGTTCAGGTCTTTTGCCCATTTTTTAATTGGGTTGTTAGTTTTTTTGTTGTTGAGATGCATGAGTTCTTTATATATTTTGGAGATTAAGCCCTTATCAGATGTATGGTTTGCAAATATCTTCTCCCAACTGTTAGGTTGTCTTTTCATTTTGTTGATGGAGAATATACTGATTCTTAATCATCTCTCAAATTCGGTGAGGTGATGCCACCTGTTATAGGTGAGGGACGACACTGGAGCGGGAGGGAGGGAGAATGAGGGGGGTAAGGCAATGCTGCCACCTTGGTGAGGTCTCCATGCCTCAGTTTACTCCTCTGGATGATGAGGATGGGCTTTATCTCGAAGTTCTTTTGGGGTTCTGACATGCTATCACTGAAAACTCCTAGTAATGGAAACCCATATACCCATTTCACCTATTCATATGTTTTCAAATATTTCTCTTTCCCTCTCTCACATCTACCAGAACACCTTCCCCCAAATACTCCTTTTCTATTACAAAAGGTTTTTTATTCTAATTGATACAAGATGATTATTAACTTTATTTCAAGCTTCTACTTACATCTAAACCCCTCCTCCCTTTCTCCCCACCCAAAAACAGTCTTCTCGAAGCCTCCCCTGCTCCAGTATATGCATATCATCCCATCAGCTGCCTCTGGGTCCCTTTACATATAATGATCATGTTCTACTCTGCTGTTCCGTTTTTTATGTCCTTTTAATCCTAAAAATCTATCTGCGTGTCTTCTCTCTCCGTAAGTCATAGAGTTCTGGAATATGAACACCATGGCATTTAATTAATCATCCTACTTTATAGGGTGTGGAGTTTTTGATGGACAGTCACAAGCGTAAGAGACAAAGCATCCGCAGCCCACAGTTTCTGAGAGAAAAACAACAGGAAGGTGAATATCTCATTGTATTCAGAGGTGTAGGTAGTGAATGCCCCAAGAGGGATGTTGTGAAAACAAAAAATCAGGCATGAAGATTGTAGTGACACACAGAATCTAATTTTAATTAATTCTCTGTAAATGAAAATTTAACTGATAAATTCCACAAACATATTTTATTGAAATATAGAAATCAATTTATCACTTGGAAGACAGATTAGACAGACATTATATATTCTCCATCTTATCTCCCCCTCCCTTTTTAAAAGCCCTCCAAAAATTGAAATGAAACATTTCCTGAACTTCTGACAGGTTCCAAAATACCCAGCAAGGTCCTTCAGGAAGCTCCTCTACTAATTACCAGTGTGACTTTTGGCAAGTCATTTCAACTCTCTGGATCCCAGTTCTCTCCTGTACAAACTAATTTTCAGTGGATCTAGGATAATAAGTCCCAACCTTGGCTGCACAGGGAATCACTCGAGTAGCTTTTAAAAATCCTGATGCCCAGGTGACACCCCAGACCAAAGAAATCAGAATCTCTGAAGGTGGGACAAAGCAACAGCAGTTTTTAAAGCTCCCCAGGTAATTCCAGTGCTCAACCTAGGTTAAGCTCAATGTTCACCCCTGACTTACAATAAACCAAGCTTCCTAGATCAGTGACTTTATCAATGTTTTAAAAACGGCCCACTGTCAGAAAAAGCATTTCATATTGTCCCTAAGTACACACACAAGTATGTTTTAATATTTCAGTAAAATAATTTTGTGGAATTTATGTTAAATTTTATAAAACAATTCTCACGCACTCTGATACTTTCTAGTCTATTTTATTCCATAAATTAAAAAAAAAAAAAAATTCACGACCCACAGATTGAAAAACACTACCCTAGCCCCAGGCGATGTCCTATAATTTCACCACTAGATGGAACCCTCACACTTAAAGAATGGAAGTCACAACTCCAGATTCTGAACTCCACAGAGCAAAGTAAAACTAAAGGTGCGTATGATTTAGTATTAATTTTACATTCGGACAAAACGTTATTTATCTGATAAGAAAAGGAGTGTGGCTGCTGGAAAAATGATAGTTGTATTAACACTGTTAATACATACATACATAGTTGTAGCTAACACTCATGAAAGATGAAACACTGTTGAGGGATTTACTCTGGCACCTTCCCCACCAGAACCACCTGGTGAGGTCGGTGTGACATCCCTTTCCCAGCTGAAGGAACTGAGAGCCAGGAAGGTTAAGTAACATGATCTGCACTTGACAAACGGCAGCCCTTGTCACAGCGGAGCCAGCAGAGGGGAGAGAAGGGTTTGAAATCTAGTCACAAAGAGAGTGAAACAGAATTTAACTCCAAATGTGTTGGGCTCCTGCTTCTAACTATGATAAAATGTAAGAGATTAAAGGTTCATAACATTAATACACAGATTAAATTCATACAAGATAAATGCACGTTGAAATTTTTTTTCTTTTCATGAATATAGGCTTCAAAGTACCTAAACTCAAAGAAGAAGGGAATTAACAGCACCATAGGGAGAAGCAGAGCAGCCTGAGGCAGAGGCTGATGAGCGGTCTCTTGGGCCAAGGAACAAGTTTTCTGTCTTTTTTTCTTTTTTTTGGTGAGGAAGATTGGCCTTGAGCTAACATCTCTGCCCATCTTCCCCTATTTTGTATGTGGGACACCGCCACAGCATGGCTTCATGAGCAGTGTGTAGGTCTGCACCTGGGATCCAAACCTGTGAACCCCCAAGCCATAGAAGCAGACCACGGGAACTTAACCATTACGCCACTGGGTCGGCCCCATAAGTTTTGGTTTTATTCAAAGTGCAAGGGGTCCCACTGAAGGGTTTTCAACAGAGGAAGGACTTGGTGGGATTTCTGCACGGCCAACTCCTTCACTTCATTCCCCTCTTTGGGCAATATCTTTGCCTTAGAGAGGCCTGTCTTGATATTTGGTAACAGCATTCCCGTTCTCCACGCCCCTACATGGTTTTCTTTTTTCACCAGCATTTAGCATTAGCAGACATTATGTTAAATATCTCATTTTCTCTCAGTCTCTGCTTAACTAGACGTAGAATCCATAATGGAAGTTGAGAAGTCAGTAACCCATACCAGGGGCTGGGGGTGGGATGCTTACCGTGTAGAGTTTCTGTTTGGGGTGATGAAAAAGTTTTGGAAATAGCTAGTGGTGACGGTTGCACGGCACTGTAAGTGTAATTAATGCCACTGAATTGTACAATGGTTAAAATGGAAAATTTTATGTTCTATATAATTTTACCATAATAAAAAAAATCAAATTCATTAAAAAATGTCAGTAACCCAAAATTCAAACCTGCAGAGTGACTTCAAAAATATCACTTTCTATGTACCAAGCACTTTACATCTATTAACTAAGTGGATCCTCATAGCAACCCCATAAGGGAGATAGTATTATTGCTTCCATTTTACAGATGAGAAAACTAAGGCACAGATTGATTCAGCAATTTTTCCAAGGTTACTCAGCTAGCAAGTAGAGGCAGGATTTGTACCTGGATAAGCTGCTGTTAACCAGTACACTGCTCCTATATCTAACACCTAAAAAAGCCTGGCACATAATCATTTAATAAATATTTGTTTCAAAAATAAGTTATTTCAAAATGGTTACTTTGGTTACTGAGTGGAGAACACACTGGAGGGGGGAGAGGAGCCGTGGGGAGCAGCAGGAAGGCTGCCATAGAGGGTAAAAGATGCAAAGGTTGTGGCTGTACAGACAAGTGGATGGTTTACATATATTTTGATAGAAACACCAGGACATGCTGATAGATCTGACTGGAGGAATGAAAGATGAAGCTTAGATTAGCCACAGGCGGCCACTGAGCACTTGAAATGTGGCTAGCAAGAAATGAGATGTGCTGTTGAGTGTAAATCCATTCTGGATTCCAAAGACTTAGCACACAAAAATGTAAAATATCTTAATTTTTATATTGATGTAGAAATGGCAATATTTTTGATACACTGGATTCAAAACAATAGTCATGCATCACTTAACGATGAGGATACGTTCCGAGAAATGTGGTATTAGGCGATTTCATTATGTGAACATCATAGAGTGTACTTACACAAACCTAGATGGCATAGCTTATTACAAACCTAGGCTATACGGCACTAATTTTATGGGACCACCATCATATATGCCATGGTCATAAAAACACTATGCAGCCCATGTCTGTACATTATTAATAAATATATTATTCAACTCCATCTGTATTAAATTTTTAGAATGTGAGTACTAGAAAATGTAAAATGGTACATGTTCACATTATATTTCTATTGGATGGTGCTGATCTAGGATAATGTCTTGTTTTTTTTCCTTGAATAATGTAATTAATGGTGGTGCATTTACTGAACTGTGAAAAATGGGGAGAGGGAGGTTTAAGAATGAAAATAAAAAAATTATGCTCTGGACATACAAAGTTTGTGATGCTTGCGAGATATCCAGGTAGAGATGGGGAGCCCAGAGCTTGGAGCAGAGGCCAGAGCTGGCACTGCACACTTGGGAGCCATCAGCCCACAGATGATACTGAGAGTCAAATTAGTACATGAGACCCCCTTCCGGAGAGCCTGTATGTAGGGAGAGCCCAGTAAGCACCCAGGACCAAGCCCTGAGACACTCCAACATTTAGGGGTTGGGTAAAAATAGGCGGCCAGATATTGCAGAAACGACACTACATTTCTATATTCAATTCTCTAGCTAAGAAAATATCAATTCATTATGGTTTCATGTCGATTTTTGTTTGGAATTCATGTTTTTTTGTGAACTGCAGTTTATTTCAATACACATTTAGGATTGCTTTTTATTTTTTAGACAACATTAGTACAGTTTAGCTGCAGAAA
This sequence comes from Diceros bicornis minor, assembly GCF_020826845.1. Lineage (NCBI taxonomy): Eukaryota > Metazoa > Chordata > Mammalia > Perissodactyla > Rhinocerotidae > Diceros > Diceros bicornis. Next base: position 30,784,530 of record NC_080747.1, on the reverse strand, counting down.
TCCCTGGAAAGCTTCCTTTGTACAGAAATTAAAAAACTCAATATGATGAACAAGTACAGTAGATAAATCTCAAAAAATCCCTAAATATCTAATGTCAAGGGAAGAAATAATGCCACTTGAGCTCTCAAGTGACAACTTCTTCACGGCAACTGCCTTGGTAGGATGACGTGTTTGCTGAGAGAGGGACATGCTTTTAGAGATTTAAAAAACTTCATTTAATCCCCAAGTTAAGTATTGGTTTAGAGAACTCAGTTTTAGACAACAATTTAATGGTCACGTAGTTAAGAGCTCAAACTTTGTGGTCAGATACATTTGAGTTAATGAATGCACTTAGCTGAGTTCCTGGTCTGTGGTAAGTACTTGGTAAATGTTATTATTGTTCTTGTTATTGTTAATAACACCAGAAATCTACCTCTCCCTACACCGTTATTTTCTACCATACTAGATTGTGTATGTGTCTACATCATATATCATATGATGTATACATATAACATCGTATCAAACTAGTTTATGTGTTTCCTGCCCTTGTTCTGGTGATACAGCACATACTTTCCTGGCGGATGTGTTCCCTGGCTTGGTGTTAAGGTGGAACTTTGTGCTCCTGGTGTTTCCATGTGGAGAGACCTCCATTAGAGTAACACTTTCCGTTTCTGGCCCTCCTTGAGTCCTTCCTCTCCAGGTGGGGGAACGACTCTGGAGGCTTTGGGAGATGGAGCTGGGCTTCTCTTTTTGGTATCCACCTGTTGGCAGAGAGAACTTGTTCTGCTCTGCTCCTCTGGGCAGCTAGTTGCATAGGTACAAGACCCCTAGGGGGAGGCCTGAGGCTGTCCAGCTGTGAGTTGTAAGTAATGACTGTGAAATTTAATGATTGTGAAATTTAACAAACTCATTTACCCAGAAATTCCCAATGGCTAGATTCACAGCAAAGGTGAGTTTTAACTTGTCGCCTGACTCCTGTGTCTCTCTCAGTTGGTTCAGAATTTAAGCAGGAGTAAGAGCAGTGTTGTTTACTGATCCCCTTAAAGTCCCAAGATCTGGTGCATTCAGCTGGGAACTTTGAGAAACATACTAAGAGTAAAGAGGGTCTTAGTGGGGCCAAGGCACACGGCTTTGGGCCTCTAGGGTCAGTAGGGAGGGGTCATGTGTTTTAATCTCGGTGGTTGGCAAGTGTCTATATGGTGCCATGCAGCTAGATGTTACCATTGGCTTTTAACTGGTATGTCCGAGCAGAAGGCTTCAAGCTTTTGTCCAGTGGCGGGGGCGGGGGGGGGGGGGGCGGGTCTTGTAGGATTCCTACTCTGGCTTAGGACAGCTTTATCTACAGGTGAATGGCTGTTTTTGTGTAGGTAGGAAGATATTTGTATGTAGGCAGGACTGTAGTTGCCAGCCTTGGAAGGCAGCCATAAAAGAGGCCAAGACGGGGAAAGTGCTTGTTTGGCTGCAGGCCTTCTAGATATTCCAGAGCTGAACGACTTTTTGCTGCTGTTTCTCAGTCGTGCCTATTGGCCAGGACTCGCAAGAGCAGACGTAGCTGAGCTCCACGTGCACTTGGACACTGGTAGGTTCTAGCTCTAAACCGTTAGCGCCTGGTCCAGGGAGGCAGCATTACTCTGGCTGCCTCAGAATCTATGAACTACATTCATACAGCTAACCTCTTGTAATTACGTGCTTGCCAAAGGCTCTTCCGAGTCACCTGTGAGAGGTAGTATATTCAGAATAAACAAATAGAATATGGCATCTCTAGGGCTGAAGTAGAGAACAACTCAATAAAATTATTGCAAACCCACAGTTCTGTCACTAGGAATCAGGGAATGAAGAAGAGCCTAGGTGCTTTGAAAAAGGTGCTTCAGTTTGACAATCATGTCAGGAGAAGTGAAGACTGAGAACAAAATAAAGAAGGCAACCTGATTAAAAGCTGAAGGAAAGAAAGATATCCTTGAGGGAAAAGCTGACATCTCAGAAGACAGGCTAAACAGGTAAGAAATCTTTGAAGTGCTGAAGAGACAGCTATGAAACATACAAGATGTGCCCAAGTCTGTCTGCTCCTAAGGAAGGAGAGAACTTTAAGTTGATATTAGATCAGAAAGAGTGACTTGAGTCCAAGGAAACCCAACAGAGGCAGAAGGTAAGATCTCAGAAAACAACCCGGAATTACTCTCTTAGAGGGTGCTGGAATCCAGAAAACTTTTGCAAACACCTTAAAAACCGGCAGAGTCTACAGTAAGAGCCATTGAGGATCCACATTCTCATGACCGGGTCAGTGGAGAACGTAGTTACATACGTGGACAGATTTGATATGAAAAGACTAGGGAAAGCAGCAAAGAATTCCTGGGTGAGTTTTCAGGTGATAGAGCCATTGTAGGAGGCATGCAGGTGTGAGGGACTTGCTTGAGGAATTTATGAGATTAGAAGACAGAGACAAGATGAGATATACTACACGTGAACAAGTGGGACAATAGGGAGCAAGTCCAGGTCTAGGTTCCATGCCGAACTGATGGGAGAATATCACCTAGGTGGAATTCTCCAACTTAGGGAGGGGCAGATAGGCATGATTTGTGTGAAAAGTAGAACTCTCTGGCATATCAAGAACTCATAATTTCATATTTCTCATCACGGAAGTCCCCACATGATGCAATATAAAGACACATCTTAGAAAACCAATTGTTTTGGCTATAAATCAAGGAGGAGAAAAAAGGCCTTCAAATTCAGTAAACAGGGCTAGTCCCATGTGTGTTAGAAAAGGGAAGAGAACAAGTTAATTAGATTAGATTAAACTGTTAGAAATTTCCCTGAGCTTTCCTAAAAGACTAGATGATGCTACTGCAGGGAAAGATTACACACAGAAATGCTCCTTAGGCTCCAAACAGTAAAAAACTGAGGGAAGACAGTGTTTTAAGGAGAACATGGCAGAGGGAATGGTTCTCAATAGGCTCCCGTGACATCAACAGCACGTCCAGTTTAGGAATCTTCTTAGGGCAATTCTCCAGTTGAAACAGATTTGTGGGTTCAGTGAAAATCTTCCCTAGGAACCACATTTCATAGATATAAGTGATGCCATAGCAAGAGATATAACAGACATTTGTCACGAGAGCTTCACAAAAGGCTGTGGTTACGTCACTAGAGTCCATACCCTCAGTGCAGCACTGGGGTGCCAGAAACATGGGGCTCAAAGGGGAAAAGGGGACGGAGAGGTGTGGAATAGCCCCATTTTTCCCATTCATATTTCCTCTGGGAAAGACAGGCAACTCTCAAAGCTTGATGCCTGGGGTTGCCACCATCCAAATATCTCAATTTGCAAGGCAGGAATGTCTCAATGTTACGTCCTGTGAGGTGAGACCATACATGTAAGGAGAAATGTCCTCCTGAATATGGTAAACAGAGTGCCAAAATTAATCTCCTGATGGCAATTTTCTCCCAAATGAATCTAGGTCATAGTCACTGGAGTGCACGCACAGAACAACGGGCATCCTGGCAAGGTGGAAGCCAGGACTCTCCCTGTTGACTCTTTCACTTGCTGCCACTCAATCTCTGCTATGGTTTTTGGCCACAGGAAGTATGGATTTGGGGAACATAAGGGTATCTGGGCCAACTTCTGTAGGGCCTGGGATTGGCTTGTTTTCTAAATTTCATGGGTGTGCGGCCAGCAGTAGGATGGTTAGTTGTGTTTTATTATCTCTTTGCAAACACAGAATAATAGTCCATTTCTGAGATACTCAAGTAATAACACCCATCCAGAGGAGGACAGCCCAAGCTTGTTCCAGGTATCAAGACTGTTTGTGAATGAGAGTGAACAGAGTAAGACACTGAAGATCAAATTTTAAACTTTAATTTTTAAAATTTTATTCCATAAAAGCAAGAGAACTTTCAATTATTTGAAATTTGACTTAACTACTTGGTACTTTAATTTTTTTGATGTTAATCTTTTAACTTTAATTTCTCCCTGTGTAATTAATAATGGGATGAAATTTATAGTCAAATATAGAACAGTTTATATTATTAGCATTTAATCTCATTACAGAACCTCTGAAGGGCTATGTTGGACAATATGGCTGCATGTAATTTGGGACGGGAAATAGAACACAGACTGAATTTCAGATTTAGGTACAGAGTAGCCTTGGTATGAATTTAATAATTGTATAGTTCTGACCTGTTTTGGAGCTTTCTGGGGACAATGAACACTGCCTAGCTATGGTCCAGAGAGGAAACCTAAAGAAACAGTACTTGGTCTGGGGGAGTAACTCATGAAGTTGGGAGCAGTCCTGCCCTGACACATGTCCATCTCCCCACCTGAGGGGACAGTCACACACCTGGATGACCCATAGTCTTAAGGTTGAACCTAGTGAAGTTGAGGGAAGACAAATCCAGGAATGTTAAATGGGATTCGTATGCCCCACTCAGGGTGTTTCTATTTGAGGAACTCCAGCGGATTAACACCCCCGGCCTTTCTCACCTTCACTCATTCAGTCCGGAAGAGGAGGGGTCACTTATCCCACTGGTGATGTGGGAGAAAGGATGGAATCGGAATGAGTTGGCCCTTCTCTCTTTCTGGGATCTGTGTGCCTGCAGAAAGTCCTTACTCAGCTCCAGTCCTCCACAGGGCAGGCTTGGTGGGGTGGGGGCTGAGGTGTCAGGCTGGCTGGTGAGTGGGTCATTCTGCCTTATGAAAGATTTAATAACTTTCCTTGGCATCCAAGCCATGTTCTTCAACAGCTTTATCATGAAAAAGGTGACATTTTAATCTCCATCTACCTCATTCTGGCAACCACCTCTCAACTGGTTCTGAATTCAAGCAGGGAAAAGCAGGGCATTCTCCTGGTCCGCGAAATCCCTAACAGTTGGGCTCCATCAGACTGGGCGAAAGTCTATCAAAACTAACTTGTCGGAATCGATGCAGAATGGTGATGAGGGCTTGGAATCCTACCTGCCTGGGCTGACACTCCAGCTCCATCACTTACTGGCTATGAATAGTTGAGAAAGAGAATTTAAAACTCTCAGAATATCATTTGTAAAATGGGAATAATGTAGCACCCACTTCATAAAAGTTTTGGTGAAAACAAAACGAGATAATGTAGGCTACTTATAAAATCTGCTTTCTTTGGTCTCCTGTCCCTGGTTCCTTAGCCCACAGTTCCTAATAATAATCATAGCTAGCATTTTATTTAACGCACACTACGGTTAAAGCCCTTTGCTAAGTAACACGGTATCTCATTTGTCACAAAAACTGTGTAGTAGGTGCTAATATTATTCCAATTTTGTAAATGAGGTCATTGAAGGCTGGAAAGATTGAAAAATGTGTCCAAGGTTGCACGTTATGTGAATAGTAGAGTAGATATTGAACCCCAACAGTCTGAATTCAGAATCTATACTCTTAAATAATATGCTGTCTCCCTAAAGTAACATCTGCCATTTATTGGCTGCTTACTGTGTGCCTGGCACATATTAGGAGCTTTATTTCATAATTTCCCCAATCCTACGTAGGTTAAGGGCACAGACTTTATAGTCAAACAGATGTGGTTTGGAATTCCAACTCTGCAATTTTCTAGCCTAGCAACCTTGGGGAAGTTAACTAATCTCTCTGAGCCTCAATTTTTCATCTGCAAATTGGGAATAATAATACCTACACTTCACAGGTTTGCTGTAAGGATTAAATGAAAGAATGCTTAGTTCTTGGCCCCTAGAAGCACTCAATGAAAGGCATCAACTCTTATTCCCATTTCACAGATGAACAGCAGACTGAAGCTCACAAGTGCCAATACAGATCCTGACTTATACAACTAAAAAAAGCTTGCTTTTTCCTCTATGCTATTCCTGTTTCCAGTAGTTTCTGGCCTTTCCAGCACTGATTTCTCCTTATACCACTCAGTTCTTCCAGGGGAGAACAAAACCATGTTTACCTTTTTGAAAGATACCATGGGATAAAGCAATGGATTCCCACTTGTGTTCCATGGAGCTGTCTTAGGGGTGCGTGGGAGTGGGATGGAAACAGGTGTGGGTAAGACAGAAGTCTAAGTGCCCTGTCCACCCTGACTCAACTAGGACAGTTCTGCTTTCATTTGTCTGATGAAAAGGTAATTTAAGTTTTCATTTAATGAAAACGTTCCTTGGTAAAACAAAAAAACCCAACTTCCCTGACAGACAGGCGTGAGAGAAGAGTAGGAGGCCTGGGACGAGATGACTTCATCATCACCAGTGTAGTGTATGGTCTGGTCACTTCTGCTTCATGATTCTACATCTCAGTTTACTCAAGTGAACAAACAGAATAATAAAACTTTAATGTCTTCTGGGGATATTAAGAAGACTACGTGATAAAACATATTATAAAATGTGCTTTGTGAAACTCAAAGGCATGGTACAAGAGTGATGGTACCCTGGAGCTAGACTGTCAGGGTTTGAATTCTGGCTCCCTCTCTCACTGTGTAACTCTGGGCAATCCATTCAACTTCTCTGTGCCTTTGTTTGTTTTGTTTGTTCTGTAAAGTAGAGACGACAACAGTACCTTCTTCATCATGCTGTCGGAAGGACTGTATGGGTGAAAATATGGAAACATTGTTCTATAAGTGTTTTGCTATATTTATTCTTATTCTTAGGTTTGACTGACTACATTAGCTCTGCCCACTATAATTCTTCCTGTGAAAACCCTGCAAAACAGACCACAAAGCGCTGCCTTTTTCTGAACTTTAAATACAACAAAATATTGGGCAAATTCACGAACTGTCATGTGGTTTTCCACTGAATTACCCAGACAACCAGAGTAAAGGAGGTTTTCTGGGGGGAAGGGAGGCATGGAGGTGTCCAAATTATCAAGCATTTGCTAAGCTTCAGCTTTCCTTTATATATTTAGTCTGAAAGTTGAGTTATAAAATGTGAATTGAAATTGTAGCCAGCTTCATAACCTCCACACAAATGAAATCAAACTATTCCATTAGTTTTATAGTCTCTAATTGTAACACCATAAAAACAAATGTTCGTTCCCTCAGCAGCTTTAAAACAACAAACAAGTCCTTGTGAATTTCAGCAACATGCCCAATTCTTTAAACCTCTCAATTTTTAAAGAAATCAGTTGTCGAGCCCAGCGTTACAGAGAAAGCAGTTTTTTTTCTTGTTAATGATTTATAAAATTACTTTTAGAGAGGACACATGGGGGGTGTAGTGAAAGAAATACTTTTATAACAGTCACCAAATTATAAGTCCCTCTGACTCAAAGGTCACTCAAATAAAAAAAAAAAAAAAACCCAAAACATATTCAGGGAAATAAGGCAAAACACAAGAGCCAGCAGAAATGTAATTGTATAACAGGCCAAGACATTTTCCTAAGATCCTTGCAAAACCAGGTTAGAACCTGGCTGGCCTCAGCCATGGCTGCAAGTGGAAATGGAGTTCTCTCCTAACCTTCTTGAAATTGTGGACTGTCGCTCAACACGAACTAAATGCCACACTGTTCACTTCCTTAACCAAGAGCCTCATTATTATTATTTGGCCTGTGTTTCACTTTTCTCTTTAAGAAAGTTTAGATAATAAAATTGAACTTAAACCTGTCCATTAAAGGATGTATACAACAGTTATCTTATTTCAATTCAGACATCAGTATAGAGGAACATAATAATAACAGAACATCTCAAGTTCCCCAAGCCAAAGTCACTGTTGTTAGTCTTTTGTGAAATGATTATCAACAGGGATGTGGAGCAAACACAGGCTCATAAGTTCGGAAGGGTGCGTTGTGGGTAGATGAAGGGCATAGAGAGCCATATAAAATTTATTTTCTTAATCATCATAACCAAAATCAGGCTTACAAACTTATATTTTTATTATAAAAAATGTTCTAAACTAAAATGTTTTAAGTTATTTTATTCTGAAAGTGTTTTTACCCATGAACTTTTGTAACGACTTTGGTCTGACAGTGAAAATAATTTAAAAAACCATGGCGATTTTTGCAGGTCATTATAAAACTTTTTCAGTGAGTTTCATTTTTTTGTGTTTTACTACACCAAACACCGGAAGATACTTTTGAAAACATTTATTTGTCAATGGAAAGAGAAGGAAGGGGGTGAGCACTTCTCCATTCGCTGGTCAGTATCTTTGTTCATCAAATCCCACTGTCTTTGGGGTGGTCACTACTCCTGCATTTGCCCTTGAGTTTGGTCTCTATGGCAACGGCCTGTAATTGAGTCTGTCCTAAAGAAAGTGGTCAGCAAATAGTTAAAACTCTAAAAGCTGCCTTTGAGAATCTAAATTTGAGAACTTCTATTTTTAAAAATTCTGCAATAGGAAAATAATAAAATGTTTTAGAGGCTGGCTAGATGGAGTCATGACATCTAATCACAAAATAGCCTTTGGAAGTAATGTTCCATTCAGCCCAGTACAGTAGATATGTATCCCTAATACATATCAGGCTTTGTACTAGGCACTAAAGTACTGGAGACAGAGGACAAAGATAAAAATTCCTCCTGAGAATTCATAATCTATTGATAAGAACATACAAAACTCTAACATAAGTCTAAATAGAGCTCCAAGTAAGTGACATGAAAGCATGGGGCAATATTTAAAAACAGTTACCATTTGGAGGCTGCTATTTCTGCATTAAACACTTGACATATATTACCTTATTTAATACTGACAATAAACCAACGAGGTATTATTATCATTATCCCCACTTCAAAGATGAGGAAACTGAGGTTCAGTGAGATTAAGGTTTGGCGGATCAGGATTAACCTAGATTTCTAGGAATAACTGGACAACTTTCCACGTCAGCCTTTGTATGGGAACACCATATCTAGTCTAGTGATGTTCTATTTCCTAAAAGTTGAAAGCTCCAGAGCCTCTGACAAAATGACTGTTCTTAACCATTAGCTATGTTGCTTTCTCTGAGGCAGGAATTAACAGGCAAATCATAAAACAATATTCCAATGGCTAATAAACATATAAAAATGTTTTTAAACATTACTAGTAGCCAAACATGAAATAAGATACCCTTTCTTTTACCTTTCAAATTTACAAAAGTTTTAAACAGTGGGTACTATTCAGAGCTGATGAGGTTGCTATGAGATGGGCATTTTCATCTTTTCTGGGTAGAAACACAAATCGCAAAATCTTTCCAGAAACCAAGTAGATGATCAGGACGGTTCACAAATATTCATGACTTTTGACCTAGTAATTCTGTACTTTGGAGTTTATCCTCAAAGAAAAAATTAGGCAGTTTGAATTTACATGAAAATGTTAAATGCATTAATATTTATAATAATAATCAGAAATGACCTACATATTTAAAAATAGGCAAGGTTTAAATACCTAATAGTTTATTCATATGCCAGAATATTATACAATTATTAAAATAATAATTTTAAAATATATATCATTGGAAAATGCTTATGATAAAATATTGGGAAAAAGTTCTTTAAAGAGACAGTTTAACACACGCTTTAAGGGAGTGAATTCCAGAGTAACACTGCTTGAATTTATACCTCATCTATAGTGACTGCTCAGCAACCCTGGGCAAGCTATGTAACCTTTCTACGAGTCTGTCTCTTCATCAGAAAAATGGGGATTACAACAATAATACCTATGGCAGAAAATTCTTAATGAAATTAAATAAAAACATGCAGATAAGTAGAATTGGGCCTGGCACATACTGAAATATTTAACTAATGAGTATTAGTTAAATGAGTATCTCTGGATGGTGAGATTATAGGTGATTTTTATATTTTCTTTATAATCATCTGCAAATTCCTATCAATAAGTATTGATTTTATAATAGGCCTGCCTACAAGCAATCATGAGGTTGGTTATTAACACGGTAGATACTCTTAAAATGTAAAGAAGAATATTTCTCTTGGTAGATTTTACAGAATTTATCACTGGTTAGAAGAGGGTATTAAATTTTATTAAATGCCTTTTCTGGCATCAATTAAGATTAATATATTTTTCACATTGATTTACTTATTAATAGACTTTCTAATAATAAATCTTTGTTATATTTCTGGGGTAAACCCTAAGTATGGTGGATATTTTTTTAAACCTATTTTTCAATTTGGTTTAGTAATTGTTTTATAAAGAATTTTTGAATCTATATTAAAACTGATAAGGGGCATTAATTTTTGCGCTGTGTCAGGTTTGGGGTCAGGATTATGCTTGCTTAAAAAGTGAATAGGATGGTCTTTTACACCTTTATCTTTACCATGGAACAATTTATTTAGCATGAGAATATATTCCTCGAAAGCTTAGAAGGTAAAACCACTTTTTTTTTTCCCACTTTTTGGAAGCAAAAGGAAGCTTATTTTTGGAAGTTATGCTTTGATGAACTTTCAATTTCTTTTACAACTACCAGTTTATCCAAATTATCTTGAATCTATTTTGGTAACTAACACTTCTCAGAAAAGTATTCATATCATTTAGCTTTGAAACTTTCTCAGCATTGAGTTTTACATAGTATTTTCTTTTAATTTTAAAAGTTTTCTTGTGATATAAATGTTTAAAATCCTGCATATGTAACTCTTAGATTCATGGCACCTAGTGAGTGCTACGTATTATTGTTGTTGCTAGTTATTACTTTTATATCTGTGGCTAAATCACCTTTTTTATTCCTAATTTTACTTTTGTGTATTTTATCTATTTTATTACATTCATCAAAGATCTATGTTTCTATTTGCTATTAATAAAAATCACTTGTTCAGATTTTTTTCCTTCAATTATGTTTACTATTGCTTCTGCCATAGTGTTTTCCTTCCTGGAAATATCTGTAGTTCTAGGGTTGGATTCCATTCTCTGCCCTCTATTTCTCTTTTTTCATTTTTCATCTCTCTTTTTCTTCTGAATACCAAGAAACCATATCATGTTTATTCTCTGACTACTGACTTGAGTTTTATTGTGTTAATTCTATTCTTTGTTTTCCTTACAAGTCACCCATCCCTCCCATTTAGCTGTTTTTTCACATTAGTCTGTTCTCATCATATGATTTTCAGTCTCAAAAGAGTCTTCTGCATGCTACTAAGACACCAACATATTTTCTAGTCTTTTGTTTCCTGTAGCAAATCATTTTCAGATACGTTACCTTCTTCTTGGTCCGTTATTCTTCATCTGTACAACGTTTTTCAAAAGCTTTTTTTCCAAACTTGATATTGGTGAATATATAAGGTGTCTGTCTTGCTCTTTTGTCCTGATCTCTGTCCATTTGGGTGCTGGTCAACTCTCCTTCTCCACCTGTGGCTGGAGAACAAATTGATGCCCTTTCCCCTAATCTAGAAACCAGTGTCTATTAGGCATTTTGTAGCTTGAGCTGGGTCTTCTATCTACAACTGTTGCTAATTCTCTAAGTGTCTTCAGTGATGGGGTATACAAACATTTAGAATTCTCAGAATGCAGTGCTATTAAGGTATTTCCCACCAGCAATTGGTTTACTGAGACTATCCAGACCAGAGTACAATAAGCTACCAAACCTCTATCATGTTCCTTGTTTATGGTGACTTGCAGCCCCTGAATTTTTAATGATTGAACTTTGACAACCCTTTTGGAAAGCTATATATGTACAGCCATGGACAACTGCCCAGTGTATTCCATGTAACTAACCTGGATTTCGAGGCAAAGAGTAGGTGGTGAGAAGGAAGCATCTCATATCAAGTGGCAGGAGAAATGTTTAGAGTGGTTAAGACCATGAATCTCAGAGTCAGCCCGCCTGGCTTCAAATCCCAACTCTGTGTGCCTCTTTCCTTATCTATAAAATGGGGATAATAATAGTACTTACACCTCATTACTACCATTGTGAGGTTACACAAATTACTATATGTACAACACAGAACAGTGCCTGGCGCATAGATAATGCCAAGGAAATGTTTCCTACTAACCCTATTTATGTCCACAGTTTGTGAATCTTAATTTAGTTCTACATGTCTTATAACTAGTTGAATTTCCTCCTGATTTGGACTTGGTTTTAGCACTGTAAATTTTTATCTGTGTTTTGTAACTTCATAGTTCAATGTAAAATAGGGGCAGACAGAGGGTATTTATAATATAAATCTGTATTCTTTCATTCACTTTCTCCCCAAAGATGAGAAGGGTGATGGATTCTATGGGAGACAAAGAAACATGACCTAATCATGCCCAGAAATGAACAGGGTTTTCTGTGCTGCACAGCACAAAGGCAGACGAGTGTGCCTTAAAATAGAATGAAAAATATGGATTGGAACTGGGGGAAGGGTGGAAGTTAGTAATGCTATTCTCTGATCTTGATAAATTTGAGATGAAGACATACCAAAAAGGTAAGTTACTAGTAGATGCCTATGCTCCAAGGGAATTCAGGACCCACTGATGAAGTAGACTTGGCAGGTTGAAATGAACACAACTTAATTCAAAGGAAACAACAGCTGAGTGAAGACAAATTGAGAAGCAACACTGTGGAGTGGTTAACGTGTAGACTCTAGCACCAGACCACCTGGGTTCATGTCCTGCATTGTTCTTTACTAGCAGTGTGTCCTGGCAACAGTCAGGAATCCTCTTTTTTCCTCAGTTTCCACATCTGCACAATGGTTATAACAACAGTTACTTCCTCATACATTATTGGGAAGAGTGAATGGATTAATACACATAAAGTACTGACAATACAGCCTATATAAATGTCCTACTAATGTTTTATATGTTTATATAGATCCTTAAATCGCTAAAGATAAAAAGCTGGACATTTTTTTAAATGAAGAATATGAGTCAAAGAAATGTTTAGTTTTAACAGTGTTGAGGTAGAGATAATAAAAGTAGTAAGTAAAATGAGATACAAATAGTTATTTAAATGTACAATGGTTATTCAGATAAAACTTATTTTAATTTTACCTAACAATGAGTTGAAAGGATTCAACAGTAGCATTATTTTCAATATACTGTATATGAATATGACACTACTAATTGCCTTATTAAAATACATGATATTTCAAAAAACAGAAGTGACTTCTTGATCCCCTAAAATGTATTGCATTGTTTTCTCAAACTTTATGAATGTTATTACTATGAATACAGTTCTGCTTCATTCTAGAAGGATACTGTTAAAATACAAAAAGTTTGCCATTGTAAGAATTCATTTATTTGCATTAGAAAACCTTAGAAAGGAAAAATTATTCCCTGCACTACAGGGCAAAATTAGATAGAATACGGGTACATATTTTAACATTTTCTCCAGGGGAATAAAAAGGCCGAACATAAATTCAGTTGATTGGTTTGGAATGTCAAAAAACAGAACTGGTTGAGACACTTGGCACCGTCAAGTAAACATGAGCCAGTTCATGTCAACCATAGTTATCGCAAATACATGATAAAGTGAGAAAAAGGGAAGCCTCTTGTTTCCTTAATTTCCTGAGAAACTTCAACAGATTTAACCAGAATAAAAGCAGAAATCATTACCACATCATGAATAAAAATTAACAGGAACAGCTTTCCATCCTGAATTTTATCAACACTGTTTAATAGCCTATTTTGGCCATTTATTAAGAGGAAAGTAGAAAAGAAAACATGGTGACTACGATTGATAAGAAAGTAAAGGCAAGTGTGGTGGTCTATGTGGGGGTCCCACAGATAGACTGAAAAACATAATCTGTAGGTTTGTTCATGTTAGATAATACAGTTACAAAACTAGTAAAAACTAAGGCTAGGCTGAACATTTTATAATCAAACTTTAGCCTCATTATTCTTCCTGTTTTGAAGAAATGAGGTGTAGAGATGGATGTAACAACTAATCTACATTCTTTTTATGCTTATCTCATCTGCTACACTTTGGAAGAAGTTGAGTCTAATACATGACTAAGACTGGTATAGGCAATTAAGATACAACTGCTTACCTACTGTTGGTTAATTAGGATCACCTCTATATTTATAACTGATTCAAGTTAAAGACCAATTACTACCCATTTTCACAGGGACATAATTCAAAGCCTCTTCCAAATGCTTACTCAGCTGCCTCTTCCAAGGCTGGGTAAAAATCCACAAGCCTGCTCCCATTTTTGGACAAGAAAATAATTTTATAGTTAAGAGAAAGCACCATGGTTGATCCATTTGCATGAAGAGATACATTTTAAACTATGTATATTTCTGGTGGTATATAAGTATTTGATTCTAGTCCAGAAACACTAATCTTAATGATAGGTTTGGAAAATTTAGAGCATTCGTTAATAACAATACATGTTTTGGCATAGCAGACAAAGTGTAAATTCTGAACTAAGTAAACACAAGCAGATTCCCTTTCTCCAAATTAAAATTAGTTAAAACTATTACCTCTTCCATAATCAGAGATGTCGTGTGTAAATAAATAAAAATGCTGAAATATTTCAATTGCCTCAAACCATTCAGTTCAGATCTGTAGAATGGCTGGCCAGATGGTTTCACAACTTTTCATATTAAAGCAGAAAAGGGGTGAGGAGCAGTAACAATCCCACAGTTAAATCTACACATGCTCCAGAATCTCAGATGCTAGGGAAGGAAGAGAAAGAACAGGAAGAAGAGAAGGACCTCCTAGGACTTCACTGGCTGCTATGGACAGCTGAGAATACAGAAGGGGCCATAAAACAGAGAAGTCCCACAAGGCTGTCCCGTATCTGTGCATATTTCCAAGCTGGGAGAACATCTGCTTTGACCTCTACTCCCAGAGTTTTCTCCGCATTTGACCCATGATTAGACATTTACAAAACTGTTCTGTCCCTGATACTTTAAGAAGAAAAGTAAAAACCAATATGAGAAGTGTTCACAGAATTGTGATGGCTGACACTGATTTTGTGATTCAACTCGTTCCTTATTCACTCTTGGTTACTAGTTTCACTCTCCTCCCATACTGCCCAAGACAGAAAAGAATCAGAAAGAAAACACAGAGATTGTAATTAAGAATATTACACATTCTTGCTGGTTAATATAGATTGTATTTTCAGCAAATAGTTGCCTTTTGTAAACATGGATTGTAGGTTACTCTATAGTATGTGTTTTTGTGTGTATACTTAAGCATCTATGATGATGATGGGATGGACGGAAGAGCTAATACCCTGGGGATATTAGCATAATCACCTTTGACTCATCCTTCCCCTTCAACCACCACATTTAAATAGTCAACATCAATTCTATTTCTTAAATGTCTCTAATCTATGCCCAACTCTCTGTTTCACCTCTTACCACACCAGATTATCATTCACCTGGATCATGACACTAGGTGGACTTCGTGTTAGGTGTCTCACCTCCAGCCTCCTCACAACACTACCTCCAGAGTTACAAATCTGAACAGAATGTCCTCCTCACTGCTAACAAGTATAAGCTGAAACTTACTTATAAGGTCTGGCCTCAAACTACACTTCTTGCCTCATGCTCCCCAATGCCCTGTCACTAAGCCTCTATTCTAACTACACCCAGGAACCGCTCGTCTCTGAACAATCAAGGCACCCTCGCATCCTCTGCCCTAGATCTAGAGATGGAAAATTCTTAGTCCTTCTAGCTTCAGTGCAAACATCACTTCCTCTGAAGGTCTTTTCTGACCCAGAGTCAGAACAACTCACTTTCTCCATTTGGCTTTCATAGTACTTGTCTAACACCGCACTATCGCATTGGTCAAATTGTATCATATTTAACTGCATGCCCACGTCTCTCTCTCTCTCTGTTTAGGTGGGTGCTTAAGAGGACAGAGATAGTATGTTCCTTCTGTACCTCTGAGTACTGAGTACTCAGGTATTGCTCAGAGAACTTAGCAAAGAGTCCTATACAAGACAGGCACTACATAGATTTGCTGGTCGTTTTATTGAACAACACTGTGAAATATGCATTTCCAGAACCACATGGCAACTTTAGGTTGGTTTGGTATAGCAGACTTGGACCCTCTACTGTGAGTAGATACTGGGTAAGTGTGAGGGGAAAAAAATCTAAGAAATCTTGATGTTGTTTTCACAATTTGCATGGATGGCATTTTCACGCACAGGTTTTGGCAGCTTCAAGTTTCTCTGTCCAGGGAAATTAGATTAAAAAGTCGAACAGAATTTAATGGTTGGCTTAAGCAGTCTTAATAAAGCCTCGGGCAACACAGTTTCATTCCCCACTGGAGAAAAAGTACATCGCATACTAGACTACTGATGCACACTAGACCAGTGATTATTTTATCTGACTCATTCAACTGTATGTGAAAGAATTCCACAAAAGTGAAATAGGGCATTATGATATAATTCTTGTACTTCTGTAGTGGAAGCAACAGACTGGGAGAAAGGGACTTGGGTTCTAGACCTCACTATGGCCTCTAATTAAACCATTTAGGGTCTTGTAGGAAGAGTATGGGCTTTAGAATTAAACAGATCTAGGTTGGAATTCTGGTTCCATCTCTTACTAGTTGTAAGACTTCAGGCAAATTACAGAAACTACTTAATGAACATCCTCATTGATAGAGCTGGAAAAATAACGGCCTCAATGAGTTGGTATAAGAAATAATATGTGAAAAGTGTTCAGCACAGCACCTGGCATATTTTAGGAGCTCAGGAAATACTGGATACCCTTCACTTCTTTGGGTCTCAATTTTTACCTGTGTAAAATGTAGGATTTTTAACTATTTAGCTACTTGATGATCTCAAGGCTCTTTCCAGTTCTAAAGTCCTATCATCCTTTTATCTTTAAAGGTACAAATAGTACTAAGAATCTTCGAAAGTGTTTTAAAAGCTGTTGCATTCTAATCAATGTGCCTTTTTCTTCTAAGCTCTTTAGGTTTAATTTTCTCTTTTTTCTAGTCTCTTGAGATGGACAATTAAATCATTAATTTCCAAACTCTCTTCTAATACAAATTTAAAACTATGCATTTCTTTCTACTTTTCTCTAAGCACCACTTTAACTAAATCCCACACTTTTGGATATGTTGTGTTTTCATTTTAGTTCAGTTCACAGTATTTTTAAATTTCCCTTGTGATATTTCTTCTTTGACTCATGGTTTCTTTAGAACTATGTTGCTTAACTTCCACATATTTGGAGATTCTGTAGTTATCTTTCAGTCATTTTTTAGTTTTTTTTTTTTGGTGAGGAAAATCAGCCCTGAGCTAACATCCATGCCAATCCTCCTCTTTTTGCTGAGGAAGACCGGCCCTGAGCTAACATCTATTGCCAATCCTCCTCCGTTTTTTTCCCTTTTTCTCCCCAAAGCCCCAGCAGATAGTTGTATGTCACAGTTGCACATCCTTCTAGTTGCTGTATGTGGGACGCCGCCTCAGCATGGCTGGACAAGCAGTGCATCGGTGCATGCCCGGGATCCGAATCTGGGCTGCCAGCAGCAGAGTGCGTGCACTTAACCGCTAAGCCGTGGGGCTGGCCCCTTTAGTTTTTAATTCCACTAAGATCACAGCACAAATTTAGCATGATTTCAATCCTCTGAAATTTGCTGAGACTTGCATTATTACTCACCATATTGATGGATCACACTTTCTACTTTAGAAAATGTATTATGTGTAATTGAAAACAGGTATATTCTGCAGTTATTGGTTGCAGCCTTCTATAAATTTCAGTTAGGTCATTGTCAATAAATCATGTTATTCAATCTTCTACATACTGATTTTTGATTTCTGCTTATTCACTCAGATACTGAAAGGAGTTTGTAAAATATCCAACTATTATTGTGGATTTGTCTATTTCTCTTTTAGTTCTGCTAAGTTTTGCTTTACGTATTTTGAAGCCATGTTATTAGGTGCTTATAAATGTAGAAGTATTACATCTTCCCACTGAATTGAACTTTTTATCATTATGAAATGTCCCTTTATCTTCTTAAGTTAAAGCCAACTATGAGATACTGATATAACTTTCTTTTGGTTAGTGTACAGCGTATAGTTGAATTGTATTTTAATTGAAGAGTTTAGTCTGTTTACATTTAATGAAATAGCTGGGTTTAAGGCTATCATCTATTTGTTCTACCCATTATTTATTCTTCTTTTCCAGCCTTCTTTTAGAGGAATTATTTTTATTATTCTATCTCTTCCATGAGATTCTTATTTCTATCTTTTGTATTCCTCTTTAGTGGTTTTCCTATATACAGAGATATTACAATATTCACCCTTGACTTAGTACAGTTCAGCTTAAATCTGTACTTTCATCACTTCCCAAATAATGCAAGACTACCTTTAAAAGAGGTTAACTACACTCGTCCCTTTTACCCTTTGAGCTATTTTGGTCTTATATCTTACTTCCTTCATGTTATAATCACTACAAAGTATTATTACTGTTGCTTAACACAGTCAATATTCTTTCATATTACTCTTTCCAGTGCTTTTAATTCCTTCTTATCTTGTCATAGCTTCTACCTGTGGTCATTTTCCCTAAGGCAGAAAAAGAAATTTTAGTTTTCCTTTAAATGTGAGTTAGCTGATAAAGTCTTTCCGTTTTTGTCTGAAAACATCTTTATTTCATCTTCACTTTTGCAGGATACATTCACTAGCTACTGCAATCTAGCTTGGCCATCTTTTACTTTTAGCTCTTTAAAGATGTCATTGCATTGTCTTTTGACTTCTAGAACTTCTCTATTAAAAAGTCAACTGATAGTCTCTTTTCGTTGTTTTTCGGAAGGTAATGATTTTTTTTCCTCTAATGGATTTCTGTTTTCTTCTCTTTATTTTTGGTTTTCAGCAGTTTACAATAATGGACCAGGTGCAATTTTCTTGTTTGGAGTTTACTGAGCTTCTTGAATTTGTGTGAGTTGATGTATTTGAACAGTTTTGGAAAATTCTCACTTGTTATTTCTTTCCCATCCTCCTTTTCTCTTTTTCTGGGACTCCAGTTACACTTATGCGAGACTGTCTGTGCCTCACATGTCCTTTTTGTTTTATTCTGTTTTTCCTATTTTTTTTTAAATCTGTGCTTCAACTTAGATATTTTCTATTGACTTCGCTTTGAGTTCACTAATCCAGTCTTATATTGTTTTCAGTCTACTCTCAAGCCCATCATATGAGTGTTTAACTTTAGATACTGTAACTTTTAGTTCTAAAATATCCATTTTATTTTATTTTTTTTTATAGATTCTATTTGTTTGTTGAAATTATCCATCTTCTCATTCCTTTTACCTATCTTTTCCTCTATTTTCATTAACATATGTATAATAGTTATTTAACAGTTTTGGACAGCCAAGTATATTATCTCAGTCATCTGGGAGGTTGATTTCTATTGTCTACTTTTTTCTCTTGTTTATTAATCACATTTTTTGATTCTTTTCATGTCTTGTAATTTTTATTATATTTTGGGCATTGTCTTTAAAAGAGCTATTATTTAGGGGTTCCTTTTCCTTTGTTAAACTGATAGAGTGAGAAGCTAATCACATCAGTCCCTTCAGTATTTGAACTGGGCGCAATCAGATTGTAGTTTTAGATGGATTCAGTTTATTTTGAATCACAATGTTTCAATGGCAAGACTTGTTAATATTCACGTTAGGGTCCAGTGGTCTTTGCCTCGTGAAAATCAAGAGATCGTGGTGCTCTTCCATCCCAGCTTTCTACCATCCCACATCGCCTGAGACTCAGCAAACGTCTCACAGGGAAAACTGCCGACGTCTTTGGGGCTCCTCTATCTATACAGCCAGCTCACCAGGAAAGGACTCACCTCTCTGGAAATTAGGTTTGTCTAATGATCCTTTGTCTTTACAGCTCCACTATCCGTTTAAAAATAAGATGTGTATAATTTCTTTCTTTTACATTGTTCCAGTTCTATTCAGAAGCACAAGTCCTTTGGATCACAGTTTTAAGGTGAACCTTTTTCTCATAATGAAGTTATAAAGAGGTTGACTGTCCTCCAGTTCACTTTCTTTTCTCCATAATTCTTTTCACCACACAAAAATATACTGTCTTACATGAACTGTGACACAGTGGCTTAAACTATGGAAACAGCTTATGTATTAATAAAAATTCACTGTGGAAATACTTTATATATTAGAAACAACTAACGGCTCTCTCTTGGCTTCTACCAGTGAGATAACTAGCTTTCTTTTCAACAATATTTTTCAATGTTTGCCCATTCTAACACTCCTTTGGTGATAATTAAGTAATTTATTATTTGAACCTAATTGGAACCTATTTTAGGACTATGACAAGTAGTTGATTTCAACTGGACAAGCTTAATTCTATACGTAAAGAAGTCTTTGTTTCTCTATTATACAAGCAAAATATATGTGGAAAATCTGAGGTTTTAGATTAATTATAAATTTTTAAAGAAAGGACTTTAAAAATCTAGACTGTTTAATTTACATGATTTTCCAGTTCAAATCAATAACTATTTTCCCATTTTAGTACATTTTAGTTAGTAAACTTGTACTTATGTGAGAACAAAATCATACAAAAACCTGTACATTTCATTAAAGTACAAACCAAAATTAAGCACTTGTTTTTCATGTGTGTATTTTATTTAGTATACCTAAAATTATAAATCAATCATATATTGGAATGTGGATAAAATGAAATATTTTCCAAAGCTAAACTGTTATAAAAACACTGTAATTCTTTATTCAAATTCAATGATTTAAGAACTCTCACTGTATAGTTTTCTTTAACTGAAAATTATTTAAAGTAAGAAACTGTGTCTGAACTGTCAAGTAGGCATAACTGAACTCTAAAGGAGAGTGGTGACACACTTAGGTGACACAGATAGGTGACGTATATGCTGTAGGTTTAATTCAGTAGTGTCACTCAGTGATGTACAAATATGGAAAGGTTTAGTTTTTACCAGTAACAGCTATGAACTTTATCTTGTCTTTACTCTTCTACCTGGTGGAAAAACTTCAACTTGCTGAATAATGATAGATTTCTCAGTCCAATTCTTTAAGTTTTCCTATTTCTGGTTTAAAATCTAGCCCAGTGCAAAATGTGTATCTCCCAGCTTCCTTCTTCCCACGTTGTGCATACTGGTCTTATGTGAGGCTGCCAGTAATTGCTTGTGGTAGGCAACTTCATGGACAGCTCTCCGATCTCCATCTGTGCCATCTGTGCCATCTGTGCCACTGATGGCATTGTGAGTGTAGGTTGGTGAGGGGGAGTCTGCTTAGGCGTCTGCTTACACTCAGATGAGAATGACGGCTGTGGTCTCACTCTTGGTCTCAGCTGCTTCTCTATCCAATGCTGACAAATTATGTCTGTTTATATCTGTGTGATCTGGTAGCCCCAACGAGGATGCTATATGGGCTTTGGCTCCCTGAGACTTCTGGGAATTGACAAAGCATACCATAGGCAGCATTCTCTTTGTCCTGACTCTAAGAAATGGTGACTGCTCCTCTGAATGTGAAGTCATAGAATCTCCTCTTACCTCTTTCTGTCAGTAGTAACTGGCACTCCCCTTACTGGGTGCATGGGCCTGGCTTGGCTCTGCTAGGGTAGGTTGCCAATGCCTCTCCCTTAGTAAATAATCTCCACATCATCCACACTGTAGACTGAGGGACTGTATTGAGATACCGTCTGCATCCCCCCGAGTCCCACACACTCAGAGGCAGCCCCTCTAATGCTATAACTAAGCTTTTCAAACCCCAGTTCTTCAAGCCAGCAGAGCACTTGCTTTTATCAATTTCTGCCAAGAGGCAGGACTTCACTCAAGGTCCAGGGTCAATGCTCAAACTCCACAAGCAATTCTTTTGGCGTACTCTAAATTTGGAGGGATGACAACAAGAAAACCCTCTCTCCCCAAAAACATACATCATGAAGAGGGATGGGGATAAGACACTTAGCATTTACATGGACTCTGCTTTCTGCAAAAGGCAGTATTCTCCTCACTTTCATAAGGATTTTTTATGGACTAAGTTGGTGGGGAAGATTCTGCTGAACTTTCCAGTTTGTGAGGGCTGAGGCAATTCTCTGCACTTGAAAGGAGAAGCAGATAGTGACTTTGGACTCAACCGTGAGCTGTCTCTCTGTTAACTGCAGTCTTGGTCAAAATCCCTCCTTGGGAGCAGGGAAAGGTCTCACTAAGTAAATTCCAGAAAATTCATATCTAGCAAATTAATATAAACTCTTTATATTTTATGATGTTTGTTAAGAATGAACTCAAAAACCCTTTAATATTTGACTTTAATATTTGTCTGAATCAAGTCTTACTACTTTCTACATTTAGACTATCATCAACATTTTCAAAGGGAAATTTTTCCAATATCACATAAATGTCCAGTATGAATAAAAACATTTTATTCTCATTCGAAAATAACCTACACCACAATTTAATAATAATAGTTGTGTAGTCCTGTATAGTTTACAAAGAACTCTCACATACATCATCGCATTTGGTTCCCACAACAAACCTCTGATATTTATTCAACATTTACTTTTAGTTTACTGTTACTATTTCCCCATTTTATCGATGTAATAATTAAAGCATGGTGAGGTTACTGACGTGTTCTGTCAGAACGAGGGCTCTAACTCAGGTTGTGAAATTAAAATTGAGTTTTTCCCACTGTATGTGCCTTTCTCTATACACATCTACAAATGCTGTTCTTCCTCAGTACAGATGATGTATTCTCAGGATGACATGTCTCCTGAGTTAATCCTCTGAGAGTGGAACGGGACACATGTCCAGGCACTTTACCCTATCACCCTGTCCTCCTTGTGACCAAAAGCATGTGCACAGACAGCTGCCTAGGATTAGCAGGCACAGTCTGTACATCCCTAGGACCTCAGGCCACATCCCAAAGGATGAGTTGTAGGAAATGAAGTCAAAAAGAGCCAAGTGCACACAACATTTAAGTCCAAATTCCCTTAGGGCCTCAATTCCCTGGGTACTTAAAATGAAAGCTTTGTTTGGGCATGAATTTATTTGTATCTAACATAAGGGCTAATATCTGGGAAGCCTTTGAAGATATAAAAACATTTTTCCATTCAGCAATGGTGAATTTTCTCGCCAAAGACTTTAGTATTAGGGGAAGTCATATGCCATGCCTTGCAGCCCACGGGGGTCATCACAACTTCTAGGACCATCACAAGGAGCACTAGGCAAGGAAATGGGAGCTCAAAAGTGACACACAGACGCCCGCTGTTCCCACAGTTACAACATGAAAGGCCATGAGAGACATACTTTTTACCATAAGCAGTGAAATAAGCCTTGCGTGACTTAGGATCACTGAGGTAAATAATCCTAGATCTACGCGTGGGGTTTCATCCTGGTTACCCTGAGTGTCAACATGTAACAAGGAGCAGACGGCAGGATAAATGATTTGTTTACAATCAGTAAAGTTGTTACTGATGTTCTACCAGTTAACCTTTACTCTCAGAACCTGCAAAAACTTGAAGACTCTTTCAATTATTCATTCCCCTATCAACAAACTGTTGGGATTAATGGCTATGGCTAATTTTAGTTTGTTTGGATATGATACTCTACAGGGTGATAAAAGGGGGAGAATACCTCCCTCATTCCTGAGTTTCTGAGGCTGGATCAGGAGAGAGCTATGGAGATCACAGCAATTGAGATTCCCCAGGGCACACCCATAGTGCTTTCTTCCTCCCAAATCTGGCTTTCTCAGCATGATGGAATTGGGTCTAACTTGTTTTCCAATGTTTGAGCCTCTTCTATAGCACCCTTGCCACAGTGGTTTATATTCTCTACTTTGATGATGATGCATCATCATCTTTGATGATGTACTCATTACAATTTGAGCCATGTGACCGCGTCTTTAGATAGCTTTGAAAGATAACAATAATGACTACAGCAAATAACTAACACTTACTGTGAGTCACTATATGTGAGACACTATGAAATTGCCCTGTAATTTCATTTCATCCTCAGAATGACCCCAGGAGGTAGATAACTATTATCATCACCTCCATTTTACACTTAAGGAAACTAAGGCTCACAGTAGTAGAGAAACTCCTCCAATGTCACACAGCTATGAATGTCAGAACCCAGGGATATGTGACCCCAAAACTTGAAAGAAAGCTCTATCCTCCAACTTCTTCACCTGGAGCTGGAATCTGTCTCCTTGTAATTTCCATCCATTGATCCTAGTTCTATCCTCTGAAGACCCACAGAAAAAGCCTTAGTTCCTCTTCCACTATTAGCTCTTCAGACATCTAACATGGCTTTCAGGACTTTTTGCATTCTGTTCCAAGAACAGGATGCTGTTTCCAGATGTCCATTTTTCAAGCCCCCTAAACTATGTATTTTTCTTGTTTGGGTTACTGCATTAGCTTTCTAATAGGTCTTCCTACTCTGCTAACTGTCCTACACGTGGCAGCCATGGTAGGCCTTGCAAGACGTCAGATCACTTCAGCCCTCTGCTCCAAAATACTCTGTGGCTTCTCATGTCATTCGAAGTAAAAGTCAAAAGTTTATAACCAACTTCAAGATGATAAAGCCTCATGATCTGGCCTCCACTCCCATTCTCTCCCTTCTTACTCATACTGCTCCAGGCCTGCTTCCTGTTCTTGAAGATGCCAAGCATGTTCCCAACTCCTCTCGCTGGAATTCTCTGACCTGGGATATTGTAGGGGAGGAAGAAATTTTCCTCTACCCTTCTAGAGTCTTCTGCTGGTCTAAAAATTAAATTGATAAGAAACAGATAACAGGAGAAAATCAAACAAGTTTAATAACATGCATACATGGGAAAAACCCAGGAAAACTGAGTAACTCACCAAAATGGCTGAAGCCACCACCTTAAATACCATCTTCAGCTAAAGACAAAGGAGGATGTTGTAGGTAGTGGTTTGGGACTTCAAAGGGGAGAAAGGCAATTCACATGGAGACGGAAAAGCAAATGTTTGGTAAACAAATGTTTGCTATGCCTTGCAAAGACAATGGGACATGGAGAGGACTTTGATCAAATGGGCATTGCTAGGTTCCTCCCTGTCTACCACACCTAGTTCATATTATACGATAGTTATCTATGGTGATAGCTCCTTCCTGGAACAGGCCTTCTACTTAAATTCTTATAGGCAGTTAGGGGGAAGGTCAAAGTTTCTTCCTGAGTCTTTTTTCCTTAAAAATTATCAAGCCAAAGAGACACATGTTAGGGTAGCAAGTTCTGCTCCCCTACAATATCCACCTGGTTCTTTCCCATCTGTCTCCCCTCCAAAGTCACCTTATTGATAAGTGAGGCCTTCTCCAACTTACTCCACTGAACATAACAAATTCCTCCCCTCACTGGTGTTCCCTCTCCTTCTTCCTTTCTGTATTTTTCTCCACAGCAGTTATTGCCATCTGACTTGTTTATTTTACTTATTTCTTTGGTTTTTGCTTGTCCTCTCCCCTTACCCCTATATAAGAATGCAAGCTCCATGAGGGCAGAAAGTTTTATCTTGTTAGTTCAATTCTAAGGTCAAACCATAAGAAACTGGCCCATAAAATGACCATTTCATATGGGTCAACCTACCACACCACCCCTGGCACTAAGAGCAGCCCCTGGCACAGAGTAGCATTCAATAAGTAGTTGGTGAATAAATGAATAGTTTATCCATATACTGATACTAAAAGTATTATAGAGCTTTTATGCACCTTATTATCCTCTGAAAGAACTTTAATATCAACTGGTCAGATTTCTGATATCATCTCTGTCTGTCTTCCTAATCCTATGTGTAGCTGAATATAGATGGATATGCAAATAAACATTAAAGACTCTTTTGTTGATACACTGAACCTAGCTTTTAACTGTATGCTATTTTCTTCATAGCATTCACTAGTAATTTTAACACCCACTGGCAGCCTCAGAACATCCTGTGTTGGAAGGGGAAACTTTCTTATCAATTGGTAGGATCTGTTTGATTCAAGACAGTGTGCTAATCTGTGCTTTCTTAAGCAAATTAAGGCAGTGATTTTGCAAAATCACCTGCACTAAGTGACCTACTTATCTTACTACCACGGAGCTTACACAAAGGAGTGGGTATTCTTCAGAAAATAATGACAAACTAATAATAATGGTCCACTTGAAAAATCTCTCAATTTGTAGCTTATAACAAGCATCTAGCTGAAAATCACTGCAAAAATAAATTTTTTAACAGGGTCTCATTTCCTATTGGCAGATTTGACATAGTATATTTGGTTTTACTTTAATAATGTTTCAGCCACTATGTTTAAAAAAAATGCCAGAAATTCTAATGTCAAGAAATAGAGAAACTATGATGGAATACATTATACAATATAAAAAAAATTAGGATAATTATTGAGAACCGACACTGAAATCCTTGTCATTGATCACAAGGTGTTGTGGAAATTGTTGTCAAACCCAAGTCATCCTTTCGATTACCATTTCAAATTATTCACCGTTAATTTGCAGTGCTTCTAACAGAAAGCTGAGGGTTTTGTTCTCACACATTGAGGACAAGGAGACAGTTAAAAATTTTTAAATAAATATAGAAAAGCAAGTATTTTTCTCTCCCATTTTAAAAGCCCCTTAATCACAAGTCAGCAAGAATTCTCACATTCATCTACAACTTAATATAAAGCATTAGTTTTTTTATACCCACAACAAAACATGGACCTGCAGAAGTTTTCAAACAATCCTCCAGCAGCTTCATGCGGGTCTTCTGGAGCTCTGGGTTGTCCCATTCATCTTCATCAACTCCCCAGTACAGATCTATGACCTGGGAACCAATGGATGAGGCAGCATTAATTCACCTGCGAGAAAATTTAATTTACCTGTGGGCTTTATTCTTATTCACAATGCTGAGCTAATGTGACTTGTAACTTTTCTCTTTGCAGCATGTTTTCCCTTAGAGAGGGAAAATGATATTTAAGATCCAGCTAAAGATATATTTTTTTAATCCCATGACGGGTTGGGGATGAACATTATAATTTCTTCTTTTGTTCCTGATTATACTGTTGACATGAGCCCAGAGAAAATGAAATGTTAAATGTCAAAGACTTTGCAGTGCAGGCTTTCATTATACTGAAATGGTAACAGGATTTCAAAAAAATGTCTGAAAGCAGCTGGGATACAGTTACCACATTATTTGAGACAATT
This sequence comes from Diceros bicornis minor, assembly GCF_020826845.1. NCBI lineage: Eukaryota > Metazoa > Chordata > Mammalia > Perissodactyla > Rhinocerotidae > Diceros > Diceros bicornis. The sequence goes on along the minus strand of NC_080747.1, from coordinate 30,757,652 downwards.
AAATAACAGTGTGTGATGTTGTTATATGTCTTCATAAGAGAAGGGAAAACCACAATAGGCATTAACATATGCTGACCTGAAGTTAAATATTGACATTTCTTTAAAAAAAAGGCAAGAAAAAGAAACCAAAAAACCCTGTTATTATCATGCTTTATCCCATGGGGACAGACATTTTGTTTATGTCTGTTTTATCTGTAAGCAGTTTGGCTTTCATCAATATATATCTGAAAAATATGTATTGGAAAACAACGAAAGGTATGCCTTACTGAGAAGTGAGGATAATAGGCTCCTCTATCTCCTTACTTCAAAGCCATGAGGGAAGATTCTGAGAGTCTGTAAAAACTCTTACAAGTACACTCTGAAAAATTTGCTGTGGAGAGCAGTCCCTTTACTCAACTGCTATCTACATAAGGTAAATGTTTCCATTTGTAGCTTTGAAGATTTCTTCTTTTCCTTTCCTTGTTTCCCACAAATAGAAAAAAGAAGCTCCGTTCCTTACTGGCTATTTGCAAGGCATTCAGTGAGATGGAAGCACAGAGCACAGGTCCTCCATTGTGCCCCAAGCAGATCCCAGACACTCTGTGTATTTCCCATCTCTCGGTCGTGGCCCCACATGGGTGTGTTTGTACCAGATCTTTGTCTATCTGCATTTGAGTTTTTAGATAGCTGATAGAGATATAATAGCTTCTTTAAAAAATATCCCCATGGCCCAATCCAGGAGTTTTATCATATATGAAACTGTCAGCACCGATTTTGAGGTTCTTCCCTTTAATCTACCTTAAAAGGTTTAATTACAATATTAAGGTCAGGGACATGAGATTATAATTTTGCTGTTCAATATGAGACCCTTTAGCTGTGGCTTTTTAAAATTAAATATAAATTAATTACAATGAAAAACTCAGTTCTTCAAGTGCTCAACAGCCACATGTGGCTACTGACTCCCATGTTGGAAGGCACAGATATAGAATCCTTCACCATCACAGAAAGTTTAATTGGACAGAACTATAAATTACTCAGCCTCATATACTGAAATCATTAGAACAAGACATTTTCAGCCATCTGCCAACACACTGTCAAAATAAAAACACAAATCTACTGCAACGTGAATGGTAACTCTTAGTTGTGCCATGCATAAACTAACAACCATACACAAAGCCTGGACTCCATCCTTCTGGCTGACGCGGTTTGGATATACCTGAGGAGAGGTGTGATTTAGAACAAATGAAGAGAAACAGAAATGGTGAATATGAAGGTTAATATAACAAAAGCTATTAATATATACCTACTCCTCTTCTCTCATCTTCTTTAAACAACATAAAATCACACAAAGTAATAATTATAACAATATGTCATTGAATTTGTAACATACATAACAACAGCAGCACAAAAAGAGAGAAAAGGGAACAGAGCTATACAGGAGAAATCTGTCTATAGCTCACTAGAATTAAGTTACTATAAATTGTAAGTAGATTCTTTTAAGTTAAGATGTATATGCCTTAAAATAACTACAAAGAAAATAACTAAAAAAATAGTTTAAAAAATCATTAAAAGAATTATAATGTTACAGCAGAAAATATTCACTTAATACAAAGCAAAGAAGTAAAAGAGAAATAGAGGAACACAAAAGACATAAGGCATACAGAAAAAAAGTAACATGGCAGATGTAAATCCAACTATAATGATAATACCATTAAATGTGAATGGATTAAACAATCCAATCAAAGGCAGAGATTGTCAGACTGGATAAAAACAAGATTCAACTATATGCAGTCTATAGGAGACACACTTTAGATTCAAATAGGTTGAAAGTAAAAGGATGGAAAAAGATACATCATGCAAACAACCACCATAAGAAAGCTCACGTGGCTATACTAATAGCAAACAAAAGAAATTTTAAGACATAAAATGTAACTAGAGATAAAGAGGGACATTTTTTAATGATAAAAGGGTCAATCAGGAGGATATAACAATTATAAATGTATATGCCACTAACAACAGAGCCTTAAAATACATGAAGCACAAACTGACAGAAAAGAAGGAGGAAATGGACAATTCAGCTGTAATAGTTAGAGACTTGACTATCTCACATTCAATAATTAGAAGAACGATTAGAAAGAAGATCAACAAGAAACTAAAGACTGGAACAATACTATAAACCAACTAGATCTAAGATATCTGTAGAGCAATCTACTCAACAACAACAGAATGGAACATATTCCAGGAGGGAAAATATATTAGATCATAAAACAAGCCTCAACTGGGGCCAGCCTGGTGGTGTAGTGGTTAAGTTCGCGCACTCCACTTTGGCAGCCTGGGGTTCGCAGGTTCAGATCGCGGGCATGGACACGTGCACCGCTTATCAAGCCATGCTGTGGCAGTGTCCCATATAAAGTAGAGGAAGACAGGCATGGATGTTAGCCCAGGGTCAATCTTCCTCAGCAAAAAAGAGGAGGATTGGCAACAGATGTTAGCTAAAGGCTAATCTTCCTCACACACACACACAACCAAAAAACCAAAAAACCAAAAAAAGAAAAACAAGCCTCAATAAACTTAAATGGATTTAGATCATATAAAGTATGTTCTCTGAACACAATGCAATGACATTAGAAATCAAAAACAGAAATTTGTGAAATTCACAATTATATGGAAATTAACATACTCCTAAATAACCAATGAGTCAAAGAAGAAATCATGTGGGAAATTAAAAAATACTTTGAGATGAATGAAAAAACTTATGGGATGCAGTTAAAGTAGTACTTAGAGGGAAATTTATAGCTATGAATACCTATATTAAAAAGGAAGAAAGATCTCAAATCAATAATATAACTTTCTATCTTAAGACAACAGAAAAAGAAGAGCAAGCTAAAGCATGCATAAAGAAATAATACATTACAATGAAAATTAATGAAACAGAGAATAGAAAAACAATAGAGAAAAATCAATGAAACCAAAAGATGGTTCTTTGAAGAGATCAACAAAATGGACAAAACTTTAGCTGGACTGACAAAAAAAGGGAAAAAGTTCCAAATTACTAAAATCAGGAGTGAAAGAAAGGCCATTACTACTGACCTTACAGAAATAAAAAGAATTATTAGAGAATACTATAAACAACTATATGCAAATGAAATAGACTACTTAGATGAAATGGACAAATTTCTAGAGACAAGTTACATAAATTGATTCAAGACAAAACAGAAAATGTGAAGACATTTTCAACAAGAAATTAAATAGCAATTAAATAAAAACTGCACAAAAAGAAAAGTCTGGGTACAGATGGATGCACTGGTGAAATCTATCAAAAATTTAAAGAAGTATTAATACCAATTCTTCATCATCTTCCAAAAATTAGAAGAGGTGAGAACACTTCCCAATTTATTCCATGAGACCAATATGATACTGGTACCAAAGCCAGACAAAAATATCGCAAGGAAACTAAAGTGCAATATCTCTTATAAAACAAACATCCTTAACAAAATATTAGAAAACCTAGTCCAGCAGCACATCAAAAGGAGTATACAATACAACTAGGTGGGATTTATCAGGAATGCAAGGTTGGTTTAGCAACAGAAAATCAACTAATGTTATATAATATATATCAACAGAATAAAGGACAAAAGCCACATGACCAATCTCCACAGAGAGGAAGGGGAGTCAAGATGGCGGCATAGGCAGACTCTGAACTCACCTCCTCCCGTGGACACAGCCAATTTACAACTACTCGTGGAAAAATTACCCCTGAGACAGAACTGAAAACTGGATGAGAGGAACTCCTGCAACAACGGACAATCCTAACTGGGGTAGAAGAGGCAGAGACCCCCTTCCGGAGAGGAAAAACGGCGCCTTCACAAGCCCCCAGCTTCACGGCTGCCTGGAGCAGCTCACAGGTACGCAGCCTCCCTGGAGGCACGGGGCCCTGAGCCGGGGAGCGCCCCCGTTGTGGGCATTTTGTGGACCCAGCAAAATCGAGACCAGCGGCATAATATCTGACTTTGCCTGCTACTAAAGCATTGGGGAGGACCCCCAGAAAACCCGGTTCACAAAGAAACTAAAACTGGCTCTTAAAGGGCCCGCGCACAAACTCACCCGTTCCAGAAAGCATCCTAAAATCACCAGAAAGAAAGGTGCACAGTGCTTTGGTGACAAGAGACTCACCTAATAGGCCCTGAGTGTATCTCGGTGAGGGGTGAGACCTCTCCAGGGACTGGGACACTGGCGGCGGCCATTGTTGTGGCCTGGTGTGAGCGTGCTGACACAGACGCCATTGGAGTTCTCCCTGAGGCCTGCTAGCCCAAGGTCTGCTCCACCCGCTAGAGCACCGATTTAACCCAGCTCAGCCAGGGCAGACAGCCCACCCTAGAGACTGGCCCCACCCAACAACAAGCCCTCAGGCAACGTGTGGGCCTGCATAGATTGGTGACTGGATTCTCTGCAGCCTGGCAACTGAGCCGACTTGAGCGGGCAGGGTGTGCACAAGGAGCAGGTGGAGAGTGTGGGGCGGTGGCGGAGTGTGTGGGGCTCCCGCCATGGTGAGACTGGGTCCGCTTGGGGAGGTCGGGGCGCTCACACGGGGCAGGACTGTGTTGGCAGTGGTGTGGACCTGTGGGCAACAGGGCCTGTCAGCTGCAGAAGACTTGTGCTTCTCAAAGACCCACATAGGAGGTTTGCCCCACCTTCCAAAGCCTGAAACAATTGGGTGCTCCTGTGCCTGAGGCCAGCCCCACCCAGCTGCAATCCTCAGAGAGCTGACAAGAGACCTAATAGGCTAGAGGCTTACAGCAATTGTAAGGCCCTGAGCCTAACAACCTGCCACGCTGGGGGCCTACTCAATTAAAAGAAATACTGCAACACAAATGTGGTATTAGAACTTACAGCCAACCGTGCTGGGGCTCCCCACACCTGATAAAGAGACTGAAGGGCCCACAACAACTACAAGCAGCTGAGCATTACAACAGCTGGCCAGGAGCATAACTCAGCCTCCCTGGGCGCCTATAGGGAGAGCTAACAGGCCACAATAGAAGGACACACGTAGCCCACATAGGGGTCACCCCTGGAACATTGAGAACTGAGGGAAGCACACCGGAAGCCTCCTAAGGCATCACTTACATAAGGTCACCTATCCAAGAGCAGGAGACGTAGCTGACCTACCTAATACGTAGACACAAGCACAGGAAAAGAGGCAAAATGAGGAGGCAAAAGAATACATTCCAAGTAAGGGAACAGGACAAAACCCCAGAAAAGGAACTAAGTGAAACAGAAATGAGCAACCTACCTGACAGAGAGTTCAAACTAAGAGTGTTAAGGCTGCTCACTGATCTGGGGAGAAGAATAGATGAACTCAGTGAGAATGTCAACAAAGAAATGGAAGATATAAAAAAGAACCAATCAGAAATGACAAATACAATACTGGAAATGAAAAATTCATTAGAGGGACTCAAAAACAGAGTAGAGGATACAGAAGAACGGATCTGTGAGCTAGAAGAAAGAATAGAAGAAATTACCCAAGGTGAACAGGTAAAAGAGAAAAGAATTAAAAAAAAAAAAGACAGTCTAAGGGACCTCTGGGACAACATCAAGCGCACTAACATCCGTGTTATAGGTGTCCCGGAAGGAGAAGAGTGAGACAAGGGGGCAGAGAATCTATTTCAAGAAATAATAGATGAAAACTTCCCAAACCTAAGGAAGGAAACAGACATCCAGGTACAGGAAGCACAGAGAGCCCCAAACAAGATAAACCCAAAGAGGCCCACACCAAGACACATCATAATAAAAATGTCCAGAATTAAAGATAAAGAGAGAATCCTAAAAGCCGCAAGAGAATGTCAAGTTACATATAAAGGAAACCCCATAAGGCTATCAGCTGACTTCTCAGCAGAAACCTTACAGGCTAGAAGAGAATGGCACGATATATTTCAAGTGCTAAAAGGAAAAAACTTACAGCCAAGAATACTCTACCCAGCAAAGTTATCATTCAAAATGGAAGGAGAGATCAAAATTTTCCCAGATAAGCAAAAATTAAAGGAGTTTGTCACCAAGAAACCAGTGCTACAAGAAATGTTAAAGGGACTGATTTAAGGGGAAAAGAGAAGACTATAAATAGGAAAAATTATTTATTTCCATGATTAGAACGTAATGGATACAAATGTACAAAAAAGAGGTTAGATATTATATCAAAAACATAAAAGGAGGGAGGAGGGGAGTTAAAGAGTACAGCTTTCAGACAGAGGTCAAACTAAAGTGACCATCAATTCTGTATAGAAGAAGTAAGGAACAGAGAAGGACTACTAAAACACTGAGAAAAAAAAAAAAAGTTAAAAAATGGCAGTAAGTACATACTTATCAATAGCTACTTTAAACGTCAATGGACTAAATGCTCCAGTTAAAAGGCATAGGGTGGCTGACTGGATAAAAAAACAAGACCCATATATATGCTGCATACAAGAGACACACTTCAGACCTAAAGACACTCACAAACTGAAAGTGAAGGGATGGAAAAAGATACTCCACGCAAATGGCAATGAAAAGAAAGCTGGGGTAGCAGTACTCGTATCAGACAAAATAGACTTTAAAACAAAAACTGTAAAAAGAGACAAAGAAGGGCATTACATAATGATCAAGGGAACAATCCAACAAGAGGATATAACACTTGTAAATATCTATGCACCCAATGTAGGTGCACCTAAATATATAAAGCAATTATTAACAGACATAAAGACAGAAATAGACAGTAACACAATAATAGTAGGGGACTTTAACACTCCACTTACACCAACGGATAGATCATCCAAACAGAAGATCAATAAGGAAACATTGGCCTTAAACGACACACTACAACAGATGGACCTAGTAGATATATACAGAGCATTCCATCCAAAAACCGAAGAATACATGTTCTTTTCAAATGCACATGGGACATTCTCCAGGATTGATCACATATTAGGCCACAAAACAAGTCTCCATAAATTTAAGAAGATTGAAATAATACCAGCCATCTTTTCTGACCACAACGGTATGAAACTAGAAATCAACTATAGGAAGAAAATCAGAAAAGCCACAAGTACATGGAGATTAAACAAAATGCTACTGAACAACAACTGGGTTAATGAAGAAATCAAAGAAGAAATCAAAAAATACCTGGAGACAAATGAAAATGAAAATACGACATGCCAGAATTTATGGGATACAGCAAAAGCGGTTCTAAGAGGGAAGTTTATAGCGATACAGGCCTATCTCAACAAACAAGAAAAATCTCAAATAAACAATCTAACAATGCACCTAAAGGAACTGGAAAAAGAAGAACAAACAAAGCCCCAAATCAGTAGAAGAAGGGAAATAATAAAAATCAGAGCAGAAATAAATGAAATAGAGACTAAAAAAACAATAGAAAAAATTAATAAAACCAAGAGCTGGTTCTTTGAAAAGATCAACAAAATAGACAAACCTTTAGCTAGACTCACCAAGAAAAAAAGAGAGAAGGCACAAATAAGTAAAATCAGAAATGAAAGAGGAGAGGTTACAACAGACACCTCAGAAATACAAAAGATTATAAGAGAATACTATGAAAAGCTATATGCCAACCAATTCGACAATCTGGAAGAAATGGATAAATTCTTAGAATCATACAACCTTCCAAAACTGGATCAAGAAGAAGTAGAGAATTTGAATAAACCAATCACCAGTAAGGAGATCGAAACAGTAATCAAAAACCTCCCCAAAAATAAAAGTCCAGGACCAGACGGCTTCCCTGGTGAATTCTACCAAACGTTCAAAGAAGACTTAATACCTATCCTTCTCAAACTCTTCCAAAAAATTGAGGAGGGGGGGAAGCTCCCTAACTCATTCTACGAAGCTGACATTACCCTGATACCAAAACCAGACAAGGACAACAACAACAAAAAAAGAAAATTACAGGCCAATATCACTGATGAACATCGATGTGAAAATCCTCAACAAAATACTAGCAAATCGCATACAACAATATGTTAAAAAGATTATACACCATGATCAAGTGGGATTTATTCCAGGTATGCAGGGATGGTTTAACATTCGCAAATCAATCAACGTAATACACCACATTAATAAAATAAAGAATAAAAATCACATGATCATCTCAATAGATGCAGAGAAAGCATTTGACAAGATACAGCATCCATTTATGATAAAAACTCTGAATAAAATGGGGATAGAAGGAAAGTACCTCAACATAATAAAGACCATATATGAGAAACCCACAGCTAATATCATCCTCAATGGTGAAAAACTGAAAGCTATCCCTCTAAGAACAGGAACCAGACAAGGACGCCCACTGTCACCACTCCTATTTAACATAGTATTGGAAGTCCTAGCCAGAGCAATCAGGCAAGAGAAAGAAATAAAAGGGATCCAAATTGGAAAGGAAGAAGTGAAACTGTCACTATTTGCAGATGACATGATTTTATATATAGAAAACCCTAAAGAATCCACCAGAAAACTTTTAGAAGTAATAAACGAATATGGTAAAGTTGCAGGATACAAAATCAACATACAAAAATCAGTTGCATTTCTGTACACTAACAACGAAGTAGCAGAAAGAGAAATTAAGAATACCATGCCATTTACAATTGCAACAAAAAGAATAAAATACCTAGGAATAAACTTAACCAAAGAGGTGAAAGATCTGTACACCGAAAACTATAAAACATTTCTGAAAGAAATTGAAGAAGACACAAAGAAATGGAAAGATATTCCGTGCTCTTGGATTGGAAGAATTAACATAGTTAAGATGTCCATACTTCCTAAAGCCATCTATAGATTCAATGCAATCCCTATCAAAGTTCCAACAACATTTTTCACAGAAATAGAACAAAGAATCCTAAAATTTATATGGAACAACAAAAGACCCCGAATAGCTAAAGGAATCCTGAGAAAAAAGAACAAAGCTGGAGGTATCACACTCCCAGATTTCAAAATATACTACAAAGCTATAGTAACCAAAACAGCATGGTACTGGCACAAAAACAGACACACGGATCAATGGAATAGAATCGAAAGCCCAGAAATAAACCCACACATCTATGGACAGCTAATCTTTGACAAAGGAGCCAAGAACATACAATGGGGAAAAGAAAGTCTCTTCAACAAATGGTGTTGGGAAAACTGGATAGCCACATGCAAAAAAATGAAAGTAGACCCTTACCTTACACCACGCACAAAAATTAACTCCAAATGGATTAAAGACTTGATTGTAAGACCTGAAACTATGAAACTTCTAGAAGAAAACATAGGCAGTACGCTCTTCGACATCAGTCTTAGCAACATCTTTTCAAACACCACATCTGACCGGGCAAGAGAAACAATAGAAAAAATAAACAAATGGGACTACATCAAACTAAAAAGCTTCTGCACAGCAAAGGAAACCATCAACAAAACGAAAAGACAACCTAACAATTGGGAGAAGATATTTGCAAACCATAAATCTGATAAGGGCTTAATCTCCAAAATATATAAAGAACTCATGCATCTCAACAACAAAAAAACTACCAACCCAATTAAAAAACGGGCAAAAGACCTGAACAGACATTTCTCCAAAGAAGATATACAGATGGCCAACAGACACATGAAAAGATGTTCAAAATCACTAACTATCAGGGAAATGCAAATTAAAACCACAATGAGATATCACCTCACGCCCGTCAGAATGGCTATAATTAACAAGACAGGAAACAACATGTGTTGGAGTGGATGTGGAGAAAAGGGAACTCTCATACACTGCTGGTGGGAGTGCAAACTGGTGCAGCCACTATGGAAAACGGTATGGAGATTCCTCAAAAAATCAAGGATAGAACTACCATATGATCCAGCTATTCCACTGTTGGGTATTTATCCAAAGAACTTGAAAACGCCAATTTGCAAAGGTACATGCACCCCTGTGTTCATTGCAGCATTATTCACAATAGCCAAGACTTGGAAGCAACCTAAGTGCCCATCAAGGGACGAATGGATAAAGAAGATGTGGTATATATACACAATGGAATACTACTCAGCCATAAGAAACGATGAAATCCAGGCATTTGTGACAACATGGATGGACATTGAGGGTATAATGCAAAGTGAAATAAGTCAGAGGGAGAAGGTCAAATACCGTATGATTTCCTTCATTAAGTAGTAGATAATAACAACAATAAACAAACACATAGGGACAGAGATTGGATTGGTGGTTACCAGAGGGGAAAGTGGGAGGGAGGAGGGTGAAAGGGATAATTTGGTACATGTGTGTGGTGATGGGTTGTAATTAGTATTTTGGTGGTGAACATGATGTAGTCCATGCAGAAACAGAAGTACAATGATGTACACCTGAAATTTTTACAATGTTATAAACCAATAAAAAAAAATAAATAAAAAATTAAAAAAAAAAAATCTCCACAGAGAAAAAACATTTGACAAAATCCAACACCTCTTCATGGTAAAAACACTCAACAAACTAGGAATATAAATTAACTTCCTCAACCTGAATAAAGGACATGTATGAAAAAACTACATCTAACATCATATATTTTAATGAAGAAAGACTGAAAGCTTTCCCCCTATGATTAGGAACAAGAGAAGGATATCCACTCTCACCACTTCTATTGAACACTGGACTGGAGGTTCCAGCCAGGGCAATTAGGCAAGAAAAAGAAATAAAATGCATCAAGATAGGAAAGGAAGAAGTAGATCTATCTTTATTCATAGATCATATGATCTTGTATATTGAAAATCCTAAGGAAACCACTAAAAAACTGTTGGAACTAATGAGTTGAGCAAGGTTGTAGGATACTTCTACACACTAGCAATGCACAATCTAAGATGAAATCAAGGAAACAATTCCATTTAAAACAGCATCAGAGAGAATTAAAAACTTATGAATAAATTTAACAAAAGAAATGCAAAATTTATACCCTGAAAATTACAAAACACCATTGAAAAAAATTTTAAAAGATCTGAATAAATGGAAAGACATCCCATGTAAAGGGATTGGGAGACTTATTATTGTTAAGATGGCAATACTCCTCAAATTAATCTACAGATTCAATGCAATCACTATAAAACTCCCAGCTGGCTTAGTTACAGAAATTGACAAGCTGATCCTAAAACTCACATGGAAATTGAAGAGACCTAGAATAGCCAAAACAATCTTGTAAAAGAAGAACAAAATTGGAGGACTCACACTTTGAGATTTCAAACTTACTACAAAGCTACAATAATTAAGAGAGTGTGGTACTGGCATAAAGATATTCAATTGAATAAAATTGAGAATCCAGAAATAAATCCTCACACTTAAGGTTAACTGATTTCAACACGGATGCCAAAACAATTCAATGAGAAATGAATAGTATTTTCAACAAATGGTATCAGAACAACTGAATATCCACATGCAAAAGAACAAAGTTTAACTCCTACCTCATAACACATAGAAAAATACTCAAAATAGATCATAGACATAAATTTAAGAGTTAAAACTATAAAACTCTAGTTTTATAGAAAACATAGGGGTAAATCTTTGTGACCTTAGATTTGACAATGGTTTCTTAGATATGACAGCAAAGTACAAGTAACCAAAGAAAAAACAGATAAATTGGACTTACTCAAAATTAAAATATTTTGTGCTTCAAAAGACACTATCAAGGGCCCGGCCTGGTGGCACAGTGGTTAAGTGCGCATGCTCCGCTGTGGCGGCCTGGGGTTCGGATCCCAGGCACACGCCTACGCACCGCTTATCAAGCCATGCTGCGGCGGCATCCCATATAAAGTGGAGGAAGATGGGCACGGATGTTAGCCCAGGGCCAGTCTTCCTCAGCAAAAAGAGGAGGATTGGTGACAGATATTAGCTCAGGGCTGATCTTCCTCACAAAAAAAAAACCAAAAAGACTATCAAGAAAGTGAAGAGCACCCACAGAATGGAAGAAAATATTTGCAAATCATATTTGATAATGTATTTGTATCTAGAATATATAAGGAACTCCTATAACTGAATAATAAGATAAATAACCCAACTAAAAATGGACAAAAGATCTGAGTAGACATTTCTTTACAAACATTACACAGATTGCCAAAAAACACATGAAAAGATGCTCAGTATCATTAGTCATCAGGGAAAACCAAATCAAAACCACAATGAGATAACATTTCTCATGTACTGATTTAGCTATAATCAAAAAGACTGATAATAACAAGTGTTGACGAGGATGTGGTGCAATTAGAAACCTCATACATTGCTGGTGGGAATATAAAATGGTATATCCACTTTGGAAAACAGTCTGGCAGTTCCTCAAATGATTAAACATACAATTACCACATGATTCAGCAATTCTCCTAGGTATATACCCAAGAGAAATGAAGACATATGTCCACACAAAAACTTGTACATGAATGTTTGCAGCAGCATTATTCATAATAGCCAAAAAGTGGGAACAATCCAACTGTCCATCAAGTGATCAATGGATAAATAAAAGGTGGTACATCCATACAATGGAATATTATTTGGCAATAAAAAGTAATGAAATACTGATACATGCTACAACATGGATCAGCCTTGAAAACATTATCCTAAGTGAAAGAAGCCATTCACAAAAGACCACCTCTTGTTTGATTCCATTTACATGAAATATCTAGAACAGGCAAATCTACAGAGACAAAAAGATTAGTGGTTGCCTATGGCTGAGAGGGAGGAGAATAGGGAATTTAGGGAGTGATAGCTAAAGGGCACAGGATTCATTTTTGGGGTGATGAAAATGTTCTAAAACGGATTTTGGTAATGCTTACACAACTGTGAATATACTAAAAACACATTAAATCGGACACTTCAAATGTGCGAATTTTATGCTATGTGAATTGAATTATACCTCGATGATACTTTGCACATCTAGTTTGTACTGTGATTTTCTACCGGTCTTACATCCCCCACTCATAGTAGAATTGAGTGCAAGAACAGTGTAAGTTTAATACAAGCACTAGTCTATTACGAGCTAAGATGTAACTAATACAATAGATCTAACTAAATCTAACAATAAGATCTAACTAAATACACGTGGACCAAACAACCAGGGTAAAAGTCAAAACAAGGCTTTCACTTAGATTTTTAAATGGAAGCCTAAGTGTCACATGATTTATCTGCCACCTATGGGAGTCTTTACTAATAGTTTTTCTATCTGTTATTTCCTTAAAGTTTGGCCACCGCTGCCCTCATCCAGGCCTTCGTAACTCCACGTCTCCTTACTTCAGTAGCTTTGTTTAAATATTCTCCTGCTTCCAGCTTTTCTCCCTTAAATTGTTCTTTCTCAAATGTCTTTATGGGCAGAAAATGATGAAAAGAGATAAAATCAAGCAACTGTGAAGACAGGGAGGAAATAAATAAATGAAACATCTAACTTATGCAACACAAACCATCATTTTGGGCCAAGAGATATGCCATATATCCACCTGATCGATAATTGGCAAAAAGCAGTTGGAACCCAAAGTGCTCAACAAGACAAGATTTATGATAAACTTAAAAAAATTAAGTTTAGCTTTTGGCCTAACGTCCAGGCACTGCAGACACTGGAATCTAATTTACTATTTATTGGAATACTAACTTGTTGACAGCACATTTTATGTGCCTTATTTCATCATTAAGTATAAAAGCTCAAGAAAGTAATTTGATTTTATCTTTTTTTACTTAAAACCATCTAACTTGTTTTAAAATATTCTTAGGGAACCTAATTTATCATGCTTATTATAATGTGCTGAACTGGACTGAAAACAAAAAGTCAGCAAATAAAATCCCTACCAAATTTTACCACTTGAAATCAGACATAATGACTTAAACACGAAGATTATCAAAGAAAAAAATAAAACAACCTGTAAGAAACAAATAATAACCTCATGCTTTACCAAAAAAAACCCCAAATTTGAATTCATAATGGTTTCATATTATAATTTCTTCAGAAAGAGAATCTGAATTTAAATATTTTCCTTCTCAATTTTCCCATGCCATATGATACTATCTGAATGCAAAACAAAAAATTTAACTACAGAGACAATATGCCTGATTTTGTTTTTGAACAAGCACAGTACTGAAATGAAGGCTGCTCCTCAAAGCTATTATAATGGGAGGGGGATACACACTCATTCCAATCATTCTGCCATTACTCTGGGCATTTCCTCTGTAGGAATTATCTCATTTTGTACTGAAAAAAACTCTTGTCACTTTATAGCTGGAGTTAGTTTTTATTAGAAATGGTATTTCTCCAGTCTTACTTGGCCTTTACGTTTAGAAGACATAGCTTTGGAAAGACCTTTACCTCTTTTAAAAAATCAAATCTATTCTTAAAGAGATTAACATCTGCCACCACTAAAAAATATTCAAAAGAACACAGAGCAGGTTCACAAAGTTCTGAACAAGGACACCATTATTGTGCTATGGATATAACTTTCAAGGTCAATACAGAGGTGAAGACAGCACTCATTTGAATTTGTTTTAGTAGTTGTGTTCTGTTACTAGAATGTTCATCTCACAGGAGAAGGTAAGCAGGGAGGAGTCAAACTTCAAACTGGGTTTGTCAGATACTGTTTACCAGTGATGAGTTATGGTTTATAGATATGGAAATTCTCACTCTGATTAGAATGACTTTCCCCAGATGCATGGGATATAAGAAAAAAAAAAAAAAACCTCTTCAGGTCCATATCATTCACGGCCACACTTTTACTAGAACTAATGCAAATACTGACTTTAGGTCACTTGCAATTATTCTCTTGGTCATGAGATATATGACTAAGATATATGGGTACATGTACATGAGTAAGACATTTTCCCCAGACATTTCTGGGAAAATTAGGTCTTAATTCAAGCCCAGGAAGGACTGGCTGGCCCCAGTGGTCATACACAATCACCAGAAAGAAAGAGGGTCCAACAGTATGACGTAGGATGATGCTTCATCTCAAACCTCAAACAACTAACTGCTCAGACCTCATGACTGTGTCTTGGGAGATTTAGCCTCTGGACAGCCCTACCAGTTAGGATGTGATGGTAAGGAAGAACTCAACCATGAATAAGGCAGGACCTCTGACTATTAAGGCTTAACGAACATGGAGAGAGAGAGTACTAGGAGTTGTTGGAGCCAGAGCAGGAGCCGCAAGCCAGAATCCACTGTGCTTGTGTTAAGAATAAGCTGGAGAAGCTCAGTCCATGAAGGAACCGTAGCCAGGCTGCAACTGGTACCAGTCTCCTTCAGTGGCAGGACGCCCGACCACAAAGTGTGTACCTCAGTGAGAAACCCAAAGCTGGCTCTGTTTGTATCACTGGGATCTCAGCAACCACTGTTATCAGAGTGACCCTCTGAGTGTACCTGTGCCTGTATTACTACTGCGGCTCCCTAAATTATCTCTTTGCTTCCATTCTTGCTCCTTCTAATCCCCTCACTACACTGCAGGCAGAGGGATCTTTTTAAAACACACATCTGATCACCATAGCTAAGATTTATTTTTTACTCTACCAGACACTACATAATTTATTTACTCCTTACACAAACTTATGAACCAGACAGAAATATTATCCCTGTTTTATAGATGAAAAAGCCGAGGCACAGAGAAGTAATATGCCCAAAGTCACACAGGCAGCAAGTAGTAGAGGTAGGATTTGAACCTGGGCTGTTAACATTTTACAGTGCTTTCCATGCTTAAGGTTCCCATCATCCTGAAGATAGTACCTAGAATCTATGACCTGATTTATGAGATCCTCCATGATCTAGTCCCTGCCCAACTCTCCAATCTCATTTCATATCATGTTCTCCCTCCTGTTCATGCTCTAGCTATATACTCTTCACACACGTGTCTGCACGTGTGTAAGTATATATTGAAACATACATATATTTATACATGCACATGTATTTACATACTTATATCTATATAAATTTTCCCGAATGTGTGAATATAAGAGGCTTTTGGTGCACTGATTAAAAGCATAGACACTGGAGTCAAACTGTCTTCATTCGAATCCTGCTACTTATTAGCTGTGGGATCTCTAGCAGTTATTTACTTCTGATTTCTAAGTAACCTCATTTAATAAAATGGAGAAGACGGAATTTAGCTCCTAGGCTCATAGCAAAGATTAAACAAGTTAATGTATACATAGCACTTAGAATAAGTGCCTGGCAGGCAGCAAGCACTACACAATGTTCAAGTTCTTTCCCAAATTTGCCTATAAAACTATGTTTCTTCTGCCTGAAATATTCTTCTTTTTAACCTGGCTAGCTCCATCTACCATCCTTCAAGGTTCAGCTTAGATGTCAGCTCCTCAGTAGGCCTTCCTGATACCTCTAGGTTCGATCAGGCCCCCTCATTGTGCTTGCCCAGAGCACCCTGTGCTTCCTTTGCAGCAAGCATCACCCTGGTCACTGTTGTCTATGACTGCATTGTCTGTGAGACTGTAAACTCCATGAGGGCAGGGACTATGTTTGTTTTCAACACTACAGTATCCACTGCACCCATAAATCTGCCTGGTGCAAAGCAGAGGCTCAAGAAATGTCTGTGAATAAATGAATGAAGCCCATGGGACCAAGCATCTTAATCCGCCCCTGGGGATTGGGGGTAGACATCAGTGAGGAAGTAAGACAGGAGTCTGAACTTGAAGGATACATGCATAAGAGATTGTTCTTCGCAGAGAGTAAGAAGGACTTCTAGATAGAATAGCACTGCAAACACAGAAATGTGACACGCCTGCACATATAGAGATGGTAAGGTCATAGCATCATAACTTTTGGGAGCTGAAAGGAAACAAAGTTCAGGTAGAAGAAACACTGTGCTTTATAGATAAGAAAACTGAGTTTAAGTTACTTTTCCAATGGTTTATAATTAATTATTGACAAAGCAGGCCTCTTACATGAGTGCTCTCTTTACTGTGCAAAGACTTGTTAAAGGTCTCCTCTCCCTCCTATAAGAAATAAACAATGAGGATGGAAAGAAATAAGTACCTTGTGTTCAGAATTTCAGAAAGGCTTCATGGTGACTGTACCCAATTGGGACACTTTAATGTCACCTGCAAATGAGGATCTCTCATTCTGTTTATTGAAGAACTAATCTTCTTGGGTGATTTCCAGTGTTGGGGTAATCAGCCACAATTTAGCAGAACTAAATGTTCAGCAAAGTACAGCTCCCACAGTAAATTTTGGAGCTCCCCACAATGCCACTGCTCTATATTTAGGAGCAACATTAGGTAGAAGATTGTCTACGCACACAAAGGAGGAACAATAATACTGTTTTGGAAAGTCAGGCATGAGAGTTCCAGAAAAGCCATTCTATGCTGCAGAAATGGTAAGCCAATATTTACAATTAAACTGGAGCAATGAAGGTCAATTATGACATAATGCTTTCCTTCCCTTTTATCATCTCTATGAAGCTTCCTTCCCTTTTTTTTTATAAAGTGGCTCATGGATGGGAGAAGGATGATGTAACATGCTTATGATACTTTTACAGAATATCAACATGGTAAGACCTGCCCAGGCTTTGACAGACAGAACCAAAATATGAAGTGAGCTAGACAAATTGAAGCACTGGCCTGAGTGAAATCACGTGTGATTCAATAAAGGGATATGCATTTCACTTATTTGATTAATAGAAAATGGAAAAGAGGTGATTAGTTGACAGTGCGGAGAGAAGACCAAGGGCATCACAACATATCCTGTCAATTATAAAGCCAATGATGTATTTTGGCAACTCAGGAGGCAAAATGCATTTTGAGATTCCTGAGCAGGCAGACTGTTGGGAGGAAAAAAATGTGTATAGAGAAGGAGACTGGGCTCGATAGAACAGGAGGGCTGTGGTGGGAGAAGCAGGAAGCATTGGTGGAAAAGTAGGTGGATACAGCTGATGATGAACCTTCAGTGTGAGACTAAGTAATTATCCAATTCAGTAATTATTAGTAAGGTCAAGCTAATATGAGATTCATATAATTTAACTTAACCTACAACTTCAATGTGCAGAGAAAATGTAGCTTCTTTATTTTGTCTAAAACTAGTTTGGCAAGTCTCCATCCTCTGGTTAGCAGGATAAAGTGAACTTTTAGTTCTATCCAATTGAAACCTTAGTTGGAACTGATGTTTTCCAAGAACTCTTTATTAAGTGCTTATTCTCTCTTAGATCAAGATGCCGAGACTCTCAGAGGGCTTGGCATCCCCACTCCTCTGCTTCTTCTCCCTAAGATATCAGGTGACCTCACATCATGAAGGAGAAAAGGCAGTTCTTGGGTGCAGTCTCCAGGTGATGCCCACTGTCTGCCTGGTTGCTAGCATCGTGGCTGAGCTTGGGGCGGCTGGAACCCATGGACTGGCCTTTCCCTCTCAGCTTGGTCAGAGCCTGGTGTTGCTCTGCAGTCAACCCAGACCAACCTCTCCTGCTGTGATTGAAGAGCTCCAACCATTAGGCCCATGCTCCATCCAGTTTACTCACCCCAGGCCCTTTGTGTGGTCACCTCTCCCTGTCATGGAGACTAGCAGTGGCTCTCAACTCAGCATATGTGGCACATAGTAATTGAGGGCAGCTTGGGAAAATTAAACCTCAAGGTCCCTTGCTGCCGTGGCCATGCCCAGGTCTCTTGGCAGGGGCAGGGGTGGGGAGGTGATTGTTGTAAGGTGATCTCTTTCCAGAGTCCTAAGTAGAGAGCAGAGTCAAGTTGCCCTCAGTGTTACCTATCCACCCACTTATGTTCACTGATCTAACCCACTTCCCCTTTTCTGAAGCAGAACTCAGAGAACAGAAATGCGGAAGCAAGTCTACTGAACTCTGCCCCCCTCTCTCTCCTCTCCGTCTCCTTCCACTATCTCCTAGAGACCACAAAGGGTAGGCCCTGGCTCTGCCTTGTTGACAAGCTGGGCCCTTTTCTCTCATATTAGATCTCCAGGGTCAGAGTCCTATAGTACTGGTTGATACCCTAAAGTAATTAAAGGAATTTAGAGAAATCTTCTCTCAAGCTAATAGCCTTACTTCCAAGGTTTTTGTCTTGCTACGTAATCCTTTCTTGTATGTGACACAGTATTTCCTGAATATTCTTCCCACTCACATTCCTTTTGCACCAGACACTAAGCACCCCTCAGACAGACAGACGCCTTCAGTCAAAGGTCTTTTGCAGTACTCAGGAAGACAAAAGAAAAATGCACATGAATAATTTCATTACACGAGGTTCTTCATCAGGAGAAAGACTGAAAAAGGTGACAGCCAGAAAGAAATTAACAGTGGTTGAGTGCCTTCCATGCGCCAGGCACTCTCTGTTATCTCACTGAATTCTCATAACAATCCTAGAAGATAAACAGTATCCCATTCATTTTACAGAGGGGTCAACTATATGTCAAAGAGATCAAGCAATTTGCCCAGAGTCACAGGACTGGTAATCTACAGACCCAGAATTTGAATTCTAGTCTAACAAAAAAAATGTATGCTGTTTCCACTATACCCCACAAATGACATAATGTGCTGCATTTTATTGAATCTAAAATATCATCAGTTGTAGGCTGCTCCAATATTGTACATTTCCACTAAAAAGGAAGTGCACCTCCAATTACACTATGACACGCCATTTATTTGTAAGATGAATCCTGATTCCTGAGATGTAAAAGTGTGAGAAAACATGCATCTTAGAATGAATGAAATCTGGTAAACACTGTTTAAGGAAGATTATTGGAGCAGCTGTGTACAGTCTGGACCAGAACACAAAAACAGCCAGGGTAGGGAAAGCTCAGAAAAAGGTTGCCATAGTCACTCAGCTCTTAAGAAACAGAAGCCTTAGCAGAGACAGAGCCTTGTGAAATGGAAAGAAAAGGCAAACTTCTAAGAAACAATGTAGCAGGTGAAGCAGGTGAATGAACGAAACAGCCCGCAGTCTGGATCTAGGTTGTAAAGGGTGAACAATGGACTATAAGCCAACATTTTAAAGTCTGGAAGACTGGGAAACAGTAGCAGTTGAGAAAGTGGGAAAAGGGAGAGAAGAAGGGTGGGTTCCATTTTAGATATATTAACATTCAAAAACCAGAGAATTATCTTCATGTAATGATGGAGGGGAGAGAGCCAGAGATGCTGATTTCACCCAGACATAGGCCCCAGCTTAGGGAGAACATCACACTCTAATTGGGGGTCTAGGGACAAAAAACACCAGGTGGAGATGTCTGAACCTGTATGGCCAAAGGAAACACAAAGAGACGGAACCTCGAGCAAAGAAGAGAAGGTCAAATCCCAGACGAAAAAGGGCTCAGGTGGTGCCTTTGCCACAGATGAGCCCCATCCCTTTGGTGCCTTCAGGTGGCATCACAATGTCATTGTGAGGCAGAAAGCAGATGTGGCAAGATCTTCCTGCTGGCAGGAGCTGCAGGTTTCACTCTCACATTTCCCTACTCACCTAGGAACCCAACACTTGCCTGTCAGAGAGAAGACAAAGGGCTGGGGCCAGCACACGGGGGTTCCTGCTCTCAGGCCAAGTTGTTACATTTAATTGCAAGGGCATATGGGGAGAAATTTTTTTAAAGCTATATTTAGCAAAGTTGCAAAAGGTAACCAATGGCATCCACCACCACCAGGACTGTTCATCTAAGATTGGGAAATAAACGTTTCCATCACTTGCCTCTCTTGATTCCAAACAGTTTAAGTCTTAAGACAGCAGGCAAATGAACTGCTGACCGTAAGTTTTAGTCTGTTGCCTCACATACTACAGTCACTCAGTCCCCATTCCACAGCACTTTTGAAGGTTGCATTAACTATTTCAGGTCACACAGCCTATTAATGCAATGTCCAAAAAGTGATCGAATAAAAGAAAAGGTGACTAATTTGACAAGTGGAAAATTATTTTCTTAATCATTATCTGGATTTTATTTTTTACATGTATAAATGAATTCCCATTCCCACCGTAGCTCCCCTAGTTAAGTCTGTCACTCGCAGCTGGATGGCTGTCACCGGACAGTCAGGCTCTCATCTCTGTTAGAATGGCCTCACCTTGACGCTACTCCCATCTTGAACTGCAGAGTCCAACAGGAGCCACTGGCCACATACGGCTGCCGAGCACCCAAAACATGGCCAGTGTAAATTGGGATGTTTTGTGAGTGTAAAAAAAACACTGGACTTTGAAGATTTAGAAAATACCTCATTAATAATTTTTATATTGATTACATGTTAAAAGTATAATGTTTTAGATATAATGGCTTAAATAAAATATATCATTAAAATAAGTTTTACCTGTTTCCTTTTACTTATTAAAATGAGGTCAGTAGAACATTTAAAATTACATTTGTGGCTCTACCTGTGACTCACATTCTATTTCTTTTGCATTAGCACTGGTCTAGACTCTCAGCTTCTGGGTTTTATTCATTTAATCAATAAATTCACTTCGATCAACCAGCACTACTTATGTATATAGTGAGCCAGGTACTATAAAAAAATGCTGGTGATATGAAGATATAAATAATATGATTTCTGACCTCTGAGAGCTCCCAGTTAGTGGCGGAAGGGCATTTTAAAAGTAATTAAAACAATATGACAAATACTATTAAAGATTAAGACTAAAGCATCATGGAATCTTAAAGACAGAAGTTCACCGTTTCTTAAAGAGTGAGTATAAATTTTCTAGTCATTTTCATGGGGGGACAATTTAAGGGCACGCTACACATAGGTCACAGTGGGTGTGAAGACTTGGGGAAAAGGAAGAACATGTTTGGGGAACTGAATGTAGTTTAGAAAGGCTAAAGCAGGCTGCCTGTGGGGCAGGGTGACAGACAAGCCCTCACTGGTAGACAGGGGTGGAAAAGAGAACCTTGCATGCCATGTATCCTGTAAATAAAGAGAGTCAGATCTGTATTTCAGAAATACCACTGCAGCAATACTGTGCAGGATGGACTAGGTGGTTAAGGTGGGCAGAGGGTTGATGCTGGAGAGGAGAAGGAAGAGATGAAGGTAAACAGACCAGCAGGGTATCTATTGCAATAGTCAAAATGACAATATCGACTTGAACAAACGGGACAGAAAGAAGAAATATTTAGGGAGGTAGAATCCGCAGGTCTTTGGGATTTACTGGATGTTAAAGGTGAAGAAAAAGAAACAGGTTTATGAAGTTTGGTAACTAAGATGAAGCGAGACAAACACTAGATGCCCACTAAGGAAGTGGGCTATCAGAAGGTATAGTTAAGGAATGATACTAAATTGAGTGGATGGACTCAAATGAAAATTGCTTTCAAAATGGAGGTGTCCTAAGTGCCCAGATCAGTCAAGTGCTCCTTTCAGAGGTCCCTGCCCTAACCAGGTTTACTCCTGGCTCAGGGTCCTAGTAGGGGCTGGTGGGCAGATTTATAAGAGTTCAGAGAGTAGAAGAGGGAGATATCTCGGAAGCGGAAAAGACTGCTTGGGAAAGCTAGGCCTTGAGCTGGATTTTGAAGGACTGGTGGTAGAGGAGAAAGGATATTTCTGGTAAGAGGGCAGAATTGAAACAGATATACTGAATGAGATTTTCAAGTCAGGAATGAGCAATCAGCAAGATGTGCTCCAAGGACAGGCCGAGAATGGCTTGACTAGCATGGAGTGTTTATGTTGGGAAGAAGGAGAGATGAAGTTAGAGAGACAGCTGGGGTCATATTCAAGAGGGACCCGGTAGGCAGCAGGGAGCCATTAAAAGCTTTTAAGCAAAGCAATTGACAACATGACATTTAAGGAAGATGACTCTGCTGATGGTGTACAGAAAAACTCAAGGAGGGTGATAGTGTAGGCAGTTCTGCTAACACATTTTTACTAAACCCCACTAAATGTCAAACACTCTTCGAGGCCCTGGGGACTTAAAAATAAACAAGAACTAGTCTCTTCCTCAAGGACTCGCAACTGATTAGGTGTAAGCAGGGTACAAGATGAGTTAAAATGCTTTTGTTCACCGAATTTTTGAAGTAATGAGGGTGAGACTAGGGTCTCGGCAGTGAGAATGGAAAGGAAACATCTGACAGCAAGAACGGATGACACCTGTGGATATAATTACAAGCCCTTTATTTATTGGGCCCTGCACCACCTGCTTTTGCCCAATCTGTCTTTATTTTTCTCAATTTATTCCCCTTGTTCTTCCTGTCTATCCTCTTCTCTGTAGCCGTGGGCACTTGAGCACTGGCAAATCAAATAACATATAATTTAAACATCTTGTCCTTTTCTGAAGCCATGTGTGTTCTCTGCTCTGAGTGGGCTTAACTTTCTTTCCATTCAGTTGTTTCCATCTCTGAACAATCAACCTACATATATTACACATAGAATTAATTGAAGTTCACGTAATCAGAGAGTCTGGTGCATTTTCGTTAAATATCTTAGCTCAAATGAAAAATAAAGGAAACACTAGAAAAAAGCTTGCCAAACAGGCATACAGATACAATGGCCTTGCTTAAAATAACTCCATATTCTATCCATTTAATTTAACAAAGATGTAACTAAATGGCCTACTATGTGCCAGATACTTGACTAATCATTGGGATGAGTTGAATAAGACACAATTCCAGTCCTGAGAACTTTTAGACCTTATAGACAGGTGATGAAAAGTTTACCTAACCAGATGTCTCATCTCCACCACTCACTCTGGTCCATGATGATCTTACTTGTACTATCTTTCTGCTTTACCATTCCTCCCCATGCCCATTCTAGTGTCCTCACAGAGCTTGAGTGAATCTCTTAAACATAAGTCATATAATGTCACTCTTTCCCTTCTTATTCAGTAAAATTCTAAGTCCTTAATCTTGGCCCATAAGGTCCCATGTGATCTGACTTTCATGTCATCTCTTAAAATTATTTCCCTTACTCACTCCATTCCATTCACACTTGGCTCCTCTACTGATCCTAGAATATTCTAAACATGCTCCCACCTCAGACCGTTTTCCTGGTTGCATATGCCTGGAATTCTCCTCCCAAAACATCTGCATGACTTGCTCCATCACTTTCTCCAGATTTCTGCTCAAAGTTCATCTTATTGCTGAGTCTTTCTCTGTCTACCTGGCATTCCCAGCCCCTTATCCTGTTTTACTTTTCTTCAAGGCATTTACTCAATAAAATGCATTTATTATCACTAGAATTTATTGTTTCTTGTCTGCTTCCCCCAACAATATTGAAAGCTCCACAAGAAGAGGGTTCAATTAGTTTGCTCCTGTATTCTCAGCACTGGGAATGTTGACTGGAATGTGGTCAATGCTCAAGAAATACTTCTTGAAAGAACTGGATAAATGATTAAGAGTTATGCATAGGATCTTAGGGGAGCAAAGAGGAGGTTACATAGCATATCCTAGAAGTGATGGGGGGATCAGAGGCAGCTTCCTTAAGCAAGTAATGTTTGGGCTGAGACTTCACTCATTCATATGCTCATGCAGGCATTTAGTCATTCAATCAACACATCTTATGGAGTTTTATTAAGTGCCAGGCACTATTCTAGGACCAGGAATGTAGCTGTCATGAAAGCAGACAAGTAAGTCTCTGTTCCTGCAGAATTTACAATCAAGTGGGAGAAAGACAACAAGCAAGCCCTATTGACATATGCGATGCAAAGAACTAAAATACGCTGATGTAGAAGAGAGAAACTGAGATTGGCTTATTACGGAAGCATCTCTAAGAAGTGACATTTAATTGGAGACTGAAGGACAATGAGAAAGCACCCCTGTGAAGATGAGGAGGTGAGCTTTTCTACAGAGAGAGAACAGCCAGGGCAAAATCCTTAAAGAGGAATGGGCTTGAAGTGTTCAAGGAACCAAATGGAGGACAAGAGCTGGAGGGCAGTGGCCAAGGAGGGGAGGGGCATGACGTAAGATCGGACAGGAAGAGTCTTAAGAATGAGTGGGACGTAGGAGGTGAAGCAGGAGAAGAACCAGACTGAAAAGCATTGTAGGTGGAGAGAACAACATAAGCAAAAGCACGAAGGCGTGAAATAGCTTGGTACGTTGAAGTAACTTTAGGAAATCCATTTCCTCTGGGTTCAATGCACAACCAAAGATGGAATCCAGAATACTGCAAAGTGGTAAATACTGGTAAACTGGTTTTTTCATGAAGCTTCTGGCACCACATTTTGTTGTGGTTGAGAAAAGAGAATTGTCTCTCTAGAAATCACATCCTCCGGGAGATCTATAATCAACCTACCAGAAAAGACTATACTAAAAACTATATTCTTAGAAGATTCATATATTACATATTTGAGCTCTTGTTAAGCTTAGAAGTGGGAAGCAAATGTAACCTTGCATATTTTATTTTATTCTAAACACAACCTCAGATGTGTAAGCTGTCACCACTCCCATTTTAGCCAATGAACTGAAGGACCAGTGGGTTAAGTTGCTCACAGTAGAGAGCTGGGGCTCAGTTCCATCTCTTCTTTGCCCAGTGCTGCTTCCACTGCTGTCCAGCATCTCATTGACTCATCTAATGCACCTGCCTAGAATGACCCTTGCCATCAATTTATTCTATGGACCTTGCCCTCTACAGTTTTCCTTTGGCTTTATCTGTCTTCTCCTGTGCCTACTTATAATTTAGAAAATATACTTTTCATTTTTTCCCTCAGCTGATCCTATCAATACCATGTTTTATGGAGGCTATTGTATAGTTCAACGACTTCCTCCTTCTACTGACAAAAACGATGCAAACCCATATAACCTCAAAGATAAGATTAAAATGCTTGAACACCTCTCCCTCTATACCGAGTCCCCAAGGAGTGTCTAAGTCTTTGGGAATCTTGACAGATTGGAATTCTTGTGACAGTTGAAACCCTGTTATCAGTAGAACCAGATTCCTCGGAGAAGGTAATGCTGAATTCACAACAAGGAATTTAAGTTAGGTTCACAATTTATCAAGTAAATGGTGACTTATGAGAAACTATTCAATGTGTATGCCATAATGGCCTGCTGCTGACCGATGCTATGCACTGCGATTGAAGCCATTTTGAGACGTTATTTTATATATCATATTAGAAGGCATCATGAGGTATAAAAAGATAAAACATTTATTCAGGAGGAAATAAACGAAGGGGGAAATTTTCTCCCACTAACAATGGTGCATTTTGCACTCTTCTACCACAAACCTTTAGCACATATTTCTCACTTAACAATGTAAACATGTAGTTAAGATGACACTGGAGAGTTAAGATGTCCACTGTAAAGGAGGTTGAAAAATTCTGATTAAATAACGTTATCTGTTGCAGGAGCCATTCACTTTCTAAATTTCTGGATGTCCAAGACATGCCCAATGTTTTCTAGTACTTTTCTATTAGGTGGCAAAATCAATGGTGTCTACAAATGCCAGGATGTTCATGAAGTTTAGCAATGACATGCAAAGTTACTGTCTCTTGAAAAGCTGATATACATATATATTTGTAAATGGTAAATCCCTGAAATGCTCAGGAAAAAGGACATTCTACAACATGAATAAAAACTAAAAGGCAAGACAGAAGGCAAAGACTGGCCAGGCTGCTAAAAGGAAATACTTGTGAGAAAGTTTGTCCCAATTTTTAGATGCAAAACATTTCTAGCGACCATAGTTTAAAGGCAGGTGCTCAGCAACCTTCACCTCTTTCATAATAATGGAAATTATCAAAAAAGCAAATAAACATGGTTCAAAGAAAAAGATGAGCCAACACAAAGTAGGGTCGGAGAAACAGAGCATAAAAGTGCAAAACATCAAAAACGACTATTTTATTTCCATCTTCCAGTGTTTCTTTTTACCCAAACTTAACGAAAGGAAATTTCTCAGGCCTTAAAACTTGTCTTTTATAACACCCAAGTTGTGACAAGAAACAAACATTAGTTATTTAGCTGACATAATTAAAAATGAAGTTAATATCAAAGTTACCTGAAATTCTAATCCGTAGTTTTCTCTGCAGAATTCTCTCAATTTAGGATACACATTTTCTTTTAGTGCCTGTCTTTCTGCTCCCGTGTCTGTGGTAGAAAAACAAACACATAGAAAGTGAGTTATGTCCACATATATATATTTCTGAAAAAAAAATGAAAGCTCACAAATAAATATTAACATTAATATAATCACGTTGGGGTGCCGCATTGTGAAACGTCGGGATATTTGACTGCTGAGGGAGACTTGCTCTTAACAGAGCAGGGAGAGCAGAGATCCCCGCACCAGGCACACACAAGAAGCCTGCAAGACAGAAGGGAGCCTCACTGGTCGGTTCTGTGTGTGCTGGCAGAGCTGAGAATTCACAGTCGATTCTTTATGCCCACATAAACTCTCACATGGGCTCTTACATAGCCACTACCACATAGCCTTTGGAAGAGGTAGAAGGAAAAATTGTAGGGCTATCAGGTGTTTTAGCCCCATTAAGTGTAAAAGTTTCAAAACACACACATGCATTGATTAATTAATTAGTTATTGATTTCCAAAAAATCTAGACTCTTATCATCATTTCCTACAGTATTTAGAAATAAGCAACTTTTACAAAATTCAGTACAGCATCCATGCTATCGGCACAACAATTAGGAGAGACAAAGGACGAGAAGCCAACATCCAAAACTAGCAGATTCCACACACAGCAGATTCAACTGGCCCACGCTTTAACTGAGTAATGTCTCCCATCGGGCTTAGGGCCTGCCTGTTATACCAGAGAAGGGAACTATTTTACATGTGCCACACCGTGTAAACACTTCATAATAAAACGTTTTTATTATTCATGTCAGTAAAAAAATACAAGAAACAGAGAACCTGAAACCAGAAGAACCACAGAATATGTATGTATTCACTGTTGAATGTTTGCACAGAAAGGGATTCCAAAGCCACCTGTGCTGAACAATGCTCCACGTCAATGATGACACCACAAGATTCTTACAGCAAAGAGAGGCTGTGCCTTGCCCAACTGACTTCAGTGAAAGATGAGAAACCGAGCTTTTAAAAATTAGGTTAATGTGTTATCTCATGAAAAGTACCATTTGCTAAATGTACCTCAATCCCAGCCATAACTATGAAACATTTGCATACCACATTTCTAAGTAAGGAACCAATTTAAAAGAATTTCCTTATTATTCTCAAGCACATCTGTCTATGCAAATTCAACCATATGCTGTGGTGACCTACTCCACTTTCCTACAGTTTTCAAGCTTATTTTGAGACACAAATACCCAGTCTCAGGAGTCTGAAATACAGCTGCAGCCTGACAGTGTCAGGAACCAGTCTTTACATGGAAATCAAAGGTTCAATACAAGGTCTTCTAGATTACCCTGTGACCCAAATGAATAGGGTCTTTTCCAGTCGTAGACCCAACATGGACCTAAGTCCACAGGGAAAGCAGGAGGACAGAGCTGAGGAGTGGGACATCTGAGGAGTGCCCACGTGCTGTTATAGCACTGGTGGAGGCAGTATACTAAGCTTTTACATGATTTATATAATCTTGGGATTACATGCCCATCCTCCCTCACCCAATTTTAAGGGCCAAAAACACCAACTTCACAATAAAGCTGATAATATTCAATCTTTCTAAAAGGCTATAGATGTTTAAAACCCAAATTTAAAAAGTCACGTTAAAAATAAACAAATACTACCAGATGTGGAAGTTGGCAATATATTAAACAACGATTATTAAGACATTCTAAAAAAAAGTATCAAAATAATACATGAAAAAATTATAAAATAAGCAGCAGACATTATTTGTTTCTTAAAAATGTTTTTGTAACTCTGATTACTAGGTATTGAGATCTGAATGTGCGACAGCAAGGAGGATAAGACAGAAATATAGTATCTAATTACTAACATTTACTGAGTGCTTACTGCCGTCTAGTAGCGTGCTAAGTATTTCTGTGTGTATTTTCTTAGTCACTTGTGACAACATCCCTACAAAACAGGTAAAATTATTATTCTATTTTTTTATAAGAAGAAACTGAAACATAGAGGGGTTCAGAGACTTGCCCAAGTCATCTGACTACTAAGTTGGAGAACCCGGATTTGAATCTAGAAAGCCATATGCCATAGTTTGCTCTAACCATGGAAAATATGCAACTGTGCAAAGAATGAGTCTTTGAAAATGATGAATGCAATAACTTCATGGAATGGTTAAGGGACACTGAAGTCTTAGTATTTATGAAACAAAAAAAATCTGAGTTATCCTTGACGGATACACCCCTTAACAGTCAACCCATCAGTAAGTTCCCTTGCTCCATCTGTCTCTAAACAAATCCTGAATTAATCTACTTCTCTGCACCTCTGGTGTAAGCCAAACTCATCTCTCATCTGAATTCTGTCTCCCTGTTTCCGTACTTGCCCCCATCAATCCACTCTCCACAGAGCAGCCAGACAGATTTTTTAAAAATGTAAATCAGATCACATCACTGTCTTGTTTAAAACCCTCCAGGAGCTCTTCCTGAAAATGAAATCCACACTCCTTCCCTTGAATGTTCTCCCTCTCCCTAAACTCGTCTCTTACCACTTTTCCTGCTCATGTGACTCCAGCAGCACTGGCGTTCATTTGGTTCCTGGGTCACATTCCCACTTGTGGCCTTTGCTCTAGCTATGGCTTCCTCCTGGAATGCTTAGTCCCATGATCATCTCATGGCATCTCCTATCATTCATGTCGGCTGTAATGCCACCTCCTCAGAGAGGCCTTCTCTGAGCCCTCCAGCCAAGAACCACTCTCTAGCACATCACCTTCTTTAAATTCTTTGCACACTGCTCATCACTATTGTTGGTATTCGTTTACTATCTGTCTCCCCCACTGCACTATGAGCTGAAAAGGAGTCAGAACCTTCCTTTGTCTCATTCACTGCTGCATTCCCAGGGATTAGATTCGCACTCAATTAAGGAATGAGTGAATGAGAAAACCCACACACGCAACAGCAACAGAAGTGAGCTGACAGATAATGCTTCCCTGCAATTACCTCCACACACAGAAAGGTTTCCTATTTTACAATTTGTCATTGCATGGATATAGAATCAAGACCATATGAAATGCTGGGAAACAAATAATGGGGTGTAGAAAGTTGGTTTCATGAAGTAAGTGAATGAACTGAAATACTGATTTCTGTTTTCTGTGTTTCTGGCAGAATACTAATTCATTTTACCAAGTTATGTTGAACCTTCCTAAAAATGTGAAGAAAGTGTATGCATATATCGGACAGGCATTCTGTGTTAATACTTATAAAAATGACTCAGATTTTTCTATATTTGTGTTAATTATGGTGATTGGCTCTGGAAATGGAAAAGTAATTAAGATAGAATGGATTACGGTGGGTGACAGATAAGCTGGCTTAATTATATTAAAAAAACCTGATTCATACCGACAGCAAATCCGGATGGTTGGCAATTAAAAAACATTAGAATGTCATGAGCAGGAAAAATTAAGTCACAGAACGTCACAGATAAAAAGAGACCTCTTAAAAAAGTGTAGATCAGAGACAAGGCACGTCATCATTTATTCTTTATACACAGTCATTGAATCCATTTGTGTCTGGCCAGCTCCTTAATGCTTTGAAAAGGTGCATTAACACTTTGGCAGCACTAACTACTGGGTTTTTAAGGAGTTGCTTTCTAAATAACTCCTCAATGATTTCAGAGTTAATGAAGGTCTCTGTGCATGTCTGAGTTACCCACAGGAAGAACATTAGTTGGGGGAGAATTATTAATCAATACCATTATCCTACTTCAAGAAAGGTTTAGATTAATTCCAAATTTTTATTAAAAATAAAAGAGTGCCAAAATGACCATGTTGGATTGGGACCTCTTACTGCCCCTACCCCACCCAACCTTAAGGCCACGGACATAAGATTAAGTCGTTTTGCTCTTGGCAGCTCAGAAAGTTTATTTACGATCCACCACACATCCTCTGCTGCAACTGTGGTTCCACCCTGGTCTCCCAGGTTTCTGTATGTTCCCTCTTGCCTGGATTCTCCCTCTTACCTGGCCCCTCAGCTAATGATTCGTCTGGACATCATATCTGGTTTTTGTTGTTTGGGTTGATTTCTTATTTGGTGGCATCCCAGAGGCTGTTTCCTCTTCACACCCTCTAAGTCTGTGCCCAACTAGCCACACTCACCCTTCCTTATTTCAATATCACCAAATTCTGTCCATTATATCATAAACATCTTTTGAATTTGGCCATTCTTTGTTTTGCACTCACTATCTCTCAACTCCGAGGGTCCAAATCTCCTGTTTGATTGACCTGTAAAGTGTCCCTCCTCATCGCAGTCTGATGTTCCACAGAGCTGCCGGAGATTAACCCCAAGACAAGACAAAAGTGAAAACTAATCTGATCATTAAAGACGTTGGATGGCATCTGGTGGCCCAGCGGATGAAGGCTAGAATGTTCAGCAGATGTAAATGTTATCTTCTAGCTAAGTTTCATCTTCTACTGCTCTTCATCATGTACCCTCCAGAGTGTTTTCCAGAAACTACTTGAACTTGAGCCTCGTCTTCACACATACTGCTTTCCATGCTCAGAATTCCCTATCTATTGCATCCCCTTTGCTCGGCAGACTCCGACCCTTCCGAGTCCCAATCAAAGGCAGCAAACTTTGTGAATTCTTACTAGTCAGAGACAGGCACGCCCTCTCCAAGACACCCCGCAGCACTCTGCTCACCCCTATATAACATCATGTATTGTACTTTATTATAATTATTTATTTTTAGTTTGTCTCTTCAACTATACTTGGGAATGCATGGAAGCCAGGAACTTTTTCATACATCTTTACATCACAGAAATTAGAGCATATTAGTACTCAAGAAATGAATGAGCAAATAGATGCTATCATAATGAAAACATTAATTAAACCCAACTAAAGAATTAATTTATCTCCATAAAGCTAACATAAATAAAAATCCAATGTCATTTTCAAATAATAGTTGACTATATTGACAGCATTAATAATCATGTGTGAATCTGTGGTGATGCTACAAAATATATGACAGAGTGTGACACAGTGAAGAGCTTAGCAGATCCTCTTCCCAATAAGCAATAATAAAATTAGACAAAATTGTCAAAATAAGCATCTTAATGCTCTGTAAATCAACCAAAGACCAAAGGCATAAAACAAATTGGGAAGTGATTATTCATGAAAAACAACTGAACTTGGGTACAAACAGTGGGAGTCTATGGGATTCTTGCCTGAGACTTCTCCTATCCTCCCTCCACCAGCCCTAGCTCTCCCCTCCATCTCAGATAAAGTCAAGCTGTAAACATCAACAACTTCATTGCCAGAGATGACTCACTTGATTTGGAGCTGAGCATGGGAAAACTCCATGCCCATCAGCATTGTTAGTAGCTGTAGTGATCTCAGAGGTAGACAAATGGGGAAGCCCAGTGGTTCAGTTAGTCTGTGGCTTCATCCAAATTTAACAAGGAGATCAAGGAAATCAACAGCCATGGAGGGCTTTGATAAGCTCTCTGCAAATTCCTGGCTGATGGGAAGGCTACCCACAAACACAAGAGAGACTAAAAGCTATCCACATATTCCTGGCTCACTCTCAGCCTGGTACATGGCAGTGAAAACATGAGAAGGCTTGGTGGAAAGTAAAAGCTGGGACAGACTTAAACACTGACTAAATTCTGACACATCACTAACTGACACTAAGGTATGCAGACAAGTGGGTGACCCCTAGAAAGGCAGGCATCATCATCATCATCATCATCATCATCATCATCAAATAACTGGGCAGAGACAGCAGCAGCCCACACTGTGGGTAACAGATTCCACAGATTTAGTCCAAGGCAAGTTACTAAACAAACCAAAAAACACAAACAAAGAAACAAATTAAAAAACAGCACTCAGAGGTAAAAATAAGAATTTAAATTTGCTATAATTTATTACCTAAAATGTCCAGTTTTCAACAAAAATATAAGATATACAAAGAAACAGTAAAATGTGACACACATTCAGGAGAAATAAACAGTCAATAGAAATTGTCCAAGTGGGTTCATATGTTGGATTTAGCTGACAAAGACTTCAAAACAGCTATTACAAATATATTCAAAGAACTTAGGGTAACCATGTTTAAAGAATAAAGAAAAATGAATAAGACCCCAGAAACCTGTGGGACAACATCAACTGTAGTGGTAAATATGTAAAGGGAGTCCCAGAAGGATAAGAGAAAGGATATAAATTTGAAGAAATAATTCTGAAAATGTCCCAAATTTAATGGAAAACATTAATCTACACATCCAAGAAATTCAAAGAACCCATAAACACTAAGAGATCTACATTTAGACACACAGTCAAACAGCTGAAAACAAAGATAAAGAGAAAATCTTGAAAGTAGCAAGAGAAAATGACTCACGACACACAGGGGAAAAATACAATTAACGGCTGACTTCTCATCAGAAGAAATGCAAGCCAGATAGCAATGGAATGACATAGACAAAGTACTGAAAAAAATGTCAACGAAGAATTTCTATATCCAACAAAACTATGTAAAAAAAGACCTGGGAGACATTATGTTAAGTAAAATAAGCCAGACAGAGAAAGACAATTACTGTATGATTTCACTTGTATGTAGAATCTAAAATAGTCAAACACATAGAAGCAGAGAGGAGAACGGTGATTGCCAGGGGCTGGAGGAAGGGAGAAATGGGGAGATGTTGGTCTAAGGGTACAAAGTTTCAGTTACACAAGATGAATAAGTTCTGGAGCTCTAACACACAGCAATGTGACTACAGTTAACAATACTGTAAAATTGTACACTTTAAATTTGCCAAGAGGGTAGATTTTAAGTGCTCTAACCACAAAAAAAAAAAAAAGAAAAGAAAAAGAAAAAAACTATGTGAGATGATGAATATGTAAATTAGCTTGATTGTGGTGATTATTTCACAATCTATATGTATATCAAAAACATCAAATTGTATACTTTAAATATATACAATTTACTTTTGTCAATTATACCTCAATAAAACTGAAAAAAGAGGGTAAAATAAAGACATTACCAAATGCAACTAAAGCAGTGGTTAGAAGGAAATCTGTATCTTTAAACACTGACAGCAGAGTTGAAAGGTCTCAAATCAGTAACTTTGGATTCTACCTTAAGAAACCAGAAAAAGAAGAGCAAACTCAACCTAAAGCAAGCTGAAGGAAGGAAATAAAGATAAGAGTGGAAATCAATGAAATAGAAAACTGAAAAAAGAAAAAAACAAAGAGAATCAATAAAGTAAAAAAGTTGGTTCTTGGAAAGATCAATAAAATTTACAAACTTTCAGCCAGGTTGACCAAGAAAAAAAGAGAGAAGACAAATTATCAAAATTAGAAATGAAAGAGGAGCCAGGTAGCATACTGACACTACAGAAGTTTAAAAAAATTATAAGGGTATACTATGAACAATAACTTTATTTCTAACAAATTAGAAAACTTGGATTAAGCAAACAAATTCTAGAAACATACAAATTATTGAAACTGATTCAAGAAGAAAAAGAAAATTTGAAGAGACCTGTAACAAGTAAGAAAAATTTGAATTAGTTATTAAAAATCTTCCCAAAGAAAATCACCAGCCCAGAGTGTTTAATTGGTAAATTATATCGATATTTAAAGAAGAAACACTCCTTTATAAACACTTTCAGAAAACAGAGTAGAAGGAACACTTCTCAACACACTTTTTAAGTCTATCTTATCCTAAACCCAAAGCCAGACAAAGACATCAAAAGAAAAAACACAAAACTACAGACCAATATATCCCTCATGAATATAGACACAAAAATCCTTAACAAAATACTAGCCAGCTGAGTCCAGCAACATATACACTATGACCAAGTGGGTTTTATTACAAGAATCAGAGGTTAGTTTAACATCTAAAAATCAATTAATGTAATATGCCACATTAATAGAGGACATAACCATAGGATCGCTCCATAGATGCAGAAAAAACATCTGAGAAAATCAAACACCAGTTCAGGATAAAATCAGCCATGCTGAACAGAAAGGAACTGATAAAGGGCATCTACACAAAACCCTACAGTTAGCACCATGCTTCGTGGTGTAAGACTGAATGTTTTCCACCTATGATTAGGAACACTTTCTTGTCACTTCTAGTCAACATTTTACTGGAGGTTTTAGTCAGTGCAGTGAAGTAAAAATCTAAAAAGAAAGGCGTCTAGATTGGAAAGGAGAAAATAAAACCATTTTTATTCTCAGATAACAAGACTTTGTATGTAGAAAATCCTGAGGAATCTAGAGAAAAAATACAACAATAAATGAGTTCAGCAAGGCCGTTGGATAGACTATACAAAATCAATGGTATTTTCTTTACACTCACAATGAACAATCCAAAAATAAAATAAACAACTGCACTTACAATAGCATTAAAATAATAAGACACTGAAAAATAAATTTAACAAAAGAAATGCAAGGCATATATTGTAAGCTATAAAAACTTGCTGAGAGAAAGATCTAGATGGAGAGACATTTCATTTCCATGGACTGGAAGACTTAGTATTGTTAGAATGGCAATCCTCATCAGTTACAGGCTTGAGATTCTCCAAATTGATCTATAGATCCAACACAATCCTACGAAAATCCCAGCACACTTCGCAATTATTTTTTGAGTACCACTATTTAAATGAAATATAAAGCACACCTTGGTCAATCTTGCTCATTACCTGTTGTTAGGTACGCCAACTGGTATCAGAGAAGACAGTGGAGGGACTGAGTGTGGTTCTGGAAACAAACTCCCTATATCTGAATCCCAGCTCCTTCACCCACTAGCTGTGTGATCTTGGGCAAATGACTACATTTTGCTGGGTCTCAATTTTTTTTATTTGTCACATGGCATCACCATTACTAGTATCAATGTTCTGAGGTTGTGAAGTTTAAATGGAGTCTTTAAACAACACCTGGCATATGGTAAATGCTCAATGAATGTTTGCAATTATTCTATCAAACAATTGGGGGATCAAAGATTAAAGCATATATTTTAATTTACGATAATTTCCAGTACTGAAAGATTAATAGTAAAGTAGCTACAACAATCATGATATCTTGCCCCACATCATATTTCTTAAAATGATTACATTTTCTAGATATTTTTCAAAACTTTAGGGAAAATAATTGTGAAAATATAAATTTCTTTATTTTTAAAAAATATCATCCGCCTATCAAAATACTCTTAAAAGCTTCCAGTAGGAATTCACTAACTGTATTATTTCTATACCTCAATACATTTTAGGAAAAAAGAGTAAACTATAAAAGAACAATGCTAGACTTGTTTCTGGTAATACTGAGGAAAAAAACACCCTGCATAAATATCACACCAAAAACAACTAAAATATAGCATGAAGTATTTTGAAATATATCTTTTTAAATGTGTCAGTGGGAATAAAACTAAGCAGTGCAGAGAGGCCCAAGGCACAGTGAAAGCAGGAATCTCGGAAAATAAGGGATCCCTGAGGCCAGCTTCTGATTATTTTCTGTTAAACCCTGGGGACTTCCAGGGTTGATTTTGTCTTCTGTGGTTGCGTGGTAGATTGGAGACAAAGCATAGAGCCCCACTCAGAGTGATGAGTCTAACAGGAAAACCTCAAAAGGGCCATGACCTCAAAGAGCTGTATCTTCAGTGTGAGGGTGAATCAGAAATAAATCTTCATCAGCAAGAAAACTTGCTGCCATAACATTCCCATTAGGTAGAAGAAAAAACAATCTCCTTGATATTTGTAATCACAAGCTGGGCCTCCTGCAGGTTAGCAGTGCAAATGTATCCTATTTAAGGTCTGATCAATTTCAAGCCTATAATTTATTCTAAAATAGTCCTGTTTTCGTAGTGACCCCTGGTGCCTGAGAACCATACTTTCTAACAATGCCTCAATGAATTCCAGCAACTCGAAAGGTCCAAGGAATATTAAGCCACACACACACACATACACACACCAAAAATCAATAAACACATAAGGAAATAAGGCACGATGAGTGAGAGCCAGCTAAA
Organism: Diceros bicornis minor; assembly: GCF_020826845.1. Taxonomy (NCBI): domain Eukaryota; kingdom Metazoa; phylum Chordata; class Mammalia; order Perissodactyla; family Rhinocerotidae; genus Diceros; species Diceros bicornis. The sequence continues at coordinate 30,720,806 of NC_080747.1, read as the reverse complement.
ACAAACAATAAAAAAACAGCAGAATCAGATCCACAAAGAACTACGGAATTACCTGGAATACAAAACAAGTCCTTAATTTGTTTAAAGGGATAAAAGTAGGCATTGAAGAAAACAATAGGAACAAGAAACCAAGAAAAACAATAAAGCAGATTCAAAAAAGAACTTTATAGTATTTCTAGAAATGAAAAATATTTAAATTAAAACTCAATGGAATAAACAGCTGAAAAAGATGAGTGATCAGAACGACAGACATGAATAAATTATCCAGAACGTAGTACAGAGAGACAAAGAAATGAAAAATATGGGAGGTTAGGAGATATGGATAATATACTGAAATCTAACATACATCTTTCAAGTTCCAGAAGGATGGACAAGAAAGGATCAGGGAGAGGCAGTACTTAAAGAAATAATGGCTGAATATTTCCCAGATTTGTTGAAAGATACCAGTCCTCGATTCAGGAAGGCCAACAAATTCCAGGTGTGATAAATATAAAGAATTCCACATAAATATAGAAATTCCACTTCATAGTGAAAATGAAGAACACCAAAAGCAAGAGAAGATCTTAAAAGAGCCAGAGAAAATAGACAAATTACCTACAAGAGAATGACAATTATATTTTAAGCTCACTTGGCACTAGCAACAGTAGAAGCCAAAAGACTGTAGAATATTATCTTCACTATGCTGAGAGATAATCAGCTGTCAGTCTACAACAGCCAACAAAATTATCTTTGAGAAAAAGGGCAAAAGAGGATATTTTTAGAAAAACAAAAAGTGAGTTTCCTCCCATCTTTCTTTAGAAGGAAATTCTAAAGGATATTTTTCAGGTAAGGAAAAATTGTCCCAAATGTAAAGTTTGAGATGCAAAAAGTATTGGTGTGCAAAGAAACTGGTAAATATATAGCTAAACCTAAAAGAAATTAGTTGCATAAAATAATGTTTCATTTATGGGGTTAAAAATGATAGAATTAAAATCTTAGATAAAATAGCATGTATATCAGGGGTGATGAGAATTAAAATGAAAACCAATGTTTTGAATGTCTTTATTCTTTGTTCAGTCTGCTTGTTAAAATTTCTAGGGTAGCCATTAAACTAGATACTAATGTTATAACTATGCATGTTGTTGAAGAAACTTAAATACTTCTTTGTGCTTTATTATAACAAAATAGATTTTTCTTTTAAAAAACAGTTCATATTTATTACAAAATGATTCACAGTAAATGAAGTTACTGCAAAATTAGTGACTTCAGAGTTTTCAGTTTCTTTGTAATTTAAGAAAAAAATGTCTTCAAATTAGCATAATTCATCTCTAATTATTCTCTTCCTTTCATGTTAAGGTCTATTTAAAGAACCCTCAGTAGGAACTCTATGTGGTATCTCAGATCTACTCATTCAATAATATATAATTTGAATTTCACACTCCACTAGTATGACTTCACTCACATATAGTTCTCAACAAGGGCTTGCCACATTAAAATTTATTAGTTGCTATAGCGTTTCAAAATAAAAGCCACACAAGGCATAGCCCCGCCCTCAGCACTCACAACAGATTGGGGACAGACAGCAGTCAGCTAAGAATGGGATTCCCAATAATGCATAGTAAGTTCTAGAATAGAGGCATAAGTAAAATGCTACTGAAGCACAGAGACAGGAATAATTAATTTTGTCTGATTACCAGGGAGAGTTTGCCAGAGAAGATGACAATTAAGTTAGGACTTGAAATATAAACAAGATTTTCCCAGGTAGAAAGGGGGAAATATCTTCTAGAAGAGGTAGCAGCAGGAGCAAAACGAAGAAGGCTTAACAAGTGCATGACGTGTTTGAGGAACATGAAGTAGCACAGTTTGTTGGAGAACAATGTACGGGCATTGTAATTAATTTATCAGTTACAGTCTTTCGAGGTTCCTCTGTGTGCTGACAATTTGGGGGTGTAAAAGCAATTCTTTCTCATAATCAAATAGAAAAGAAAAGAATGCATACAGAACAAAAGTAATTCATCATACATTTCAGTCAACCATAAGAAAAACATCCTTCACACCATGTCCAAAAGGCAGCTGTCCCTTCACTGACAGGGATCTACCTGCACCTGGCTGACCTGTCTGCTTTAGAGCAATTCATCGATCAGCCAGTCCTGCATGTGCCCAGACTCCACCATGTATCAGGCACTCTGCTGGGTGTCAGGAAATCAAAGGAAACACTGCATGGTCCCCAACACAAAGGAACTTGTATTTTAAACAAAGTCACCACTAAGGTACCTGTAGAAAACAGAAAAGGATTCCATGTTAAACTGAGTGAAGCACATTCTAGACACAAGACTGGTTTTGAGGCCCAATTTGGTGAAGGTTTTAGGGAAGCTATGACTTGAAAATGAGTAGAATTCAGAAAAAGAAGAGAAAAAAGAGCTTTCCTCTCTCTTTAGAGAGGAAAAGATGGAGAAAAAGACGGAGAAAAAGACCTGGGGCTTCTTAGAGAAAGGGGCAGGGCTCAGTGAACAAAATTTCCTAATGGAGTAGGGAAAACAAGTTATGGTACTGGGACCAAATGACTGAGGGTCTTCAAAATGAGGAGTCTGGATTCGACAAAGTGGGCAGAGCGGATGACGGGATAAATGTGATCTTAGGGAAGGGTACCAAGGGAAACATTTTGTATGGCGGACTTGACAAAGAAGAAACCGAATAGGGAGGATTGTCTGGAAATACCCGCAGTAATCCATATATGAGAGGAAGAGACTCATACCTTGATTACAGCAGTAAAAAAAGAAAGCACGCAAAGGAGAGACATTTAAAAGGAAACTGAGTGACATTAGATACATGAGAAAAAAATGGCATAATATGGCTGTTAAGAGGAATACTGGGTTTGAATACTGGCTTGGTTAAACATAACGGGCATGTCCAAGGGTTAGTTCATAAGCCTTTATAAACCTCAGAGAATGTCCACACTGTCTACATCATCAGGATGAAATCAATGTAAAGTACTCCTCACATAGTAACTTCTAAGTAAAAGTTGGCTGCACTACCACCACCACCACCATCATCATACCAGAGTGATTGAAATTTTTCAACTTTATAAAATAACTATTTTTCCCTTATATAATTGATAGGTATCTCCTAGGAAAATACTTTGAGACTATATAAATATCCTCTTGTTCCTCAACCTTTCACCCACTAGTTAGAGCACACATTGAAGATCTTTGCCTGAAACCATTATTACAGTTGGCATATAATGATTTTCTATTTCCATCATTTATGTTTATCAACTAACTTTCATTGTAAGGAAGAGCTCTCTCCCTTCCCATCCATCCATACTTTCATCCACCCACCCACCCATCTACCTACCTCAGTAGGGATGTTTACATTAATTACAAAGGGAAAAAAGAGTAATAAACAAGAAAAAAGTAGCCCCTGACTGTTATCAAACGGGAGCCAACCCAGCTCTCACAGCTGGGTATGGTGTTCTCTTGGTGAATGTAAATAATTTTATTCAACACCAATATCAGACAAGGTCACTCTGTGATGGTGATGGAAAACAAAACTACTCCATTATCACACTGACAGAAAAAAATAAGAATACTGTCTAAACCACAAAGAATAACCGAACATCCTCCTCTCCTTACTGACATGAGTCACTGCTGCATCTTCATCAAATTTAGGTTTAGTGTTGTTCCATTCTGCCGCCTCCTAGATACAAACTACGAGCATAACCAATAATGAAATTGCCTGTTTTCTGACAGCACCCGCTCTAGAGCAAAACTGCACTTCCTTGAAAACTCGCCCCAAACAATCGAACACAAGTCCAAACCTGCTAATAAGCAGCTTCTAATACCCTCTCACTGGGATGCCCCACAGTTTCATGGGGTGCACTCTCTCTCACTGCAGTGAGCCCATAAGCCCAACTTTGTTCAACCACGTGTATTTCTGGCGTTCTTTGGCTGGAGGACATCAACAACAACCTTGTAGTGGAGAAACCTGGCACATACCATCATATTCCTCCTGACATGAGGTACTGAGGAGAACACATCACTTTTATAACATTCTTGCCAAAAAAAAGCATATATAAATCTAGCCATAAGGAAAAATCAGACAAACCACACTGAAGACATTCTAGAAGATAACTGATGTATACTCCTCAAAACCATTAACGTCAAGAAATAGAAAGACTAAAGAATGTACCGAATTAAAGATGGCTAGAGAGACACGAGAGCTCAGTGCAACCCATGAGCCAGCATTATTGGAACAACTGGTAAATCCTAACAAGAGCTATAGATTAGGTAGTATTGAATTCATGGTAATTTCCTGATTTTGATAATTATATTGTGGTTATGTAAGAACGTTCTCATTTTTACAAAATACACACTGAAGCATTTAGATGCAAAGGATATACATATGTTAGAATTATATGTGGGTATACACACATACATAGAGAGAGAAAGGGATAAAGAAAATGTGGTAAAACACTAACATTTGGGGAATATAGGTGAAGGGCATACAGAAATTTTTTTACTCTTCTTGCAACTTTTCTTTAAATCTAAAATTACAGTCAGTTCTCATTATTTGCAGTCATGTTCTACGAAATTGCTGTGAACCACAGTTCGTGAATGCTGAAGCACTGCTCCTAAGGGAAATACATGGTTAGGTTCCTGGGATTCTCTAGTCACAAGATTTTCATCCACCTGTCAATACATAACCTTGTTTTATGTTTGTTTTGTTTAAAGACATCTTATTTAACATATATCGTTGATTCATTAACATCGGTCAATGGCACTATACCTGGTGCCTGAACCAAGCTTATCTAGCACGTTGATTTTCTCCCGAGGGCACTTCACAGCCCTCCTGTCCTTAGGAACACTATGTGGCACTTCAGCACTGTACTCTGGGCCTATTTTACATAGCAAAATCACCAAGAAAAAACTTAAAAATGTGAAAAGCGTAGCACAAAATAGAGTACGAAAAGAACACGTGTTTACAGTAAGAGAGCTGAAACAAGAAGGCAGAGCATCCCCTTGTTAGACCTCAGCAGGAAACTGTGCATGCTGGGTGACTCAAATTTTTCACTGCTTCGCAGATGTCCATGCATGACCATCAGCGAGTATTGATTTTGGGGTTACAAATCAATTTCAGTGAGTGGACAAAGTCAAAAATATTGAATCTGTGAATAATGAGGATTGCCTGTATTATCAAAATAAAAAGTTAACAAATATACTTTCCATCTGAAGATTAGAAAAATGGTAGTAAAATAAAACAAATTATATTCATTGGGCAAGGGAGTTGTTCTGGGAGGGAAGATACTATTTAATTCAGGATATTATAGGTTTGAAAGGTTGTCTCAGAAATGCCTTAGAGACGTGGCAGGAATTGATGAAGGCCACGTCAGGGTAGGAGATGAAGTTATGGAAATTACGGGTTACACAGTAGATAACTGACGTCACAAGCAGAGCAAAGGAGGAGCCAGATTTTGTGCCTAACCCGTAACAAATGAGGATGAAATAATTATAAGGAAGAAAAGCAGAATCAAGGCTAATGAATCACGAATGGGGCACTCAGTGAAACCTGCCTTTGTTTTGGCCTAGGCTATTAAAATACATGCACTGAGTAAAGAGCAGCAGACAGGTTTCAGTGAGACAGTTTCAATCCAAAATGAGAGAAAAATGTGACTAGATGGATGGAGTTTTCCAGATTGAATGGGCTGCTCTAAAAGATGGATTTGCTGCTACTGGAGGTATCCAAACACAGGCTGCAGGATCATTTGCTGCAATGGAAGCACCTATGGAATACTCTGATTGGATGATCTTTTAAGACCTGTGTAACTCTAATATTCTGACTTTGTTGCTGACTCTCTTCTTTGGTGTCTTAACAAACGATTCCCATATATTTCATCAATCATGAAACAGGTCTGACATCCTTAAAAATAGTCAAACCTATCAAATTAAATCAAACTTGTCATAGACAAACCCACAATCCACTTCACGGGAATATCTGGAACATAGAGAAAAAGGCAGAAGCCATATCTTCGTCAGTGCTGTCCACCTCCTCCCTTCGCTTGCTGCTGCCATCTTATGAATAAGCAATAGGTGAGATGGACATTTGAGGCCTGGGACACATCCTTCTCAGCTGATCCAAGTCAGTATGAAGTGACGCCTGCAGGGGCAGGAAATGAGTACTTGGGGCTTGAGGGTGTGGGGCTTATAAAAGCTGACAGTCCTGGGAAGTCCATACTAGGTTGTGGTCTCTGGGACCAAGGATTTCTCTGAAATGGCATAGCATCAACTGCCAGTTTAGTGGTACACCAAAGACAAAACTGTCAAGAGCATAATGCTGATTCCCAAACTGTTGTATATGTTCTCTTCCAATCTGTGTGGAAGCCCTGGGGACATTAGGGATCATGTGTTACAACAACAAAATTGGAAGCTCTCATACCTGTCTTATTGCATTAACTCTGTGGTTCCTTTCCATTACTTTCCCTCACCTGACCACACAGAAAGCCTTGCTCTCTGCAAGGCCGTATGGGGGAGGAAAGACTTCCTGTGACTGGGGGAACGCTTTTGACCTGTCTTCTGACATTTACCTATAATCCTTAACTGTGCTTTTCATTAGTTTAGAATAGAGAAGAATGTTCACTGACAGGCCTCTCTCGTTTTCTGAAGTCTGAATCTTTTTTTTTTTTAATGCACAGTGTCCCAGGCTTAACATTTTTTAAGTACTAACCAATGATGGCTTGCAACAGTTGGTGGGCATAATAGATGAAGGCTTATTCCACATTAATAAGAAAGCACTTTAAATCCTTAACATTGTTAGTAAAAGCAAATATTCATTCTTCATATAAATCTTTCACTACACACTGTTAATGCAATCCTCCAAATAAACATACAATCCACCATCTGGTTACAAAATAAACTAAATGTACAACTCACCTATAAGAGATTATGTGTTTTACAGGGAGTGAATATAATGTACACAACTAGAGAGGAAGGTAATTAATCCATTTTGGCAACATATGAAATACCAAAGTGATAAACATTCCTATGTCATAGCTGATGTTCATTAACAATCAACAAATGAGATTATATTTAAGTTGACATTTTTGTTCTAAAAAAAAAAAGTCCTCATGAAGACATCAAATAGGTTTAGTTCCCATAATGGCTGCTTTTAGGAAGAAACATGGATTTGTTAGATATGACTAATGAATTAAATTATTAGCAAATATGTATTACATACTTGCCACATGCAAAGCACTGTCCTAGAGGTAGGGAGGATATGAATATCTGCTTCTACCCTCGCTTTAGGCAGTTTAACATCTAACAGGCAAATAGGAAATAACACAAATACATATAAATCAAGAGAGCATGTGGTGGTAAAAGTTAAAAATAATCTTTTTTATGGTTTCAGAAAGAGATTTTGATTGATTCCATGTGGAAATTGAGGAAAATAAAACAAATATTGACTAGTTCAAACAAACCATTTTGTTGAAAGAGGTAGTGTCAGCATTAGTCCCAGTGCTAGCCTATTGACAACTGACTGGATACTGACTAGTATCAACTGGTCATTTGAAAAAAACATTTTCAGAAATAGATTTAATCTATTTAGTAGGCATAGATATTTGTTTGGATTTTCATGTACGTTAGGATACTTCAGTGTCTTAATTCCTGTTTGGATGGGAGCTTGGGACAGCAGGTGTGCTAGATGAGACTCACTGGCCCCAGTTCTCTGCATGGATCTTTGGAGCATCAGAGAATTTGCACTGGCAATGCATCTTCTAAGGGAATGCACCTCACAGGTGGGGCTAAGGGGAGATATCAAATATACTAAGGCAACGGCCTTTGAAATATTTGAGTCTTGGTCTCATTAAGTCTTGGTCTTCAGCAACATTTTTTCTTTTAATATAATACTATGTGATCCTGTTCAGATAATTAACCCAGTCAAATTGATCTTTAGTTACAGATACTTCAGTGTCTAAGGAGTCAGCTCACATTCAATGTTTCCTACATTTTCAAGAAATGACACAATTCCAGCAAAGAGTTGAAGGTGCTACCTACACTAAAAGTATATGATGGATGGTGCCTTAATTTTAATGTGTTGAGATAAGTTTAAATACCTTGATCATTATATATTTATGCAAGTCTTTATCTGGTCTCATCTCTAAAGGGGTGAGCTATCTTAGTCATATCACACCACATGAAGAACATTAATACAGTTTTACACGGAAGAAAACAGCAAAACAGTTTTAGTAAAGTTATCCTCTCACTCTAATGCATTTATGAATAATATATTATTATTAGTATGAGCTTCTAAATACTACGCACAGCTAAAGGTTGTAATGGTTTCCTTTTAATCCATTAAAGGATGTTTTCACTTTACTTTTTCCCAAAGTATCAACATTGAATGTTATAAAAATACTTTTAGCATTTGCTTTCAAATAAAATATTCAATGCTCAATGCTTTCATGGAACATTTTCCCTTAAAAATCCATTATACTAAAAGTAAATATCTGCATGGAGCCCACTAGACTGATGTAATTAAAATTAAATTTACAAAAAAGGTAATGGAGATTTTATCAGCAATAGCATGCAATTCAATGCAGCAGCTGAATCATTGTGGATTTTTTTCTATATAATCTTACCTGGGATGAACAAAATACTGTATTAAGGTATTTTTTTTAAGTCTCACAGCAATACTTAGATTGGACTATTATTTTTGTTATGGCAACTTAATAATTTTATTACAAGGTATTAAATAATGCAAGAAAATCAAAGTGATATGAAGGTACGAACTTGGCCACATTTAGTTATCTTTAAATTGCTGAACTAACTACTTGAAGAAGGCCTGCTAATGAGTCTGGTTATCCCTGCAGCATGCCCTGGGGCTGATTTCAGGCCTCTGATGGAGAAGGTTCAATTCAGGCCTTTGGGCAAAAGATCCTTGCACTCCCTTTTAGGTTTGCTCTCAGGGTTCCAGACTAGACAGAGCTGCATATTTTAAGAAGTCCAATCAAATCAAAACCTTGTCACACCACTCCTTAACTCTAGGACTCCTTCACTCTTCCTCTTAGAATTGCTTCTTTCTGAAACAATAGTACCAACAATTCTAGATGACACTCAGAAGCGAATCCAATTAAGTCAATAATTTATCTGGGGTGTGAAGAGTGAAAATGATGGCTCAACATGTCTAACACTCTTACCTTCTCGTGGTAAATGTGATAAGAGTCTACTGGGTTTACCCCATCTCCTCCTCCAGCCCTCACTTTCTGTCACTTTCCTCCTTGCTCTCCACACTCTATCTCCATTTTCCAACAGGCCATACAGTTTTCTCAGGCTGTTTCCACAGCCTGTAATCTAACTCCCGCACACCCCCTGGTTTACTCTGCCTTGTCCTTTAGGCATCAGGTTACAAGCAGTTTCTTCCAGGAAACCTTTTCTAACTCCCTACACATCCTCCGGAAGGCCTAAATTAGATCTGCCTGCTGCACACTCCTGTAACACTCTGACTTCTGATTTGTGATCCTCGGCACACGTACACTCCTAAGGATTGCCTTCACCTCTAGGCTGAAGCTCTTGAGGGCAGGAACCATGTTGCGCTTGCTCAGGGCTCTATCCGTATTGCCTGGCAAACAGGAGAGACTCAATAAATATGTTCTGAACATAGTAAATGACTGATTAATAGTTACTGGCTTATGTGTCAATCTCCCATACTGTGACTTCTGCATGTTTATTCATCTTGGTATCCTCTGCATCTAGGTCAGTACTTGGTCCAAAGTAAGCCCTTAATAAATGCTGGCTGAATTTATTTCTCAAATGATGTGCTTACCTAACGTATTAAGGACAGTTTCCTCTTCCCTTAGCTCACCTGTAACTATGAGAAAGAAACATCAGAAGATGGCTGGATTATTAAGGAGAAGGGCAAGTGAGCCATCAACAGAGAAGTGGAAATGACAGCTTGGGAAAATGACACCTATGTGAAAACGGAAAATGAATTGCTCATTCAACCTTCAGGCAGGGTAGCTATCTATGCATGTGGCCAAATCCAAGCAATGTTTTTTTTTTTTTTTTTTTAATGGGGAAAAAAGCATTTGCTACTAACTGGTTGCTTGAAACTAATCTATGGTGGAGAAAATCAGAACAGTGGTTGCCTCTGGAGGTATGGCCAGGGATTGACTGGGAAGGGACACGAGGGAACTTTCAGAGGATGAAAATGATCAATATTTAGCTTAAGGTTTATTCTATACTGATGTAGGCCTTTGTCAAAACTCAAGTGGTCCACTTATGATTTGTACATTTCACTGCATGTAAATTTTACATCAAAAAACAATGAAAGATCTGTCAACAAATACTGAACTCTATTTAAGGATATGCATGATGTGATATGTTAAGGGTGGAGTGTGCTAATGACTGCAATTTACTTTGAAATGCATATAATAATAAAGACTGATGGAGAGAGAAACATGACAAAGCAAATACATAAAATATTAATTTTAGAATCTAGGTGGTAGGTATATGATTGTTTACTACACAATTCTTTCAATCCTATATGTTGGAAAATTTTCATTAAAAAATGTTGGGGAAAAATGGTTGCTTGGCCTCATTTAGGTGTGGGTACATTAGCGCCCAAAAGTTAAGTACTGAGTTGTCTCCAGGGAGTCCCTCAGCTATGCAAAGTCAGAAATTAAGATCATGGATGAAAGGTTAGGATGGAGTAATGAAGAAATTCTAGAAATCTCAGGAAAATAGGAAAAAATGCTCATAAGTGATTAGTTGACTGACTCATTCATTCATTCAATAAATATTTATGGAACTCCCAGTAGGTACCAGAACCTGTTTTAGACACACTTAAGAAAACAGATGAAAGTCTGGGTCTTCTTAGAGTTTAGATTTTCATCATCATTTTAAGGAGATTCCTCCAAAGATGGAAAGAAAGGCGGCAGTGAGTGGAGGGGGTCAGCAGCAGACAAGGCAGCGTTTCTGTTCCTGTCTCAGCCCTAAGACTATCCTTTGAAGGGAATAATGAGGACATAAAATGGATCAAGGCATTGTAAACTGGAATGTACTGGCAACCTACTCAAGGTCACAGCACCTTCAGCTATGTAGTTCATGGTGGTGAATTAGCATGCCTTCAAATAGGAAGAAGCAGTGTCTGATTTTCTTCACTCATGTTAACACTCTGCTCTGGCAGAATGTATCATGTTATGACACACAGAACACCTATATGCTGCAATCTTTTAAAACTAGACATAACTACGCCAAATACAAATTCATGCTCTGGTCCCTCTAGTGAAGGAGACAGAGTGGTGGTCAGGATTTTCACTGCATGAATGACTTATTTCTTTAAAAAAGAAATCTGGGGGCTGGTCCAGCGGTTGTAGTGGTTGAGTTCACACGCTCTGCTTCGGCAGCCCAGGGTTCGCAGGTTCAGATCCTGGGCGTGGATCTACTCACTGCTTATCAAGCCATGCTGTGGCAGTGTCCCATATAAAGTAGAAGAAGATGGGCTTGGATGTTAGCCAAGGGCCAATCTTCCTCAGCAAAAAAAAAAAAAAAAAAAAGGAGGAGGACTGGCAACGAATGTTAGCTCAGGGCTGATCTTCCTCACACACACACAGAAAAAGAAATCTGAAGCCTATGCATGAATCTGAAGCAAATGGCAAAATATTTGTTAAATCTGGGTGGTGTGTTTTCTGCATGTTTAAAATTTTTCAGAATTAAAAAATTTCATAATTAAATTAAAGAAAAATATGTTGATAAACTATAATGGGAGTACCAATGACATCAATTTACCATGGACTATATGGATCTTTCTGGAATGCACTTGGGGGAAGGGAGGGAAAAAAATGAAAGGAAAAAAATGAAAGGAAAAATGCAACTATCAAAACAATAATATATCTCCTAAGTAAAACTGCCTTTCTTAATACTTTTTTTTTTTTTTTTTTTTGTGAGGAGATCAGCCCTGTGCTAACATCCCCCAATCCTCCAGCTTTTTTTGCTGAGGAAGACGGCCCTGGGCTAACATCTGTGCCCATCTTCCTCCACTTTATATGGGACGCCGCCACAGCATGGCTTGCCAAGCAGTGCGTCGGTGCGCGCCCGGGATCCGAACCAGCGAACCCCGGGCCGCCGCAGCGGAGCGCGCGCACTTAACCGCTTGCGCCACCGGGCCGGCCCCAAAACTGCCTTTCTTAATATATTCATTTACAAAAGTATTCTTTCATACAAACAATAGACTAGGAAAAAAATGAGTGAAATGACCCTATTTATTCAGGAAACAATACTCAGTAGCATTGCAATTTCTGACACAAATTAATACTTTGACTTAATTCATATATTAATCAGTAAACTGCTTATTTTTGAAAAATGGTGCTTCTGTGCAAATACATGGTATCAGCACATTACAAATGAAAACTGCTGAGGATGACTCATGAAAAAATACAGAAGTTACGTGGAAATTTCCAATTTATGCCATCCAAAGCGAGATTATTATCTGGAGTAGCAAAACTGGAATACTGCAACCACGCTGGAGGTATTTGTCCAAAAAATACATCAGTATCTGGGTACCAGCTTGAAGTCTAGGTTAAGAGATTCATTATGAGAAGTTACTGGAAACCTCAGAGATTAAAAATAAAATAAGGCAAAGCTAAAATACTGATGTAAACCATAAGTGGAATTAACATAAATATAATATAAAAAATCAATTAATAATTCAGCACAAATATAACCTTTTTCTCCAGAGCTCAGCTTTATTTAAATAACTAACAAATGATTCATCCAGTATAATCGTGCCCATTCCGCTATGTCCCTAAAACAACTGGGTTCAGTTAATCTCTGGAAAACCAACCACTATTTAGTTCTATTGTTTAGCATTGTATAACAAATGCAAATAGGCAGCTCCCAGCAATTTCTGCTTTTCTACAAATCCTGCTGCTGTGCATATGGACTCTGCCAGGGGAGGCAGAAGAGATTCTGACGCCTGTATGCTATTCCAGAATATACCCACTAAACCTCCACGGAAATAATGGGTTGCTGATTAAATTTCTGCACATGCTGTCCTGAAAAATTAATACATAAATTAGGTTGACAATTAGAAACACTATAAATAACATGTTTAATTTGACAGCTTGGCTATTGTAATAAATTTAACAACTGTTTCTCCCTCTTGCTATATTCATTTTCACCTTGGGGTTAAGTGATACTGGCTAAAGTGATCCAGGAGCAGGAGGCATTTGCTGAAGGCTAACGTGTGAAATTAATTTTCCTTGCACTGGCTTGATTCCTGTTGACATAAAAGATCCACATAAAACATTTCACACTAGAAAATATCCTCTTTTTTATACTGATTTTTTCTTTCAGTGTCGTTAAACTAAGTTAAGCTTGTGAGGATACAAGCAGAAAAGATTCATTTTCTACTAACATTTCTTAAGACCTCCTCAGTAACTGCTCCAGCTCCTCTGACACGCATTGTTTCACGGAACCCCACAAACCACGTGTAGCAGGTATCATGATCTCTATTTCACACATGAGGAAACTCAAAGTTGCTAAGTAACTTGCCCAGTGCACACTAGTTGTATTGGTCACTTCATGGTTTAATTCCGGGCTATCCACTCCAGAGTTCGAGTTCTTTCTCCTGCCCCTCAACAACGATTCTAATTCTTTACCCTTCCTGCCCACCCCCGCCCCGCCCCCCTCCATCTAACTGTCTTTGCACATGCATACTTCAATGTAAACTGGGCTTGCATCTGACTAATATCCAAGTTCTCATCTTATGAAGATACTTTCACATTCCAGGACGCAGGGCCCATTCACAGCAATGTAACATGGCAAGAAAGAGTTAACGTACTTCTCCAACTCAGGGGAAACCTGACCCAATAAGCACAAGTGTAATTTGGATGATATTTCAACACTAGGATGGCTTGGGATTTCATCATCACGGCTATCATTGTTAACAAAAGTGCTAAGTACAGAGGAGTCTCTAAAGCTGATGCTAGACAGAACGCGACACTGTGAAAAATTGATTAACTTACCCAATCACGTTAGAAAGTTAAAATATTTTTTATACAAATGGCAGGGGCCAGCCCGGTGGCGCAGCGGTTAAGTGCGGCGTTCTGCTTCGGGGGCCGGGGTTCGCAGGTTCAGATCCCGGGCACGCACTGAGGCACAGCTTGTCAAGCCATGCCATGGCAGCTTCCCATATAAAGTAGAGGAAGATGGGCACGGTGTTAGCTCAGGGCCGATCTTCCTCATCAAAAAGAGGAGGATTGCCAATGGATGTTAGCTCAGGGCTAGTCTTCCTCACCAAAAAAAACAAACAAACCAAAAAAAAAAAAACAAATGGCAATAAGTTTTATTGAAAATAACCATTATGCATCAAATGATACTCTGTGACGCTATAATTTATTTGTTCAGTCATCTAAACACAGGAAATTGCTCTCTGTAGATTTCTATTGGCGATACCTTTAAACGACTCGCCTCTAGGCATACGGCCTAACACCAGTTGATGTCATGATTCTAACATCACGCCGCTTCAAAATCCTCACATGTCATCTGACGAGTCTTCCAAAAATCAGAGCAAAATTCTTTTCAGTACAGGTTTGATATTTGAATCATTTGAATGGCATAAACATTGACACTATTCAAATACCCTATGTTCTGAGCATCAGAGAGAAAATTTTCTGCATATAAAATTTTTGATGAAAAAAATCAAGTAACTGTAAACTTCTGCATAAAACTTTCAAAAGAATGATGTGAAGATAAAATACATTAGACATATATTAGAACCCCAAATAAAGTAAAAATATATTGTTAACTAAAAATAATTTAGAACACATTACCTAAACCAAATGAAACCAAAACATACATGCTTTCTCAAAGAAAATTAACTAAATGTTAGAAAACAGTATCCTTCATGTGGACAGCAATCAGTTAATGTAATAAAAATGAATTTGTGAAAACAATGCCTAATTATCTTTTTCATTTGATTCTTGGGCACTTATAAAAATTATAAATCAGGATGGCATTATTCTCTTCTATATTACAATAAATACATTGTTATATTGTGCATTACCAGAAGGTCTTAGAGATCAGCCAATGAAATCATATTTCAAAATATAGGAGAAACTTTTAGAATAATTATTTGCAAGTTTGTTTTGGCAACCCCAGAGTTTTTTCCTAACAATTCCAGAGCTTTGGAAAAATAACCAAATGTTATTGAATTTCAGGGAACACATATCAGAGATCATAAAAATCTCCCACAAAATAAAAAGTCTACTTCCTTAAAAGTTATATAGTGTGCTGTAAAGTTGGCAGGAAAGGGAGACACATGGACTAAATTTGAGTTCTGCCAATAATTACTGTAGCTTGACTAGGTTTCTGTTCCTCAGTAGTAAAATGAGTATAGGGGGGAGGGAGGCAATGAGTGGAGGGAGTGTTAAATTATATGTTATCCAAGGTCATATACAGTTCTAAGATTTTTTTTTTTTATCAGTCCTACCCATCCTTAGATATGGAAGTAAATGTCTAACTGTGGAGTTGGCCGAGAGAGGCACTTCACTGGTGTAATAACTACTGAGAACGTCATCCCTGCAAACGAACAGCCTCCCAGCATTTCTGTCCACTCCGATACCACCAACCACAGGTCTCCAGTCATTGAAGGGACACAAGAAGAGTGCACAGCTGCAAAGACACAAATGTGCAGCCTTGGTTCTGGGCTATCACAGCACCCTGAGCATGAGTACTCACTGGTGTTGGGCAGAGAGATGTGCCCCTCATCTACATTCCACTCTTCCAATTGAACTGTGTCTTCCTTCACTCCTTAATTTTCCATGATTCATGCTAAGAGGAAGTTTCCTGTAAATGGACTGTAGAGACAGGGCCATCAGATGCATGGGGTCACTCTGGTTGAAGGAGAACCTGGAGGTCTGGGGCCCCGTGAGGGAGTCCAATGGGCACTGGTGGAGCCAAGGCATTGAGGGCCCCTCAAGAGGGGCTGCGAGGTCCTACGGCTGGTGGAGCATTCTGAGCTTTGGATTGGAGGGGCTATATTAATTTATAATAACTCAATGCTAATGAGGATATTGCCAAAATATTTTAAAAATGGAATTTAAATAAAATATTTGCAGTATTCCTTCACTTTCATAGAATGTAGATAGTAAACTCATCCTGAGCCAACCGCTTAGTTTAAATGAGAAAACTGAAGCCCCAAGAGCTCTAGGGACATTCCGGAGAATCTCCATCTCCTGACCCCACTCAAGAGCACATAGAAGGGTCTTAAGTATACACCCCAGAGATGACAGTTTTCTTGATCACCTTATATTCCTCAGATACTATTGAGATGTCAAGAAAAATCCTGGTCAAATTATCTGACTCCCACCACTACATGTAGATTTCCATATGATTCATGTTAATAAAATTTAAGTTCCAATTCTTTAGAATACTACACAAATCAGAAGACTTATACATTGTTAAGTCTTATCCTGTTAGGGGTCAAATCACTCTGCTAATACACAAGGTTTTTAGAAAGATATAATACCTCTAAGCTCAGGAAGCTTAGGATTTCAGTAAACTGTGGTAATAATACAATTATACATTCATAATTGATTAAAGCATTGACCACTAAAATTACCATAGGATAGAACTAAAATCTCCCAGTGTCATTACGAACTCTTAAATGACATAAACAAGCACACTGAATTAAAAAATTAAGCAAACATATTAAAGAGAGCATAAGTACAATCTTTTAGAAATTGTTTTCTCAGAAAAGCTGGTTGGTCCCCATAGAGAATTCTTCATAAAACCATATGTACTGAGCCTAACATTCCTCCATAGTTGGATAAAACAGATTGCTGCATATTAAAATATTATCAATATGAATTCTGATAATTTACACATTCTGGGTGGGAAAGGTTTTTCACTGATTGCAGAAGGCTAGATTTGAGGCAAGTTCAGAAGATGGTTCTATAATCCCTGTAGTACAGCAAGTGGCTTGGAGCTCTCGAGTCAGGCAGACGAGGATGTGAATTCTGCTTCCAGCACACACCAGCTGTGTGACCTTGGGCAAGTTACTAAACCTCTGAGCTTCGGTTTCCTCATTAGTAAAACAGGGATAATAGTAGTGTCTTGTTAATAATCTGCATATTACTTAGTCATCATGTAAGGTCCTGAGTGTTAACTAAACAGTACCTATTATAATTACATTATTGACATCTGTCAATTTATTTCTCATGACAACCCTAAAAGGAGGAACTATGATACAACTTTTATAGTTATGGAAATGGGAGCATTCAGAGGTTAAGTAATGTCTCCAAGGATCCTCATGGTATAACTTAACCCACAATATTCTGTAAATGATATAGAAGCAGAACCCGGGGAAGTGAGAAGCTAATGCCTCAAAACCTAAACTAGAGATAATGCAAACATACTTAGCATAATAGCTGGAGCCAAATACAAACCCATAAATAGTGACAAAGAAAGATGGAACTGCACCTAAATACTTCTACAACTCAAACTGCGCCGGGATTCAGACTGAATGGACGGTCAATGGGTCTCACTTACTGCATTACTGATGCTTAACAGGGAGAGGGTTTACTCTTTAAACAGCCTCAAACTGCATTCACCGTGCAAGAAACAGTACCCGAGTAGACTAAAAGCCTTAGCATGCTTTCCTAAGCACCTAAATTACTCCGAGGCCAGGAAATAAAGCAGGCTCGGAGAAGAAAAGCCATTGTTATTCAGCAATGTTTTTCCTACCTTGGAAATAAAATATGGCTATCACGTAATCAGTTCATAAGCAATCATTTTTTTTCAATCTGAGCAGATTACACACACTATGCTTAAGGTCTTGCGATGTTTCGTTTTTTTTTTTCATTTTTAACAGACTTCCATTGAAAGAACTGTGGCTTCTAGATGAAATATGCTGATGATTTTAAATTGAGAGACTATTAACTTATATTAGTGAACACTAAAAGTTTATGCATAACTGCTCTAAAATATTGCCTGAGATAAGCAACATTATACTCACTATCTTGAAGAGAAATCCTGAAGACAGTGTACATATGAAAAGACAGAGCTTTCTATTTCTCCCTAAGGAATCACAAATGTTGTGGAGACTTTACGAAGCTAAGTTTATCCAGACTACTTTGATTTACACACTGGAGTGTAACTGTGTTTGTATAAATGAGAGAGGTTAAGTTAGTTATGACTTTTATATCCATAAATTAGTTTAAAATAAAAATATTTTCATATAAACCAGGATGGTTAAAATACTAGATCACAGAATAGAGTAAAAGATATGTAATGAAAGTTTTTATATTGATCTTACTACTCTATTACTAACATTTCTTCTATTTTTAAACAGTGATGAATCTCACTGTATTATCATGTATGATGGACGTAAGGTACGCAGTGCAAACTATTCATAAAGATTTGGTGTGAGACTTGGGAGAATCATTACTCCATGCTTTTAACCTCCTTATAGTACAGGTAGTTTGATAAGATTAAATAAACATTGACTATTTAGCACTGGAAGATCTTGTTGGGTTAAAAGAGCATAAAGTGCTTAACACAAGGCTTGGACACAGTAGGTCCCTCCTTAAATGACAGCTATCATCATCATTAAAAACACTTCCGCCTCCCACTCCTTTTTCTTTGTTACCTTTCAGAGTTGGGAAGTAGGCAGGAGGGCTCCGCAACGGCTAGAATGGGGGAGGAGCTGGTGCAACACTGCTTACTTAGCTCAGATCCCACCTCCACTGCTTGCTTACTGTAGGACCTTGGGCATGTTATTTAAACTTTTGTGCCTCAGTTTTCTCATATGTAAAATGGGGATAACAGAATGAATCCCATGGGGTTAAGTCAGAGGAAGAATGATCATTTTGTTTGTTTGTTTGTTTATTGCGGTAACATTGGTTTATAACATTGTATAAATTTCAGGTGTTCGTCATTATACTTATATTTCTGCATAGATTACATCATGTTCTCATGTTCACCACCCAAATACTAATTACCATCCATCACCACACACATGTGCCTAATTATCTCTTTTGCCCTCCCCCTTCCTTCCCTTCTGGTAACCACCAATCCAATCTGTCTCTATGTGTTTGTTTGTTGTTGTTATTATCTACTACTTAATAAGTGAGATCATATGGTATTTGACCTTCTCCCTCTGACTTATTTCACTTTGCATAATACCCTCAATGTCCATCCATGTTGTCACAAATGGCTGGATTTCATCGTTTCTTATGGCTGAGTAGTATTCCATTGTGTATATATACCACATCTTCTTTATCCATTTGTCCCTTGGTGGGCACTTAGGTTGCTTCCAAGTCTTGGCTATTGTGAATAACGATGCAATGAACACAGGGGCGTGTGTATCTTAACACATTGGTGTTTCCATGTTCTTTGGGTAAATACCCAGCAGTGGAATAGCTGGATCGTATGGTAGTTCTATCCTTAATTTTTTGAGGAATCTCCATACTGTTTTCCATAGTGGCTGCACCAGTTTGCACTCCCACCAGCAGTGTATGAGAGTTCCCTTCTCTCCACATCCTCTCCAACACTTGTTGTTTCCTGTCTTGTTAATTATAGCCATTCTGACGGGTGTCAGGTGATATCTCATTGTAGTTTCCATTTGCATTTCTCTGATAGTTGATGTGGAACATCTTTTCATGTGTCTGTTGGCCATCTGTATATCTTCTTTGGAGAAATGTCTGTTCAGCTCTTTTGTCCATTTTTTATTGGGTTGTTAGTTTTTTTGTTGTTGAGATGCATGAGTTCTTTACATATTTTGGAGATTAACCCCTTATCAGATATATGGTTTGCAAATATCTTCTTCCAAATGTTAGGTTGCCTTCGTTCTGTTGATGGTTTCCTTTGCTGTGCAGAAGGTTTTTAGTTTGATGTAGTCCCATTTGTTTATTTTTTCTATTGTTTCTCTTGCCGGGTCAGACATGGTGCTTGAAAATATGTTGCTAAGACCGATGTCAAAGAGCATACTGCCTGTTTTCCTCTAGAAGTTTCATGGTTTCAGGTCTTACATCCAAGTCTTTAATCCATTTGGAGTTAATTTTTCTGTATGGTGTAAGGCAATGGTCTACTTTCATTGTTTTGCATGTGGCTGTCCAGTTTTTCCAGCACCATTTGCTGAAGAGACTTTCCTTTCTCCATTGTATGTTCTTGGCTCCTTTGTCAAAGATTAGCTGTCCATAGATGTGTGGGTTTATTTCCGGGCTTTTGATTCTATTCCATTGACCTGTGTGTCTGTTTTTGTGCCAGTACCATGCTGTTTTGGTTACTATAGCTTTGTAGTATACTTTGAAATCAGCGAGTGTGATACCTCCAGCTTTGTTCTTTTTTCTCAGGATTCCTTTAGCTATTTGGGGTCTTTCTTGTTCCATATAAATTTTAGGATTCTTTGTTCTATTTCTGTGAAAAATGTTGTTGGAACTTTGATAGGGATTGCATTGAATCTATAGATTGCTTTAGGAAGTATGGACATCTTAACTGTGTTAATTCTTCCAATCCAAGAGCACAGAATATCTTTCCATTTCTTTGTATCTTCTTCAATTTCTTTCAGCAATGTTTTATAGTTTTCGGTGTACAGATCTTTCACCTCTTTGGTTAAGTTTATTCCTAGGTATTTTATTCTTTTTGTTGCAGTTGTAAATGGCATGGTATTCTTAATTTCTCTTTCTGCTACTTCGTTGTTAGTGTATAGAAATGCAACTGATTTTTGTATGTTGATTTTGTATCCTGCAACTTTACCATATTCGTTTATTACTTCTAAAAGTTTTTTGGTGGATTCTTTAGGGTTTTCTATATATAAAATCATGTCATCTGCAAATAGTGACAGTTTCACTTCTTCTTTTGCAATTTGGATCCCTTTTATTTCTTTCTCTTGCCTGATTGCTCTGGCTAGGACTTCCAGTACTATGTTAAATAGGAGGGGTGAGAGTGGGCATCCTTGTCTGGTTCCTGTTCTTAGAGGGATAGCTTTCAGTATTTCACCATTGAGGATGATACTAGCTGTGGGTTTGTCAAATATGGCCTTTATTATGTTGAGGTACTTTCCTTCTATCCCCATTTTATTCAGAGTTTTTATTATAAATGGATGCTGTATCTTGTCAAACGCTTTCTCTGCATCTATTGAGATGATCATGTGATTTTTATTCCTCATTTTATTAATGTGATGTATCACGTTGACTGATTTGTGAATGTTGAACCATCCCTGCATCCCTGGAATAAATCCCACCTGATCATGGTGTATAATCTTTTTAATGTATTGTTGTGTGTGATTTGCTAGTATTTTGTTGAGGATTTTTGCATCAATGTTCATCAGTGATATTGGCCTGTAATTTTCTTTTTTTGTGTTGTCCTTGTCTTGTTTTGGTATCAGGGTAATGTTGGCTTTGTAGAATGAATTAGGAAGCTTCCCCACCTCCTCAATTTTTTGGACGAGTCTGAGAAGGATAGGTATTAAGCCTTCTTTGAATGTTTGGTAGAATTCACCAGGGAAGCCATCTGGTCCTGGACTTTTATTTTGGGGGAGGTTTTTGTTTACTGTTTTGATCTCCTTACTGGTGATCGGTCTATTCAAATTCTCCATTACTTCTTGATCCAGTTTTGGAACGTTGTATGATTCTAAGAATCTATCCATTTCTTCCAAATTGTCCAATTTGTTGGCATATAGCTTTTCACAGTATTCGCTTATAATCTTCTGTATTTCTGAGGTATCTGTTGTAACCTCTCCTCTTTCATTTCTGATTTTACTTATTTGAGGCTTCTCTCTTTTTTTCTTCATGAGTCTAGCTAAAGGTTTGTCAATTTTGTTTACCTTTTCAAAGAACCAGCTCTTGGTTTTATTAATTTTTTCTATTTTTTTTTAGTCTCTATTTCATTTATTTCTGCTCTGGTTTTTATTATTTCCCTTCTTCTACTTATTTGGGGCTTTGTTTGTTCTTCTTTTTCCAGTTTCTTTAGGTGCCTTGTTAGATTGTTTATTTGAGATTTTTCTTGTTTGTTGAGATAGGCCTGTATTGCCACAAACTTCCCTCTTAGAACCGCTTTTCCTGTATCCCATAAATTCTGGCATTTCGTATTTTCATTTTCATTTGTATCCAGGTATTTTCTGATTTCTCCCTTGATTTCTTCGTTGACCCAATTGTTGTTGAGTAGCATTTTGTTTAATCTCTACATATTTGTGGCTTTTCTTATTTTCTTCCTATAGTTGATTTCTCGTTTCATACTGTTGTGGTCAGAAAAGATGTTTGGTATTATTTCAATCTTCTTAAATTGATGGAGACTTGTTTTGTGACCTAATATGTGATCAATTCTGGAGAATGTTCCATGTGCATTTGAAAAGAACGTTTATTCTTCGGTTTTTGGATGGAATTTTCTGTATATATCTACTAGGTCCATCTGTTCTAGTGTGTCATTTAAGACCAATGTTTCCTTATTGATCTTCTGTTTGGATGATCTATCCGTTGGTGTAAGTGGAGTGTTAAAGTCCCCTACTATTATTGTGTTACTGTCTATTTCTCTTTTTATGTCTGTTAATAATTGCTCTATATATTTAGGTGCTCCTACGTTGGGTGCAGAGATATTTACAAGTGTTATATCCTCGTGTTGGATTGTTCCCTTGATCATTATGTATTGCCCTTCTTTGTCTCTTGTTACAGTTATTGTTTTAAAGTCTATTTTGTCTGATATGAGTATCGCTACCCCAGCTTTCTTTTCATTGCCATTTGCATGGAGTATCTTTTTCCATTCTCTCACTTTCAGTTTGTGAGTGTCTTTAGGTCCGAAGTGTGTCTCCCGTATGCAGCATATATATGGGTCTTGTTTTTTTATCCAATCAGCCACCTTATGCCTTTTAACTGGAGCATTTAGTCCATTGACGTTTAAAGTAGCTATTGATAAGTATGTACTTATTGCCATTCTTTAACGTTTTTTTTCTCGGTGTTTTAGTAGTTCTTCTCTGTTCCTTTCTTCTCTTGCTCGCTTCCCTTGTGGTTTGTTGGCTCTCTTTAGAATTATGTTTGGGTTCCTTTCTCTTAGTTTTTTGTGTATTTATTATTGTTTTCTGGTTTGTGATTACCATGGGGTTCATATACAGTAACCTACGTATATAGCAAACTATATTAAGTTGATGGTCTCTTTAGTTTAAATTCTATCTGAAAGTTCTACTCTTTATCTCCCCTCCTCCCACATTTTATGTTTTTGATATCATATCTAACCTCATTTTTTTTGCATTTGTATCCATTATCCTCTTATCATTGAGATAGATAATTTTTCCTATTTATGGTCTTCTCTTTTCCCCTTAAGTAAGTCCCTTTAGCATTTCTTGTAGTACTGGTTTCTTGGGTTACAAACTCCTTTAATTTTTGCTTGTCTGGGAAACTTTTTATCTCTCCTTCCATTCTGAATGCTCACCTTGCCAGGTAGAGTATTCTTGGCTGTAGGTTTTTTCCTTTTAGCACTTTAAATATATCGTGCCACTCTCTTCTAGCCTGTAAGGTTTCTGCTGAGAAGTCAGCTGATAGCCTTATGGGGTTTCCTTTGTATGTAACTCGCCTTTCTCTTGTGGCTTTTAGGATTCTCTCTTTATCTTTAATTCTGGACACTTTAATTATGATGTGTCTTGGTGTGAGCCTCTTTGGGTTTATCTTGTTTGGTGCTCTCTGTGCTTCCTGTACCTGGATGTCTGTTTCCTTCCTTAGGTTAGGGAAGTTTTCAGCTATTATTTCTTCAAATAGATTCTCTGCCCCTTTGTCTCACTCTTCTCCTTCTGGGACATCTATAACATGGATGTTAGTGCACTTGATGTTGTCCCAGAGGTCCCTCAGACTGTCCTCACTCTTTTTAATTCTTTTTTCTTTTATCTGTTCAGCTTGGGCTATTTCTTCTAGTCTTTCGTCCAGCTCGCAGATCCGTTCTTCTGTATCCTCTACTCTGCTTTTGAGTCCCTCTAGTGAATTTTTCATTTCCAGTATTGTATTCTTCATTTCTGATTGGTTCTTTTTTATATCTTCCATTTCTTTGTTGACGTTCTCACTGAGTTCATCCCTTCTTCTCCCCAGATCAGCGAGCATCAGGAAGAATGATCTAACACATGTAAAGTGCTTCAGAGAAGAAACGGGTCCCAGTCCTCCTTCTCCCCCTTGTCTGTTTTCTCTAGGTTCCTTTGATAGGTCCATCCAGACATTGTTTAAGAGTGTCCTTCTTTCCTCTCATCCCATCAGGCCCTTGAAGTTTGGAATTAAGTCTTTATTTTCAACTTTATATTACCATTTTTTAACAAAATGTCTGGCTCATAGCAGCTTTTCAATAAATGTCGAATTCTACTAAATTCCTCGACTGGTCCCAGATATACTTTGTGTGGTTCAAAAGAGCGGGGGTGGGAGGGCCACAGACTGCCCCATAGGGACACCCTTTGGGTAGTTTATCTCAGACGGGAGGGAGGTCCTCTGTAACAAAGTCCGTATTGGAGTCCTGCATTTACGCTCTTCTCTTTGGTGTTCATATTTAATTCTGTGGTGGTTGTTTTTAATCACGTCACTCCCCTGGACTGTAAATTCCCTAAGAGCAGCATTCTAAACAACACATGGGCAGCTTTCTTCCATTTGCCCCAGCAGATCCACTCCCCACCCTTCCCCAGCTCTTCTCTCCCCCAGCCAGGAGGCTGATGTGTAGAGACTATATCAATGGGTCCCCTCATTCTCCAGCTTCCTGTGATGCGTGGATGCTGGAGCCACAGCACGAGGCCAGAGGGAGAAAGGAGAGAGAAGTTAGGGTCTTTATTCCCCAGGACCCTGCCCTGTAGGGTTCCCTCAGGAGGGCGTTCTGTGACTGTAAATGTGCTTTCTTCCGGGTCCTCTGGAACTGGAGCGGTCACAGCTGATTTATTAGCCCCAGAATGTGGCACTATTCCTTGTAATTTCTCTCCACTCTTCCCACAGCTTTGCTGAGAGTCCCTTTCTTAAACTCGCTAGAAATAATCTACAGTGTGCCATCTGTTTCCTGCTGGAACCCTGACTGATACAGTACTCTAGATAATCAAAGGGAGAACGAGAAAACAACTGTCGCGTTTCCTCTGGCTATGCAGACAGGCAGCAACGGCTTTTCCTCTTTTTATGTCCAGTTGGGACCCAAATGCTTTCCTCTCACTGCTCCCAAATGATTCCTATAAAGCTCTCCGTGAATTCTGAAATGATAAGGGCTTCTCTAGTCATTCTTCTCCTTCAGGGAATTCTTTTAAAAGATCTCTGTCATAATTTAGGAATAATTTTCTATTTCTTGTTTTTATTTTTGGTTTTGTTTTGTACTTTTTAGAGACATCATTTCACTTGATTTTATTCTGCTGTCCATGTTTAAATTTAGCTATAGGTGGTATATAGTCTGAATATAAAGCAGTAAATTTTTCAAAAGAAATTTTGCTCTTAATAACTGAATTTTTTGGTGAATAAGAAAGAGTTTAAAATATACTTACAAACATATACACAGATATAATAGAGATGCTTCTACTTTTCCCTCTGTATTTCCTACAATCTAGTACAGATGTTATAGCAACTTTAAAACACATTTGGGAATAAGCAACTGATACTCATTTATAATAAACTTCTATCTCTATATATTATTTCTGGAGATTCCACTATGGAATTATGAAAATGCACAGCAAATTACTATGTTAATTTTTTTCTTCTGCAGGTGTAGTTGTATTGTTACACGACCTGTTTTTGTGGTTTGTAAATCAACTCTTCCATTTGGCGAGGAAGATTATCCGCCAAAGGCTTTGCCCTATTTCTGTTTAGTTTGGCTTCCAAAGGGACTGATATTCAAAAGAAAAGCAAACAATAGCAATATGGAGCTAGAAATCTATAAAATAAAATAATAACGGTCCTTGCAACAAATGGACCTAAAACAGGAAAGCTTAGCAATGAATTCTGCTTCTTCTCTATTTACAAATATGGTTTGAGGGGCCAGCCCTGTGGCATAGTGGTTAAGTTCAGCACGCCCTGCTTTAGCGGCCCGGGTTGGTGGGTTCGGATCCTGGGTGTGGACCTACACCACTCATCAGCCATGTTATGGTGCTGACCCATATACAAAATAGAGGAAGATTGGCACAGATGTTAGCTCAGGGATAATCTTCCTCAACAAAAACAAAACATATATATACGGTTTGATATTAACCATGTATATTTCTCTATCTTATTTTCATCTTCCTTTGTATTCTGTCTTCTTTTTTGTGGCATTATTCTTGATGTTATACAAATGAGCCAAATGCAATGGAGGTCAATGCTTATACTAAGTCAGTCAGTTTTATCCTGTCTTGTCCTAATATTTTGATGGAATTGACAATAACAGTCAGAAGACCTTTTTCAAGGGGTTGAATAAGCTGCACCTAACAAAACTGACCGACTGTGTTCCCTCCTCTTTTCGAGGAGGAGGCTGTAAACCAATTGTACATAATGGGATGGGTGAAGACAGTAGTACAGTCAGAAAATGGGCCAAATGTTTATCTTGCAGCTGTATGTGTTTGGGAAATAGCCCATTTCTCTTTCATCATGGCCAGGTTTATTTCACTACACTGATAAATGGTGAAGGAAATGAGTTCTGGTTTCCACAAAGGTTCAGGGGACGGCCAAATGATCAAAACCTCACAAAGGTGACAATGCATTTCTGGATTCATTTAAGTGCTGCTTTCCCAAATGATATAACCATGTTTTATCAATTTCTAGTTGCATATTTGAAGGAAAATGTCACCTACAATTATTGGTGTCTTACAATTGCTATTGGCCAGCAAGGTTGACATGGAGGTTCTGCCAGGGCAGGCTATGGGTTGGCATTTTATCTGCTGCAGGTAATGGGGCTCACTTGATTTGGAGTGGTGGGTAATGCCCACTCCCAGTAGCATGTTTGGTAGAAATGATGATCTCAACAATGAGCAAGTGGGAAGGGCCAAAGAGTTCCACCGGCCTGAGGTTGCAGTCACGGCTGGGGAAAGCATAATTATGACTGAGGCTACCTGCACGTACAGAGAACAGCAGAGACGATCTAAGCTATTCACACACTCCTAACCAAACCTAAGACTATGCAACTATACATACAAGACCTCAGAGGGCCCAGATAAAGTAAAGGTCAGAGCAGAATTTAAAATACCCTGAGGTTTAAAAGCATTACCCACCCCGTACACAGATGGACAGAGGACTTACTGGCAAGGCAGTTGAGCACAACCTCTCATTATCAACCTACATAGACGTACGGGACAACCCTCAGAAAATGAGACCTAAAAATTAAAACAAGAAAATACCAGCGCTGGCCCGGTGGCATAGTGGTTAAGTTCGCACGCTCCGCTTCGGTGGCCCGGGGTGAGCAGGTCTGGATCTTGGGCATCAACCTACGCACACATTATCAAGCCATGCTGTGGCAGGCATCCCACATATAAAGTAGAGGAAGATGGGCACAGATGTTAGCTCAGGGCTAATTTTCCTTACCAAAAAAGAAAAGAAAAGAAAAGAAAAGAAAAGAAAAGAAAAGAAAATACCTATGTACATGTCTATGTACAAACTGAGCAGAGATATCAGTGGAAGCATACTAGAGGGGAGACAGATTTCATGTAATTAGCTCAGGCAAATTACTAAACAGTGAAACAAACAAAAAACAGCAACAATAATCTTCAGGGAAAATATCAGAACCCTGAGTTGCTACATTATCTAAAATGTCCAGTTTTCAACAAAAAATTGAGACACGCAAAGAAATAAGAAAGTGTGACACACACTAAGGAAAAAAAGTAGTCATTGAAAACCATCTCTAACGTCCCCTGATATTATAGTAGACAAAGGCTTCAAGAAAGCTATTATAAATATGTTCAAAGAAGTAAAGGAAACCATACTTACTGAATTATGGAAAAATATGACAACAACAAATGAGAGATCAGCAACAAATAGAGATCCGCAAGAAGGAGAAAAATTATTAAAAAAATTCTTGAATTGAAAAGTACAGTAACTGAGATAAAAATTCACTAGAAAGTATAACAGCAGCTTTGAAATGGCAAAAGAAAGAATCAGTGAGATTAAAGATCAATAGAAATAATCCGGTCTAAGAGCTGAGAATACAGATAAATGAACAGAG
This sequence comes from Diceros bicornis minor, assembly GCF_020826845.1. Classification (NCBI taxonomy): domain Eukaryota; kingdom Metazoa; phylum Chordata; class Mammalia; order Perissodactyla; family Rhinocerotidae; genus Diceros; species Diceros bicornis. Next base: position 30,692,712 of record NC_080747.1, on the reverse strand, counting down.
CCTTAGAGACCTGTAGGACATCAAGCAAACTAACACACGTGGGAGTCCCAGAAGGAAAGGAGAGAAAAAGGCAGAGGCAGAAAAATTCTTAAAGAAATAATGGCTGAAACTTTCCAAAATTTAATGAAGAATATTAACTTACATATCCAAAAAGCTCAATGAGATGCAAGTAAGATAAATACAAAGAGATGCACATCTGGACACATCATAGTAAAACTGTGGAAAGTCAAAGACAGAAAATTCTGAACACAGAAAGGGAAAAACAAGTCATTCCATACAGCAGATGATCAATACAAACAACGGCTAACTGCTCATCAGAAACAATGGAAGCCAGAAGGCAGTGAAATGACAAAATCAAAATGCTGAAAGAAATTTTTAAAATCCTGTAAACCAAGAATTCTATATCCAGAAAAACCATTCTTCAAAATGAAAGTGAAATTCATAGATAAAGACTGAGAGAATCTGTTGTGAGTAGACCTACCTTACACAAAATACTAAAGAGAGCCCTTCAGGCTAAAAGAAACGGACTCTAGACAGTGACTTGAATCCACTGGGTAAAATGAAGAGCACTAGAAATGGTAAATATGTGTGTTAATATAAACTACTCTATAGGAATATGTTTTCTCATTTCCCAAGTTCTTTAAAAGATCTAAGTTATATAAACCAATAATAAGACTTTTATTGGGCTTATTACTTATATAGATATAACTATATATGACAATATTAACACAAAGAGGGAGGGAATGGAGTCATTTTGAAACAAATTTCTATATTTTACTGGAATTAAGTTAGTATTAACCTAAAAGAGATTGTCAAAAAAAGATGCACATTATAATCCCTAGAAGAACCACTAAGAAAATAATTTTTAAAATATAGTTTAGGGTGGGCATTATGGGTGAAGGCAGTCAAAATATACAAACTTCCAGTTATAAAATAAATAAGTCATAGGGATGTAATACACAGCATGGTGATTATAGAGTCATGCATTGCTTAACAACAAGGATACACTGTGAGAAATGCACTGTTAGGTGAGTTCATCATGGTGGGACCATCATAGAATGTACTTACACAAACCTAGATGGTATAGCCTACTACACACTTAAGCTATTGGTACTAATCTTATGGGACCACCGTCATATATGCAGTCTATTGTTGACTGAAACATCATTATGCAACACAGTTAATAATACTGTATTGTATATTTGAAAGTTGCTAAGAAAGTAAATCTTAACACATACAAAATTTGTAACTACGTATGGCGATGGGTGTTAACTAGATTTACTGTGGTGACCATTTCACAATATACACAAATATGCAATCACATTGTACACATGAAACTAATGTTATATGTCAATTATATCTCAATAAAAATCAATAAAATATAGTTTAAAAATCAACAGAGAAATTAAAATGGTATACTAAAAATATTTACTTAAGACAAAAGAAGGCAGTCAAGGAGAAACAGAGGAATAAAAAAGGCATAGGAGGCACAGAGAAAACAAATAGGAAAGAGGGAAATCTGGACTATATTAAATCCAACTATATTAATTATTACATTAACTAATGAATGGTTAAAAACTCTAATCAAAAGGCAGCAGTTGGTAGATTTGATTGAAAAAAGCAAGACCCAACTACATGCTGTCTACAAGAGACACACTCTAGATTCAAGGTCACAACTAAGTTGAATGTGAAAGCATGGAAACAGATATGAACGCAAACAGTAACCATGAGAGAGCTGAGTGGCCATATTAACATCAGGCAAAACAGACTCCATGACAAAAACTATTACTAATGACAAAGAGAAATGTTTTAAAGGATAAAGGCCCCAATACATGAGGAGAATTTAACAATGATAAATATATATGTACCTAACAGCAGAGTAAAAACTGACAGAATTAAAAGGAATAACAGACAATATTAGTTGGAGATTTTAATAATTGATAGAACAACTGGGAAGAACAACAGCAAGGATATAAAACACTATCAACTAACTCAATCTAACTGACATTAGTAGAACACTTCACCCAATGTATGCAGAATACACATTCTCTTCAAGCTTACATGGAGCATTCTCCAGGACAGACCACGTGCTATTCCATAAATGTTTATATTAGGAAAGAAGAGTGGTTTAAAATCAATAATTTAAGTTTTATTGTAAGAAGATAGGCAAGGGGTCAATTAAACCCAAAATAAGTAGAGTGTAGGAAATAAGAGAAGAAAGCAATGAAATAGAAAGCAAACAAAGGAAATTACCATAGCCAAAAGATGGCTGTCTGAAAAATTAATAAGAATAATAAATAACACTAAGATGATTAATATTAGCAAAACTGATTAAGAAAAAAGGGAGAAAACTTGAATTATCAGTATCAAGAATAGAGGGGATATCACTAGGCATCCTATAGATATCAACAAAATAACAGAATATTATGCACAATTTTATGCCAATAAATTCAACAACTTCGATGAAATAGACAAGTTCCTTGAAAACCTCAATTCTACCGGAACTGATGCAAGATAAAATAGAAAATGTGAATTGTCCTGTATTTATTAAAGAAATTGAATTATAAAATGTTCCCTCAAAGAAAACATTGGCCCACATGGCTTCAGCAGTATATTCTTTCAACCATTTAATGAAGAAATAACATCAATCTTATACAAACTATTTATTTATTTTATTATTATTACTTTTTTACACAAACTATTTAAAATAATAAAGGCGGTGGGAACACTTCTCAACTCATTTATAAGGCCAGCAGTACTGATACTCAAACCAGACAAATGCAGTACAAGAAAAGAACTCTACAGATCAATATCCTTCATGAGCACAGAATAAAGGTCCTTAGTATACTAGCAAATCAAATTCAGCAATATATTAAAAAAAACATGACCAAGTTAGGTTTATCCCCGGAAGGAAAGGCTGGTTTAACATTTGAAAATAAAAAATGTAATTCACCACAGTAAGAGAATTAAGGAGAAAAAACCCATATGATCATTTCAAATGATGCAGAAAAAACCTTTGACGAAATTCAAACCTAGTCAAAATAGAAAGCTTCGGAAAATGAGGAATAAACTGGAACATTCTCAATCTGATAAAGGGCAAAGCTAACATCATACTTTATAGTGAAATATTGAACCCTTTCTCCCTAAGATTGGGAACAAGGAAAAATATCTGCTCTTATCACTTCTGTTCAACATCTTACCCTGGAGTACAGTAAGCTAGTGCAATAAGGCAAGAAACAAATAAAATGTCTAAAGACCTAAAAGGCAGAAATGTAACTTTTTATTTCCAGATGACATGATTGTGTATCTAGAAAATACTAAGGAATTTACAAAAGAATTATTCGAACTCATAAGTGAACTTATTAGCAAAATCACAGGGCATATAAAGTCAATATAAAAAAATCAATTGTATTTTTACATACTATCAGTAAACAATTAGAAAATTATATAAAATAATTCCACTTAAAATAGCATACAAAATTTAAAATACCCAGGAAATAACAAAAGATGTGTAACACCTCTTCTCTGAAATCTACAATACACTATTTAAGGATTGGAAGACTCAATATTGTTAGGATGTCAATTATCTCCAAATTCATCTTCAGATTCCATGGAATCCCAATCAAAATCCTAGCAGGCTGTTTTATAGAAATGGACTGATTTTAATATTTACATGGAAATTAGAAAGATCTGAAATAGCCAAAAGAATCTTGAAAAAGAAAAACATAGTTGGAGGACTTAGGCTACTTGATTTTAAGACTTACTATAAAGCTACAGTAATCAGGACAGTGTGGCACTGGAGTAAGGACTGACAAAGTGACCAATGGAACAGAACATAGTCCAGAAACAGATTCACATGTATGGTTAACTGATTTTCAAAGCTGTCAAAGCAATTCAATGGGGGCAAAGAAAGTCTTTTAAACAAATGGCACAGGGTCAACTGGATAATGTGCAGAAAATGAATCCCAACCCCTGTCTCATTCCATATATAAAATTCAACTCAAACTGTATCATAGACCTAAACCTAAAACTAAAATTACACAGTTTCTAGGAGAAAATATAACAATATAATTGCTATCTAGGAATAGGAAAAGATTTCTTTGGCTACAAAAAGCCCTAATATATAAAAATTGATAAATTAGACTTCACTAAAATTAAAAACTTCCCATCAAAAGACCCTTTTTAGGAAATGAAAGGGGTATGCTACAAACTGTGAAAAAATATTTGCAGTACATATATCTGACAAAAGACTTGTACCCAGAATATATAAATAAATCTACTAATCAATAATAAAAAGACAAACAACACAATGAAAACCAGTTAAAGACTGGAAAAACACCTCACAAAAAAAGATACATGAATGGCCAATGAGCACATGAAAAGATGCTGAATATGAGTATTCCTCAGAAATATGCAAATTAAAGCCTCAATGAGATACTACTTCGCACTCACTAGAAGACTGCCAACACTGAATGATGTAAAGCATTTGAGTCGCTCACATGTTGCTAATGAGAGTGTAACATAACAACCATTTTCAGAAACTGGTAGTTTATAAGGTTAAACATCTATCTAGCCTTTGAGCCAGCAATCCCACTCCTCAGTACTTAATCAACAATGAAAAAATATAGAGAGAGACACACACTCTTAAAAAAAAAATTCTTAGCAGCTTAATTCATAAGAGCAAAATATTGGAAACAACCTAAATGTTCATCAAAAATACAATGTATAAACAATTTGTGGTATGTTTATAAAACAGAATAGTACTCAGCAATAAAAAAGAACAAACTACCAATATAAACCCAACAATGTTGAATCTCCATAACCTTACGCTGACTGACAGAACTCAGATGAAAGTACCTATTGTATGATTCCATTTGAATGAAGTTCAAAAACAACCAAAACTAGTCAATGGTGATAGAAATCAGAAGAGTGGTGTTTACATTAGATGGAGATTGACAGGTGGTGAGCACATGTGTAGTGTAGGGAGATGGAAGTGTTCTATAGCTTCATTAGGGTGTGGATACACAAGTGAACACATTGTCAGAACTCATCAAATTGCACACTTAAGATCTACATATTTCCTTGTACATAAATTTTATCTTACAAAAGGTTATTGGTAATAAGAGTGTAGATAAGCCTTCCACTTCTTACTTTAATATTCTAGACATTGGCCTTACATAGCTCACATTCTCCCTAATTAAAAAGTACAACTAGGGGCCAGCCCCATGGCCTAGTGGTTAAGTTTGGCATGCTCTGCTTCAGTGGCCCAGGTTGAGTTCCCAGGCATGGACCTACACCACTTGTTGGCAGCCATGCTGTGGCAGCAACTCACAGACAAAATAGAGGACGACTGGCACAGATGTTAGCTCAGGGCAAATCTTCCTCAAGCAAAAAGAGGGAGATTGGCAATTAATGTTAGCTCAGGGTGACTCTTCCTCAGCAAAAAAAAAAAAAAAAAAAGTACAACCAACCAGTGAGAGTGGCATGAGAGGAGACAAGCATCTGGCCGTCTTGAATCAAACCAATTTGTGACTGGCGTCACCACTTTTAATACAGTATGTTCAGTTTTTAGTTTAAAAACCTTATTTGTGATTGTAACATAATTATGTGCTCTTTCTTCTAGCCAAAGATACTATTTTTAGTAAAAGATATTATATTTAATCCCTATAAAACCATCAATGCATACATCTACATAATACTAATAAAAATAAATCTCATAATGACAAAGGAATCCTTCAAAGACTAGGCTTAAAAATCACTGCAGTGGGAAATCTGGAATTTACTCTAATTCACCTTACTTGGCTGAAAAATGGACTTTTCTTTGATCAAATAACAGAACTAAAGCCTAACGATTTATTTCCATTTGTCAAATGAGCTTTAGCAACATTTAAATAATTATGAATGCCAATGGGCTATGCTGTAATGCTGGCCCAAATATTCACTTGCCTCTTATGCTTGATTTACTGCACCCACCTTGTGGCTTGTCTACCTGCCTCCAGTCTCCCCCACCTCGTCAACCCACCACGCACACGGCTGCCAGAATAATTTTCTTAAAAGCTGACGACTTCATGCCAACCGCCTGCTTTTTTCCTAAATATTACTCAACAGCCTTTTAAAAGCTCTTAACAATTACAGGACCCACCACTAATATCAATGAGTGTGACCTTGCTGCAAGAAAGTACCATATTTCAATCTACATTTGTAATCACCTTATCAACATTCAAGCTATGTATTATAATACTGCATATTCATTGGGTGTCTTTCGGGCAAGGCACTGTCCAAGGTGCTCAGAATCGATAGATGAATGTTACGAGTCCTAGTTCTTTCCTTATTAGTTAACAATGAATTTAGGAAACAAGGCATAGACATTGGATAAAGCGAAGCAATAACATGAAAGGTCTATGATTAAAACCACTATTTAAGCAATAATTTCCTTAGGAGTTCATTTAGGATGGCTTCCTGCAGGAGGTAGACCTTAAAACTGAAACACAAAGACTTCATTTGGGGGAGTGTGAGGGTAGGGTACAGGAAGAAATCAGCTGGTAGGATGATGCCAAATTATGGAAGGTTTGGCAAATCAGGCTGTTGAGTTCAGACTTTTATCCAAGGTGCTAAGGGTGGTGGGGTAGTTTAGATGTTTCTGGGTTGAAATGGAGCATATGGAATTTGTTTTTCTAGTACAAAACTATCTTCTCCGTACAGAGGACTCCTACAGGAAATAATACAGGCCATAGAAGCAGGTTAAGGGCAGAAGCAGATTAAGAAGAGTAGACAATGTTTGAGGAAATAGGACTGGAGGCAGGAACGCAGCAGTCACATAACACCGGGGTCAAATAGCCTTCACAATTTTCATTGCATCCAATTATTATTTTCTATTTCTGTGTCTCTATCCTTCATCAGACATGAAGTCCTTGGAGGCAGAGTCCATTTATTATTAATTGCTATAATTGTATCAATTATTGTTTTTAATTATGTTTTAATAATAATTAATATTAATTCCTGGCATATGGTAGGGATTCAAATCTTTGTTTTAAAAAAACTCATTAAGACCAAGAGGTATTTCAGGACTCCGATCCCAGGATTCTTATTACTCCAAATTTACAGCCTATAACTTCTGCAGATCTATAGATTGTGGCTAGATGCATCATTAAGTAAGGTCCTCAGGTCAAAGGCCAGGACCTGTTGTCATGGGCACTACATTTCCTTGAGAAAAGGTCTATTAAAAAATACACAGGGCCTTTCGATATCTGCATTAGAGGTGAAGGATACTCCTTCTGTCCTGATATGTTCTTACGAAATCTTAAAAGTTGTAGGCTCTCACACAGTTGATATGGCCAGAGATGGCACTGCTTTCTCCAGTTCCTCCTCGGCACTCTCTTCCCACAGCTCTTCACCTCCCTCTTTGAAGCAGTAGTAGGTTCCTTAATATGAGTGACAGCCCTTACTATGCATAACCATAGTAAATCCCCAATAAGTAAATAAATGACTGACTGAATGAATCATTACAAGATATGGAAAAACTGCTATTCTGCAATGATAATTCCTAATTAATGTGAACATGAAATATTTATGATTTATAGCAATAGTCATGGAAGGGGTCCCAGAACCAGGAGACAGTTTCCACCTAGACTTTGGTTTTTTATTTCTCCATATTTCTTTTATGGCCATCACATGCATTCTGTAACAACCCATGCTCTTTGCTATCTGTCTTTCTTTTTCTATCTAAATTCTACTCATCTTTCAAGTCACAGCTCAAGCTACGACATTTTCTCAAGTCATTAAACTCCATAGTGCACTTAATTTCTCTGAATTTTTAGCACTGATTTTAATTAACCTTGAGCTGCCTTGAGATATCTCTTCTTCTAAAGTGTTATTTTCAACCCAATTTAACACGTTTACTGTACATTTACTATCAGTATTGCAAGTCTTAGGTGGTAGGTGAGAAGGATGGAGTGAAAATGAGAAAGACATAGGCACCTCCTTTGAAGATTCAGTACATCAATCTAATGATCCAAGGCAATATATGATGTCATGAAAGAAAAACAATAAATAAATTAGATGGCATAATAATGATATAAATTAAGATGAATATAAATAAAGTATAATCAGGTGTGAGAAGAAGTCACACCAGGTAGGTGGCTACAGCAAGTATTATTTTTTCTATCCAACACTTTCTCCCATGTTATCATCTGTCAAAAAGATTCTTCTCCCCATTTCCGCTCTCCAGCTTCAATACATGACCATCTGGCCACAGTGACTGGTCTAAGGGTTGGACATGTGACCTAAGCAAAACCAATCTGAGTCCTCCCCGCTGAAGTTTTTTCATACTCTAGCTGAGGGAGAGAGCCTCTTTCTTTCTGATTAAAAACTAAAATTGTGAGCTTGAAGTAACCTGTGGTCATGTCTACTTCTGCCAAAGTTAGAAGAGCTGGTCTGAGAGAATTTGGGGGGCGTGTAGAGAGGAGCAAAAACAAGCAGTAGAGTCCTGATTGTGTTCAAGTTCCTGATTGCTATGGACTGAATGTTTGTGTCCCTCCAAAATTCATACGTTAAAGTCCTAATCCCCAATGTGATGGTTTCTGGAGGTGGGGTCTTTGGAAGGTAATTAGGTTTAGATAAGGTCATGAGGGTGGAGCCCCCATGTTGGGATTAGTGCCCTTCCGAGAAGAGCCTTCTCTGCCATGTGAGGACACAGAAGAAGGTGTCCATCTTCAGGCCAGGAAGAGGGTCCTCACCAGGAATCGAATCTGCTGGCACCTTGATCTTGGACTTCCCAGCCTCCAGAACTTGGAGAAATAAATGTTTGTTGTTTAAGCCACCTAGTCTATGGTATTTTGTTGTAGCAGCCTGAGCTGACTAAGACACTGATCCTAGCTGTTTCTGAGGTCAGATTCACCTTGTTTTGCCCCTACACAATTGGATTGAGTAGTCTCCAGTTCTTGCTTAAATGAATTTGAGCTAGGTTTCTGTCACCTGCAAACAAAGTGTCCTGCCTAATTTGGGAAAATCAGAATACTGAATGGAGAACACAGCATTTGAGATTGGTCTTGAAGGATGGGTAGGATTCTGAAAAGTGAACAGGATACAGGAGGATTCACAAACAAAGGCAGAGAGGAGGGTAAGAGCAGGACTGTAGCCAGAACGGATACACTTAGGGGTTTAGTGGGAATGAAACTGAAGAGGTAGTTATTATAGAATCTTGAAACTGAAGCTGCAGATATGTTTTCTTGTTTCTTAAAGTTGTGGTAGGCTAAATAACGCCCCCTTGCAAATGTCCACATTCTAATCCCTGGAACCTCTGAATGTTACCTTATATGACAAAGGGGGCGTTGCAGATGTAATTAAACTAAGGATCTTGAGACAGGGAGATTATTCTGGATTATCTGGGAGAGCCCAATATAATCAGAAGGGTCCTTATAAGAGGAAGGCAGAAGAGTCTAAGAGGAGTAAATGTGACTATGAAAGCCGAATCAGAGAAGGAGACGTGACAATGGAAACAGAGGTCATAGAGAAATGTGAAGATGTTACACTGCTGGCTTTGAAGTTGGAAGAAAGGGGCCCAGGAGACAAGAAATGCAGGCAGACTCTAGAAGCTGGAAAAGGCAAGGAAACAGATTTTTCCCTAGAACCCCCAGGAAGAATGCAGTCCTGTCGATGCCTTGATGTTAGCCTGGTGAAACTGAATTCAGACTTCTGATCTCCAGAAATATATAATAATAAATTTGTGTTGTTTTAAGCCACTAAGTGTGTGGTAACTTGTTATAAAGGCAATAGGAACCTAATACAAATGTTCTGTGTTTTTAGAAGCTTTCTAACTTTTCAGATGTTAATGTCAGTAAGCATGTTGTAAGCTCCTGGGTGTAAATCCCACATCTCATACTTTTGTGTGTCTTTACATAGAGATTGTGCAGAGTAGGGTCAATTAAATCTCACTAGTTTGTGTAACTAACCACAGGTCACCCTAACTAACCACAGGTCACCCTACTGGAAGTATATCATTTTATAGCTGGATCTTGAGGTCTTATTCCTTTCCCCCCTTTTAAAGAATTATTCAGTATTGTCATCACTATCACAAAATATTCCTTCCTTTCCTTCTGCCTCCTCACTTTTTTGGATGGGTAGAAATATTTACAATCAAATCACAGAATGGGCTGGACTTGGGCTTGAGATATAAGTTTGTTTTGATCTGATTTTAATATTGTTGACATTTGTGTCAATTTAAACATTTCATGACTGGGAGACCTATTCTGTGGTTCATTCTACCCTATAGATTCTGCAGTAAACACCCTCCTGCATATTTTGATATGATAGTATAACAGTTATGGCAGAAAAGCTATGCCCAAAACAAATGTTCTGCATTTTATTTTTTATCTTGCAGATGTTATTTTGATTAGAAAATGGTATTAAATGGCTAAAATATTAAAAAATATATACACATCAAACTATGACCAGTCTTTTCTAGAACTTAAATGGGAAATTAAATATTTACATATTTACAAAGAATACATATTACAAAGAATTACAAAGAATACATAAATATTTACATATTTACAAAGAATACAAAATTACATAAATACAAAGAATCTATCTGTATTAACAAAAAAAGGCTAGATCTTGTATTTATTTTTGCTTTCTATTTCTTATAGAATAAAGTCTCATTTTTACATCTTTTGAACTTTTGAAAATGCCTGGTTATATGTTAAGGGCATTTGTTTTGATTTTATTTTGTGGAGCAGGGAATTTCATACTGCTACAACCTCAACAGCTTTCAAATACAGATTGAAATATCTGTTTGACATATGGACACATCCAGATATAAATATATTCAACCTCCTTGGGCAAAAATCTCCAGAACACTGAGTTTACTGGCTGTGCAACAAAACGACCTATTTAGGAAAAGGTCAACTGGTTATTAAAAACATCAAAATGATAAAACAACTGCAGGATAGGGGATGGGGGGATAGACAAACATCATTTTACCTAAGGGAGAGAAACTACCCAAAAGACATCCACCAAAAGTAAAGCGAGCTCTTCTTCAAGGTGTGGGACACATGAGGTTTATGCCAGCTATTTAACCTTCAGCAAGCCACTCAAATTCTCCACATTTTCCTATTATATAGGAAGAGACTGAGAAAAAATAATCACCGATCACATCTGAATGTGGCCAGGCACTAAAATAAGCTGACCGTTATCTGTTGGAATTGGGAGTGAATACACAGATTGAAGGAGTCTGGGCCAGTCTCCTTCGGCCTGAATGGCTTGGTTAGTCCAATCTGAAATGAATGAAATGGCTATTAACTGCCTTGTTGCCCTACTCCGAAATCTCCATTTTAATAACCATCAGATATCATCCTAGCACTCTCTTTAATTGCTATCTTGTTTCAGGAATGCTCAGAAAGTATTCTTCATCTCCATGTTTACAGGAATTCAGTAAATGGTCAAGAATAAAGGCAACTGTCAATTGCTTCCAATGACCAACCCAAAACCCTATTGCTAAAAGCATTTCATCTTTTTTTTTTTGTTTTAAATAATTTAGTGCCCATTCCAGTCTATCATTCTCTTGTCTTTAAGTAATTCCTCTGGCTCTGTTAAAATTTATAAGGAACTTGAATGTTTTGTTTTCACATGGCTTGGCACACTGGTTTGATTTTTTTCCTCTTCTGTTCTTTCCCTTGATATTCTCCCACCACCTCCCCCTCTCTTCCCCCTTCCCCTTCCCCTTCCTCCTTCTCTCTCTTTCTCTCTCTCTCTCTCTCTCTCACACACACACACGCACATTCTATAACTCTACTTCCATTTTGAATCATCACAATGACAACCAGTATTAATGTGTCTATCACACCAGGCACAGTGCTAAGTGCTTTCCATACATTATCTCATTAATCCCCATAGGAACCTTACAAGTCAAATACTATTATTAGCTCCATTTCAAAGATGAAGAAGCCAAGGTTCAGAGAGGTTAAGGAAGAATTTACACTGCTACAAAGTGGTGGAATCCAGGTACCAGACCAAGCACTTTCTGATTCTAGAGCGAAAAGCCAAACAATTCTTCGTTATTGTTAACATCTTGAAAGCTTGTGTAATCCATGCTCTCTCAGCTTCCAAACCAGACTGAGGGAGGGAAAGTGGTGGATAGTTCCAGCCACGCAATTAGCTTTCTGTGAGTGAATGGATGCATGAACGAAAAGTTATAGCCAGTATAAGACTCTTGATCACCCTGGGGATCTGCTACGAAACATGTGGCTAATGCATTCTCCTTGAAGGCCTTTACATTTTCCTGCTGCAATTATAGGTTCTAATATATACAAAGTGCCCTGGGATCTTAGCAGCTGTGAAAACTGTACCATGCAGCCTCTGGTTGTCCCTGAAGGGGGTCGCATCATAGCTGTTGCTGGGCTGCAAGATGCCCCAGGTGACATTCACTTAGGCCTCTGATGTTGATCCCCAATCTCACAGCTACTGCTGCCCTCACTGAGATAGCCATGGTAGTGCTGGTGGTCCTTGCCCCATTAACTTTATAATGGGCTTCTGAATTCTTGTCTTAGTTTCTCCTCTCAAAGAATTTTTAACAGATTTCCTTGGAGCTTTGGTTAAAGAATGTGGCAGGGAATCTTCCTGGAGCTATACCAAGAAGGAGCCTGTGTCACTTTATAGCACTTAGACACCAAGGCTGACCCCACCCTCTGCCACCCAGGAGAGAATTTCCATTTCCTGTCCACTCAGGTCACATATGAGTAGGTGGCTTTTCTTCTCTTGTATGAGTCTTATTCCCAAGGTTTGGGGCACTTTGCCACTTGCTACCTCTAAAGATCCAATTACTACGTCTCTCATCCCCTTCCATTTCAGTGCCTAGGGGCCAGGGTACCTAAGGGCTCCACATCTTTCTACCTCACTAGGACACTGAAGGAACTGCTGAATTAAAAAACAAAAACACCCAAAAAACACAGATCAGATTTGTTTTAATAAACCTATCAGAACACATACAGCCAAGTGAATGTTGACATACCCTCTTCCCCAACAATGTTGGAAATACTTTTGCAGTCTTTTCTTAGAATCACTTTTAAAGATAAATTGAATCAATGAATGAATATACTCTCCAAATAAATAGTGATAATTGTTATTTTTTGTGAGTAAAGTTGGTTTCTGGAGCTAAGTCTAGAAATTACAGTGCGATACTATGCTGGCCCCACATGATCTGGCCTCTATAGGTTCCCTGACCTCATTTCCTACCAAGGCTGATGCTCAGCGAAGACACACTAAGTACAGCTTACTAGTGTCTGTTGCTTGTTGATGGCACTGGTTCCGGTTGGTTGGTCCCCACCATACAGAGGTGTTAAATTTTTTGAAAATAGCTCTGCCTCCATCTATTCTCCACAACACTGACCTTGTGTCTCCTTGGACATCTAAGGCATGCTCTACTGTAGGGTCTTTGCACTTATTGCTTCTTCTTTGCACTTCCTTCTTGGCAGAAATGACTGGCTCCCTTTCTCCCTCCATTCATGTCTCTGTTCAAATATCTCATCAGACAGACCTTCTCTGATGACTCACTACTGCAAGAGAGGAACTCTGCCCATTACTCTTTCTCCTTACCTTGCTTCATTTTTCTTCACAGAATGTATCACCACTCCCACAAACTTTATAAATACTTTATTTGCTCTTTTACATTATGGTCCCTCCATCAGAACATGAAAGCCATGAGGGTAAAGACAATGTGTATACTAAATAAACATAGTTAACATTGTTGAATTCTATATCCTCGGGGCTTAGAACAGTGTCTTGCATGTAGAAAGCCCTCAATAAATATTTGTTAAATGACTGGTGTGAATTTCTAATTAAAAATGAGGTCTGACTATAAAGTAAGAAGGCAGGCCTATTCTTGAGGTTTTAAACTTATTTCTGGTAATAATTCTACAAAAGCACTTTTTGCAATGTTTACAATAACTACGGCCTCTTAAGATGTCAACCTTGACAGACAGTTGGAAATAAACATTCTGGCTTAATATAAACAAACAGAATATAAATGTTTCCTAACTGTATCATCATGTCACATATCTTTCCCTGTCCTACTGAGTGGGCAACACAGATACCGCTGGCAGACGAGTTTTGTTTTTTTTTTTAACGATTGCCAGCTGGTTGAGCCAGGCTTGATGTTACTTCCTTGCTAGCTGAGTTATCAGCATCGCCTAGGTCAGGAAATAATGGAGCTAATAACAATACTGGTAATAATCCTAGTTAACATTTAATGAGAGATTATGTGCCAGGCATGTTATAAGCATTTCACAAGCTTTATCTCATTGAAGCTTCATAAGAATCCCCTGATACAGATGTTCAATTTTAGAGATAAGCAAATCTAGGATTAGAAAAATTAAGTAACTTGCCTAAGGGCACCGAGTCAGAAAATGGCACAGAGCGAGGTCTCAAACTCAAGTGTTTCCAACTCCAGATTCTGAACCTTTAATCTCTAGTACTTATTACTAGCCTCTGTATGTACCATATGTTGTATTTGACACATGACAGATTCCACTACACAATTCAAGGATACCCAACCCCTTCTATCCAGGGGTTCATATGCAACCACCTTACCCCAAAGCCCACTGATTTTCATCAACCTAAAAGTCTCATTTATAGGTATAAAGAAGAGGTCTTTTATGATTATTTCATCCTACTCATACTCTCCAGTGTTAATACTGAACTTTTGGAAGGGTTTCTAAATCCTGGTGATGTTTCCCACTAACTTTGTTGTACTCTGTTACACTTTCCACATCCAAATAACCAACAGCACACATTTATATAGCATGCTGCAGTTCCAAAAGTGCTTTTCCATCCACCACCATGACAAACTTCTGAGGCAGGTGATATTATTACCATTTTTCAGACGATGTTGACAAAATTAGGATAAAGAGCTAGGCCCCACAACTCCTCTCCTTAAAAAGAAATAAAACAAAATGGATCTGCTGGGGAGCTTCAAAGAAATGGAATAATGTAATACCAGAGATGGAAGAGGCCCCAGAAGTCTTGTTTTTCATCCATCTTATTCTATAGATGAGGAAGAGAGTCCCAGAGAAAATGCCCAAGGTCCCAGAGCCACTGTCCAAGCCGGAGGGAGAAGCCATTTTATGCCCTCTTACCATCTCATGGTGTCTCCAGGACAGACGTTATACTACATGCACACATGATGCTATCAGACAACAAGGGGAAAGTTCTCTAGTGAAAAGGCTCAAATCTCTTCAACTTCTAAATGGCTGTTACACAAGCCTGACTGTGCATGATTTAAATGGAACACAAAATGAAACTCATCATAAAAATAATGTTACAGAAAGCGGCAAGGTTCTTAACTGGTCCCCAAAGTCATAATGCAGCTAGGCCATAACATTCATTTCTCACTGTTTTTGTGAGAAATGCACGGAAATTTAAAACCGCCCTGCTGTTGTCTAGTTTCATGGCAGAAACCTCCTCTCCCCTCCTCTCTCAGTCCCTGCTTTTCTGGTAGGAAGGCATCCTTCTCCTTCCACTTTCCCCTCCATGGGGTGGCTACAGCAGAAAATGGGATTGTGGCTTACTGGGAGCTCTGGCCTCAGTGCGGGGGGGACTCTAGGGTTGGGGCTCTACAACCATCCCTGTGGGGATCTAGCCGGCCTCTGGGTGAGGCCCTATGAGCCTGGGGGTAGAGAAGCTTGGGAGCCACACAGGCATGAGGAGTTGGGTATACTGCCAGAGGGTTAGCTCTATTGATGATGGGACTGGGAGAGGACAGGAACATGGTGGGCGGGGATCTGTGAACTAGAGTTGGTCCCAGCCATAGCAGGACCTGCAGGAATGCCTGGGAAGGCCAGGTCAGGAGGAAGACTGCCCCCACCCCATTTCCTCCTCTCCACTTTCATTTCTCTTAAGGCACCTTTAAATTCAACAAGAATTTATTGAGCATCTACTCTGTGTGAGTACTAAATGTTAGTTTCTTTATTAGACTGTAACATAATTACTTAATATTGGCTTAAGAGTCCCTTTAAGACTCCTGTATTTGGTTAAGAAAAGAATAATGCTTTGTTTCTATGTAGGGCTCACTGAATACTACATTAGAATTTAATCTTTAGAACTCCGAGAGATATACCATCTAGGTGTTTGTGTTTTTATTTCGACAGAGAGGAAGACTGAGACTCAAGGTTCTAGAACTTGCCCCAGGTCACACAGCTGATCAACACTGAATCTCGAATCCTGGAGTTGTGATTCTTGGATGCCCTGGTATAAAATGAAACTCTTGCCCTAAAAACCTGCACTGCCACCCCCCTGGCACATGCAGGTGCTGGCAGAGAGGAAATTTACATACCCATTTGGAGCTCAGCAGAATGTGAAAAGGGAAACCCTGCTCTCCTGCTTACACACCCACTGGAGCTGCTCCCAGAGCACGGGTTGGCTTTGATCTACTCATGATATGAGCAACAGTGAAACTTTCTTTCTCTTTGACACAGTTGAGATAGACGATAACTTTCCAAAAGGAAAAAGGTAAGGAAAAACAAAAAGAAAACATTATACAGTAAGTACTGAATAAAAGAATGAATTTCAAATATATATATTTTAAATCTCAGTAAAAGAACCGAGCATTTGGCTAAGCTCTAAATGTCCTCTTCTTCATATAATCACACTAGGCACATGCAGGATGGCAGGCTCATAGCCTCCCTCCGTCCAGCTGATGTTCAGCATTCCTGCTCTCCTGCCCCCAGAGGGGCCAGACTGCCTAAATATCTAGCCCTTTTCAAGGAGCACTAAATGCCAAACTTAAACAAAAACTGATTCTGTTTCAAAACTCCAAGATTCCAGGGCCTTCTCTCTCATTCCATTCTACTCTCAGATTTGCAGAGCAGAATGAATGAATGAATGAATGAATGAATGAATAACCTTTTCCAGATTCAAGTTACCATCCACCTATCTCTGTCCTGTGTGCTGATTCATTCAAGACCCATCTCTTCCCTTCTCCTCACATCTCCTCTCTACCCTCCTCCACCCCAAACACCAACATCTACAGGCATGCCTATACCATTTTCTGAACATAATGTGGGCTTACAATAACTGTTATAGGTGGCACACGGTGAGAATTATCAACTTATGTAGGAGTTGGGTCATTCCATCATAGTAGCCATTTGGAATGAAACAGTTTCCCATCATACATGAGATTTGTATTGAAATCCTTCCTAGATAAAGGGGGCTGCTGGCTTTTATCAAGAGTAGTCCTTTCCACAAAAATGTGAGCATCCCATGCTCTTTGGAACATTTGTGGCAAGCAAACTGTGCACCAAGGTTGAAAAGAATAACAGGAGTTAGAAAAATGACACATGAACCTTTATGCAGATTTAAAACAACATTAAAGGGATTCTTTGTGTGGGGAAAAAACTCAGGATTTTTAGCATAAGATTTTAGCACATCATACATTAAAAGGTTGAAGTGCTATCTTTTTATTCTCTCTCTGAAGGTCATTTTATTGAAATCTGTTATTATCTATGGTTCTAAGAGGTTTTTTTTTTTGGTTAACTTTTAAAAACAAGTTCTAACTAGTTTCTACTCTAGTATTTAGAGATGTAACTTATTAACTTAATATCTTATAATTTGGGCTGAATTCATATTTATGTGTTAAACCAACGTTCAAAAATATTTTGTTTTTATGTAGTCTCTTCCAGCTAAAAGCATGCATGATTATAGAGGTAGCATAATTTGGGAATAATGGCCCATTTCATGCCATGATTTAAAAGAAATAAGTTATTCAAGTAATTCTCATTCCCTTGTAACCCTTATACCTCCTCTTTTCTTTATCTCCTAGGACTTTTAGAAAACTCTGATCTATAGCTTTTGAGGCCTTGCTATCTTTCAGGCATTGTTTTCGGTGCTTACGTACAGTATTTCTCTCTCACAATAACCCAGTGAGATAGTTATTATTATGCCCAACTTTCAGAAGGGACAATGAAGCTTGAGAAGATTAAATACTTTATCCAAGATTACAGCAAATCTTGTGATTCAAATTCAGACCTAACCCCCAAATTCTTTATTCTTAGCCAGGACACACTATAATGCATTTATTTTATTTTACTAATTTTATTTCTCTATTGCTGCATGACAAATCAATATCATTTGCTTAAAACAACAAGAAGCATGCATTTTTCCCTTGAATCTGCAATTTGGGCAGGGTTTGGTGGGGAAGGCTAGTCTGTGCTCCATCCAGCCTCAGTCAGCTGGCACAGCTCAAGGTGGGTGGAGGGGTGGAGACCCACTTCCAAGACAGCCCATTCTTCTCGCTGGCAAGGCGGTGCTGGCTGTTCACTTCTCTCACAGGGGTCTCTCCATGAGGTGGCTGGGTTTTAAAAAACAGGAGTTTCAAAAGGCAGAAAGTGAAGTGGCCAATTTCATGGGCCCAGAAACTGGTGCTGTGCCATTTCCTCCACATTCTATTGGCGAAAAACAGGTGGAGAGCCCAGATTCAAGGAGAGAGGTCATAGATTCCACCTCTCAATGGGAGGTGTGCCAAAAAATCTGGGGGCCATGTTAGAAAACTGCCACATCTTATAAGATTTCCAGTTCAGCAGTGATTTCATTAAATTGTGAAATTCCTATTTTATGTATGTTCTCATCTCGGGTAACTTTGCAGATAAATACCTCCAAATGGTAGCTTCTCAGAGGTGGGAAGGTCTGGATCTTTTTTTACTTTTCCTACATATTCTCCTTACTGTCACCGCAGTCACTTCTCTATATAGATTATTTATTTAGGCTTCTGAATAGAGACTGTGGGCTTAAAAGGGAACTTATTTTCATGTCTTCTTTTCAGCATTCTCAACCGATTTTCTTTAACATTTGATATCTTTGGTTAACTTTATCACTTTTTATCACAGTGACCTCGGTAGTTTCTGAATTCTATTTTAATTAGAGAATTTTCTAGAATATTGTCAACTGAGCGTGATCTTCTGCTGAAGCTACACTCTTTGCTTAGCAACTAATTAGCATGCAGGTTCTACCATACGCAAGTAGATTTTCAGCCTATTTAGCAGTTTCAACACATTTTTCCTCTTTTAGAAAGCGATGATTCTACCAGTTCTGTCATTTGGGCAAGAAAATTTCTCACCAGTTATTTCCTGGGAAAATTTTTCTTATTTCACTCTGGCTTGTCCTGTCTGCTTTGGCCGAATGAAACAAAAGCCTTCTCCTTCTTTGTTGCTTACATTTCCCCCATTCATTCCCCTACCCTACACAGTGTTTGCATTTGCAAATACACTGCACAAACAAGGACATACACCATTCCTCACCCACAGCAGACATGACTAATCAACCACTGCTCTCTTTCCCACTGAGCCTGGACGTGGCCCCACAGCATTTGCGGCTGCAAAACATCTTAGCTGCTACTGATCAAGCAATGAGACTTACTTGACTTCCAGAATAAATACTATTCAGTCTCTCTCTGGAACATCTCACCTTCAACTAGGACAATCAAGTCTTTCTAATATCTCAAATAATGTTCTGAATTCCTTATTTATTTATTTATTTTTTGGTGAGGAAGATTAGCCCCGAGCTAACACCTGTTGCCAATCCTCCTCTTTTTGCTGAGGAAGATCGGCCCTGGGCTAACATCTGTGCCCATCTTTCTCTACTTTATATGTGGGACGCCTGCCACAGCATAGCCTGATAAGCAGTATGTAGGTCTGCACCCGGGATCTGAACCTGCAAACCCCAGCCGCCCAAGTGGAGCACATGAACTTAACCACTATGCCACCGGGCCAGCCCCATGAATTCCTTATTTTTATTGACTAACGCTTCCTGCTGTCCAGCCCCCGCATCTATTCTCTGAGATACCTGGAGCCACACTTGGTGCCACCTGTAGTGCAGGCTACTCCCAGTCCCTGGGTCCAAGAGTGACCTCAGCCAGGAAACATTTCATATTCATTCTGTCCCAACTCTCTGGGACTCAGGGTCAAATCACTCAAGCAGCAGTTCTGGCCCTGGCCTTGGTTCTAGTCCTGAAAGCAGCTTTGAACCTTGTCCCAGGACCTCGGTCCCACCTTAAGACTAGTGGCTGGGATCCTGCCTTGGTTTTGCCAGATGCTTCCTGCTACCCTCTGCCCTCCTCTCTAGTCCCCATCTCAGGATGGGGATCTTGTGCTGAAACCCACATTTCACCTTCATGCTTTGCACCTGCATAAACTCCTCCTATTATTATCTGAGTAAACTCCTGAGTTATCCTTCGGACACTCAAGGAAATTAAACAAATTGCAGCGTATGCTTTGCTCACTTGCTGGGTAGCCTTTTATATCAGACTCTCTGGCACCAAATGCTTCCTCTTCAAAAACTGAGCCCTTCTCTCGGATCTGGACTTATTCTTATCACCTACCGCTGGACCAGTTCCCCATCAGCCTCTCCACTCCAGTCGAGAGGTCTATTTCTCAGATTTGATACATCTTGATCTTTTTCCTTTTAACTAAATTTGACCAGTTCATGCCTGACTGGGATACCAGATATGACAGTTTGATTCCAATTATTCTAACTGGCCTTTGCACATAAAGTCCCTCTCACAACCACAGTCTTTGTATTTTGGTAGTTCTATTTGTTCTGCCTCTCAGATGGACAAGTCTAAAGAATAAAGACAGCAGTATGTATCTCTCACTTCCTTTGTAACTCTCCACACCAACCAGTTCAGAGTTTGGCTCTATACAATGCGTATCTAATAAACATTGCGGCTGACGCTTAGAATAAAATTTGAAGGAAATATATTCAGTGGCAAGAATCTCTCTGAATGACACTGTATATAATGGATCAGATTAAGCAGTAGGAAGGACACCCTTTCAATTTTGTGGTTTCATTTCTGAGTTAGAGTCTGTCATCACTGTTGGAATAAGAGATCTGACATCTGGGCTCTGCTCTTCGTTTTGAGTATACCCATGTCAAAGGCTTTGAAATATTTTGGATTGAAAATGAGATTTCAAGGAAGTATTTCATTAGAAGTGGGTATTGTTCCCTTTGAATTGCATCCAAAGCCGCAGGTTTTTATCCTTTTATTAACTTTCTATTACATAACACCTTTTTCTAATTATACGTTAGCCAACATACTTGAGTTTGCAGAATGAATCCTGTTTGATTTCAACAAAAAATATGCTGGAAGCTAAAGCTCTGAAGAAGTGACACAAAGGTTATCTTTAAGTGACTACTACCACATTTTCTTCTAGAGTGTACAATCAATCTATAAGTACCTGTGTATACTTCTGAGCCACCTACTACAAGTTTTACATTTATTTAAATCATATGACCATTAAGAGAAAAACTTATGAGAGTTTTTTGAGTTGAAAAGAACTTTAAGCTTATCTTATTAAACCCAGTTACTTTGTAGATAAGTTCCCATTACTCTGTAGGAACTGCATTATTTGCGATTTTAAAAGGTGTTTGCGAGTTTGTACTTTATTTTTTTCAGTTGCCTATTGCTGCATACCAACCTACCCCCCAAACTTAGTGTTTTCAAACAACTTATTGTTTCTAGAGAGATGAAGTGACTTTTCCCAAGGCTGTGCTATGCACTTACCCTATAAAAGTATTCCCAAACTGATAGTTGATACAGTTTCTGCTGTTATACATAAGGTGTGTCACCCCTTACAGCTCACTGTCTTCTCTTTTTTCTATTAAGATATTTGGCTGTGATATAATTTGGGCTATGTCAAAGTACATATCTAATGTAAATGATCCTGAGTAATTAAAAGATTCCACTGTTTACAAATGTTGAAACTGAAATAAGTAAATATCCACGTTAGGGGAGAAGCTCTTCTTCCCCTAACTGGAGGTTTCTTCTGGAGTGTAAGACTCCTGGACTCTCTCTACCTCACTTGCCCTTCCCAGAACTCTGTGTGTGTGTGTGTGTGTGTGTGTGTGTGTGTGTGTGTGTGTGTGTGTGTGTAAGGGGTGACTTATTTGATTAGAAAATCAGGGAAGAATAAACCAGGCAAGCTCGGCCCACCTGCTTACTCCTTCCCCTGGGAACTGACTTGTCCATAGGGAGTGTGGGTTATGTTCGTTCTTCCAGGCTTGATGTTTTATGGGGCAGATCCTCTGGAGGCCCCTCACTGCCAGTCTGTGGATGGAAGAATGTCTAATTCTGGTGTTAGGTATTAGGAAGCACAAAAGCAATCTCCATTATCATCTTTATCAGTAAAAATGGTGATATTTTGGTCTCCTATCCGCAGATTCTTCCGTCTTCTTAGTTCAGAATTTAGATGAGTGCTATTTACAAAGTCACTGTCAACCCTCAACTCACCATTATCATCATCATAACAACAACTATTATTATTAACACTTGTTAAGCATGGTGCCAAGCTACTAGTTTACTCACTTTTCACGCATTATCTCATTTAATCTAATTATAACAAAGGTAAAGTAACTACACAAGATAACTGGGAGTTTTATTGCTTACGAAGTCAGCCACCATTAATTCCTCCCCTCCCTGCATGCACGTGCCTCTCCTCACATCAAGAGGTGGGGTCTATTTGTCCTCCCTTTGAATCTAGGCTAGCCTTATGACTTGCACAGACAGAATGCAGCAAAAGTGACATTCTGGGACTCCCAGCCCAAGTCTTAAGGGGCCCAGCAGCTGTCGTTTCCTTTCTCTGGGGAAGGCAATCTCCTATAACGAATCCTGGGCTAGACTCCTGAACGATAATAGTAAAGCTAGAGAGAGTGAGCCCTGATGGAGGAGCCAGAGGTATGAGTGAAGCCTTCTTGACAGCCCAGCCCCACCCAGGCTGAGCTGAATGCAGTCAAGTGAGTGGCTGCAGCCAACGCCTTATGGAACAGAAGAACCACCCTTCTTCTGCAGGCCAAGCACTGCCCAAATTCCCAGGCACAGAATTGTGAGAAATGACAAATCGTTGTTTTAAGTCACTATGTTTTGGGGTGGGTTGATATACAGCAATAGACAACTGAAACAGAAATAAAATACAAACTTGCAGACACTCTTTAAAATGGCAAATGGTGTCATTGCTGTGGTGTAACAAAAATTTTAAAAGCTCTGTAGATGATTTATTAAACCGTAAAGTCATGATCTATTCGTATATGGTGTACCTATATGGTCCAAGCCATGCTTTCTTTTAAATGTCAATCTAAATGAGCCACCTTCAAAGGACAAATGGTAATATTACTTCAAGACATCAGCTCCACTCTACTCAAAGAGATAAAAGCTCTTCACTGAAAAGGATAATCTCTTTCTACTCCTTGCAGAGATCTCATCATTGCTTTGCCTCATATTAGATTATTGGGTAGCATAGTTTTTACACCCTGGCTCTATTTGTTCCTTTGGGGAGCCCCCTCAACCTCTCCCTCTGAGCCCCCAAACTAGCTTACTCCTCCTTAGTGTCTCTTTAATGCTCTGCTCATATTTCAGCACAGTGCTCATCACATATATCATATTATGTATGTAAACTCCACGAGGGCAGAGACCTGCCTGTTTTGTTACTCTAAGCACCAGAATAGCACTCCTTATGGAACAGGTGCTTCATAAATATTTACTGGCTGAACAAGTGAACGAGTCAATGTGCCAGCCTCCCCCTGGGCTAGGTACCTTTTCCTGGTGTTGAGTATCCACTACCACTTCCTTTTTTTCTCTCCCTTGTGGTGTAGGGGCTGGAAGCCTGGAAGTTCCTAGTCCTACTTGTTGCCAGGGTCCAAATGCAACTCCAGTTCTGCCAGAGGGACGTACCTGCGTGACATCTGGCGGGCCAAGGGAACCAGGGAAGCTCTTGGGCCACCAGATGTGGTGGCTGACACACGATTTCGCAGATGTGTGTTCGCAGAAGCTGGCCGGCTACCCAGTACCCGGGCTGTGATACTAGCAGCGGCTTCTATAGTTTCCTGCCCTCCAGGTGACAGCTTTGGCAATGTCACTGAAATGCCTAGTGGTGTCCCTTTCACTCCTCTGATGCTTACAACAATTTCTGGGAGCACCTAGTTCTCTGAAGTATCTGGAGTGGTTTTGTGAGGAAGATCAGCCCTGAGCTAACATCTGCCAATCCTCCTCTTTTTTTTGCTGAGGAAGACTGGCCCTGGGCTAATATCTATGCCCATTTTCCTCTACTTTATATGGGACGCCGCCACAGCATGGCTTGCCAAGCAGTGCATCGGTGCACTCCCGGGATCCAAACCGGCGAACCCTGGGCTGCTGCACCGGAGCGCACACACTTACCCGCTTGCGCCACGGGGCCGGCCCCTGGAGTGGTTTTTATTTGACTACTGAGTTCTAACTGATGTGCCTCTATAGACTGCACTCCTTGAGGTTGGAAATGTCTTATTTATCTTTGCATACTCATACCTACACATGTCTGGATCACAATGGCAACTCATCATAATAAAGATGAGAATAATAGCAAATATTTACTTAATGTTTACTATGTGCCCAGCACAGTTCTAAGTGCTTTACATCTATTAGCTTATTTAATCTCCTCAATAACCCTGTGAGGCAGGTGCTATTATTGTTCTCTTTTACAGATTAGGAAACCGAGAACAAAGAAGATAAGCAACTTGCTCCAGAAATCATAGCTTTAAATGGTAGACTGAGGATTTGAACCTAGACAGACTGGCTCTCAAGTCTGTACTTATATCTAACACTCTCTCCTGCCTGAATAATGTTTGCTGAAGGACTTGAGGATACAAACACTAAAATTTTAGAACTCATTTATTATAAATGTCCTATGTGCATTTATCATAAAATAGTTCAGGATATTATTTTAAGACCCTTAGCTTTTAAATATGTTTCTAGGGTATCAAAACAGCTGTGAGTGTATATACATACACACACATATATATTTTTTCTCTGCTTAATTGTATTTTTTCTGATTACTCATAAAAACAATGAAAAAATAAGGAGGCTTGGAAATAACTAGCATTGCAGGGAAGGTAAGAAGAACCAAAGTGAAGAATATTCATAGGTTTTACACGAATTTCTTGCTATACGTCTTTCTGCCTCTTGCCTGGGAGCACACAGCCACTGGTTGCAATAACTGTAGGGCAAATATTTCTCTCAACTGTGGCTTTTGCCAAAATGGAGAACAAGCTTTCCAAGACCCCAAAGACATGGAGAAAAGAGTCAAGGAAAATGCAAAGTCAAAAATCTAAGTGGGAATAGACTGAGCATCTGATCATTAATACTGTGAACCAAAGTGCACAACTCTCCCGGATGACCAGTGCATAAATCTGGAGAGTGGAAAATGTATAATAATAGGTGTTAGAGTATCTTTTTCTCCACTCCAAGATGTCTCTTGACACACAGAGGGAGATCCAACAGTACAGGAGCCCTGAACATGCCATCACTTGCTCCTCAGGGGAGGAGAAGTGTCTTCATCTGATGGATGCATTTGGAAGGAAAATCGGAGCACCAAGAGCCCGACTCCTTTCTCTCTTGTAAGTAAACCTGTCATTCTTCTCTGCTCCTCCATGTCTGAAATTTTAAAGGGTCAACTCTGTCCACTGGTGGAGTGGAGGGCAGGTCTGAGCCCTGTGCATTGATAGTGACTGGGAGGATAAGTTTGTGCAGTTCTGAGGTTCAGTATTGCGAAACCCACTTTCCCAGAGTTAAAAGCCACATACCCCAAAAAAGGTCCATGGCCCTTACCTGCAATTCCCAAATCCCCAAAGTGTTGAAAACAAAATTTTCCCCCAATTCATCTGGCAGCAAAACCTGAAGTGATCTGAGTCGTTAGTGGCAAAACCTGACCTAAACGGACATGAAGCTACTTACAGTCCTTATTACTACACTTTGAGCTTCGTGTCTGATAAGAGTAGCCAGTAGCCACATAATATGCCTATTTAATCACTTACAACAAGATAACATTGAAAATTCAGATTCTTAGTCATACTAGCGACATTTCAAAAGCTCAACAGCCATATGTTCCTGGTGATACCACATAAGACAACACAGATCAAGACCCTCCAACACTGCAGTCAGTTCTACTGCACAACACTGACAGAGTCATGTTTCCTTACAGACATATTCATATTTGATTATGTGATATTATCCCACACCCCACATAATCAACAGCATGTTTACCATTTCCCCCCTAAATCTTACCAAACTTGGAAGTCCAAAATCACATCTGGCCCGGAGGATCATAGATAAGGGAGTATGGGCCTGTATCGGCTTTCGTCAGTAATAAAGGCGATATCGTGGTCTTCCTTCTGCTTTATACTTTACCTGCTATGGACTGAATGTGTCCCCTCAAATTCATATGTTGAAGCCCTAACCCCAAATGTGATGGTACTTTGGGGTGAGGCCCTTGGGAGGTAATTAAGTGTAGATGAGGTCATGAGGCTGGGCCCCCATGAGTGGATTAGTGTTCTCATAAGAGGAAGAGACACAGAGTTCTCTCTCTCTCTACCATGGGAGGACATGGCCTTCTTCCCTGTGACCATGGAGGCAGAGGTTGGGGTGATGCAGCTACAAGCCACAGGGCCCCAAGGATTGCCAGGAGCCATCTGAAGCTAGGGAGAGGCTAGGATTCTTCCCCACAGCCTTCAGTGAGAGCATGGCTCTGCTAACACCTTGATTTAGGACTTCTAGCCTCTAGAATCATGAGACTACAAATTTCTCTTGTTTAAAGCCCATTTTGTGGTAATTTGTTATGGCAATATTAGAAACTAAGACAGAGTTTGGTGCTGAGAAGTGGGGTGCTGCTAAAAATGTGGAAACAGTTTTGGAACTGGGTAATGTATAGAGGCTGGAAGAGTTTTGAGATGCATGCTAGAAAAAGCCAAGATTGCCCTGAAGTGACTATTAAAGGCAATTCCTGTGAAGGCTCAGAAACAAAAGAGGAGAGGGGCCAGCCCGGTGGCGCAGCAGTTGCAGTTAAGTGCGCGCTCTCTGCTGTGGCTGCTCAGGGTTCAGATCCTGGGCGCACACCGACGCACCGTTTGTCAGGCCATGCTGTGGCAGCATCCCATATAAAATAGAGGAAGATGGGCATGGATGTTAGCCCAGGGCTAACATCTTCCTCAGCAAAAAAAACAGAAGAGGAGGATTGGCATCAGATGATAGCTCAGGGCTGATCTTCCTCACCAAAAAAAAAAAAAAAAAAGAGGAGAGCTGTAGAGAAAGCTTCCTTCTTCTTAGAGAATATATAAATAATCATGAATAAAATATGGATGGTAAAGGCCATTCTGGTGAGTCTCAGGCAGAAATGAGGAACATGTTATTGGACAATGGAGAAAAGGTGATTGTTATCATAAAGTCACAAAGAACTTGGCTGAACTGTGTTCTAGTGTTTTACGGAAGGTAGAACTTGCAAGCAAAGAAACTGAGTATTACCTCAGGAGATTTCTAAGAAAATGCTGCAGGAGAGACCTGGTTCTTCCTGACTGCTTGTAGGAAAACGTAAAAGGAGAGAGATGAATTGAGGAAGGAACTGTTAAGTAAAAAGGAGCCAGAACTTGAAGATTTGGAAAAATTCTCAGCCTATCTATTTTGCAAAAAGTAAGAAAGCTTGTTCTGAAGAGAACACTAAGAGTCTGGTTGAACAACCATTTCATAAGGAAACTAGCATGGGTGTGAAACCATGGAGCACCTCGGCAGAAACACAGCCACTTTGAAACGAAGGAAGGCTGTCAGACTTATTAGATTCTACAGGACTGGACCACAGAGCTACTTGGCTGTGAACATGTGCTATTCAAGACAAAGGAAGAATGACCCCAAAGGAGATTCAGAGATCCTCAGTGCTGCCTCCTTTCAAAGGCTGAGGGGGGCATCGCCTGGGTTTCAACAGGGCAGATGGCCTCTGCCCAAAGCCTTGGGGACAGGGCCTTCTGGAGCCTTGGTGGGCAACTCCCTCTCTGCAGAGCTACAGAGGCAGGACTGCTGCCCCAGTGGGTCCAGACGGCAGAGCATCAAACCAACGGGGATTATTCTGGAGCCTTAAGATCTAAGGGAATTTGCCTTGCTAGGTTTGGGACTTGTTGGGGACCTTTCATCCCTTTCTTCCTTCCAATTTCTCCCTTTTGGAACAAGAAAGTCTATCCTATGCCTGTCCCACCACTGTATTTTAGAAGCACGTCTCTTATCTGCTTTCACAGGTTCACAGCTGGAGAAGAATTTTGCCTCAGGATAAAATCCATTTGGAGTCTCACCTCCATCTGATTTAGATATTTAGACGAGACTGAGCTTTAGACTTTAGAGTTGATGCTGGAACAACTCAAGACTTTAGGGGCCGTTGGGATGGCATGAATGTATTTTGCATGTGAGAAGGACATGAAATTTGTGGGGCCAGAGGCAGAATGTTATGGACTAAATGCTTGTATACCCCCTAAATTCATCTGTTGAAGCCCTAACCTCCAATGTGATGGTATTTAGTGTGGGGCCTTTGGGAGGTAATAAGGTTTAGATGAGGTCAAGAGGGTGGGGCTGCATAATGGGATTAGTGTCCTTATAAGAAAGGGAAGAGAGACCAGAGCCTTCTCTCAGAAGATGGCCATCTGAAAACCAAGAGAGCACTTACCAGGAACCAAATCTGCCTGCACCTTCATCTTAGACTTTCCAGCCTCCAGACCTGTGAAAAATAAATGTCTGTTGTTTAAGCCACTCAGTCTGTGGTATTTGTTAGAGCAGCCCAAGATGACTAAGACATTACCTTACTCTAAATAGGTTAAGAATTGAGGCAGGAAAGAGAAATATTACTTATTAGGCCCCCTTGAATTTCAATAAAAGGCAGAGAATTGTGGAGGCTCCTCTCCTCTGCATATTCATGGGCAATTCAGTCCAATCACAGTGGAGGATTTTATATGTGTTTTAGAATCATCATTCTAAGGAGGTATAAGTGCCGTTCTGGCAGAGAGACAGTGGCTAAATGACTAGAAGACTTCCAAGGATTAATAAAGATGCCACAGATGGAATTGCTATGTTGGGTGGGAGGTGGGACTAGATGAAGTCTGAGGCCTATCCATGTTAGAGAATCTGTGACAACACTGTTGCCTCCCCCTCACTGGTTCTTCCCCAGTGTCTTTCATGTGGTGGGGACTGGTCAGAAGCAGACACGCTTTGGGACAGGAACATGTCCATTAGAGTTCAGAACATTCTGAAATTTCTTTGAATGCCCCTAAGGCTACCTCTCAGTGGGGGTGAAGTGGGTTGGGGCAGCCATGTTCCCTTCCTGCTCCTCAGCTTCGTCTGGCTCAGGCTTCAAGAGTAAGGACAGCACTCGTCCACTATATTCTGCTTATTTTCTTGTCCATACAGGGGTAACATATTTCACAGAAATCTGCCATGAACCTAGCCTGAGCCAAAAATACTAAGATGTTTTGAGGGCCCTGCAGGCTCCACCTTTCGTCATTCTGCTATATAAGTTCAGGCAAGTAGCTTAACCTCATACAGCCTCAATCTTCTCATCTGTAAAACAGAACCCTCTCTGGTCCACCATCCTCACTGGGTTTGAGGACGCAAATCAAAATTAAAATATTGAATGAGCTACTACATGGGAAAGTAATTTTTCCATTTTAAAGACATGTATTATCTTTATTACCAATGGGGTAATTCCATATAGCCTTGCAAAGCAATACCTATTAAAACAATAATCTACGGGAGACCCTTGCTAGACTCTTAAAAGTATTGCTATGAGTTCAACACAAAGCAGCTTTTATTTAGAGCATAAATTGGATTTCCGCTTGTAAAGGAAAGCATGACACAATGTTCTTTATCTTAATTTGACAGTAGAGAGGCTCTTGAGTATTGGCCAAGAATCTAATATTGGATCGTACCAAAACACAACCATTTGCTTCCTGAATTGCATCCATAAAGATCTCTTGGTAAAATGCTGCCTCTGACAGAGTATTTACCAAGACTGCAACGCTGAATTCATGTTCAGGTCCTAAAAAAATACCCATCTCCGTCTTTTCTATTCAACATACTCTCAGCTTTCCAATCTGGATAAAATTTGAGATCCTGCCCCTGTTGCAACTTCTCAGGTAAGCTTCACATTTCTGGTCTTGTAAGATCAATGTGCAAGCTGCTCAGCTCAAATAGTGGCCAGAAGGCATGATTGGCAACTCCCTCCTTCACTGGTTCTTCTTTCCTAAGATTAATACATGCTAAAGCTTTTATTTCAAGAAACTAGAGAATGTGAAAAATCACCTGTACAGGCTTTAAAAAATGACATTAATCTTGAATTTCAATATTAAGCTGACTCAATTTAAATTCATTTTCATTGATTTTTATCCTAGAAATTACAAGTTTAAAGAAAAAATTAACTGATGATACTAACAGAATTTTCACTGTATTTTAGAAGCAAACTATTTAAAGAAAAACATAATCATTTAGCTGGTTTTACATCAGATTAAACACTTCTCATGAGATTTTAAGCTCGGGAGAAATGAAATTTTCAAGACTAAACATTTTCTAACACAATTCTCTCAAACATTTTAAAAATGTTTATCCAGATTTAATTAAAAATCCTGGAAGACATATGTGAGATAAAAGGATTTTTAGAGTGTACTGTAACTTCCTAAAAGCCTCCTTAATTATTAAATTCTGTGACAGTGACTTGTAAACTGAGAGACAGTCCTGCCCTCCCTCAACAGTACAAAGTCCTTGTAATACTAATTACTGTGGGTCACCAGAGTCCTTCCCCAATCCCTTTGCCATAATGTGAGCTTCACCTGAAATTTCTGCTAGTGCTTTTTTTAAAACATTTTTTTAGAAAGTTATTTTGGTTGGTCCTCTCTGAATGCTTTTTACAAGAACCAGAGCCTTGGGTTTTCAAATGACTGCGTGTCAACTTTCTTTTTTCCTTTTACTTTTTTTGTCAGACCCCAGGATTGTCAGAGCGCAGAAAAAGTTAGTCTCAGATCTCGTACGTCTATTTCAGTATCCTATAAGCTCGTCTTACAGTCGAACATTTATTTTTCTAGAAAAGAGCAATTCCTGCAGTTTCATCCAGCTCAAGCCAAATGCATCCTACTTTTTCTTCACTTACTGGGAATGAAAGTTAACATTCAGGACTGAGAATTGAAAGCCAGTGATGAGCAAAGAATTAACCATCGGGCGCTCAGTCGCTGTGATTTGTGAATTCAATAAATCAACAAGTTTTTCAGTTAGCGCCTACCAGGTGCCCAGCCTTAAGCAGGAAAACGACTGAGAAGGCCAGGCTCTAGACCCGGGACCCAACTCTGGAGATGAGCTCATCCTGAGGTCTCCACTGGGAAACCAGCGCCCGGCTGAGCGCCAGCCTATCCCGGGACCCCACAGCGCGTTTCCCCTCGACTACCGCGGGCCTTCGGTTCACAAGTGTCTCCCCGGCCGTCCAAGGCAAAGGGTACCCACCATCGCACCCGCGAGTCTCAGGCAACTCCATGCCCACTTTGCCTCTGCCAGAACAAGTAGCAAAAGAGGGAGCCCCCATTCAGGAACATGCCGCAGAACCCAGAGCGAGAGGAACTACTCTTTGCATCTGCGATAACCTTGGAAAAGAAACCGCTAAAAGAAACGGAAACTGGGTGGTGGTGGTGGCGGCAGGTTGGAGCTTCCAGAAGCGTCTGCTAATGCCTTGCACATGTCTTGGCTCGACCCGGCGGAATAACCCAGGGGGCGAGAATGAGTGTCCGAGGGGAAGTCAGCCCGTAGAGGGGGATGAGAGATGGGAGAATAAAAGTGATTCAAATTAAATTCCCACGCGCTCAGGGCAGCCGGCTTTAGCTGGAGGAAGGGAGCGCGGGGAACGCACGGCGCACCCGGCTGTGCTGCGGACACTGTCTCCGGCTCCCGCCGCACAGACGGGCAGGACAGACGGACAAAGCCGAGCGAGGGACTTACCTTCAGGGTTGGCGCTGATGAAGACCCGCACGCTGCGGCCGGCGGGCACGAGGTGAGAAGGCAGGGCGGTGAGGTTCCCGGAGAACGCCGCCCGCCGGAGCGCAGAGTCCCGGGGACAGGGCAGCTTGGTGCCCGCACCGGCCGGCCACATCGCTCTCTGGGAGGAATAGGCGCCGCCGTCTTCTGCTCCTCGGGTTCCTGCCCGCGGCTCCGCGGAACAGCTAGGTCGATCCCCGCAGGCGGCGCGGCTCAGAGCCGCTCCGAGCCCGAGGCGCCACCGGCGAGCTCCGTGGCGCACACCACGGGCCGGCAGGGAGCGGCCATACGGACGCTTGGGCCCCTGTCGCCGCCGCCTGTCCCTCTGGGCGTCTACCTTTACTCGCTGCCGGAGCTCAGCGCAGCAGCGGGCGGGAGCAGGAGGTCAGCGTGGCGACGGCTACGCGCGCGGCGCCCCTTTGCGCCGGGAAGCGCCCGCACCGGGCGCAGAGCCCGCGGCCATCTCCCCGCCCGCGCCTGCCGCGGGAGGAGGGGGCCGCCAAGGCGGCGGGGACTGAGCGGGCGAAGAGAGCAGACCAAACTTTATCTACGAAAGGCGTCCCCAGTTTACCGGAACCTGCCTCCAGCGGGGCGCAAGAATTACCCGCGGCTTAAAGGGTGGCGGGGGCTGGGGCCTCGGGCTGCCCAGGGGCCTCCCGGGCTTCTCTGAGGATGAGCTTGAGGGCTCGTGGCTGCCTCGGTGGAGGACAAGAAAGAAATTAGCCCGAGATTCCTGCTACTCCTCCAACTCTCCCAAAGGTCAAACAAGCCCTGAGCATTTTCGGGAATGCACGCGCGTCAGCGTCGGCGCGTCTTTGCTTAAGTGCCAGGAATCCGGCCTCAAAGTTAGACGCACGCACAGAGCCCGGACCTCGAGGATCTGAAGCATCAAAGCTCGGGACTGTTTCGGGCGTCCTGGAAGGAGTGTCACCGTCGCCCTGTCTCTCGTGGCGCAGGTGGGCGCGTCCTGCCGCTCCGCTCCCTCCTCAAGCGCAGCAGAGCGGGGGTTTTTATAGCGAAGCTGCGCCGCTCACGTGCTCCTCGCCGCGTGGTCGTGGAACCTTTCCAGGAGCGGATCTCCGCTGGGAGCCCTCCCGAGGTCTCTAAGGCACCAGGGGGTCCTTCCTGCTCCTGCCCCGGGTCATTCAGCCAGCCCGGCGGTTCCGGGGCCGCCGGCTGTGAGGATGCCGGGAGCCCGCCCAGCGGGCGAGCGCGGACTCCGGGGAGCGCCGCCCCGCGCAACGTCCCGCAAAGTGCAGGCGGCCCCGGATTGGGGCCGGGTGTGAGAAATAGGAATTGGCGTTGGGCCGCTTTTCCAAGTCAGTGCAAAGCCTGAGTCGGCCCCACCTTGCGCTGATCCACAGTGGCTGGACCGGACGCAGGACTGTGCTAACTGCGGCAGGGGCGCGAGGTGGATGGCGCTAGGGATCTGGTCCATGGCGGGGGTGACGTGAGATGCAGAGGGACCCAGCCGTAAAATTGCTATCTCCGGGCCACACTCCACTTCATCTACAAATACTGCAAATCCCAGGACACAGGAAGGAAGACCTCTTAGAATAAAAGTGTAATTGTACTGTGGGGTGGGGGAAGGGAGGAGGGAGTGTTTGGAGCCTTACTTGGAGTTTAGTCTCCAAACCCATCACTTTGAGCTTTAGGGCAGGAACTGCTGTCTTTGAGACAGGAAGAACTTTTCCAGATCTTTGAGATTGGGGAGGGAGTGGGCACAGGGTGAAGGCAGCTCAGCTGCAACCTTTATCCTCTCGCCTGGGGCTTCTACTCTAGGCAGCTCCTCCTCTCCTCCTGGCCTGCACTTCTTCGGGGCCCTGCTGGTGGCAGTGAAGTCCTACGCACTGCTGTTCATTCTGTTGCCCCAACCCATCCCGAACACACACTTTCTGGGG
This sequence comes from Diceros bicornis minor, assembly GCF_020826845.1. Lineage (NCBI taxonomy): Eukaryota > Metazoa > Chordata > Mammalia > Perissodactyla > Rhinocerotidae > Diceros > Diceros bicornis. Next base: position 30,658,983 of record NC_080747.1, on the reverse strand, counting down.
TAACCTTTTTGGAAGAATTGGGTCTCTGGGTTTTTAAGCCTGCCTCTCCAGTATTGAAAACCAGGGGGCAGACAGCAGCTCTTACTTTGTAATAATAACTTGATGCAACCAATAAAGAAGCCCTGAACGTACCCGGGTGCTTCTTCAACTGATTCCATATAGCAAATTATCTCCTTCTCTTCTCCAGCCTCATTACTCCCAGGTGGAAACGTTCTCCAGCAGGAAGGAGATCCCTGAAGGATCTGATGTCCCAGGAGGTATGGACTAAACGTTCTGGAACAGGTTATGAATATATAGTATTATCCCTTATGAATATACAGTATTTATTACTGGAGAAAGTACTCGGGAACACTTAATGCTTGAACTCAATGCTGTTTATAAGAGACTGATGAGTTGCCAGATTGTCAAGGACCTGCCTTCTTTTCTTTCCCTCTCCCCCCCCCCCCAACTTATTTGCTGGCTTCTCTCAATAATCGGATTAACATTTGTGTCTTCTGACCTTTGCTTCTGATCCCAAAGTGTTGCACTTTCTTAGGATGACTTTGGGATTTTTGGCAGCCTCTATAACCTAATTAACTGTTCTAGACAGGCCGAAGTTTAGCATCTGCCAGAGTCACTGCAGACCAAGGGTGCAGAGGAGAGAGAATTTCACATTCTCTGTGGGTCCATGTTTTAAAGGGCACTGCACAGCCAGCTTGGCATCAGGTAGAGCAGGCTGCTGCCTTTGGGTTATCAGGGCGGTTTCTGCCCAAGGATATGAGATCACTCACCCCCACCTCCCACCCCACACACACATATACGTTCTTCTCCTGCCTTCTTCCATCCTATCTCTTGCTAACTTCTGATATCCTAAAACCAGAGATTCATTCATTAGCATGCAGATGGCAAAAGGGAAGAGTCTCCTATGGTGCTAAGACTTTGTTATGAATTAACTAGATTTATCTCCCACCCTGAGGAACTGTTGGCTATACTAGTGGAGAGGGAGGGAGAGAGGAAGAAACTGAAAAGGGAAGAGAAGGAGCAGGGATGAATGGGGAGGCAGGCCCTGACTTATAGTTTGGAGACTACTTTGTTTTTATATCTGTTTAAAACACTTTACAAACATTTTCTCCTCTTCAGTGAATATTGAACATGTTATTATTACTTCCATTTTACACATGAGAAAACCAAGGCTCAAAAAAGAGAAATGCCTTGTCCAAGGTCATGTAACTAGTTAATGCTACAGCTGGGATCCAGTTTTGTGGCCCCTGTCTCACACTCTTTGCAACACACCACCTCTATTTTCTTATTTTGCCCAGATCTGGCCCTGGCTGACATCTTTAGTAACCTAAAAAATAGATGTACAGATGTGGAAGGCTGGTTATCACTTCTGCTTTCCAAACAGGAAAGAAGGTCTGTGTCCACAAGATCACACAGGACTAGTCTCTTCCAACTTGCAGGGTGTTGACTGAGTATCAAAGACTTCCAAATACTGTTTTTTTGGGGGTCCTATTTTTTCCTCGTAAAGTCACAGGTAAACCCATATCATCCCTGAAGTTGGCTGGAGAATTTAAAGCATCTAGAAATAGAAAGATAAAAGTACATGAAAAGTGGGCTTGGGACCAAGCTTGTGGTCAAGAACAGGTATTCCTCTCTCCATCCTTTCACTCACCCCAGTTAGCAGGCAGAGGACCAGAGAGAGGTGTCCTATCTTTATCAAACAATGGTCCCAGCCCTTAATAAAACAGGGCTGCTCCAAGGTAAAATTACTGCTCGGTTCATCCTACTCATAGAGCTGCAAGGGACCTTTTGGTCATGGAATCCAACTCCTTTGATATTTAGATAATGCCCCTCCCACAAAGTAATTTTATAAAACAGGAGGAAGGAAAACTAGTTTCTGATAATATTGATATACTAAGCATCTGTAAGCTAGACACTGTATTGGGCTTTTAATAGGTATCTCATTTAATCCCACTGTATCTGGGGTCTAGGCCCAACACCTCTTATCTCCCCACTTGATGTCCCTTCTTGGACACTGCTGTCCCTTGTATACCTTTTGTGATGTAAGTGCAGGTTGCCTGTTCCAAAGTCCATGGTATGCAAATATACCTCACCGACTTCCCTTCCCTGCAATGACTGGTGATTTTTCATCCAGCTACATGGGTGGGTGACATATCCAGTTCATACTGTTTAAGTGACGGGGTGGCGATCGTAAAGCACATAATCAGAGCCCTTGTGACTGACTCTGACATAGCAAAAGGAAGATCCACTACCCAACCTGTATTTGCCTGCATGTACACTCACATTTGTGTGCATCAAATATCCTAGCCCAGATGCTTCCAGACCAGTGTTCTGTATTTCTCCTCTTATGAATAGGAGTGGAGACAGAGTCCCTAGTGTTATAATGATGACCAAGTTAGCATACCATACTGCTCTATCTCAGGAACCTAGCCAGTGAAGCCAATGTTGTGTTGTTGTGTTTCCCAAACTTGAGTAAGAGTATCAGACTTAATATTACATTAATGTTCATAGTGCCTCTCTGACTGAGGTGATAAATATCTGAATCTGCTTTGCTAATGTGAGAAATGGATTATACAGGGTCACTCTGATGAGGACTCTACTTTCCAAAGTTCCAGCTCAGGATGTAAGCTATACCCATTGGGAACCCACTTACTTGTTTACAAAATGGAAATTTTCAGTTTATGTGAGAATTTGTCAGCATAACAATTTACCAACAGAGATTGTTGATTCGGAGGTGTCTGAGGCATGATAGAATTTCATAGCAGCTCGGTTTTAAATAAAGTTACACCTTTCTGAAATTGCTATCTGATGTTTTCATGACTCAGAAATGCTAACTTTATATCCACCCCCTTTCAAATCTGTTTAATGTATTTTTTGATCAGTCTGCCTCTTACAACCTTCTAAACACTCACATTGTAATGAGAGCACTATGTATACCACACAAAGTGGGAGAAAGTAAGGTGAGTTTCTTAAAAAAACTTTGAAGATTATTTTATATTTCTAAATTAAATGTTTTATTTTCACCAAGGTTTTTTCTCCCTCATGACATTAATCTCAAATACGGTACCTTTAAACAACCTCTTCTCTCTTGTTCCATCATCTGATACTTAGTTGGAGATTTGCTTTTTACAGAGCACTTTCATACGTGTTAACTCATTTTGATTCTAACACTGTGAGGTAGGTTATATTCCCCTCCCCCATTTGTTTTAATATGAAAAAGCAATAAACAGATTTTAGTGGCATGTCTAAGTTCACTCAGTTGGTGGATGGCAGAGCCAGTGTCAAAACTAGATCTCTGAACACCAAACCATAGATTAATGACAATATACCACATGGCTACCAACATGTAACAAGATCCATTTGGCCAAAGTGATGAACATCATTCATACCTCTCTATAAAATTTACGTTGGTTATTAGGCAAACCAAATAATATAGGGTATAAAACACTCTACTTGCATGGCAACGTTAAGCTACATTGCCTGTTTACATTGATTGCTATATTTTTTTTGAGCAAAAGCTAAGTTCCATATCCTTTAATTCCATTAACAGCTCAGTTTTGTAGATGAGTACAAGCTCACAGAGTTTACATGATTTGTCTAAGTTCAGATAGCTAGTAAGTAGCAAAGCTAGAATGTGAACCAGATTTATCTCATTTTTATATTAGATGGAGTCTTTCTACTATGCAACACTAAATCCATATGAATAAGATAAGAAAAATCTTCTCTTTACAGTATTCCATACTGAAAGGGCCCAAATATCTTAAATATATTGCCCAGGTCAATTGTATTTGTTTTCTCGTTGTTTAAATGCTCTTACTTAGCTAGAATAGTGTTAGGGTTGAATGTATGCTGATTTTACTTTTATTCCAAAATACTTCAATGGACAAATTGTTTTTCCTGGATATTTTTCTTGCAGAAATTGAATATAGATGATAATTCTATCACAGTCTCTCTAAACATAATTGTATGGATTCTATTTTCTAAAAAATTACTATGGCTTTGCCTCTTCCCCTTTTCTCTCCACTCTGACAGTTTTGCTTTATATTTATTATTTGATAAAATTTATTTCTTCACAAAATAATGGTCCCCATCACAGTCCTTTAGCCTGAATTAGTTACAGAGTTGGCCTCTGCATCTTCTTCAGTCACCTATCAATAATGTAAATTATCCTATTGTCTAAATTTAGAAAACAATAGGCAGAAATCGACAGGTTATTTACATTTAGTAGTACAGAATGGGCAGCATTTATGATTGCTTTGAAGTTTTGAGAAACATTTGCAAATCAAGTCATTCAAAAATAGGTTTTAAATTTCAGTTCCTGTCACTTCTTGATAAGTACAGAAAGATCATTCTGCTGTCATTTGGAGCAAATTTAAAATTTAGGAGACTTATTTTCTTTCCCTCAAGATAAACATAGTGTAGGTTTTTATTATATAAATATATATTATATTAATCTTTTTGTTTATATGTATTTGTAATATATTTTTATTATAAAAATATAATTGTGTATAATATTTTCAAAGACACTAAATATAGATCTAATTCTGCATTAGTCAAGATTTTTAGTGGTAAATAACTGAAACCAACAAGGCATTTCTTTTAAGAATATAAGATTTTATTACAGAACACAAGGGCAGAAATAGAATTGAATCTCAAGAAAAATTGGAACCTAGAATTGGAAATGTCCTTTGGAAAAAGGACATTATTGTTTTTCCATGTTTCATCTCTGGTTCTCTCTCAGCATCATGAATATTCTCTCTCTCTCTCTCTCATGTGTGTGTACACATACCCATATTTCTTTGGTTTTTAATACTCATGATGGCTTATGGCCAATCCACAGCTCAGGCCTCAGGGGAAGACTGAGTAACTCTTTCCTGAAATGTTTTTTAGGAGTTAGTGGACAACAAAGTAATCAAATAAACACATTTATGTTCATTTTGAGTTGATATTTGCCTGTGGATCTTTCCACTCTTCTGGGAAGTTACCATACCACAACACAAATACTGAAGTCAAATTGCTGCCGATTGTCTTGGAAAGTAGCAAAAAATTATCTAGATTCCCTTTTTCCCCTACTATCAAAAAATAATTGCTGTGTACTTCATATTAGCAAGGACATCATGGTGGTCATCCAAATGAACCTTTCCTTATAAAGACTTCTATAATTCTTTCCTTTCATTTTAAAAAGTGATATTTAAAACCACTTTATTGAGGTGTGATTGACATGTAAAAAGATGTATATATTTAATGTACAGCTCAATGACTTGGGGATAAGGATACACCATGAAACCATCACCACCCTCTAGGCCATAGATATATCCATCAATTCTAAGGTCCATCCATCCATGAAAGATATCCATCACCTTCCTGCCCCCTTTATTATTATTTTGTGTGCATGTGTGTGGTAAGAACACTTAACATAAGATCTACCCTCTTAGCAAATTTTAAGCATACAATACAGTATTGTTAGCTATAGACACTATGCTGTATAGTATCTCTCCAAAACTTATCTTGCATAACTGAAACTTTGTACCTTTTGACAATCCTCTCTCCATTTCCTCTAGCCCCTGGCAACCACCATTCTACTCTCTGCTTCTATGAGTTTGACTATTTTAGATTTCACATGTAAGTGAGATCATACTGCATGCATAATGACGTTTTGGTCAACGTATATACAACAGTGGTCTCGTAAGATTAGTACCATAGAGCCCAGGTGTGTAGTGGGCTATGCCATCTAGGTTTGTGTAAGTACACTCTATGATGTTTGCACAACGACGAAATTGCCTAAAAATGCATTTCGCAGAATGCATCCCCGTCATTAAGCGACACGTGCCTGTATTTGTCTTTCTGTGTCTGGCTTGTTTAACTTAACATAATGTCTTCTAGGGCAGTCCATGTTGTCGCAAATGGTAGGATTTTTTCTCTTTTTTTTAAGGCTGAATAATATTCCAGTATATGTATATACCACATTTTCTTTATCCATTCATCCATTGATGGACATTTAGGTTGTTTCCGTATCTTGGCCATTGTGCATAGTGCTGCAGTAAACATGGGAATGCAGGTATCTCTTCAAGATCTTGATTTCAAGCCCTTTGGATATATACGCAGAAGTGGGGTTGCTGGATCATACGATAGTGCTATTTTTAATTTTTAAGGAAACTCCATATGGTTTTCCATAAAAGCTGTACCAATATACATTCCCACCAACAGTGTACAGCGTACAACAACAAGTGTACTCTTTTTTCCACATCCTTGCCAACGCTTGTTTTCTTTTGTTTTTTAAATAATATCCTTCCTAAGAGTTGTGAGGTGACATCTCATTGTAGTTTTGATTTGCATTTCCCTGGTGATTAGTGATGTTGAGCATCTTTTCATAAACCTTTTGGCCACTTGTATGTTTTCTTTGGAGAAATATCTATTCAGTTCCTTTGCCATGTTTTAATCAGGTTATTTGGTTTTTTGCTATTAAGTTGTATGAGTTTCTTATATGTTTTGGATATTAAACCCTTATCAGATATATGGTTTACAGATATTTTCTCCCATTCTGTAGATTTGTTGATGGTTTCCTTTGCTGTGCAGAAGCTTTTTAGTCTCACTTGTTTACTCTTGCTTTTATTGCCTGTACTTTTGGTGTCATATCCAAAAAATCATTGCCAAGACCAATAGAAAAAACAGTCCTAAAATTCATATAGAACCACAAAATACCAAAAAGCCAAAGCAATCTTGAGCAAGAAGAACAAAGCTGGAGGTCCCACACTTCCTGATTTCAAATTATGTTACAAAGCTACAGTAATCCAAACAGTATGATATTGACATAAAACCAGACACATTGACCAATAGAATAGAATAGAGAGCCTGAAATAAACCCATGCACATATAGTCAACTACTCTTCAACAAGAGTCCAAGAATACAAAATAGGGAAAGGAATGTCTCTTCAATAAATGTTGTTATGAAAACTAGATATACATATGCAAAAGAATGAAATTTGTCACTTATCTTACACCATACACAAAAATCAACTCAAAATGGAAACTCATAGAAGAAAACGTGGGGGGGGGAGTGATTTTTAAAAATGACTTACACTACTTGCTGGGTTTTCATATACTCAGAGGAGTAAAACTAAATAGGAAGTGGTAAGTCAAAGTAGAATTTTGCCACCTTCTCTGAATAATTGAATTAATAGGGATGTGACAATAAAATTTGCTGACCATAAGCCAATATATGGCTAAACTATCCTTTGAAATCAAGTGCTTGCTTTATATATGATTTAGATAGAAAAATAAGAAATCTCTCATCTGTCCTACACAGGGTTCTTGGCTGAAAACCGTAGAACTGTTGCTGATTGCCTTAAACATAAAGCAATTTACTGGAAAATTTTTGGATACTAACAGCATTGTTGGGAGGGCTGGAGAACCAGGCTTGGAAAATGGGAGCAGATCATAAGACGTCAGCTCATTTGATCCACCTAAAGTGTCACAGGGACGGACGTCTAGGACAGGATTGACAACTGCTGCTCCTGAAGCCTTAACTCTGCAGTGCACCCCTGCCACCACCAGTACCATTCACTGGATACCACCGCCGGCACCATTGCCACGGGGCACTAGACGTTACCATCATGATTGCCCTGTACGGTTCTTCACTCTGGCTTCTGGGGCCAAATGCCAGGGAGAGAGACTATGTGTCCTGCATCTAGACTCAGGCTGTGCAGAATTCTCTAAACACTTGAAGGAGGCTCAGGGGTTAGGTTGTCAAAACCCTCACACACCTCTCCCCAGCAAATGTATAGTATACTTCCTCTGCTCTCATATGGCCCAGAACATTTGGATGCTAAGAATAAGAGATGAATTGAATGCTTTCTGTATTCCTGGTATTAAAATTAGAATAACGATACTCCACCTCTCTAAAGTTCAGATGCCTGGCAGAGTTCACCTCTCCTGACCACAACTGAGAATAAGAAAGTGAGCTAAAAAGAATCCTCTAAGCATCCAGACTATGTGTTACAATGTTCACACACTGACACTCACTCCCTTGCCTCATGGGAGATCCCTAGAGTCTCTCTGTCAGGGTCTCTTCACACTTACTGTATACAAAATTCAAACAATCTGGGTTTTCCTGGTTGGCAAAATCATAGCAGATTAGAGACAATGAATTAGAAGAGGAAGGGCTGCTGTCTGGAAATGAGACATGACTGCTCACAGCAATGAGTCAGAAAACATGTGACAGCAGAGGTGATGTGTACTCACACACACACACACACACACACACTCACCACTCTGTGATCTAGAGACCACTTAATTTTGGAACAGTAGAACTCTATGTATCTCAAAATGGGACAGACAAGGAATAAATAGATCCTGAAGTTGAGACGGACTAATTTCAGGATATTGCAAGTACTTGGGGGCAATTTTGAGCAGCAAACAACTTAGAGATATCCAGCACTTGTGGTATCCAGTAGCAAACACACAGTAGGAGGAGATCAACAGCAGATGAAGTAGGCAGAGATTCAGTTGGAATCCTAACTCCAAGAAGAACACTGTAGGGCTCTTTTACTTAAGTGCCTAAAGTAGTGGTAGTAGTAGTAATAATAATATCAGTAACAGTAATAAAAATAAACATTTAAATATCTTTCATTGGGCTAGATATGGTTCTATGAGCTTTATAGACATCAACTTATTTAATAGAAGGCACTATTATTATACCCATTTTCCAGAAGAGGAGACTGAGGCGAGGTAACATCAAGGTACTTTCCTAGATCACACAGTTAGGATGTAGTGGGGCCTGGACTTTAATGCAGGTGGCCTGGTTCTAGAATCTGAGTTTCAAACATGATATACTCCATCTCTAGATGCTAGGTAGAATACCAAGACAATTACCCAGGCAAAGGAGAACTAGCTCGAGACAAGGAAACTAGGAGGAAACTCAGGTTGCAATATTTGTCTTAAATGGAAGGGAAGGGAAGTAATATTCAATGAATGTTTACTTTGTATTGCATTCATTACCTTCATTATCTCATATGGCCTTCCATGTGCCATATGATATTATTACTCATTTTACAAATGAGCAATCTGAGGCTTAGAGAGATTAAGTAATGTATCTATCCTCACAGAGCTTGTAAGCAGTGAAGCTGGGATTCAATCTCTGTGCCATACTCCATGTTCTTTCTGCTAAAGGGTGACATGGCCTCTACACAGTGCAAATGCCAGTTGCAAGAATGAGCTATTAAACTTGTCCATTCATATATTCATCCATTTCATTTATTTCTTTGTTTCTTCATCAAACACTTGTCAAGCATTTCTTTGTTCCAGGGACAAACCCTGTTCTCAGGAAGTCCAATCTAGTATGGGACAACTCCAAAAAGATGGTACCTGTGTGGGACAAGAGTCTAATGAAATGACCATTAATCAATTTAGAGGTTTCTTAAACACAAATAAACCCAATAAGACAAGTACGTAACTGAAAAGACATTAGAAAAAAGGGCTGCATGGAAGGAAAGGGTCACAATGACCAATAGTACAAGAGCAGTAATCTAAAAGGGGTTTGATGAGCTCTATGTAAAAAGGCAGTAGGCTATGATAGCAAGATGTGGGTTTTGGAGACAAATTGATAAATGTTGTTTCCAATACCAGCTCCAACACTTGCTAATTGTGGCCATAGGCTAGTAAATCTTCTTCTCTAAGCCTCAGCATCCTTCTCGGTGAAATGGACATAAGATGCCTACTTTGCAGTTTGGAATGGTAAACATGTTAAAGGGCCTAGCACAGTGTCTGGTATTTAATAATGAACATTATTGTTAGAAGAGAAGCCCACCTAGACTCACAGTTGCTAATTCAAAAGGAGATCATGACAACAAAACTATGTCAGATTTTAAAAACTTCGTAGTTTTTGTTATTTCTTATTTATATCCATATGGTCTAGTGAAAACAAACAAAATCAAATCAATCAATAAACTAAATTCCATTTGAAGAATTTTGGCCCTTTGTGTCTTGTTTTTGCGTGGATGGGGACAAGGGTTGCGGGGCTACCAGTAGGAGCTGAGGACATTGGGTTTTACTCCACAGGCAGTCTAACCAAGATGAGAAAATCTAGGTAAGGAATGAACTAGAGCAACATGAAAAAGGCAAGAAAAGCACATTGATTCCTCGGCCTCTGGCAAAGCAGAAAAGGAGATCACAGAATCTCAAAGGCAATCTTGCAATTTTAAAGTAGAAAAGCCATACTGTTCCTAATATTGGGGTCCAAGATCAAAATAGAGCCAGGAATAAGGCTCAGTATTAGTTTCATGCTCATTAGCTAGTAAATATCCTCTAGCATGGAGTTGGGGGGCTCTAATCGCCTGGGTAAATAGAATGTAGGTACTGTTGAAGCTCTAAATGTGAGCACAGGAGGGATCTGGGAACAGGCAGAACTAAATGCTTCTTAGCTCTGGCACTTGCTGCTTCCTCTCTAGGCTTTTCCAAGAGCCTCCTAATTTGAGGCTCTGTACTGAGCCTCAAATTCTCCAGTACAGCTTTTTACAAATATTCTGTTTCTAACTTGTTTTTCCTGTCTTGTCTCCACTCTTCCTTTACAGATTTACTCTAAGTCAATGTATAGAACTCAATATTGTATTTTTTCATACTGAATGGCTTTACTTTCATCCTTCAAGGCTTGGCCTCTCCAGGTTACTCTTAGAAAAGCCTTCCCTGATTGTGCCAACTAAATGGAATCTATCTCTATTTTGTTTCTTCTAATATTTGCAGTATTGATATAAAGGGAAGGTTATGTTGCAGTAACAACCAACCTCAAAATCTCAGCGATTCTTTTTATAAGTATCAAACCAGAGGTTCTAGACATGGAAATTAAGAAATAAAAGAAATAAAAGGCATTAAATTGGAAAGGAAGAAGTAAAACTATCTTTATTTGCAGATGACATGATCTGCTATGTAGAAAACCCCAAGGAATCCACTAAAAAAAAAAATTAGAATTAATAAATAAATTCAACAAGGTTGTAGGATACAAGATCAATATACAGAAATCAATTGCATTTCTATACACTAGCAATGAACAACACAAAAAAATTAAGAGAACAATTTCATTCACAATAGCATCCAAAATATTAGAACTTATTAAAAATAAACTTAGCAAAAGAATTGCAGGACTTGTACATCAAAAACTACAAAACTGTTGAAAAAAATTTAAAGAAGAGCTAAATAAATGAAAGGACACCTTATGTTCATAGATCAGAAGACTCAGTATTGTTAAGATGGCAATACTCCCCAAATTATTTGAGCTTTTTTTTTTTTTTTGGCAAAAATTGACAAGCTGACCCTAAAATTCATGGAAATGCAAAAACCTAGACTAGCCAAATCAATCCTAAAAAAATAATGACAAGGTTCAAGGACTTACACTACCAGATTTCAAAATCTATTACAAAGCTACAGTAAGGAATATAGGGTGGTATTCACACAGGATAGACACATGTAGAATAGAATTGAAAGAACAGAATTAAGAGACCAGAAATAAACCCTTATGTTTATGGTTAATTGCTTTTTTTTACAAAGGTACCAAGATAATTCAATGAGAGAAATAAGAATCTTTTCAACAAATGGTTCTGAGACAATTGGATATCAACATGCAAAAGAGTGAATTTGGACCCTTACCTTACACCGTACATAAAAATGTGCTTGAAATGGATCATAAATTTAAAAGTAAGAGCTAATACTATAAAATTCTTACCAAAAGCCAGAGAAGTAAATCTTTGTGACTCTGGCTTAGGCAATGGTTTCTTAGATATAACATCAAAAGCACAAGTAATAAAAGAAAAAATTGAAACATTGGACTTCACTAAAGGTAAAAGCCTTTGTTCTACAAACATGTCATCAGGAAAGTGAAACGACAACCCATAGAATGGGAAAAAATCTTTGCAAATTGTATATTTGATAAGGGACTTGTATGTAGACTATATAATAAAGTCTTTTAACTCAATAATAAAACGTATATACCAATTATAAAATAATCAAAGAATGTAGTAGACATTTCCCCAAGGAAAAGATTTACAAGTGAAGAATAAGTACATGAAAGGATGCACAACATCATTACTCATTAGGGAAATGCAAATCAAAACAACAGTAAGATGTCATTGCACACCTGCTTGAGTGACTATGATAAAAAAGCCAATAATAGCAATTATTGGGATGATGTGAAGAAATTGGAACTTTCATACATTGCTGATGTGAATGTAAAATGGTGCAGTCACTTTGGAGAATGATTTGACAGTTCCTCAAATTGTTAAACACAATTACCATATCATCCAGCAATTTCACTCCTAGAGAAATTCCAAAAAAAACCAAAAATATATATCCACACAAAATTTGTGCTCAAATGTTTGTAACAGCATTATTTATAAATGCCAAAAAGTGGAAACAACACACATATCCACCATATGATGAATGAATAAACAAAATGTGGTTCATACATACAGTGTATTCAGCAATAAAGAAGGAATACATTGCTGACAGACAGTACAACATGGGTGAACTTCCAAAACATTACGCTTAGTGAATGAAAACAGTCAAAAATGACCACATATGGTACAAGTCAATTTATGTGAAATGCCCAAAATAGGTAAATTTATAGAGACAGAAGTAGATCAGTGATTGCCTAAAGCTGGGAACATGGGGGAGAAATGGGGAGTGACTACTGATGGGTACAAGATTTCTTTTTGATGAAATCTTCTAAATGATTCTGTTCTGATGAAAGTGTTCTAAAATTAGATTATGGTGATGGTTACACAACTTTATAAATATCCTAAAAAATAATGAACTGTGTGCTTTAAACAGGAGAATTTTGTGGTATATAAATTATATCTCAATAAAGCTGTGAAAAGATCACAGTGGTTGAATATAGCACACGTTTACTCTCTTACTCATGCTATATATTCAGTGAAGGTTGGGAGAGTGTCTTAGAGGACACTCTAAGATCCTGGCTGATGGAAGCTCTACTTTATCATATATTTCTATGATCACTTTTGACAAAAGGAATGTGGCTAATTGCCTGTTGACCTTCAAACTTCCACCTGGAAGTTACTCTTCATGTTTCATTGGCCAAAAATTGTCCTATGGCCACACCCACCTTCAGAGAGGGTGAGTAATTTCAACTCAACCATACACCTAGGAAAAGAGAACTGGAATATTTGTGGAGAGTCCTAATGAACACCACGTTAGTCCTAACTTCTTTCCTAGGTTTTAATACCTGAGAACAGTGACTCCGTATTTCCTCACTGCGATAGAAAACCAAGTTTCCTTGAATTCTTTTTTTCTTTTTGAACAAGATGGAGGTATTTGCACGAGTAAGATTAAAAAGAAAACACACACATATACACACACCAGTCTAAAACAGTGCTTTCTTCACAGTAAATGTTTCATAATTGTGTGCCAGTTGAATAAATGAACATGAAATGATTAAGCAACAGTGCAGAGTCTTGGATGATTAAGAGCCCAATGTGTGAATTAAGGATGAGCATAGCAAGAGTTCTGAAAAGAGGAGATCAAGGAGAGTCGAGGTGTCAGCAGCACAGTAACCGGTGTTGCCAACCCTAATCTCTTGTATCAGTACAGATGGATCACTAAGAACTGTGTGGTGACCCAGATGGACGGTGTTATCTGTGTCACAGTTTGTTTCCTTCCAAGATATGGCTTGGACAGAGCCCTGCAAGCTTAATGAGGGCAGAAAAAAATAGAATCTGGAATCACTTAACCTTTCTGAATCTCCATTTGCAAATCAAGATCGTAAAATGTAGCTATATAACACCTTAGAACGCTGTGATGAAAGATGCTATTAGTATTTGGTGCAAAATCTATTAGAGAGCAAAACGGTACTTCATGGACATGGAGTTGTGGAATATGTCAAAGCCTTACTGGTCAGTCTGGAGGTAAACCCTGTATTCTGCTGAGTTGAGAGCTTACACAGAAATGCTTTAATGAAGACCCTCTTCTTTTCAGAAATTCATTAGACACTACAGTTATACATACACTTGAGTTACTTTTACATTATGAAGAAGTTGTTAAATTAAAAGAAGGGCTGAGAGTGTTTTCAAGACATTGCTAATTCTTTATATATAGACTTTCAAGCAAAAGTTTACTGCTGTATTAGCTGCCAGAAATCCAAATCTCTACTTCCTTCACATTCCTGTTAGACATATATCTTCATTAATTTCAGTTCTTAGGGAAAGGACCTTTTCCCTCAAGAAAGCTTTTTATGTGTCCATTGTCAGGTTATTTATGTGTCCATTGTCCTTGTTATAGTGACCAAATTAACCTGATAGTGGCCACGTTCCACTACCTGGTGAGCAGACAACTCTACACACAAAGAGAACTATTAACTTATCCTTAAAATATGTTTCTTATTTTTTAAATCTTCAGTTTTAAAAAAAATTCAGTAAAAAATATTTCTTTCCTTCTACCACCAGAAGAGAACAGTAAGAATTTCAGTTAAAAAGTCAGGGGAAAAAAATCAGTTACCACTAGCACATGTAAATCTTAGTTTAAGCTATTTTAAAATGAGAAAAAATAACTAAGAGATATGGGAGCAGATTTCAATTTTTGAAAACTAGTATGATTTTGGAAAGAATAGGGGAATACAAATCATTGGGAAACGAACTGTAATAAGCCATAAATTGAAATTTATGCAGCCTATCTTAATAGTTAATGTTTTGGGAAAGATATAGAAGGTCTACTAGGAGTGAAAAGCAAAACCATTTTCTTACCATAACCATTTATCTTAGCGTTTTATTTGTTGGCATTACACAGCACTTAACACAGAGGAGGTGCTTAATAAATGCCTCTAGAATGAATTGCCCATACCTGGCAAAAGATCTTGGAATATATTCAAAATAGCAGAGAGGCTGTTGCATCTAGCAAAGGCATAGATACCTGCAGTAACACCAAGAAAGCCATATGTGGAGCAGAATATTTTTAGTATTTCCCTAAGGGAACCACACCTACTGCTAATTCTGAAAAAAGAAAAAAACCTTCACAGCCTAGAATTGCAAAGACAATAATGAATAATACTCCAGAAATATCCACAAAGGACTTCCCAAGTACTTGAGTGCATACTTAAAAATGTATCTCTTCCCTAATTGTTTGTTCTATCAGAGGAGAAATAGCAAAATCAGTCACAGGACACTTTGCACTTATTAGATAAACACAGTTTATTTCAGCAAGATTTTATTAAGCACCTACTACCTTCTTTGTATTGTGAAGTGCATACATGTCATCACAGGATATGGAGTATTGAAGTAGGACCTTGAGGAGGGGGGAAAAATAACATCAAAATTTTAGTCCTAAAAACAAAAAGAAGGAGAAGCAATTGATATTTACTTTACGCATCATTATCTTCTAATTCCTTTATTCCCATCTAGTTCAATGACATGAGAATTATAGTAAGTGAAGAAAATTCTCCATCTGTTAAAAATGTAGAACAAAGCACTTAAAATCTTCTAGGCAACTACATAGAGTACCAAGAAATTTCTCACGATTGAAATGATGAGAGCAAGATCCTATCTTTAGTTAAGTATAGCTGATGTAGATCTCTGAAAGATCTCTACTGTATGGAGAGATAGGTTTGCAAATATTTCTAAGAGTCTAGTGCTCTTCTTTGTTCTCAAGTGAAATGAAATACGCTAGGCAACTGTAAGGTAGGAAGAAAATTTGCCGGCCTTGTAGATAAATTATACAGTATATATTTGTTATATGTGCTGCTCATCTTTCATCCTTTGCTCTCCCACTCTATGACTTCCTTTCACATGGTTGCAAGCCTAGCTCCAACTGCCATGTTCATGTAATATTAACTCAGCACCTTCCCTATTGATCAGTTCAAGAGTAGACTTGTCAAAGTTCTTTCCCTGGGAATTTAGGTGGCTGGACCTGTCATAGGTAAATCCAGGAGGCATCATTGGTCATGTTTCTTCCATGTGCGCCAGAGAAGCAGAGGAAGCTGGTCTAGACAGAGAGTCAGAGTAGAGTCAAGAACTACAGTAAGCAGAAGGAGAGAGAGCTGGAAAGCAAGAAGGAAGAGTAAGAGTGAGAGACAGGGAAAGAACTGCAGCAGACACTTAGAGAAAAGAGACGAGAGGCGGAAAATGGGTCCTGACAGAGCTTGAATCCCTAAGTCAGAGTTACTCTTGAGGCCTGCCTGCATCCTAGCCTTTCAGTTCCATGGGAAACCCTTCCTCTATAATGAAGTCTCCCTTATTTGTCTAAGTACCTCAAATGGTTTCTGTTATTTGCAACCTTGTCAATGTTATGTCTCCAGGCAATAATGTGGTTGTTATCTCCCCCTCTTCTCTCTCACTTGATCCGGGAGGGACTTTCTCCCACCACCATCTCATACCAAAGTAGAAACAAGGATTCAAACAAGTCGACTAGCTAAGTGACAGCTAAGAAGTTGCCTGAATGTCCATTCCTCCTCTCCCAACTTGGAGGGATTACATATTACTGCCCCTGGGGGATGGGAGAGAAAAGGCAGAAACTTCTCTAACTATCAGTGGGAGAGGAAGGATGGTTTGGAGGGACAAGGTGAAAACCTTCAGTCAGAAGGACCAAGAGCAGAGTGAAAGAACTAAGAAGTTGAACACTTCCCTTCCCGCTCCCTCATCATCTGCCATTCAATTGTACTGGACCCTGCTGAGTCCCTCCATTAGAGAGTAGAAGATTTGGACCACTATGTGGGGTTGGGTTGAGTTAACACAACTGCAAAGGGTTATAACAGTTCATAACATCATGACTATTTCTCCATTAGCAGAGTGAAATGCAAGTGATTATCTAGATATTTCAGATAATTAAAAGGAAAATAGTTAAGATTGAAAACTATTACCCAACTCATCACAACATTCAGGTCAAGGTCTATGATGTAGGGATTCTCAGTGGAATCCTGTCTTCTGTTTGAAGACATGCTCATTTACAGGTTACTTGGAGTAGAATCAGTTCAACTAAATGTTAAGAGGAAACAATTAAAATAGGACTTTACTTGAAGGGAAAAGGATGCCATCCTTCTTTGGAAGCTATAAGTGAGAAAGCACAAATAACTCAGACGTCCCTGGGGTAATTCAAGCCCAAATGCGCCCCTCTTCCATTTGAGTTACCCTGGCTCTTGGGACTCTGTATTGACAGGAAGCTTTAACAAGCATCTAGATGTTTTGGCTATTCCTGCTGTCATTGTGTCTCTTAGAAACAGATCTTTGATGAGACACATGGCTTGTATGCCTGGCCCTGTCTGCTTCTCTCTGCTGTGCTCATCTGGGAAGAAATGACAGCTGAGGTTAGGCCCTGGCCAGACAGCAAGTCTGCCACCTTTTGTTATCAACCCTAGATCCATGGCCACCTCTGCCACATCTTTGCCCACTTGACTTCTGGCCTGCCTGACATCTCCAATCATTCTTCCCCACTCTCCCACTCAATTTCTTCCAAACTCCGCAGCCCTGTTCATTCTGATCATGTGCTCAACTCCCAGGCTACTGATACCTGCCTACACTAGCCATGAAGGATGCCATCTGCTTCAGGAGAAGTGGGAGGTCCCATCTGCTCAAACACATGACAGGGAACTCAGTTAGGATGCTAGGAAGTGGGGCACAGGGAAGCCTGGAATTAGGCAGAGTGTGGAAGGAATTGAACCAGAAGCTTAGGAATTTGGCACAGCATAAAGGCTTGTTGACTGTCTAGGTACAGTTCTAGGCACTGGGGATACCAAATTGAACACGAACCTCATTTTTCAGTAGAGCAAAGAGAAAATAAACATTTTGATAAACAGATCAATAAGATAATTTAGGATTGATAAAGACTATGATTTTAAAAAGAGGGTATTGTATAAAGAGTTTGGGAGCGGCGTCCAGTTTGGATAGAGTGGTCAGGGAAGGTCTTTCTGAGGAAGTGGCATTTGAGCTAAGACCTGAATGATGAAAAGGACCCGTCCATGCAGTGATTTGGGGGAAGAACATTACAGGTAGGAAACTTCAAGTGCAGGAGCCCTGAGTTGAGACAAGCTTGCCTGTGTTGGAGGGTTAGTGGGGCTGAGGAACAACTAATGAGAGGAAGGATGATCCCAGATGCCTTGAGGGGAATCCACGCAGGGACTAGTTCCTATAGGATCTTGCAGGTTGTGGTAAGGTGTATAGGAACCACTGGAGGATCTTAAGCCCAGAAACAACATCATCAGATTTATGTTGTAAAAAGCTCAATTGGGTATGGGAGTGAGTTGTTGGAGGGCAAAAGTGGAATTAGAGGGACTCCAGCGGGTGGATGGTTTGAACTAGAAATGTTGAGTAATTTGCTCAAAGACATTCAGCTAATAAGTCAAGAACAAGTGGCAAGGGGTCAATGGGAGATGAATGAAAACACATCATTCCCTCCCTACACACTTGTTCTCCTTGACCTAGAATTTTGGCTGATATTCCAGCTCTGCCAGGAAACCAAGAGAGTGGACATTTGTCATTCTTTTTGGCAGTCTGGCACCTTTGGACATGACTACCTTGGGGAGTCCTCTGCTATGAGAGTCTGCACATCCCTATGGAAGATATTAGAAACTAATTTTTCCAGCCTTTTTGCAGTTGTGGCATAAGCATATGATCTAGGTGCTGCTAACCAGAGATTTACATGTAAGCCATAGATTTGGAAGGTAGTGATAGGGAGAAGCAGGCCCTGGGAAGAATATATTGTGGCAAAGCCAGCTCCAGGGCCATGTGCCTGCCAGAGCCAGCAGAGGAGGAGGCTCTGAAGGTGTGTCTAAGGCTCAGTGTTGCTGATGCCAGATATATCGTGCTGGGTCTCTGCTGGGGCCATGCTCCTGGGTAAAGTGGACACTATATTTGGCTACAAAGCCTCCAAGCCTGGTTCTCCATCCTCCCAGAAATGCCAAAAGGTATACCTAGTGTCTTTAATACATTCCTTTTCTGCTGAAATCAATTGGTTCTTTTTGTTGATGACTTCAGAACCAAGACTGATACCTCCATTTTCTGATAGAATGCCATTGTGTGGTTAAAGAGTCAGAGGAGAGAGACTCTTCATCAAAGTTAAAGGCTATGGTTTCAAGAGACTCTCTGCTGTCCCAGCTTGCCTGCATGTTCTGCAAAATCTCCCCCTTCCCATTATAAAATAGAACCTGAGAGCTGCTTAACATGCCTAATGTACTAATTAGAAAAGGCAAAGTGAAATGTGTCAGTGGGCTACAAATTGGGCGGATGTGCCCTGCATGTTACTAAAAGCGATCTCTCACCAAATGGATAGGGGAAAGGGAAAACCAGTAACCATAGCTTTGGGCTCTTTCACAGAAATCATTTTGCATGTGGTAGTGTTCACTCAGTACTCGACATCTCACTGATGTTACGAGCGAATGTGCAGTTTCTGACTCATCAGCAATATTTGTAGGCACTTTTCCCACTACAATTGGAAATTACAAAAAAAAAATGAGTGAAAAAAACCCTACCAACTACCCCTTGTGAGGAATTCTAGTGAATAATAAGAGCTTAAAATATGCCGCGAGCTCCCAATTCCCAGGGTCTAGGATAGTTGCTCATTATAAATTACAAAGAAATAACAGAGAAAAAATTGAGAAAGACTTTCAACAAGATGTAAGAATATGCTTTAAAAATTAATTTTAATTATTCATTATTTCTAAGTAGATTTCTCTCAAGAAAAAATCGAAAAAGTATAATAAATCTGAATCTCAAATGCAGGTTGTACCTTATTAACGGGTTGCTTTCTCCTTGGAGTCCAAGTTCACTCTGATGACTAGTTAAGGCCTCAGGATATGATTTCCCTGAGGCCAGAAGAGGAAAAAGGAAACACATTCACCTCACCAATCACCCTTAACCAGAGTCTTCCTCTTGGTGCCATTTTTAAGAAGTAGTATAGACTATAGTAAAATTGTGTTATGTGTAAAGTCTTTCAGGAGTTGATGTCCATTTGTCAATGAGAAATATTTCTTTTACATATCTGGCATCATAACTAGGCTGTGAACAGAACTGAAATCTCATCATTTTGTCTTCACTTTCCTTATTCCTCTACCTCAATTGTCAGCAGTGCTGTGGGCACTGGTCTTACTGATTCAGCAGCCGCTAGGAGCAAACCTGTGACGCAATCTCCTTAGGAGGATCAGGGCAGGGAGAGAAAAGATGCTTTATATACATGTCAATAGCTTAACGTTGAATCCTCTATGAATAAGTCTCCAAAGTACGCTTTCCCTCCATTTGTGACATGCTTCCCAATGAATCTGTTTGTTTATTCATTGATTATTAATTAACTGATGATAGAGGTTGCTGTAGACTGAATGTTTGCATCCCCCCAAAATTTATGTGTTGAAACCTAATCCCCAATATGATGGTTTTAGGAGGTGGGGCCTTCGGGTTGTGATTAGGTCATGAAGGTTGAGCCCTCATGAATGGGATTAGTGCCCTTATAAAAGAGACCCCAGAGAGCTCCCTTCTACCATGTGAGGACACAGGGAGAAAATGGCCATCCGTGAACCAGGAAGAGGGCTCTCACCAGACACCAAATCTGCTGGCGCCTTGATCTTGGACTTCTCAGCTTCCAGAACTGTGAGAAATAAATTTCCATTGTTTATAAGCCACCAAGTCTATGGTATTTTTGTTATAGCAGCCTGAATGGACTAAGACAGAGGCAAACCAAGTGCTTTGGAAGTCGGCCTCATCAATTGGCCAAGGCTTTATGAATGTAACACCTTTGAGCTAAGCCTTGAAAGAGGAGAAGGATTTCAAAGGAAGGAGAAAGCCATTCTTTGACAAGTAAAGGCAAGGAAGCAGTAAGATTAGTGGACTGTTGTGGAACTTTAGAGATGTATGAAGTTTTGGTATAGGGCAAGACGTGGGAAAGGTGTAGGGAAGCAATTCCAGAAGCTCCGTGTTTGCTGTGGTCTCCCCACTACCGGGCAGAGAGTAAGTATTTCCATAACTACTTGTCGAATGAATCACACTTTTGTAGGGGTTTGGACTTTATTGCGAGGGCAAGGAGGAGTCATTGAAAGTTATGAAAAATATTTTGGGAGCTTTATTTAACATGAACAATATTCAAAGTGTTGCTTTTTTCCCTCTTCACAAACTTCGTCTTCACCTTCACCACCTCTCTGAATCCACCTTTTAAAATAATGCTATTACTTCTGAATTTGTAATGTGCATTTCAGTGACGTTTGACTCCAAACCTGTCATTCCCTTAGAAGTGTGTGCTGCCATTTGCTTTTGTTGATATGCTGCTATTCCAAAATATTCTTTATCTAATATTGTAAACTCCTTGGAGATGAATTCTGGAGAAACTCTTGAGGATACCACTACCCAGTAAAGGCACACTAATGTTTTTGACAAATGTCTGGGCTCACTTATGGTGACAACCCTGGACCAGACACTTTTAGCTCAGAAAGATAGGACAGCAGGAAGTAGAACATAATTTCTCTTTCTGCTCCGGTCAATCAGATAAGACACACAGAGATAAGAATAACCAATGTGGCTTGGAGCGCTGATGAAATGGTGTAACCTAGAGTGCTATAAATTTTAGATAGATTTTGATGGCAGATAAACTTTATAAATGCAATTTACACTTGGGCCCCTTTTCCCTCCTAATCTTCACTTTAATTCTGCAAGCAGATCTTCTTTCCATTCTAAAGGTAGCTCTGTGTCAAACCAATCAACAGAGATGTGAATTGAGTTACATGCTACAGTGATTTATTTTATTAACATTTAGGTATCAAATGCTAAAATCATTTCTCAAGTTACTTTGGCCAGAATTTCCTATCTCAAGTTATACTGTTGCAAAAATTTTGAATATACAAATCTTATGCTGCAATCTATAGCAATTGTCATTGATTTTACTTTGTCATGTGAAACAAGGTTGGAGAATAATTAAAATCTGATAGTGTTAAAAATATTTATATAGAACTTAATTTACTAAGCACTGTCACACATAGTCTCTTTTTTGTATCCTGCAATTACTCTGGTTGATGATATTAATTTTATAGGGGAATAAATAGGCTCAGAGAGGTTAAGTGGCTTACCCAAGGTAACCCAGCTTATTCCTATTTGGGGCAGAATCAGAACTCAAACCCAGATCCATGTATCCTAAATTCTCATGTTTGTCAATCTGTGTTCATTTCATCAATGGGAAATTATTTGTTTAGGCAACATGATAAGCTAGTTTACAGAACAAATAAATTTTGGTTTTTCTGCTTTGTGAAAGATAATACTGTATACAGGAAAAGAAAAGCCATAAAAGATAAAATATGAAAGGAAGGGTGGATGAAAGAAGGGCAAAAGGAAGAAGACGACCTGCAAAACAGATGGTGTCTTTTACGAGGCAGGAGTTCTCCTGCTTTTTTTTTTTTTTTTTGTGAGGAAGATCAGCCCTGAGCTAACATCCATGCCAATCTTCTTTTTGCTGAGGAAGACCGGCTCTGAGCTAACATGTATTGCCAATCCTACTCCTTTTTCTCCCCAAAGCCCCAGTAGATAGCTGTATGTCATAGTTGTACATCCTTCTCGTTGCTGTATGTGGGACGCGGCCTCAGCATGGCCGGAGAAGCAGTGCATTGGTGCGCGCCCAGGATCCACACCCGGGCTACCAGCAGCGGAGCGCACACACTTAACCGCTAAGCCACGGGGCAGGCCCCAGATGGTGTCTTTTAAATAGCGGGTGGTTGTCTAGTCTTCCCTACTTGACTTTGGTGTATGATCCAGTGGGTGGGGCCGACCTCCCTCAAGCTGTTCTCACTACGCATATATCAACGAAATTGATTAGCTGACGCTTTTCATCCATGGGCCAATATGCCAAAAACCGTAAGTGTTGTTTGCTTTTGCTATGTTATTTTGTAGAGATGAGAGATGGTGATGGATGAAACTAAGAGTTAATTGGAGTGGTTCTAGAACCTCCTTCTACTAAGCATAGACTCATAGACCCCAGAACGACTCTCAGAGCCCTCTAGGGAGACAGTTGGCAGGACATCTGGGAGCTTATTCCAAGTGTGTTCAGATTCACGCCTCTCCCATGTCATTTCAGCTATCTTATACCTGTATGAAGGCAGACAGTCATTTTTACAGATACACCAAGGAAAAAATGTATTTTTTTTCTGATTAAACAAGAGAAATGGAGCTAAATATCAGGCACTTGACAACAAATAACACTACTAGCCTTTGGATGTTAGATACCAGGCAGCCTGGGTACCAATCCCTACTCTGCCTAACTTGAACTAGTCTGCCTCTAACTAATCAGCTCAGCTAAACTTTTCTAACTCTGCTTTTCCAACTGAAAAATGGGGCAACACTCCTTCATGAAACTCAAAGTGTAGTAGAGCAGGTCTGAAAGGATGATCAGAGAACACTGAATATCTCCCCCGCTCACCCTTGAGACCCCACATTAAGCCAGATGGGAACAGTGATGAACTAATATAAAGGGTTAGGAAAAAATCCACACTGGGAGCATGGGTCAGAAAGGACCTCCAGCCTCTTGAATAATAATTTTCTGAGCTCCAATCTCCTCATTTATAAAATGAAGACATCAGACCAGATGTCCCTTAACAGTTGATTCCAGTTCAAAAAATGTTAGACTTTATGACATTATCATTATGTTGGATTTGTGTGCAATGACAATCTTCTAGAAAGCTGTAAAAGCTGCGACCCAGCATGATAGGTTTTGCAAACACATATAGGGAGATAAAAATGTTTCTGTATGCTTATACACACACACGAGTGGGTCTTTTTTATGTATATAAGTGATAAAAACTAAAATTGCAGCCTTCATGTACCAAACATTTATTGCTTGGAAAATCCAGGGTTCCATGACTTGGAAATTATTAGCATAAGTGAGAATTTATGTTTGCATAGTTATTTTTTAAAAGCACTTATTTTAATTTAGTATCTATGTACATCTTCAGTATTGTGTGCCTGTGATATATAGATACACAGCACCAATATTATATGCTTCTTCTCAAGACAATTGAAGAAGGAATTGCCCATGACAAGACAACATGTTCGTTACAGAGTTTTCTCCTATTTATCAGAGAGAGAAGGCATTCTATTTTCGACTGTGAGCATCCCTCTCTTCCCCCCTGCCAGAGTACAATGACAAGAAAGTGATTAATGAGTGTGCTACACTTTACTGTCAGCAGGAATCCAGTCCTGGCATGGGAGAAGCCTGAATAATTGAAGGGAAGAGGTAACAGTGGTAACATTAGTTATAACAGGTCAGAGAATCTTTATTCCTGGGCTTTCTGCCCAGTTTAAAGGATTGTTTACATATTTCAGAGTGTGGTTTGCTTGGCTAATTGGTAAGCAACCATTATGGCTCAAAATCATAGCACAGGGCTCCCAGGAAGGGTAGAGAGAACCTGGACGGAATTGTACGTTCTCTTCATTACTGAAACCTCTCGTGGTAACAGTTGAATAGAGGTTTTACCTAATGGGTGATAAATGACCACATTCCAGATAGGCACCCTATCTCATCTATCATTGACTCCAGAGTGGAGTGCCACTGCAATCAGAATCAAAACTATTGAAGAGGTGTATACTTTGGATTTGCTTGAGATTTCTTCACATCTTTTTTTTTTTTTCTTTCGTAACATATTAGAAGATGTTGTGTGGCTAGTAGAAGTGGGGCAGTGGTGAAAGGATATGTGATAAAAAAAGCACTTCACTAACTGACTATAGCACTTCAACAGAACTTATCTATGCGATTGTATAAAACCGAAAACAAATTGAACTGCAGACTCAAAGGAGGGGGCGGGGGCAAATTAGTCTGTACAAAGGGAGTGTGAGAGGAAGAGGCAGAGTTGTAATGACTGACAACAGAGGGGGGCATTGGACAGCCTGAGATGGAGGACTTGCTTTACAAGAGACTGTGTCCACTCCTGCCTTCACGTTTTGGGTCTGGTTAGCTGCTTGGACATGTGGATAGAGGAAGACCTCATTGCTGGTCTTCAACAGTAACTTGAAATATGAAAGAGATGGCTTATCCCTATTCACACACACACAAACACACACAAACACTAAGAATATAAGGAGCTGTTGTGGGGATATAAAAGTTATTGATGCTGGGTTAAAACGAGATGAAACCAAATAATGCCATTCAAAGCAAAACAAATGCAACCCAGGACCAAAAAACACGTTACTGGCTGAACATCAAGGGAATATGACACCTTAGAGGTCAGCAAAATTATGGATGCTTCTTTTGGAACAGATCTTTAAATAGTAGCCTTCAGTCTGATATTGCCTTTTAAGGAGGAATTATTAAGGAAACTTTGTTGTTTTCGTAATCCAAAAATTTATATTCAGTGCTTAATAGTTTTAGGGGAAAATAGTCATCCTATTTGTAATAAATAAAAATAGAACCTATGCAAGAAGTTAGAATTCTAGAATATTTCATAAAAATAAAATTCTAATGTAAAGTTGAATTGCACCAAAGATAAAAAAAATGAAATAAAATAAATTCAGTGAGATAGATTTTAAGAAGTTGCTCTAAGCTTGAGATTAATAAAGAGTCTGGCAATTTCATTTCAAAACTCAGAACTCATTTTAAGATGCAAGAAACAATTAATGTATTTGAGAAGTGAATATACTTTATGCCTATTTATAATTTAAGTGTTTTATATCCTATATTACAATATTTAAAAAATCACATCAAACCAACAAAAAAAGAGCAACGTATAAAATGTTGCACATAATGTATGGCTTGGAAAAAGTTTGCTCTTATTTTTATTCCAATGTCAAGACATTTAAAAGTCCTGTTTCAGCTAAAATACGTAGAGATTGATATTTATAAAGTATAAATGAGAGGCAATTATTCTAACCTATAGCCTTCCCATTTTTGTCTGTTATTAATACATTTCAAGTTAAAACATTTTAGATATTCTCATCTCACTTGTTTATTGCAGACCTCAAAACCATATTTAACATATCTAAAAAGATGTGGCTTGTCACTACAACCAAACCAACCAGTATATCCTCAAATAGGGGGGCACCTCTCTGCCCAGCCAATGGATCAGAAATGTCCTCCTAGAATAGAGTTTTGGAAATATGCTTTACCTTCTCTTCTGAGGACTATTTAACTTCAGCCTACCCACAAAATACTGAAGCATGGAAAGCTCCTTTTATTCAAGGCAAATAACATTTAGGGTGGAAACTGGTAGTTAATGTACAAAGTGTATAATTTGTTCTCTAAAGCTGGGTTCATTCAACTCTCTAACTGGATATTGAGCTCAACATTTTCCCTCAAATCCAGAATTCTTGTTCTTTCTGTGATAAGCTTCAGACATAAACCTCAATTTCGGTTAAAATTGTTCTGTCTATTGCCACTAGAACTTTACTTGGAGTTTTATTATATCCTGAATTTTACCCAACACCTCTTTAGCAAGTTTCTTTTCCTTAGGCCCTGGGAGCTAAGCATATGTCCCTCGGTGGCCAATGCAGTTGTAAACGGAGAAGGTTCTGGAGGCAATATGTCTGTATCCAAATTGGTCTCCATCACTTATAGCTATGGGACTTAGGAAAAATTTCTCCATGTTGGAGAGTCCTTGTTGCTAGTGAAAGTGCCAACTAGTATAATCACTTTGAAAAGCAATTTGGTATTATCTTGTCAAGCTGAATATTTGCATTCTCTAACACCCGGAGATAGCTTACTGATGTTTACTAACAGACGTGCACAAGAATGTTCATACATTTCACTCATGTCTCACAAACATGTCTTGAGGTTTAAGATGGGCACACATTTAGCATGTTTTCTATCATCCCTCCCCCAACCCTAAATATCCGTGGCAGACATCACTAATTGATCCTAGCATCTTTCTTGCTGTGTCCAAGCTTATCCTCACAATTCTTTTCAACCCAGCTCCACAGGCAATCACCACCAATTAACGGGAATCTTGAAAAGACACTTTTCTGCCTTCCTGGACTTAGGATAGCTAGGGGCATTGGGACTGAGTGTACTTGGCAGTTTATTTAAAATGGTTTCAAATGTAGATAATGATAAACAGATTTCCAAAGGCTTATTTCCTTCCTCTTTGTATATTATCTTATCCTGAAAGACAGGCTAATTTCACTAAGACTTGCTTGTTGTATTTTCCCCTACACTTTTAAGAACTGAGTTATATAATGGTTTTAGGGTGAAAAATTATATTCTCATCTCTTAAATGTTTTTAACTTCTTGTCCAAATGCTCAGATTTATTTTGTTTTTATAATTCATATTGATCTGTTACATAATGCAGCTAATTTTCTACTGTCATTCAACTCCTTTATGACATTTTCTTTTTAGATTATTGACACTACAAATCTGCAAATTGCTTTGGCCTCTTTTGTATATAGCAATCAATGGAAAACAAAAGTCTACTAAGATACAGGGATAAGTTATATTAACATTCCATAGATCTACATATGGATTCCCAAAATGGGAGGAAAAGTTGTCAAATCTATAATTTTCTTCTTCCCAAATGTTGATATATTATCCTGAGCCACAGAATATATTGCAGTTCTTTCCAGCAAATATGTTTAGAAGGAGAAGCACTGAGTCACTGAGCAATAATTTTAAATTACTGGAGAAAGGGAACAAGAAAAAATATGGCTTCACATAGGAGAATTTTCAATGTTTCCTGTGGCTGATGGTCTAGGCTTTCTATTTTTTGGTTTTAGAGACCCTGGTTAATAAGGGATTACTACAGGAACAGTGTAGGTAGCTGAGTGTTAATTTAATTAAAGATACCTTCCTGAAGAAGGAAAGAAAATACTCACACCTTTAGATTAACTTTGTCACTGAGACAAAGTTCCTCAACAAACTTTTCTTTCAATTAGAACAAACAAGTTTAATGCTTGGGAGAAAAATTGGGTTAAATTGGTGTCCTTGGAGGCAGAGGTCATCCATATTTCATCCCCAGAATAATTCACGGGCAGTGTTTGTTTCCAGTAGGGTCCAGATCCAGGCCTTAAACTCGCTGAACTAAGGTGGCAGGCAAAGATGCCAATTAGAAAGACTTTTCTTTGAGATGCTGTACTTGTTTTTCAGAACCTGTACTATACTCCCCAAAGCCTCTTCTTTTTAAAGTTGGATAGAGTATTTGACAATGAAGTTCACAAGCTTACAGAAGTTCTCCAGTAGGTCTAAACGCTGGGGGAAGTAGAAAAGCAGGCTCCACATTTGAGTGACATTGCTTAAGAGTCTGAGAAGTGCAGAGCTCAAGGCCTGTGGAAATCAAGCTTCCTCCACCCATTTTGAGATAGAATGATATTTGAAATCTTTGTAAAGATGTTTAGTTTCTCTTATCCTTTGATATCCATGCTAGTAGATCTGATAACACTTAATTTTATTTATACTCTAAAAGTATAAAGTGATTTTTGACTAGTGAGAAACTAGAAGAGGAAGTGTCAAGAATTCAATTTTACAAATGCTGAAATTGAGGCACGTACATTTTAATCACTATTCCAAAGTTGACACAACAGTGCAAGGTCATGACCCAGGATTCCTGACTGTTGGACTCTTGGCCCACCTAACCAGGATACCTAATGTCATATCTCTGTCAATCTTCAATCTCTCTCTCTCTTTTTCTTTCTCTCTCTCCCTACCCCGCTTCCCCCCGTAAGAAGCAGTTTTGCATAATGCCTAGGAGCATGGACCTTGGGATTAGAATGCTTGACTCTTCTACACTCTAGCAGCATGGCTAAAGGCATAGTCTTCAATATCCTGTTGCCGCGGATTCCTCATCTATAAGATGGAGCTAATAAGAGTACCTACTTCAAATGGTTGTTGTGAAGACTAAATAGGTAATTATAGTAAAATGCCTGGCACAGATGCAGGCCCATAATACATGTTAGCTAGTAGAATCTATCCCCATAGCTTCCTCTGTGAAGAATTCCTTCTTTCCCTTCTTTTGCTCTCTTTTTACCCACAGTTACCATCAACTGTTTCACCCGTGTTGGTCCCTTCATCCTCGTCTTGGTTAGGTACCCATCTTTCTGGACATCCTCTGCATAACTTTATTATAACTCTTGGTCTGTAATTGTTTATTGGTCTGCTGATGAACAGATAACTTTGGAGAGAGAAGTTACAGTGTAGGATGTACTTGATAACGAGATCACCTGGAACTGTTGGAAGGGACAAGGATGGAGGCAAGAAGTCTGAAAAGGAGGCAACTGCAGCTGTCCAGATGAAGGCCAGCGCTGAGAAGGGCAGTGGGGATGGGGAGGAGCTAAATAAGGAGGCAGAATCTACACAGTCTGATTGTGAAGGGTATGAGGGAAGAAGGGGTCAACAATGATGCCTGGGTTTCTGACATAGACAATTGTGTCTGGAGATACATATCTGGAGGTCAAAGCTATCCTGGGAGTGACTGAAGTAACGGGCATAGGTAAGACTGCCCAGTGAGCAGGAAAGAGAGAAGAGGGCCAAGGCAGATCTCTGAGAAGTACTAATATTTAAGGGTTGGGCAGAGCAGGAAGAGTATAAAGAAACTTGGGGAAAAGCCTAAGGCAGAGAAAGTGAGCCAAGGTAGAGTGATGAGACCAGAGACAGACCTGAGCCACTGAACTATGAGTTGTGCTTGATCAAGGAGTTAGATTTTAAAATTATGCCTTACAAAAACTTGAAGGAAACAAGAAATGAATACTTATGAAACCTCCGCAGGGGCCCTAAATTTCTAAGCTTAGGAATGGCCAAAACAACAACAACAAAACCAAAGAAACACACTGAAATAAACAGATTTACATAAACATAGAACTAAACCTTTTAAATGTTAAAGCAATCAAAACAAAAAGACAAGCATCAAATTGAGGAAAATGTTTGCAAATATTTATGGTCAGGAAAATAGCATCTTTAGAAAAAGAGCTTGTATAAATTGTTAAGAAAACCCACTAAGAATAGGATAGATCAATGGGTAAATGACTAGTTGGGAGAATTCATAAAATGTTCTCACCACAAAAAGGAAATGGTAATTATTGAACACGATGGAGATATTAGCCAATGCTAAGGTGGTAATCATATTCCAATATAAAGGTGTATCAAATCAAGGCATTGTACCTTTAAACTTACACAATGTTATATGTTAATTATACAGTTGTGTGTTGCTTAATGATGGGGATACATTCTGAGAAATAGTTTGTTAGGCGATTTTGTTGTTGTGCAAACATCATAGAGTGTACTGAATGGGGACAAAATTTGCCACCCCAAAATGTGTCTCTTTAGCATGAGGATTATTTTAGGCTGATTATTTTTAAGAAATAAAAAGCTCAGAAAATTTTTCGTGTTACCTCCTCCTTTACTGCCTAAAAGAATTCAGATTAAAAAAAACCTATCTCAGGAAGGGAGCTATCACCTTAGCATAACGTGAACTAGGTGGTAGACATGAAGGAACCTAGAAAAGTCTGTCTGTTGGGCTCCCCTCTGTGTTCTTCTGTTTCTGTGTGGCCAAACACTTGTTTTCCAAATGTTTGCTCCTTTTCACCTACCTGTGAATTGCCTCCGTTCCCTTTGAAGTCCCTGACTCTCCCCACCCCCAACATCTTCTTTCGTCTTTAGCTGAGGATGGTATTTAAGGTGAGGGCTTTGGCCATTTTGTTGAGTTTACTTGGTTTTTCTGGGTTTCTCCCATGTGTACATGCTATTAAACTTTTTTTTGTTTTTCTCCTGTTTATCTGTCTCATGTCAATTTAATTCTTAGACCAGCCAGAAGAACCTAGAAGGGTAGAGGAAAATTTCTTCCTCCCTTATAGTACTTACACAAACCTAGATGGTCTAGCCTACTAAACACCTAGGCTATATGGTACTAATCTTATGGGACCACTGTCATATTTATGGTCTGTTGTTGGTTGAAACATTGTTATGTAGTGCATGACTGTATCTGAATTTAAAAAAGGAGCAAATGCAAATAATAACCATATGGGAAAATGCTTATTTTCATGAATAGCAAGGAAATGTATTTTAGAATAAAGAGGCACTATTTTCCTCTTATTAATTAGCAAAAAAAGTTTAATAATATAACAATTCTAACAAGTATTTAGTGAAATCAGCATTCCTAATGATCTTTGGTGACACTGTATATTGGTATAGACTTTTGGGAAAAATATGTTTTGGAATGAATCTGGGACCACAAATTGTTGTTGTCCAAAGTTTTGCTAGTGTCTCCTAAAAAATCCAAATGACAGAATAAATGTACAAAGTATTTCTGTTAAATAACAGAATCATAAGTAATTGTGAACAATTAAAATTTACCAATAAAGCTGTTGTTAAATAATGTGCAGTGTATCCTATTATGAAGCTGTTATAAATAAGGGTTATAAAGATCATGTAACAACTCCTAAAAATGATTATGATATAATGTTTGTGAGTTAAAATCAGGGTCTATATTTATATGTACACTGGATATAGATGTGTAGAATATGAATATTAAAAACTAGGAAGAGCTTACACTAATATCGACAATGGTTAGGTTAATGTGGTTGGGTTAAGCATGATATTTCTTCCTCTATTTCCCACCATTCTTGCTTTCTTGTTAGATTGCTTATATAGTTAAATCACTGAATAGTTATTGAGTCTTCATTTATTTTTCTGTTTTTCAGCCTAAATAAAACCGTATTGTTTAGTCTTTGATGAGATATATTTTTTTAATCATTAAAACTGTCCTGGTGAAAGTTATCTGCAAGTAAAATTATTTTGATGCAAATATTTGTTATCAAATGACAGATTTTGCTTAATGGCTCTTTTAAAAAGTGACCCATTGGTGATGACAACTCATAGTGATGTCGATGATCATTATGATTACAATGATGATAATATAGTAAACTTAGGTAAAAGGTTAAAATTTTCAAAGTTTTTTTTGTGTTATCTCGTTTGATCTATGAGATCAGCAGGACTGCTATTGTCATGTATAGTGAGGTGTTATTATTTACTAACTGTGTGGCTTTGGGCTCTGGGGATATCACTTTCTTCATCTAAAAATGAAGATAATAGTATGTCCTTCAGCATTTTGTGTAATTAAGGTAAAGCACCTGGTATTGAGCCTGTAGATAGTTGGCGCTCAATGTACATTGACTCCAATTTTCTGCATGGAAGTATAAGCCTACAGGGGGCATTGATCAACCACATTGGATATAAACCGTGTTGTCACAGCCCCACAAATGAATAAGCATCATAATCTTCTAGAGGTTTATGGGTCAGAACTCCTGGCCTACCACCTTGTGTGTTCTCAATGCTCCCCTTGGGAGTTCCATGAAGTGGATCAAGATAATCTATTATTGAGAAAGAAGCTTTTACATGGTTTGCTGGAATGTCAACCAAAAGCATTGGGAGATTCATTCTCAATGTGAAGTCCTCTCCCCCACTGCCCATACACATTTTCCTTAAATCTTTGGTACTGGCTATAACTTGTCTGTATTAGCATAATATGATATCCAATGTAGCACACCATTTTATTTTTGATATTTAGGATTTTTGGAACAATATTTCATAGCCCTCCTCAAAGAAGTCTATGGCTCCTGGTGCTCTGCCTCCTGAACTTGTGTGGGATCTAATGGTCTAGTCCAATGTTTTGGGGATGTACAATATATTTTAGTAAAGATTAAATTTTTATAACTGTGAGGATTACTCCCAATTTCTTTCAAATACCAAATCCTAAACAAAGACATGGAAATACTTCTTGCTTGAAATATATGTGTCAGGAGCTTTTTAATGATTAAGAAAATCAACATAAATGATGCAGCTTGAAAACTACAAAGCACTATAGATGCAGAAGACATTATTATACTTTTTTGCTGATGTGTTCTATTATCTTGTTCTTTAGCTACTGTATCTGTGTGTTTCATCTCCTTAACTGAACTATAAATCCTTCAAAGGTAGGGATTATAGCTGCCACCCACTGGGGGAACCCTCGTAGTG
Source organism: Diceros bicornis minor (assembly GCF_020826845.1). Taxonomy (NCBI): domain Eukaryota; kingdom Metazoa; phylum Chordata; class Mammalia; order Perissodactyla; family Rhinocerotidae; genus Diceros; species Diceros bicornis. The sequence continues at coordinate 30,626,105 of NC_080747.1, read as the reverse complement.
CTGAGCAGTTTTATGTACAGTGTAAGCACCTGAAGAACTAAGACTTGATTTCATATCTTGGCTTCACTACCTTTTTGACTGTGTGACCAAGAGCAAGTTACTCAAGTTACCTTACTTCTCTGAGTCTCAATTTCCTTATCTACAAAATGGATATAATAATGCCAAACTCAGGATTTCTGTAAAGATTAGATGTGATAAGGTACCTGGCAGTCCTTAGTAAATGCTAGATTTCTTCTTCTTCCTACTTTTTAGAAAACTGTTGGAAAAAAACACCCAACAACTTCTATTTATTTGGAATACTGCACCTGAATATACTGCACTGTATATTCACTCTATTCAAATGACAAGAACTTCTTGGTAGATGTTGTACTGCTGAATTGCCGCTGTTACTTTGAGCCCATATTTAATGAATCACAGTAGACTTTACCCTTTGGCTTCACCGAAATTAAAGGACTTTTTATCTTCCAGGTCTAAAACTAGGGAAATGTGTCCCTTGAGATTAATAACATGTGGTCATTAGCAAACTCATACTCCAACTTGAAGTCTTGTTTCTAGGTGTTGTAGGTGAGAGCTCCCGAGCTCATTGCAAATTCCATGAGTCATTTGGTTAATTCCTTCATTGATAATGCTAAATAACTCTGCATAATGAGGCATCTGTTCAGAATAAGAATAAGATTCTGACAGAGTCTGGACAATTGACCAACTCTCCATGTCTAGACAGAGGCTGTGAGGGAGCATTAACAGACAGTGAGCCAAAACTTCCCTGAAATCTAATTCATCAAATGTTATTTTTACATAATATAATCCAGTGTTCAGTTTTCCTTTATTGGGTGATGTCTTTCCAATGGGGTCTCTAACCTCATCTTTTTCTTCTCTAAAACACATCAAGTCTGACTTGCTGACTTTGGACTATTTTTTACCTAATCCTTGAGTTGGCATAGTGTTGACTGAAAAGCCTACTCCTTCCCAATTTTTCCTTCACCTAGGTTTGAAATTACTGACATTCAAGGCATGCCTTTACATCAGCATTTATGATGCACTGTTTCTATTCTCTTAAAATGCCATCATGGTACTAGTGGTGGTTGGTATATGGGTGGGGCGTGAGTCCCTTTCATGACAATTTGAGACTGAAGACTCATGACTGACAATTTGCTTTTGAGTTTACAAAGAGCTTGATAGAGGTTTTCAATTATTTTCTTAGCCCCAGCCAGTTCTTCTAGAATATTACTAGAATATGAATTCCACCAGAACATAGGTTTCGCAGGGGCAGAAATCTGTGTTTTGTTCACCTGTTAGAACAGGGCCTGCCACATGTTAGACATGTGATGAATAATTGTTGAAGGAACAGGGTCTAAAGATAAAAGAGAGAGGTGAGGCTTCTGAATGGGCTGCTTATTCCATTCCCATTCATTCTTGTCCGACTGTACTTTTCTTTACCCGGAAATAGAATTTAAAAATGTGTATAAAGAAGAGGAGAGAGAGAGAGCATAGGACCACTTCTTTGTGCTCATTGCTTGAAGCTTGAAGTCCCCTCTGCAGACGGTACGGCAAGTTGAAATAGCTCAGAGGGGTTCACAGGAAGGGCTGCTTTTCATGGACTGCTAAGAGGAAGTCTGTGAAGCTTCTTCATTTTGAGGTAGCCTTCAGGAGGTTGATATCTCCTAAGCTGAGCGTAGCCTAATGTATGAACTGATTATGGATCCCACGCAGTTGTGGTGGTCTTTCCCTAATATCTCTCAAAAATATCAATCCCATCTTTGTAAACATTATGTCCTTCACACGTCTGAGCTGCAAGTGGAGATACTCTGAAGCATTGCATGGAGAAAAGATGAGGCTTCCAGCAAATTGAAGAATTTCTTCTAAAAGCCTCTCTGCCACACAGGGTAATCTTAATAAGAAATGTCTTTGAGACATAGTTTCCTCACTTATGGAAAGAAAGCAATAATAACCCTGCTCAATAAATGTTAGTTGAATGAATGAAATATTTATTGTATGAATGAGAAGGAACATTAATGTATTAGTGACTCATCACATATGTTTTTGTGTTGGGGAGCGGATTGCAGGGTGTAGTGAGGGCTCATTAGTCTGAGACAGAAGACGTGGGCTTGGTCTTGGTGATGTTACTCATTCTGCGAGTGTGGTGGACACTTGGCTTCCACCTAAGCATCTATTACTTAGAGTCCTAATTTCTCTTTGGGAAATTTAAAGTTCTCTTGTTTTTGAGACATTTGATTTGAGTTGATTAATCCCGGCCAGCATCAAGGATACTCCCATGGGGTGCTGGGAAGACTAAATCAATTAGTATATGCAAAACACTTAGGACAATGCTGCCTGGCACTTAACAAGTGTTGTGGTTGTTACATAAACCTATATTTTCTTTTTCTATGAATAACTTCTCTGAGATTCTGCAACAACACAAATCATTGGAACAAATGACATTCTGCTATTTTATCTTAAACTCCACAGCCTCTCTTCTCATTTATGAGCTCATTCAACCAACTAGTCAATCAATTTTTATGATGCAGCTGGCACATGTACTACATTAGTTACAGTAGTGTACGACGGTAAAGAGAACATGCTTTATGTTTTCATGGAGCTCACGAGACACTTGTCTTATTCAGGATTTTTACTCACTTAAGGGGTGTGAAGCCAAGACTATCACACTTTGTGCAAATGAATAAAATGTGAATAGTTGCAGTGGGGAAAAGGCCCATTTTCACCCATTCATGATTTAACTGAATATAACTAGAAGGTTTGATAAGTCTTACATTCTGTAAGGTTTTTTCCTATAATGTAGTATCTTGTATACAGGGAGGTAAGAGAGAGTAGAAGGGAGGTCTGATAAATGGATTCAGTTGCTTGAGGGGTCCTGTTAAGTTGAGGCACATGTGGACCACCAAATGTCACCTTTTTCAATAACATCGTGTGATCTCACAAAAGGCTGAGGAAGGGAAAATCTGTAATTTTTAATACAATTTTATGCGACCACATATAAAAAAAAATAGCACATTTGGCTTTCCTAATCATGACTGCATGTTTGAGAGGGGTAGACTTTTGAACTCAGTGTATCTTTCAAGTGAAAGTCGTATCTATTCTTACACCCTAGTTCTCTTTTTTCCCATTGCTTTGTGTAATTTATTGGGAAAAAATCTAGTGATCACAATTATCTCTCTCTATATAAATCTAGCGAGCAATTATATATAATAGGGCCATGATGTTGTTGCAATGTATTAAAAGATGTATCAAGTGAGTGTTGATGACATGTGTAAAGTTTGGAGAGTCTGGGAATAAATGCTATGGATATTTCTTTCCTCTGCTTGAAAGGATTTCTTGCCCAACCCTTTTCACTGGCAACTCCTACTCACTCCTTCAGTGCCCAGTTCAAACTTCATGCTCTCCAGTCTTCTCCCATCCTCTCAGCACTCCCTCTCTGAGTATTTCCTCATCAGAGCTACATTATACTTTATAAGTGTCACTGTTCTTGCTCTCATCCCATCGCACTGTAGATATTTACTAATCAGTCTAGATTTGTTTCCAGGTTGCAAGTTCCTAGATGGTGCAGTTGGTACCTCACTTATCCTAATTGTAGCTATTGTGCATACTAAGTTGTCTATTCCAGAGTAGGATTTCAGTAAATATCTGTAGAATGAATGAATAAGCATCCCCCATTCCGTGACCTGATCAGGCTTCAGGTTTACAGGGAAATTAGACGGTGTGTGTTTAAAGAGACAGTTTATGGGGCCCGGCCTGGTGGCGCAAGCGGTTAAGTGCGCGCACTCCGCTGCGGCGGCCCAGGGTTCGCTGATTCGGCTCCCGGGTGCGCACTGACGCACCGCTTGTCAGGCCATGCTGTGGCGGCGTCCCATATAAAGTGGAAGAAGACGCGCACGGATGTTAGGCCAGGGCCAATCTTCCTCGGCAAAAAGAGGAGGATTGGCAGATGTTAGCTCAGTGCTGATCTTCCTCACACACACACAAAAAAGAGACAGTTTATGAAGACTGGAATTACTGGTTTGGTGGACGGGCTCAATCCTTCTGCTAATCTTTTTGGGGAAATCAGTGATTCTGTGACACTGTCCCTGAGCCTAGGACAATGGACACATAGTGAGCCATACAAAAGTGGAAGATATGTATATATTATGCTGTAACATAAAATTTATTATTATATAAAATATCCTCCTTAATGCTACATTTGAAATTTGGTTTTGAGAGCTATTAGCTCTTTAAAAACAATCTGCATTTGGGCACGACTTGAAAAGGCCCAATATTCTTCATAATCGCATAATGACAGAAACTGTGGATTGGCTCTTCCCAAGCTTCCTTTCGCTTTTCTTCCTCTACATTGGAGACTAGGAAGCTAAAAATTCTTCCCAGATCTTCATGCAGCTCCTGTTGGCCATAGCACACATTTTTAGCCAATAAGGCAAAGACAAAAATCTCTGAGGTGGGCCTCCCTTCCCAAAGTAAAAGACAAACCCTCACCTCTTCTTCCTACTTGGAACATGGACATGATGCTGGTAGGAACAAGAACCATATGATACCATAGAGACTAATGCCACAACCAGAGATGGCAGAGCAGGAAGAAGGAAGGAGGCTGGGTCATGGAAGATACCACTGAACCATCCTACCAGCCCTGGGTTGCCTTCCTTGGGCCTTCTTATGATGTGAGCCAGTTAGGCTTCTTACTTGTTTAAGTCATTGCAGTGGTCTTTTCTGCTCCTCTCAGCCAAAGACAAACAGAACTGATACAACGTGTCGCAATGGGATAGGCTAGTTTACGCTGCAGTAAATCCACAGCCTGGACATCTCAGTGGCTACACCGTAAGAGGAGTTTGTGTCTTGCTCATAGTATGACTGCCGTGGTTTTAGATGACTCTTTACAGGGCTGATATCCGTGTGTTGGCTCAGCATCCCGGGCTGCTGAACTCTTATGGCAATTCCATGTCAGCACGTGCTCTCCCGATCACTGCGGCTGAGGAAAGAAGCAGAGTTGGAGATTCAATCAAATACAGTTAAGTACTCTGGCTGCAAGTGACACACTTTATGTCTGCACACATTTCATAGGCCAAACCAAGTCACCTGGCCAGGACTAACCTCAAGGGTGTAGAGAAGAACATATCATAAATTCCTGGAAAGAGGAGCCTGGAAATATTGGTGAGCAGCACTAATGTCTACTACACATCAGAGCTGTTCTTTGTCAGTTGAAAGCTAAAGTTAATGATGCTATTGAAAAAATGACCAGGCATTTAAGATGGCTTGATAAAATAAGTGTGCTAAAAGCAAAATCTTCCAGTTCTAGTAGAGTAAACAATACTGTTCTCTTATCTTCCTTATGTGGTATTGGTTCAGAGTAGAGTTTGCTAGTGATTGGCATGGAAGCACATGTGATGTGCACACGAGTTACATGACACACTGGATCTTGGAGACATTCTCATTCACCCACTGGTGGTTTTCCATGAGCGCTCTGATTTTTCTCCTCCAAGCTTTAAATCTGCTGTGATTCTAAAGATGAAATAGGAAGAAACGCTGCTGATCTGTAATTGCTCAGGATACTTTCCAGCTGCCCTCTCAGCAGGTCCTTCTGTGTAACTTGTTTTCTCATCATTGTAACTCCAGGAAAGTGATTTTAAAAAGTCTCTGGGAGTTTGGTAAACAGGATTGAGTTGAATCATGACTCAGAACACCACGTTTTCATGTGGACTCAGTGCAAAATTTGTTGACACATTAGAGGGTAAATGGCTCAAACTGGAAGTATCAGCCAATAAAACGTGCTTTTCTATAAATAGTGCTCTATTGGGTTATTATGGACAGTCGGTGCATCTAACAGGAAGTGAGAAAGTAGAAAAAGAAACTATCACAGGGTTGGGGCTGCTACTAGGTACGATGTTTTCTATGTAATGATCTTTAAAGATACTTGGGCCTTGACACTTTCTAGTTGGGTGGCTTGGTCACCTCCTCTCCTTGAACCTCAGTTTCCTCATCTAGACAGTGGAGATGGCACCAACTATCTTACAAGATTTATGGGAGGATAGACAATTGTAAGAATTTGAGATTCATTTGCTTTATTGCTTTCTCTTGTTCTTTGTGGGTTTCTTCTTTCTTGGAAGAGGGAAAATAATTGTGGGTAAGGTAGTTTAGATTTTTCAGGATAGAAATAGTTCTTTTAAAATTCTTCTCTAAAAGCTCTTCTTTTAAAATTTTATACTTCATTAAAATATTTCAGACTTAAAGGAAAAATACAGTTTATTTCTCCTCAAAAGCCCTTAGAAAATCATGTGATAAAAATTAATATTTGAATTTGTTTTTATTTTGTGGGGGGTCCAAATCCAGGGTTACAATGCAGGGAAAAGATGCTTTGATTCAAGTCTGGACTTGCTCTTTCTATTGGAGGCTAGACTCAGTGATATCAGGGAAGAGCTGTGAATTCAGGCCAGAGACACCATGGAGATGCAGGTGAAAAACCGTTGGTTGGGCAGGATGGACACCAGCAGGTATCCTTAAAGGCCTCAGATGGTGCTTGTGATGAGTTCTGACCACACTCAAATGCAGTAGCACATATTGGGCCAGGCAGATGAGGTTTAGGATATGGCTTTGAAGAAGGCAAGGGTACAGAGAGAAGGAAGAGTTGGAGGGTGATATAGGATCACAATAATGATAATAATTACAGCTAATAAATATTGAGCTACTGCATGATAAAGTGCTAATGATAATAAAAATGGCTAGTATTTATTTAGGACTTCTTATGGGTTGAGTGTCATACTAAGTGCTTTATAATTGCAATCTCATTTAATCTCCAAAATAATCCTGTGTGACAGTTTCTCTCATAATCCCCACTTTATAGACAAGGAAACTGCAGCTTCTTAATTTCAAGTAAGTGGAAGGAAGAAAGTAAATGGTCAAGTCACAATTTGAACTCAGCTCTGCTTGATTTTGAATACTGTTTCTTCTCTCTGCTTTGCTATACTGTCTCCGTATTAATGAGGTTGCAAGAGCCCTTTGACTTCCCAGAAGAACTGCAGAGATCAGACATGAGACAGCAAAGGAATGAAGCTGGAGTGGTTGAGGGAGGGCATAGATATTAGAGAGTTTAACTGGATTATGTGAGGAAGGTAAAATTGCCCCATGGCTGTGTCTGGTTTAACGCATCATCACGAAGGCATCTCTAGCTCTTTCCTGGCCCTGACTCTTTGCCCCCTATTTGACCACTCTTGCTGACTGTGGATGCCACCACCACACACAATGTAACCAAAGGAGACTCTGTTCTCTTAGTTGTCTATAAATGTGATTTACATAGTGATGAATGCTGAGATTAGGGGTTGACAATATTTGACAACTGTGATGTCAGAGTTGGCCGTTTCCTTTCTTGGAATATAGAGTGCTGAGGGAAAATATATGTAATGCTTTAAAGCTAGTCCTCGCTCTATTCAATACCAGAGCAATCTCATAGTCAACGGACAAAATTTCAGCAAGCAAAAGTGATTTCAAAGCAATCCAAGTCTTTACATGTATTCTTATATTTCCTAAGCATCATAATTCTTAGAATCTCCACTCAATTCTAAGTATCTCTGACTTCTTGTCCTGTCCACTGCCTTCATATACTACAACTGTTTCCATATCTCTTACTTCAAAATTCCCTCTGCGACTTCTCTTCTAGCCTAAGTCTACTTACTCTTATTCTTTCCCTTTTAACCTTTTTCTGCATCACAAAGCCCATCCTCTCATGGTGGAGGTCACAAAGAGAGTGAGAGGGTCAAGGTCAAATCCTCATGAGTAGGCTGCATGAGGAAAAAGCCTGGAAAAACTCTTACGTTAATAACTTTTGTCCCATAGAACAAACATTTGCTGACCACCAATTCTTGAGGCGGAGGATGAGTGTGGATAGGGCAGTTGCTTTCACATATGGCATAGAAAGCATTGTGGTGGCCCTAGTAGAACAGTCTGCCATCTTTGACATGCAGGCCCTCAGTTTCCGATTATCCAGAGAATCATGAAAGACTATTCATTTGAATTTAATTTTGCACTGGAAGACACTCTCAATGTAAGCAGGCTCACTGAGGCAGCTCTCAGTCATGCTCAAATATTCACTAAGGAGCATGTTTGGCCTCTAGAAGTAATTCATACTCAGTAGTCCAGAAAGAAGAACCTCCAGTAGGAAAACGAAAGTATCTTTCTCCTATACAAAAACAAAATGTATTATTGCTTCAAGCTAAACACCTACAGTTCATAATTGTATCTCATTATGGTTCCTTAACCCTAGAGTCACTACAGTCTTGCTCAGGGCAGAAGGCAAATGTTTATTAATTTGAGGCCAGACGGAAAGCTTGATAGATTTTACTATTATGCCCAAGAGAGCACTGTTTGAAAATATAATTGGTGCTTAGCAAATTGAATGCATATTTTGATCGCAATACCTCCATGCTCAGGTTTAGTGCATCGTTTTCCGAACTAAAGTCAAGTTGCAAAGGTTATGAGTCAGCTAAACATTTTTGAGGTAAGATCCTGTAGATAATTCTAGAGCTAAGCACACAATTTTTAAAAGGGATGTGATAACTGTATTTTCGGAAAGGAGCCTGTTTGTAGGAAGCAAGATTTATACTGTTGGAGTGGAAAATAAGAAATATCAGGTTGACTTAATTTACTTTCCCATCTATATAAATAAGGGATACACACAAGCTGACCCAGAGTTTAGTGGTCTCATAAAATAGCAGGATTTATATGTAAGCTGAGTGACTGTGATCATATATATGCCTGGTTTTATAGAATACGCTGTAGCAATAATAACAGTAATAAAGGAGACCATAAATGACTGAAATACCAAAGTAACCAGAAATCTCACCGTGACCAACAATCCAACAGTGTCCCCATGAAACCTTTTATCTTCATGCCTAATATCTTGGTAAAAATGGATAAATTTGTGTTTCACATTTGAGGCACCAACTGATAATTTATGTTCACCGTCCAATTCTCCCCATTTTCCTTGAGTAATAGAACCTCTCAGATTTTGACTTGGCACATTGCTGACCAGGTAATGACTACATTCCTGAGGCTTTCTTGTGATTAGGTAGGGCTACCTGATTAAGTTCTGCACAATAAGATGTGAGCAGATGTGATCTGTGCAACTTCTACCAAATGGTCTGTAAATGAAGAAGCATTTAACTTCTTGCCTCTCTCCTGCGTGCTGGATGCAGACACAATGGTGAGAGTGGAGCGGGCACCTTGGAAGCAGAGATGGAGACTGCGTGTTGAGAAGGGTGGAGCTACTCTCCTGGACCTTGTCCACCATTCCTGGGCTATTGCATGAGAAAGAAAGAAACTGCTATTCTGGTTGAACTTAGGTATTTTGTATTCTCTTTGTTATAAGAACTTAGATTGTGCCATAATGAATATAGAATTCTAATATTTTGTGCCTATTCTTTGGGAGAGGGTTGTCAATGAGCAATCAAATTCCCTCAACAGAGGCAGTTGGAAGGAGTAGGATCCTCAAGTTAGTGTACCGTCCCTTCTAAATGGTGATGTGAATAAAGCGTGTCAGAAGAAAAGGGAAGATGCCACTAATTCATGTAAAACACTGGGGAAAGCCTCATAGAAAAAGGGACATTTGCACTGAAGTTTGAATGATAACTTGGCATTTGCCAGCTAGGGAATATCTGAACCAAGACTTGGAAGGATGTGGCTAAAAATGTAGAGGTTCTGGTGAGATTGTAAAAGTAATTTTCTGAAGCCATATTTGCAAGATCACTGTGTGCTTTGTTAAGGAGTTTGGGCTTTATTCCGTAAGCAATGGAGAAATGTCAAACATTTTAAATTATGGAATTGAAAGGATCAAGTCTATGTTTAGAAAAAACACCCTGGCAGCACTGAAGGAGAAAAATTGGAAAGAGGAGAAATTGGAGGCAGGGACCATAATTTCCAAAGTCCTGTCATTCACCTAATTCTTGTCAAAGGTATCCATCTTTTTCTATCTATCTATCTATCTATCTATCTATCTATCTATCTATCTATCTATCTATCTATCTATGTACCTACCTACCTACCTATCTGTCTGTCTATCATCTATCATCTATCTACATCATCTATCTATGTATCTATCTATCATCTATCTACATCATCTATCTATCGTCTATTTATCTATCAATTTGCACTAAGTATATTTCAAAATTTAGCCTCAACATATTATATTTTTAAACATGTAATAAAAATACATGTGTTATTTTTAAAAAGTTTGTATATGTCCCTCTTTAAACTATCCTGTGTACCTCCATGGTACACATACCATACTCAGGACAAATACTCAGCTGGTGCACACTGGTATAGCTTTTAAGTTGTTAAAATATTGAAATACCCTACTAGTTGTTAAAGAGCTGCTACCCGGAGCTCCCAAGCGTCCCCTACCTCCACAGCTCTCCAGTGTGTCTGCAGGGCCATATCCTGTACTGCAGCTGACTTCTGCTCTGATTGGTCAAGCACAGTCACAATTAGTTTTTAAATATTTTGAATAGCAACCTTGGAAGCACGTATCATACATACGTACAGATCATAGATTATTTTGGTTACAGAAGGAGCAAGAGGAAAGGAGCAAAGGGAACAAATCTGAGGTACATTTCGAATGTAAAATGTGGAGGACTTGCTGAGTGATTAAATGTGGGAGTGAAAAAGAGGAAGTCTTAAAAATTCCGGGATTTAGTTTGTGTAAGTAGACAATTGGTGACGCCATTAACTAGAAAAGTGATACAGGCGCAATAACTTGAAGAAGAGAGATGATAAGTTTGGTTTTAGGCATATGGAGATTGTTTTGCCGTTATAACATCCCTGCGGAGATGGCTCAGAACTGGTTGGATACATTGGCGTGCTGGTAAATGTTTAACAAGTGACTCTCAAACAATAAAGAAAAAGCTCTTTTTTCAGGTAGCATTTGCTGATTTCCATGGTGTAAATACTCCCACCATGTCCAATTTTAAGCTACCAATGTGATATCACTAATGCTGAGTTGGGAAGAGAGGGGCACAATCTGCTCTCACAAGCCCACTCCAGCCATCACTGGTTGGATATGCAGCTTTGGATCTCAGCATGAGTTCTGAAGATGGAGTGTAGTTTTAGCAATCAACATACTGTGTGTGTTTTAAAACCTTTAAAATGTTCTGAGTTTTGCTTTTTGCCCCAGCATTTTATAAGTTAAAAAAATATTCTGGTGTGCTCTTGAAAAGAATGTATATTCAGCAGATGTTGGACAAGGTATTGTATATATATATGTCCATTAGATCAGGTTTGTCAGTTCTGTATTCAAGTCTTCTATATCCTTGCTCAATTCTTTGTCTGATTGTTCTATTAGTTCCTGAGAGAAGTTTGTTGAAAATTTCTAATATTATTATGTGTTTGTTTTAGTTTTATATATATTTGAAGCCATCTTATTAAGTGGATAAAAGTGAATTCTTTCTGGTGGATTGGATTTTTGGTTATTGTAAAGTGTCCCTTTTAATCTCTAGAAATACTTTTTATCTTCAAGTCTATTTTATCTAATATTGAAATGACTACTCCAGCTTTTATTTACATGGTATATCTTTGTCCTTTCATCCTTTCTGTGTCCTTAAGTTTTAGGTATTTCTTTTATAAACAGCACATTTAAAAAAGATTAAGCCTGATAATCTTGGTCTTTTAACTGGAATTTATTCCATTTGCTTTTGTATCAACCAGGATTCAATCAGAAGACAGAAACTACACAGTAATTTGAAGAGTGATGATTTAATATCAACCACTATGAATCATTTATAGGAGATTATAAGAGGGAATAAAAGAGAATTCTAAAGAATACCCAAGGGCTGAGAGAATCCAAGGAAGGACACACTTGGACCCCCTCCTCTGCCCCACCCAAGGCTAGGATTCAGACTTTGTTGAAGAGGATATAGCTCCAATCCACCATGGCTGGTGGTGAAAGTCTTTGGGTTGCTCTGGGCCAAAGCTGGTCCACATTTGGCAGGCCAAGACTAGTAGGCAGGGAAACATAGCTGAGACTTGCAAGAAGAAAATAGTGAGCAAATAAAATAAACTCACTGATATCACAAGCAAAGAGAAAATACACAGAACTCCTACCATCCTCATTTCTGTAATTTTTTGCGAGGTTGTAGTTGACATTTGCTTCCTCCTCCCACCACCCATCACATTTTTCCCTTGCCCTCAGCCAGAACCTCAGCTGGTTGGAGTTCTTTCCCTGATGGAGTGACCCAAATCTTCATTCCTGAAGGGTCTGATCCACAATTGTCCTGCCTTTTTAGGTCATGGTAGTTTTCCATTAACTTTTAGTATTGGGCATAAAATTATTATGAGGTGCTCAAGAAACCCCTGACTTCCATATACAGTCCTCCTTGCCTTTGTTGTGTGGAAACAACAGCTTGATTTCCCTTGGGAAATCAGAATCAATCACCAGAAGGGTAGAGTTAGCACCTTTCCTGCCTGTTGGGTCAGTGACATAAAGAGCCCCAAATAGCCAGTGGGCAATCTCATCTTCCAATTAATTCTGTGACTCCGTGGATGGTAGTTATGGTGGTAGCACTATAGGCAGGGAAGGCAAATTTATATCCAGCACATATGTCTATTCCAGTGGGAATGAATCTCTGCCCCCTCCATGATAGAAGCAGTACCATGTGATCAATCTGCTAACATAACTGGCTGGTCCATTCAGGGAATGCTGCCATTTCAGGGACTCAGCATTGAATTCTGCTTTTGGCGGATTAGGCAGCCAGCAGTAGCTTTAGTCAGATCAGCTTTGGTAAGGAAAAGTCCATTTTGTTGAGCCCAGGCATAACCTCCACCCCTGCCACTTTGTTCCTGGGCCCAAAGAGAAGGCACTGTGCGTTGGGAAAGAAGCTGACTGATATCCGCAGCACAATCATTTTGTCTACCTGATTAGCAGCCTACTCTGCAGTGGAAACCCATTGGTGGGTATTCACACAGGGTAAGAATATCTTCACAGTTTGTCCATTCTGAGGGGTCCATCCTCACAGCTCTTTCCTAGAATTCTTTGGCACCAATTTTCCAATCTTGTTCTTTCCAAGTCCCTGACCAGGAAAACCATCAACTGCCTGTGAACGAGTGTGGATCTGTACTACTGGCCAGCTCTCACTCCAGGCAAAGTGGAAAAATATAGTACTGCCTCAAGTTCTGCCCACTGGGAGGATTTTCCTTTGTCACCATCCTTCAGGGTCCCCTCTGAGGGAACTGTAACATTGCAGTTGTCCACTTTTTGGTGGTATCAGAATAATATATAGACCTATTTGTAAACCAGGCTTCCTCAGTCACCTGTTCATGAGGAGCTGCCCATGTAGGCCACAGGAATGAATTGAGGGGGAGGAAACAAGGAAGAGACAAACCTGGGGGGGGGCCCTCCCTATTAGTGAGGTTCAGTTGTGGCTAATATGCCTTTAGTCTACTCTTAATTGTAATTATTGTATTATTAAGTTTTAGAATTTCTATATGGTTCTTTTTAAAAGCGCTATCAATTTTTAGAGTTTCCTGTTCTCTACTGAGCTTTATTTTCAAACTTCTCTTTTTCTTCATGATCATTGTAAGCACATTTATGTTTAAAGCCTATGCCTGATAATTCTCAGTATCTGGAGCCCTTGTGGATCTGCTTCTATTGGCTAATATTTCTGCTTGTTCTTATTTATGTTTTTTTATTTGCTGATGTGTATGATTATCTTGGACTATGTGCCTGACATTATATTGGAAGAATAGTTCACAGAAATAATTTGAGGCCTAGTATAATGTGAGCTCACACTAGAAGAAATTTCCTCTTGCTTCTCCCAGTGCCTGGAAAATAATCACTCTGGAACTTAATTCAATTTCAGTGATTTAGGTTTCCTAGGCCACCCAGCTGACTCAAAGCTAGCGTATAAACCATGCATGAAGCAGCTTACTTTTGTTTCACCTTTATTTCTAGAAGGCAACCATTCTAGAATAAACCCAAAACACGTGGGATTCATCAGATGCTCCTCAGCAGGTCCTAGACTCTCACTTTTGTCCCTCTAGCACTTGAAGCAGTCCAAAGCCTTGTTCAAGCTCTCTCCCAGTCACCTCTTCCAGATCTACTGTGCTGGCTATTCTGTGTTTGCCCTTCCAGACCCACTTTCCACCCCTTTCCACCCTACTTTGTGTCCTGAAAGACTGATCCCCTACAAAGCAGCCTCAAGGGGCTTTCTTTTCCTCTGGATACTGGTTGGGTTGGGCCAATGGGAAGCACCACCAGGAGACAGAAGGATGGAGGGAATATGAGGTCAGGAGGTTTTATCTGTCCCCCCTCCCTCTCCCTGCTGGCTCCTGAGGTAACAGTGGCTACATTCTACTAAAGCCCCAAACTCGCGCCAGGCAGCTGTTTCCTACAGCTCTCTCTAGGTTCTGTAACTGCTTCCTTTCCCTGCCCCCTTAGGGCTAGGGCTGGTATTAGCACCTCAACAACTTGTTAGTCCTGAGGTATTTACTCATCTCTCACTGCTTTCCCTTAATCCTACCCACAGCTTTATAAATTGTACCTTCACCCATCACTCATCAATCATGCCACTTGAATGTGCCGTGTGTTTCTTGTTGGCTTCTTATTGACATAAGCCCCAAGTGCTGAGCTCTTCTGTCCAGATTTCCATCTGCTCACGGTAATACTTACTTCACTTGTTAGTGTGCCAATGTTTTCAAGCTGAACTTTTATATATTTTGTCCAGTTTTTCTAGTTTCCTTGTCAGAGGGGATAACTAATATGCCATTACTTAATATACTGCTATTGGAAGCAAAATTCCACTCACTCTTGCCTTTATTTAGGTTTTACCATACATGATTTTGTCTCTAAACAGTCAGTTCTTAATTACGTATATTTTGTATATGTTAATGGAGCCCTACTGCATATAGGTTTCTGTGATGTGCTTTTCTCAGTCAACCTTATGTTTTGGGGTTCCCGCAATGTGATTGGCATAGCTGTAGTTCATTCATTGCACTGTTTGACTATTCCAAAATACACCTATCTATCTTGTTGTTTATTACACTTCATCTTCATGTCTCCTAGTTTCTTGGTCTCAATGTCATTTCGGCTCTGTATTTTATCTTCTATCCTTCCCCCAGCTCTCTTGTTTGACATCTGATGGGAATAGTTTCCACAGCTTGCCTTTGGTACCTCTTCAAGACTTGTTATATTTGTCTCATGTATTACTCGGGTAAGATGTTCCACCCATCCCTCATCTCCTGTTATGAGAGGTTCGGGGATTCGATCGGAGACGTAAAAGACACTTTCCACTCCAAACAAATGGACTGAAGGTATATTTTATTATATAGAGGATAGTAAATGCGACAGTCTGCAAACAGATCCAAATAGGTCAAATATTAAGAGGGAAAAAACATCAGCCCGACTGGAAAGGGAAAACACCCACATCGGCTGAAAAGAAATGACACAAATCAACGGGAAAGAGAAACACCAGGTTAACCAAAAAGAGAACACATCAAATCAATTACTTCATATCAAATCAATTACTTCACATCAAATCAGTTACTCACAACATCCACGCCCCACTGCCGGGAGAGCCCTGTCAATCGACGCCGCTGGGCAAGGATCACACGTCCTGGGCAAGGCGTCCCTTCCACAGGTGGAACTCTCACCGGGTCTCAGTTTCCAGCAGTTTTTATACCATCAGTAATTTTCAGAGTAAGCAATTACAGAGTTTGCAGAGCAAGCATCTAGTGTTCCCATGCACAAAATGGTTATCAGTGGCCTACGTGCACTGAGCCCCCTGGCTAACGTCCCAGCCCAGTAGTTGTGTACGTGCATTGTTCTCTTTGGTTATCATCCCAGCCCGGCACAGATGGCCAGTCCATCCCGTGCTACGACGCTCCAAGAGCCTTGAAATGTTACAACTTGCAACTCCCTCCGTGAGAGAAGAGCCAGTTCCCACCACGCAGAAAGCAGCTTTTATATTTCTTTTTGTGCTGGTGGCTATAGGTCAATGGAGCGGCCAAACATGGCTGTACTCATGTCAAGACATCTCCCTGTACCTTCCCCCAAGACCCTACCTCTGGATTCTTTTTTTTTCATGTATTTAAGTCAATACCTGCTTTATCCATATCTTGATAGTCAAAAACTTATTTAGCCAAGAGAAGACTTGAGAATGTAATGCAATTGTTTCTTCCTTTTGTTTAGGGGAATTACTATACTTTTCATTTAAAAATGTAACATTATCAAAGAAGAAAAACATACTAGCTTGATACTAAGTTACCTTGATATTTGAAAGTTCACACACAAAACAGGTTAAAAATGGATTGATACTTTTTCAAAAGGATTCATCTTGTGATAAATTTAAAATAACAAACTTCTTCAGTGAATTTAATATATAACTTGGTTCATAAAAAATGAATTTGCACTGCTGGCCAGGAGTGAATTTATTAAGTAAAGCAAGGTACATCTGAAATTATATTTGGAAATACAGTCGCTCTTTCTATAGCTTGCCTTTTATTTAATAATACCAAACTGTTTTTTTCCCCTGAGGGGACAATGAAATAAATGGTTATGACTTTAGATTGCTAGCATCTTTTACTGAGAAGCAAAGGTATACAGAGCTAAGAGAATTCAGAAAAAGCATAATGAAAACATAACTTTAAATGATTTCTAAAAATGGCAGGTGTTAAATCTTAGGAAAGGATTATGTTGTGGGTGTTCAGAGTTTCAAACTCCTGAATGGAGAGACTTATAACATTCTGGCTCTTCCTGTGTTGGTCCTGAGCTTTTCCTCTTCATATTTCACATTCAGATGGTACAAAGAACTTATCTGAATCCATTAGCAGCATAGCATCTCTCTAAGCTTGGTTGCCAGCTGAGCACTGCTTTTGAATCAATGAAATAAAACTGATTAAAAAATTGAATTTAAAAAAGAATATGTATTCAATCTGAATAAATGATTCTTTTTTTTTTTTGAGGAAGATTAGCCCTTAGTTAACATCTACTGCTAATCCTCCTCTTTTTTGCTGAGGAAGATTGGCCCTGGGCTAACATCCGTGCCCATCTTCCTCTACTTTATATGGGACGCCACTACAGCATGGCTTGATAAGTGGTGCATACGTCTGCGCCCGGGATCTGAACCTGTGAACCCCGGGCCACCAAAGCAGAGCGTGTGAACTTAACCACTATGCTGCTAGGCCAGCCCCAATAAATGTTTCTTTTAAAAAATTGTTTTATTGAGTCCGGCCCCGTGGCGCGAGTGGTTAAGTGCGCGCGCTCCGCTGCGGCGGCCCGGGGTTTGCCGGTTTGGATCCTGGGTGCGCAAAGACACACAACTTGTCAAGCCATGCTGTGGTGGCATCCCATATAAAGTGGAGGAAGATGGGCATGGATGTTAGCCCAGGGCCAGTCTTCCTCAGCAAAAAGAGGAGGATTGGCAGATGTTAGCTCAGGGCTGATCTTCCTCACACACACACAAAAATAATAAAATAAAAAATTGTTTTATTAAGATCCCATTGGTTTATAACATTGTGTCAATTTTAGGTGTACATCATTATATTTCTGCTTCTGTATAGACTGCATAGTGCTCACCACCAAAAGTCTAGTTTGTTTCCATCCATCACCATACATATGTGCCACTTTCCACATTTTACCCCACCCCCACTCCCTTGCCCTCTGGTAACCACCAATCTGTTCTCCTTACCTATGTGTTTGTTTGTTTACCTTCCACATATGAATGAAATCATATGGTATTTGTTTTTCTCTGTCTGACTTATTTCACTTAGCATAATACCCCCAAGGGCCATCCATGTTGTCACAAATGGCACAATTTCGTCTTTTTTATGGCTGAATAGTATTCCATTCTGTGTGTGTGTGTGTGTGTGTGTGTGTGTGTGTGTGTGTGTGTATGTATATATCCCACATCTTCTTTATCCATTCATCTGTTATGGGCACTTGGGTTGCTTCCAAGTCTTGGCTATTGCGAATAAATGATTCTTTATAAAATATGGAATAATATCTAATCAATATAACAAATATCCTCTAGTCAGTGTAACTTCATGTCATAAACATTCTGTGAATTCTAATGTTATAGATAAGGTTGCAAAACTGAATGCAAATATATTCTAGAAACAGAGTTATATAATATTAAAAAAATAATTTCAACCCAAGTTGTTTTAAGGTATATGGGAAATTGAAATGGGCTGAGGAGGGCAGTTAAAGTAGGCTAAAATCGATAGTTTGTATAGTGGGTAGTAAAAAATGCTATTTCATTCTTGAGGGTGTTAATCTTGGAATACTGGTTAAAGAAAGTTTGGGAATACTTTAATGGTAAAATTTGTAAGCAAAAAATAATACAATTTGTAACTTTCAAAAGATTGGAGAAGTAAAAATCATATAGAAACAAAAGAATAGCAGGGAAGCATAGAAAATAAAACAAGATATCGTAGGACCAAATATTTAAATTATGACAATAATGGTAATGTATTCAAGTCCTTTTAAATGTCTAAGATTCTCAGCCTCAAAGAGTTAAGTATAAAAAAGATTGTCATGTTTAATTTTTTTTCTAAATTTTTAGCTGGATTTCAATATGGGGAAGGACTTTCTGTTCATAAACATATTGGAAACATTGATTTGAAAAATCAACATATTTGATTATTTATATAAAATTATACTATACTTCACATTATGTAATAACTAAAATGAAGACAAATTGCAAACAGATATCTATAACAAATATGAATATTACAATTCCTAATATATAAAATTCTTACAAATTAATGATTAAAATACAAAGATCCTAAAAAATGATTTAAAAGACATGATTAACATACTAATGGTGAATAACCATAAGAAAATGTTTAATTCACTATTAATCATGGCAATGCATATTTAAACAAGTTGTAAATTTTCATTTATCAAATTGACAAAAATTAAAAATGGTATTATTCCATGCTAATAAGGGTTTGCAGAGACTGCTACTGTTCTATGCTGGTTGAAGCATTAACTGGTATGTGCTTTCTTTTTTTTTTTTTTTGGTGAGGAAGTTGAGCCCTGAGATAACATCCATTGCCAATCCTCCTCTTTTTGCTGAGGAAGATTGGCCCTGGATTAACATCCATGCCCATCTTCCTCTACTTTATATGGGACGCTGCCACAGCATGGCTTGACAAGTGATGCATAGGTCTGCGCCTGGGATCTGAACCTGCCAACCTGGGGCTGCCATAGTGGAGCACACAAACTTGACCACTACGACACCAGGCTGGCCCCAGGGTACATGCTTTTTGAAAAGCAATTTGTCCATGTGCATCAAGAAGAGCAAAGTTTTCTATTCTTTCACTCAGTAATTTCACTTTCAGGAATCTCTCACAAAGAAATAAACAGAGATACAGACAAAGGTCAATGTATTAGGTTACAATTAGGACATTCATTTTAGCACAAATTATTATAGGGAAAATTGAAAATGATCTTAATTTTAAAATTAGGAGAATATTATATGTAGATTACAGAATATCATGTAAAGGACTATAATTAATTAATTAATATTACATTTCCAAATAATAATTTCTTGAAAAAATGAGACCAATCTTTCTGCAAAATTTCCTCTACTATCTCTGGATATTTGTCTTTTTTTAAAAAATATATCTTTCTAAAATCTCTTCAATGGTCATATATTACTTTTACAATTACCAAAATTGTTATATAAATAATTAATGTGCAGTAGCTTCAGTGAGGGCTCTTGTTCCTGTTTACTCAAGTGACAACCCCAGCAAGTCAGTGGAGAAGTGGACATCATCATCATCACAACCTTCCCATTCAACCTTGTCCAGATGAGGATGTTAGCCAGGTCATTGTATGACTGACTTTTCTTCTCTTCTATTTACTGATGTCAAGAGAAGTAACAGAGGCGTTGGCATAAGCAGGGCTGGTGAAAAGCCAAACTGGTCCAATTCTTTTTTGATTTCATCTTATGACATTCCTCTTCTCACCCTTGTAGATATCAAAGTTTTGAGATGCTGCGCTATGCTGGTCATTTAAGGTTGATACTGATTGCCGTAATTACTAGAATCACAAAGTCGTCTGGGATATGAGGCTTCAAGGTATTTTGAGGTTATAAATACATGTCAAAGCTTGAATTATTTTTGATGATCTGAGTCAGAGGAATCGTCAGAGAATCATCAGAGGCAGAGCCTCTGGGGTGCGGAGAGCAGTTCCAGCCATCATCTTCTGTTTCATTGGAAGCACTAATTTCTGACATCGTTGGGATACCTTGCCAGATCATTCTGAAAGAAAAGCTTTATCAAAAATATATCAAACGTCAGGGTGATTGCATCCAGTTGAAGTAAAAATAAGACCTTCTTTAAAATATTTTTTTTTCTTCAGCATCATTTTCTGTTGATTAGGTGATGCCAAATGATCAGTTTGACAGAATCTTTTCCAAATTTCGATCGTATGATTTTAGTATGGGAAAATCATCCTTCAATGAGTAAACAACTTGGATTGAATCAAAATTCTTCCCTCCCCCCCTCCTTTCCTTTCTTCCCTTCTTCCTTCCTTCCTTCCTTCCCTCCCTCTTTCCTTCCTCCCTCCCTCTTTCCTTCCTCCCTCCCTCTTTCCTTCCTCCCTCCCTCCCTCCCCCCTCCCTCCCCCTCTCCCTTCCTTTCCTCTCTCTTCCTCCATTCCTCCTTCCCTTCATTCATTTCTTTTTAACTTCTTTTCTTTTTGGATTTGGGTTTGAGAAAGGCTGTCCCACTGCTTGGGAAAATTTTACTTATTCTCCAAGGCAAAAATCTTCACTGCTTCCTTGCCTCTCAACCCTCTGGGAAGAATAGGAGCTTCTCCTTCTGTGCTCCTACAGGACTTTGGAAATTATGGGGGTACATGCCTCACATGGTGTCGGAGCTGAGTTGCGTCTTTTCCACTAGACCATGAACAGGGGACATGTTGTACTCAGTTTATATCCCCAGAGCTCAACGCAGTGTCTGATGCAAAGCTGGTCCTTCATAAATGGCAAAGGAAGTCTGTTTTTCTGTTGATGTCATGCTTTTCACAAAATTTAGACCCTACCTGTTATTTCACTTTTGGGAACACTTTGAGAAATGGAAGAAAAAAATATCCAAGACCTTTGCACCTTTGCCTTCTATTCCTTCTAGATATTTAAATATGAGCTAGAAATAGCCAATGTCCTTATAAAAGAAAACCAGCAATGATAAGTTGAACAAAACAAATATTAGGGTTTAAAAGTATGTGGGAGTTTCTTTGCTAAATTTACTCCTCACTTTTATCATCAAGATTTAAAAAAGAATGTGAGCTCTTCGGTGAACCTTAAATTATAGCTGAACTTCCGATGTAGAATTTCTCTTCTTTCAAAAAATTTTTTTCCTTACTTGGGCATCACATTTCCCTTAGGGAGAGTAAAGGGCATCAATGTAGATTTTTGTTTCATCTATGAATAGGAATAAATACAAAAATATTCTGACAAGCAGTTATTACTTGTAATAAAGGACACAAATTATTGGGAAATTATATACATATAATTGGCTATGATTTTAAAAAGTTTCGTCTTTGCGTATTTCCATAAAATTCTATAACATAAAAATAACTAAATTAGAGGCTTTAGGGAAAATCTAGATATATATTGTTTATCAGTTAAAAGAATTTTGTGGTAGGGCTAGATTATGAGGAAAAGAGATGGAGGTTAGTGACTAAGCCTACAAAATTCGTCTTAGCCAGGCAACCTGCTGACAGCCTGGCAACTGGTTAGCACAGACATTCAAAGAATCTGCTCTAGGTAAGGGACAGCATAAGAAGCTGCAATAAGTTTAACAATACATGGCATTGTGGCCATTCTCTCCCAAAAAGCTGCTGAATGGAGAATGCTGTTTTGATGGAGAAGCTAGGGAGCATTGTACAAAAGGCAATTCCTTGAAGGATGAGGTTATTTCATACATCTATTGCTTGTGTTGTAAAACAGATCCCCTATGTCATTAGGTGTGTTTTAGTGCCACATAAGAATCTTATTCTATTACTGTAGGACTCAAAGAAACAGGATATAAGGGAGACAATACCAATATTGTGCAGACATCTGGGTAGAGGTCAGATCCCTTCTGTAGGAACAATGAAAGAAGACCAATTGTAGATGCTATAGGGACAATGAAGTGGCTTGAAGTCAAACAGTTATCACTTACAAGAGAGGGGATGACACAGAGAGGGAAGGGACCCCGAGTGGGAGTAAACCTCCAGCCTGGGCTCTTCCATATACATAGCAGAGGAAAAATAAACTAATCAGATAATGTTAAAAGATAATGAGATGAATTTTACCTAGGAAGTCACTGTATTTGGGGCAAATGATTTTTCATTCCCTCTGAATTTCCAGATAATTACTTTATTTTCCACTTTGTAATATATGTGCATGTAATTTTTTCTTCTTTGTATAATGTTTATCATAGTTGCAGCAAGATGATGATTCTGTGGTTGAATGCTCACCCTCGCCCTAGAAAACTGAACTGAATTTGTTAAGGAATTGGCAAACTGTTTACGCCAAGTATCCTGGTTTGCTGTAGTTTTGTGGGCTTTGAGAGCATATTTCTCACCTTAAAAGATGTAGAAAATTGATGACCAATTTATTCAGAGTTGATCTGAGCCGAGAGATATTTACCAATATTATTCCCAAATGACGATTTATTCAAATTATTGACAAACATTTATAAAATGCACTGGTTTAGGTGGTGGGATATAACAATGAACACAACAGATGACATTTCTGTTCTCATGGATCTCATCTTTATTCACTCATTAACACACTAAGTATCTATGGGCAACAAGAAGACAATAGAGATGACTCAGGATCTTGAGTTAGAATACTTATGAACTGATCTCAGTTTTCTATAAAGTGGAAGGTTTTGTTTTGTTTTGTTTTTTGAATAGTGAGTCAGTAGAGGATATTGGTCAATAGCAAAATCTCAGGATTCAGGCTGCCAACGTTCAAGTCTCAATTCACATCTTACTAGCTGTGCGATTTTGTGTAGGTTACTTAACCTTTCTGTACCTAAGTTCCTAAGTGTAAAATGGGGATTATAACAAATTTGTCTATGTTGCAGCATTCTGTGAGGGCTTAAAACAGGGCTCAGTGTGTGTTAGCAGATATCATGACAACTGATCTGCCCACATATGGAGATGTAAGGATCAAACGAGATTGAACGTGAATCTCCAGGGAAACAGCCAAGCTCTAGACACCTGTTGTTCATTGCACTCACTCATTTACAGATATTCAACGAGTGCCATGCACTGTGCTATGAGCTGGGGGGAAAATGAATGAGAGATGGAGCTTGCACTCATGAACTCAGAATCTAATGCAGGATCAAAGGCACAGTGCTGAAACTTTTTTGTAAGATATTATGGTTCAAGAAATGTTTCTTGATGTTACTGTTCAAAGAACAGGAGGAGAAATTTTTGAATTATATAAGTTAAATAGATATTTAGAGGCTTACAGCTTAGTAAAGGGGAGGCGTGGCATCAATAGAAATGACATGATAGAAAACATAAAGGAGTTACAAGCAAAGTGCCAGTGGCATTCAGGCAGACATTCCTTGCAGCCAAAGCAGGAAGGTTGTTATTAGAAAATGGAAATTTAAGTTAGGTCCTGAAAGCTGTATTATTTTTAAAATTTATTTTTTTATTTAATTTTCCTTGTGATTATATTTGAGAGAGAGACTCACAAAGCTGTTAGGATACTCTGGACACAGGGCCAGGGCTTATTGCCTGTTGAGCTTCACTGTAGAGTGATTGGTGGGGAATAACTAGTTCACTGGGGATCCTTCACATATTGACAGATCTTTTCTGTTGTATCAGTTAGTTTCTCCAGGGAGAAATTCTCCAGTCTTTGCCCGAGGTGTCAAAGCCTAACTTTCAGTGTCCTGGGTGTTGAGTGGATGGGAGTGTTTGGGACCGTTCAGGAGATCTTCCCTACCCTCTGTTTTCAGCCTCTTGCCTTCTCCCTGCCCTTTTCTGTGCTTGCTTTCAAACTCCTGATTCTCTCCTGGTTCAATGTTTCTGGAGAGTAATGTGGTAGGCAGAATTCTAGAGATGTCTCCCCAAGATTCCCATCCCCGGGTTATCCCATCAAATGCTAATCTAGGTACTGCTATGAGGGGATTTTGCAGATGGAATTAAAGATACCTATCAACTGACTTTAAGATGGGAGATTATTCTGGATTTTCCCTGTGGGCACAATATAATCACGTGAGCCCGTAACAACAGAAGAGGAATACACAAGAGATACATACACAGGATACACGGAAAAGGAGACACAAGAGATGTGGCAGAAGGGGAGTCAGAGAGATCTGAAGTGTGAGAAGTACTCGATGTGCCATTGCTGGTAAGATAGACGGCGATAAGATGAAGAACGTAGGGAGCTTCTCAAAGTTAAGAGTGGCTTCCAGGTGACAGCCAGCAAAGAAATGGGGACCTGAGTCCTCCAACCTCAAGGAAATGAATTCTGCCAACAACCTGAATGAGCTTCACAGTGGATTTTCCCCAGAAATTTCTGATAAATCTAGCCAGTCTACACTTCAATGTCAGCCTGTGAAATTCAGAGCAGAGAAAGCAGTTGAGCCAACCTGGACTTGAAATCAACAGAACCGTGATGTAATACATAGGTGTTGTTTTAGGCTGCTAAGTTTCTGGTAACTTGTCATAGCTGCAATAGAAAATCAACACAGTAACAAACTGCTCATGAGTTGCTGGCCTGGGGAAGAGTGTAGTTGCCTGCTAACTGGTGTGTGTGTATGAGGGGATGGAATCTGCAATCTATCTTCTAATTATATGGACTTTCAACTGATCTTGCAGGCTTCAGTCCCACCCCTCACCCGATCTTCAGAGGTGCCTAGTACCTCCAATTCTCAAGCTTTTCTGGGGTTCTGCAGCACAAACTGGCTTACTTGTTGTTGGCCTTCCCTCTGCAGGTACTTAACATTTCAGCGTTTCTTTCTTTTGAAAACCTATTGCCACTCATCCAATTCCCACTTTTCACATTTTCTTGACTTATCTTATCCACTGTCACTTCCTTTGCAGTTCTCCCTATCCTTGAGAATTTCTTCCTTTAAAAAATTTCCTTATTGTCATCTCAGTGGAGTTTTGGGAACTGGGCTGGTGGTAGGGGTAAGTGTGTGTAATTAATCTGCCATATGAAACTGAAGCCTTTATGTAGAATTATAATAAAAAGAGGTGGAAGAGAAGAAAGTTATAAAAGAGGAAAAATAGAAGCAGACATGAGGGAGGGAAAGTTCCAGATACAAGCAGAAGGATTGGGCAGTTTATTTGATTAGAGATCAGGCGAGTAGGAGGAAATAAGCTTGGAAAGGTTATGGAAAACAAATCATTGAGGACTGTGAGGGCCAGAGGTTAAGATGTTTGGAATTGGTTCATGGCCCTGGAAAGTCTTGAGAGTCTGAAGAGAAATAATCAGAAATTTGCTTTAGAATGATTAATTTACTAATGATACATAGAAGGATTAGAGTAGGAAGGAATTGGAGAGAAATTAGTTAGGAGGCTCTGAGAATATTCTGAGAGAGTAATGAGTCTGAAGCTGTACTGTCCAATATGGTAGCCACTTGCCACGTAATATGTGGCTACTATGACTGACACACTGAATTTTAAATTTAGTTAAATTTAAATTTAAAAATGCTACTCAATTCAACTATTGGAAAATTTTTATGTGTGTTTGGAACAACAGGGGCATGTGGATCTATTTTTCAACTCTCAGTTTTATGATCTCTAAATATGGATCAAGTATTTCCAATGAAAATTTAGCATCTGAACTCAAATATGTTGCAAGTATAAAATACACACCAGATTTTGAATACTTACTTAAAAAAAGCATGCAAATAATCTCATCAATACTTTTTATAAGTATATTTTATAAATGTAGAAGGTAAAATTAATTTTACCCGCTTTTTACACTTTTTATAATGTGGCTATTGGAAAATTTAGAATTACATATGTGGCTTATATGATATTTCTATTGGACGACTCTGGTCTGAACTAAGTTTGTGGTAATATTCATCAGAGGGCAATCTGTATTTGAGAAGCATTATGGAGGTAAGTAGACTGGATTGTCAGAACGTCAGTGAATTCGTACATAAGTGATGGGGCTCTGGCAATGTAGAAGGTGAGGAAATGTGGATGGAGCAGAAACATACTCTCTCGTGAAGGACCTCAAGCTAGAGGAGAGGAGACTAATGCAAATACCCTGGAGAGAATGTCTGGATGTCGTCTT
Organism: Diceros bicornis minor; assembly: GCF_020826845.1. NCBI lineage: Eukaryota > Metazoa > Chordata > Mammalia > Perissodactyla > Rhinocerotidae > Diceros > Diceros bicornis. Next base: position 30,599,868 of record NC_080747.1, on the reverse strand, counting down.
AGGGGAAACAGTAATCTTAGAACTGACATTAGAAGTGCTGGCTATTGTCAGAGCATCCAAGCCTGTGGCCTGAGCCTAACAATATGGAATCCATGCAAGGGCAATGGTGAGGTTCTGGCAGATCTGTCAATATATAGTAGAGGAATGGGGGAAGAACTGAGGCCCGTGGAAGGGGACGGAGAAGATCCAAGCAATGTATCAAAACGCATTTTACTGAGACTGAGGTTAGGATGGGCTCCAGTCCTTTAGGGTAGGACCATTGGGAAGAGTAGAGTGCTTTGACTTGACCTGTAGGTCACATGTATGCTCAGAGCTTGGCACTGCATGTTTGAGTCCTAGGTCTGGTTGGCAGGAAAGAAATCTAAACACCCAGCAATTATGCTTGGTTACTGGCCCTGGGTGTGGAAAGAGCATTAATTTTAAGACCCAATGTATTATAGAAGGAGAGGTAGCTAGAGACTTTTAACATACTTCTGAATTCTTTGAGATTGATGATAGAATTGGTGAGCACATCTGTGAATTCAGCAGTGAAAATCTAGGGAGGACAAGAGTGGGCAGTGGAGGTGGTAAAAGAGGCAATCACCATTTTGGATGAGAGGAAACAAGGGAGGAAGAGGAGAGGAGGCTTATTATCTAGTTGGTGCCAATGATAGAAGAAGAAAACAGGAGTAGGATTGTTTTGGGTGGGAAGATAAAGGATTCTCTTTACCTTATGTGGAATTTGTTATATACATTTGAGGTGTTGACAAGACATCAGCCAGGACTAGAGGATGGAAAAGTTGTCAGTGTTAAAGACACAAATCTGAGAGTTTTCCTCATATGATAAATTGTTTTCAATGAGATTGCCAAGGCTGAAGATAATGAAAGAGTAGAAGCCAAACATATAAAGTGTTTTACCACTTTTTAAGAGGCTTTGCCTCCGCTATGGTCAGAATGCTAATCATTAATTAGTAATGAGATGAGACTGCCAAGTGATCAGAATGTTCTTGTTGGCTCATCAATGTATTCTCTCTCTAATAATCAACAGGAATCATAGATATTAATTTGGAAAGTAATATTGGAAATATATAATGAGAGAAAATGGAATAAGATGGTTTGAGGGATTGTTTTCACCATAGTATGAGAGCCCAGTGAATCCCAGTTTCCTAGTAAATGAAAAAACTTTTGAAGTATTGGCATATGTTCTTTGTCAGCCAGATAGAGCAACTTCTTCCCAAGCCATGTTTTTGGGAGAATGAACAATGTCTCCATTCAACTCTACTCTTTCTAGTTTCCAGGAATTATGGTCCTTTTTGTTTGTAATGACTTTACAACATCATCTATCATTTCGACAGATTTTCATGGCATGTTATAATTTGTTTTATATTGATCATCTCTTTAGTTGGCATACACGGAATTCCTTAGTTTTATCAGAACAGAATCACATTATATGATGGTTACAGTTGGGAAGGTTTCCTGTGGGCATCTCATTTAATTCCTGTTGGGGGGTAGGGTTGATCTTTATCAACTTCATCACAGAATTATGTGGGTTTGGCCAAGAGAGGCTGGGTTATGCAGTATAACCAATGATACCAACAATCTCTCTGGCTTGGAGCAACAATGTCCATCATGGACAACATCCATCATGACTCTGCTCCCCCTCACCTTCACTCTGGGATCTAGACTGATGGATCAGTCTGTATCTGGAACAATGCCAATTGTTGTGGCAGGGGGAAAAGAGTACATAAGGAAGCCCATACTGGCTCTTAAAGCCTGCAGTGGAAGAGTCATAGCTCAAACGGCCTCATCTAAGTTCACTAGAGTAAGAATCCTCATACAAGAAAGGGCAGCCAATATTGGTTAGTCTATCACAGATGTACCTTTGGAATATCCTCACCCATGTATGTCTGTAGAATCACTTTGTTATTGTTCAAGATCTTAGGGCCCAAGTACTATTTATTTTTATTTATTTGTTTGTTTGTTTATTTATTTATTTATTTTTGTAAGAAAGATCAGCCCTCAGCTAACATCCGTGGCAATCCTCCTCTTTTTTGCTGAAGAAGACCGGCCCTGGGCTAACATCTATTGCCAATCCTCCTCCTTTGTTTTTTTTCCCTTTTTCTCCCCAAAGCCCCAGTAGATAGTTGTATGTCATAGTTGCACATCCTTCTAGTTGCTGTATGTGGGACACTGCCTCAGCATGGCTGGACAAGCGGCGCGTCGGTGCATGCCCGGGATCCAAACCCAGATGGCCAGCAGCGGAGCGGGCGCACCCAACCGCCAAGCCACAGGGCTGGCCCCCCGAGTACTGAATTTTGATTACAGTTTTAGTCAATAAAAAGATAATTTGGTTTATTGTGGTGAACCAGTGTGATGTTTTGCCCAGAGCTGAGATGATGGAGTTCTCCTCAGACTATATTTTGACAGTGAGGGAGGAACATAGTTGAGGTAAGAGAATGAATGTGAACTGCTATGGACTTATCCTGATGAAAACTTCTTTTGATCCTCCTTCCTGATGGTATTAAAAATAATGCATTTGCCAGAGCAATTGGCACATACCAGTGCCAAAGGCCGTGTTGGTCTGTTCTAGTGAAGATATCATCACCTCTGGCACAGCAGCTACAATTAGGGCTACCACATGGTTAAGTTTATGGTAGTCTCCCATAATCTGCCATGATCTCCTGGGTTTATGCAGAGGCTACACTGTGCATTCTTTGAATTTTTGAGAGTGGTACTAATCTCTGATAATCTACCTGCCGTTTGGTATTACTTCTGATTTACTGGCTTAGCTGGGGAAAGGGGACTATTGCAAGGATTTGGCCATTGCTATCATGATGAATCTTACTCTGCAGATCAGGGATCTATTGGGCGAGTTGTACAGCAGCTACAAGTATCCATCCCAATTATGCAGTTAGGGATTAGAGATATGACAACAGGGTCAATCTTTGGAACTACTGGACCTACTGTGATGTGGACATGGGCTAAGACTCCATTTATAGCTTGCCTCTGCATGTCTCCATTTTAACAGATGGGTCATAATGACATTTTATTTCCTTTGGTGTCACCACTCAGATCCTGTATCTAGCAGTTCTGCAAAGAACTGTCTATTTTCCTTCCCCTAGTTTTGTTCATCTAGTAAGTGGCCGTATATTACATTGGGGAAAATTTTGGGGCATCTTAATCCTACATACCTTCTGTGGTGTTTCAGGTTCCTTCTTCAAGGGGTTCCAGATTCCCCTGCAGTTGATGGGCTCTGGAACTGAAAACTGGCTCAGATCTGGGAAGTGGAAGAGGGATCATGATTGTCCAATGTAGCAGCTGCTCATCAGCTCTTGACCATTTTTGTTTATATAAATTACTCTGTGTCCTCTCTGACTGCTCAACTTATTTTGCCCATTGGGACCCAATGTTCTATTAGCTCCTTGTTGCCATCCTAGCTTCTGCCTACTTTTGTAGTTACATGCATCTTGCCTTTGATGGTTAAGTGCAATACCTGGCCTCTGATGTTTCAGAATACCGTCATCCATATTGCCCCATTGACAGTTCCATAGCAACATATCCTACCATCAACCTTGGCTGCAGAGGACAGACATTACTGAGATTCTCTATTGCTTTTTCTCACTCCCTTGGGATTATACTGCTTGTAGGTTCTTTGGTCTCATAAAAACACACTGTTGTTTGCCCACTGCTCCGAGCCTACTGATTCCTGTTTCAATACTCTGCAAAGGCAGTTCTGGTATCTTCATAATATTTACTGTAGGTCATCAACATGTCCAACAATCTGTTGGTAGCCATCCCAGCAGCACGTGAGGACCATCTTCAGGTGTATGTAACCACCCCACAATTTATATGCTACAGCAGTAGTTCTTAAATTGAGTCTACATCAGAATCCCCTGGAGGGCTTATTAGAACACAAATGGCTGGACGCTACCCCAGAGTCTCTGATTTAGTGGATCTCGGTTGAGGCCTGAAAATTTGTATCTCTAACAAATGCCCAGGTGCTGCTGATGCTGCTGGTCCAGGGACAATACTTTGAGGACCATTTGGCTAGAACACAGGGTAAAGTCATCACTCAGCCTTGTATTCTCTCTGTTGCCCAATCCCAGATCTATTCAGTGTTGAATGCTGTCTTCTTCACATGCTTTGCCATTTGGTAACACAGATGGGCAGTGTTTGATAAAGTTTGGATGAATGAAAACATACAATAAGCATGTTTGAGTATACATTTTTGCTTGTTTATTTACAACAGCACTACGTTGGTGCATAATACTTGCTTTAGGGATAGTTATGATTCTTTTTACTGCCCCAACAATTCCTAAGTTTTTATTTTCAGACAGGGTAGATGAGTGACAGTGGTAAATGTTGTCCATTTCAGTGATGCCCAAGGTCTGTCCTGATTGGACTCTGACTGGCTTCCACATTTAAGGGAGACTAGGCCCTCAGTAGGCATTCTAGCAATTCATATTTAAAAAGTATAAACCAGAAAATGTCATTTCCCAAATTAAAATTTTGTTATCTATTGAATTTTAAATATAATGTGTCAGTCCCTGAGTGAATTCCAAGGTAATAAAATGAGCCAGAATAGCATCTTTGAAGAAGATTGACAGCAAGAAATTTGCTGTCCAATTAATATTCAGATTTGGCTCCTCACCCTAGCTTACCACTCCCTCCTCATAAGGCAGCCTGTCTAGGTACAGGCTACCGACGATCAATTGTTGCGAATTTCAGACGTTCAGCAAGCTGTCAGATGCTGCTTAGATGTTTCCAAGGAAACAGCTTTGCTTATCAGCAGTTGTCTCTCCAGAAGGACCAACTTTAAATATACTATTTCCTGGATATAGAAGCAATCAGCTATGGTACTTGTACCACTGAAAAACCCACAAACCTTATTTAAATTATACCATAGACAAAAATAAAGGTGTCTTGCAGTCTTCTTAATTTGAAAGATGGGTCCAGTGAAAAATTATATAACTTAGATTCCTGCATCTTAATATAATTTAAAGACTTATGCATAAAACTCTTAAAATATTGAATAATCTAGTTTAGGCACAATATTTGAATTTTATTGATTTCTCCTACATTGTGGCATTACTTTAAGCAAGATTATTTTTAAAATTTATGGTTGAAACTTTATGACATAATATTTTAATCTGTATAGCTGGTCCTACATGTAAATTAACTGCAACTCTACATCAAACTTGGGAGTATGGGATAAATTTGGACCATGATTCCCAGAATCTTGAATTTTAGTAAAATTTGAGAACCTACATTCCCATACAATGTTTAATATTGCCCATGTGGAAGAAAATTAAGTGTATTCAGAGGAGTGCTAACTGAATTAAATGCACTCCTCTGACAGTGTAGGGACACTTTCATCACAGTCCCAAAAGTCTGCAACAAGCACCTTTACTTGGCAGCAAGACTGGCCTACAATTGCCAGGAGCCCCTCCAGGGTTGCCCGGGTGATCTGGGTCTCCATAAATCCCCTGTTGGTGTGTGTACAGATCTGTCCCAAAGAGCTGAGAATAAACTTGTAGACAATGCACTTCAGCCTCTTATTGATTGGTTAACCTTTAAAATAACCTTTTGTCTTAGAGGTTTTAAAATTTCTTTGCCTTTTCTTTGCCAGGGAATGCACTAATAAGTCAGGTAAAAGGGCAGAGAAGCAAATGGTATCAGTTTGGGAAGATGGTTTTAGACTAATTTTGTTTCTTTTGTAACTGGGCCTAATGTTGGTCTAATATCCTAATGTGTTTGGGTCATATCAAGGAAAAATGCGTTTATATTTATAATTTCCAGGAGTTTACAAAATAGTTAGAAAATTAAACCCATTAATATATGAGAAACAGAACAATAAACAAGATCTTACAACCAAAAGCTACACTGCTTCGTTCAGGGAAGGATACTGTGAGTCTTATAGTCAGAGAAAGCTTTCTGAAAAGAGAGAGACCCAGGTAGGGCCTTGGAAAAATACAGGATATTTTTAGAATATATGTATAATCATGGGAGATATCAAAAATGCAAGATTTGTAAGATGGATCCTAATACCTCTTTAAAAATGGATCTTTTCCTAGAAATTTATTCAAAAGAAATAATTGAAAAAGTGAACAAAGATAAGTGTACATGTTATCTTTGTTCATGACATTTTTATATCCATTTAAATGAGGCTATTTAGGATATTAATAATAATTAAGTTATGATACTGTCATTCAATTGGAATATTAGGCAGTAGTTAAAAAGATAATATAGACCTTTGTCTTTACATATTGAGCGAATGAAAATAGTGGGTTATGGAAGACCATGATACCTTTGCTAGTGTTTCTATGGTCTTTGAAAGCTTTACTCTTCTCTTTAGAGTAATAGTAATTACTACCACTAGTATTCCTACTATTACCATTACTATTCCTTTGGGCTTTCATATTGTAAGCATTCTGTGTCACATTTTACACCTACTATTTTTGTAAGCCTCACAAACTCTCTGGGATGGATATTGTTTTACAGATGAGTAACTTGAGAAGTTGAGCCCCTCGCTCAAGTTCCCACGGTTATTTGCTTGCAGAGGTCAGACTCAAACTCAGAATTGCCTGGTATAAATGATATCCATCCATCTGACAAGTTAATAGTATTCTATCTTTTTCAAAGAACTTTTACTCTTACTGTCTCATTTAATTATCACAGCAATCCTATAAGACAAACTAAGCAAATATTATCATTTATCCATTTATGGACAAATATTACCCATTTTCACATTCACATGTCTTCTCTTCTATGTGGAGGAGCATTGAATTTTGTAACATCGTGTCTTTTCTTTTTTTTACTCCTTATTCCTCTCTGTGAAGGCCGCTGAGTTTGGGATTAGATCTTCGTGGGATTAGCCCCACCCCTTCCTCCCTCTTCCTTCAGTGACTCAAATGCCTTTGGAAGATGTATTCAGCCCTGCTTCTCCATGCTGGAAGCTTCACAGGGACAGACGCCTTTGCAGCGAGGCCCCTGGTCTAGTGCTGCCCAGGATGGGGTGGCCAACTCTGTGTCATTCTGGGGTTCAGTGTCAGGATGCCATTGTTGCTTTATACTTAAGCCACATTTGCAATACTTTATCATAAATAAAAGTGGTATTTTGATTTGCAATCTGCATTAGTTTTTTATCTAACTGCTCTGTTGAATTAGAATGAAGGAAGAGTAAATAAGGGTCCATGTTTTGGGCCCCCTTTAATGCCAACAATGATGGGGATTTAAAGTGAACTTGGTAATTTGGCTGCAGGCCAGAAGCAAGGCCATGAAATTTAACTGTTGTAATTGTAACATTGTTCTCAGAGGTTAAATCTCTAATTATATTAGTACAGGCGGGTGAAACCTGGTTTGGTAATAATTTGTGTGCAAAAGACTTAGAGGTTTAATTTTATCACAAATGCAGCAATTGGCAACTACAATAGAATTGTGAGGGTGTGTAAACCAGGATGGTAAAAGGTTTACAAGAAATATTACTTCATTCAGTCAATCAGAAAATGCTTCTTTAGTGCCTTTTATATGTCATAATTGGGTTACTGTTCATGAGTTTGGGCCTTGAAGTGACACTGCCTGTGTGAGTGTGTGTATGTGTGTGTGTGTTTGTGGTAAAAATACAACATGAGGTATATCCTTTTAACACATTTTAGAGTGTGCAATAAAGTAACGTTAATGGTAATCACAATGTTGTACAGCAGATCTCTAGAACTTATTCATCTTGCATAACTGAAACTCTATACCCATTGAACAGCAACTCCCATTTCCCTGGCAACTTCCATACTATTCAGTTTCTGTGAGTTTGACTATTTTAGACACCTCACATAAGTGAATTGTGCAGTATTTCTCTTTCTGTGACTGGCTTATTTCACTTTGCATAATGTTCTCTAGGTTCATCCACATTTTTGAAAATGACAGGATTTCCTTCTTTTTTAAGGGTTAATAGTATTCCACTGTATATATCTACCACATTTTCATTATCCATTCATTTGTCAATGGATATTTAGGCTGTTGCCATATCTTGACTATTGTGAATAATGCTGCAGTGAACATGGGAGAGCTGATGTCCTTTCAAGATCCTGTTTTCATTTCCTTTGGATATATACCCAGAAGTAGGATTGCTGGATCATACGGTAGTTCTATTTTTAATTTTTTGGGGAACCTACATACTGTTTTCCATAGTGGTTGCCCCATTTTATATTCATACCAACATTGTTCAAGGGTTGCAATTTCTCCATATCCTTGCCAACACTTATTATTTTTTTTGATAACAGCCTTTGTAACAGGTGTGAGGTGATATCTAATTGTGGTTTTGATTTGTTTTTCCCTGTTGATTAGTGATGTTGAGCATCTTTTCATATACCTGTTGGTCATTTTATGTCTTTGGAGAAACGTCTAGTAAAGTTCTTTGCTCATTTTTAAATTGGGTTATTTGTTTGCTTTTTTTTTTTGCTATTAAGTTGTAGGAGTTCCTTAAATATTTAAAATATTAACTCTATCAGATATATGGTTTTTGAATATTTCTCTCATTCTGTAGATTTCCTTTTTGCTCTATTGATTATTGCTTTTGCTGTGCAGAAGATTTTTAGTTTAATGTAGTCCCACTTTGTCAAGTGGGTCCATCATTGACAAGACCAATGTCACGAAGATTTCCCCTACATTTTCTTCTAAGAGTTTTTTAATTTCAGGACTTATATTTGAATCTTTAATCCATTTTGAGTTTATTTTTGTGTATGATGTCAGATAAGAGTCCAATTTTATTGTTTTAATATGTGGATATACAGGTTTCTCAACACAACTTGTTGAAGAGACTATTCTTTCCCTATTGTGCATTCTTGGTACCCTCACTGAAGATCAGTATACCATATATGTGTGGATTTACTTCTGGACTCTCTGTTCTATTCCATTGGTCTATATGTCTGTTTTTATGCCAGTATCATACAGTTTTAATTACTGTAGCTTTGTAATATATTTTGAAATCATGAAGTGTGATGCCTCCATCTTTGTTCTTCTTGCTTAAGATTGCTTTGGCTATTTGGAATCTTTTGTGTTTCCATATGAATTTTGATTGTTTTGTCTATTTCTGTGAAAAACACCATTGGGATTTTGATAGGGATTGTATTGACTCTGTAGATTGCCTTGGGTAGCATGAACTTTTTAACAATATTAAGTCTCCTAATCAATGAACAGGGATGTTTTCCCATTTATCATGTCTTCTTTAATTTCTTTCATCAATGTTTTGTAGTTTTCAGTGTACAAGTCCTTAATATCTTTGGTTAAATTTACTCCTAAGTATTTTATTCTTTTTGGTGTTATTGTAAATGGGATTCTATTCTTAATTTCCTTTTTTTTGGATAGTTCATTGTTGGTGTGTAGGAACACAACCGATTTTTGGACACTGATTTTTTATCCTGCAACTTTACTGCCAGTTATGTCAGCACTCTGCATGAGAAGAGACAGAAATAAGTCCCTCAGGCAGTGCACGGAAAGGCTGGGACTTTGGAAGCATGCTCCACTCCTCTCTCTCCCTCAGGGGAGAGGATCAGGTTCTGTACCTTCTCCCAGTTGATCAGAACCATGCCTGCTGCAGCAATTTCTTTCAGCTCTGAGCTGTGCCAGCTTGGAGGAGGGGCTGATGTGAATAAAGTGAAATTGCCTTTCTTACCCATTTAATATGGCCGTTCTTGGTTTTGGTCTTGTCTAGGGTACTGCAAGTTACCTGGATTCTGGACTTCTCATAAAAGTATTTTGGTTCATATATCGTGGTTAAATCAGTGTTTCTGTTGGGAAAGGAGGGCTGGGACTTCCTATTCTGTCATCTCGCTGACCTAAACAGCTGCCATTGCCAGTGTTTGAATCCATACTCTTTCACTTAACTCATTCTGTGACTTAAATCAATTCACACAATCTCTCTGAGCCTTACATTTCTTATTTGTAAAATGGGGATGACAGTTACACCTACCAATAGGCTTTTGTGAGGATTTAATGAATTAGTATCTGCTAAGCCATTAAAAAAATGATAGGCATGTAGTAAAATCTTGATAAATGTTAGCTATTGTTATTAATTTTATTATCATTTGAATATGCTGGGCTGATGACATCTCTGAATTTCATTACTACCCATATACTGACTCTTAAATTCATGTCTTTAACTTGCACATTACTACTTTTGCCCTCCAGGTTTGCTTACTTAACATCACCTCCAAGCTTAACTTAGTATTAGAAACTGCACTAATGACTGTACCCTGAGACTTGCTCCTCTTTCAGTGTTGCTTATATCAATGAAAGGCATAATCATCCACCTAGTTGGGCAGACTAGAAACACAGGTGTCACCCTTAATATCCTTCTCCTTTAACTGCCATATAAGCCCTTCATCAAGTCCTGTTAGTTTTACCTTCCAAACAACTTTCATATTTTTCTGTTTTCTAATTGCAATACCACTACTTTGGGATGAGCTATCATCACACTTTGCTTGAACTATGGTAGTAATTTCCTAAAAGCTCTCTTTGCATCTACTCTTTCCACTTGGCCCATCCATTCTGTGAACAGAAGTCAGAGTGATAAAAAGGCATATCTAATCATGTCATTTGCCTACATGAAACCCTTTGGGAGCTACCTATTATTCTTATGATAAGACAAATAATTAACAACATTCCAAAAATCTCAGTATAATCTGGCCCCTCCTATGTCTCCAGGGTCAACTTGTGTCACTCTGTGTCTTACACTCTGGGCTACAGCCATACTGGCCCTCTTTCAGTTCCTCCGATACAACATGAACATTTTGCTTCAAAACTTCTGCACAGTGCACATGCTATTCCCTTCACCTGGAATCCTTCCCCTCCTTCACCCAGGAACATCCATAAATCTCAGGTCTCAGCTTAAATGTGATTTCCACAGGAAAGTTTCCCAACATCCCAGTATAGATCAGGACCCTATTCATATTGTCAGTATACCTTATATTTACTTCTAAAATCATAATAAAAACAATAATAATAAAACAATTAATTATGTACTTATTGGTTTAATGTTATTGGTATGAATGCTTTTCCAGATAAAAGGTAAGTTCTAGGAGGGCAGAGATCATGTCTATCTTATTCATACTGTCTTCAGCACCTGCTGATGTCTAGCAAAGAGATTGCTCCTAATAAACATTTGTTGAATAAATCAACAGAGGAATGGATGATGTGATATCTGAGCTGAGTTTTCAACAACATATAGGAGTTAGCTCCGTGGCTGGGGATGGAGGGGTTGGCATCAGAAGGAGGAATGCAAGAGATAGGAAGATGAGAATGTCAAGATGTGAGCTGGATATTCAAGCAGAAGTAATGAAAAGCATTGCATACTATTCTAAGACATATGAATTTTACCCTGAAGACAGTTGGAAACTATAAAAAAATTTAAATAGCTAAGTTCCTGGATTATATTTGGGCTTTGGCATAAAATACTTAGCAGAAGTGAAGAGAATGGATTGGAGAAAAGTAAATTTTGGGACAGAGAGACCAGTTAGGAATCTGTTAGACTAATTGACTTGAGAAATGATGCACCCTGAACTAAGGCAGTTGTGTAGGGATGAAGACGGGACAATTCTGAAGATGTTAAAGGGTCTAATTGAGAGGACTTCATTACCAATTGGACTTGGAGAGCGGGGGGAGGGGCTATGGATTAGTCCTTGGTTTATATTTTGGACAATTGGATGGATAGTGTTGGAATTCATACAGACAGCAGATAATGTATGAGAGATAACTTTAGTGATGGTGGTAAAATCGTGATTTGCTTCATATTATTGTGTTTGAGGAACTTGAGTGATATCAGTTGAGCTGCCTAGTGATGGGTACAGGAGGCAGCTGATGTCATAGGAGTGGATGCACTTATGCAGGGAGCAATGTCCAAGTCCATTTCAAGAAGCCTCTGAGTACTCAGTAAGTACTCTTAGTTCTTTTTTTTTCTTTTAAAGATTTTATTTATTTATTTTTTCCCCCCAAAGCCCCAGTAGATGGTTGTATGTCATAGCTGCACATCCTTCTAGTTGCTGTATGTGGGACGCGGCCTCAGCACGGCCGGAGAAGCGGTGCATCGGTGCGCGCCCGGGATCCAAACCCGGGCCACCAGCAGTGGAGCGCGCGCACTTAACTGCTAAGCCACGGGGCCGGCCCAGTACTCTTAGTTCTAGGAATATGCACGCACATATAGATACAAAATTTTGGATACAATTGTAGGGGGTTCACAGACATCCTGAAGGCCATTTTTCTTTTTTCGCTTAAAAATAAGAAGAAAACAGAGGAGAGAAACTTAGGTAAGTATAAACGAGTGAACAAGCAAGATAAGTCCAAGAAGGATGCTGCAATGGATGGACCAGAGACATGGGTGGGAATAAATAAAGAACTGCGTCAGTTTCAGTGGTGTTGTAGAGGAGGAAGCCCAATTGCCTCCAAAGTTAATGGAAAGTGAGGAAGTAAAACCAGTGTACAATATTCTTTTCCGGAAACTTGACACTAGGGAAGAAGAGAGCTAAGGCAATAGCCTGAGAATGCATAGGTTCAAGGCAAGGATTTTTTTGGTTATTTTTAATTTTTTGTTGCTCCACCATAAATATGTTTCTGTATTGAGAGTAAAGAGGCATTAAAAAGCTATTTGAAGAATATTTAGGGATTTTTTTTTTTTTAATTCATGAGAGAAGACACAAAAGGTTCTGAAAGTGGAGTTCAAGTGTCTGATGTGTAATTTGTGGGAGAGTCAGCAACTTAGTGCCGCCCTATAATGCAGAATAGGGCTGGTGGGATCCCGCCAAGGCAGCCAGGCATTGTCATAGGAAGCATGCAAGCAAAGACTGGAGGCAGCTTGTTAGGGCTGGTGTTGAGGGAATTCCCAATTAAGTGGGAAATTGAACTACGTGAACACCAATGTCCCTTCTACCTCTGGGGTGCTATGGTTCTTTTTTCAGGAATTCCTAGGGAGAATCACAAAACCTTTTTCTCGCTTGTTTGAGAAAGTTGGTGCCCTCAATACAGAAAGGCGAATTGCACTGCAAGCAGTATTTGAATAGTTTGGGTTGATATGCCATGGGAACTATCTGTCAGATCTAGTTACAAAAAACATGTGATGCATTAGATTTAATCAAAGGTGATATGTCAGAGCTTCTGCCTGGGGAGTTTGCTAACGATGATGTGTTATTTTTTTCTCTTTGAAGCCATCTGACAAATTTTGGAATCATAGAGTAATATTTGCTACTTTTACCTTAATTTTTTGAAATAAATTATTCTTTTCACACTTGCCCTCCTTCATGTACAAAATATGATATTCTTCAAGATGTAAATGGCAGCAAGACTTAGAATGATTCTATATGTGCAAGGATTCAAGATATGTTCACAGCAGAAATCTGGAAGAATATGCTAGAAAACTCCAAGAATATAATTTTATCACGAACAATTTCAGAGTGAAGTTGCTAATGCAACATGATGTATAAGCTTAAAGCATTGTTTCTTTTAGGATAAAGTACCCCAAACACCACTACTGGAGACATTTCAATGAATTTGACAAAGTAGAATTATTAAATATTCCAAAATAAGAGTTTAATAATTGAGTGACTATGAATATGAATCAATAATAATTGAATGACTCTAAATAACAAACTTTATTAGATCAAAACAGAAAGAATGTATTATCTTCCTACTTTTATTTTATGTATTTGTATGTCTGGGTATATATGGGTCTTACGAAACAGCTAGCTCTTAGAGCCTGACATTGTCAGAGGAAGGACACGAAAGTAAGAAGCCCCCTTAGCCCTCATTTTGTGATGGAGCTGGCTTACCTGGTCTGCTGAATTTGGGTACCAAAATGATAAAGTCAAGTGTCAATTAGATCTGCTCAGTACAAATATCTCCAAGTGGTGTATCTAACTCTAGACTTCATAAGAGCAGCAAACAGATTAGTGAATACAAACTAAAATCACATGATGGTGCAAATTTTTCCTTATAACAACTGAGTGCTTTCAATAATAACTACCATTCTCCGGCCATAAATTCAGTTAGATGGAGCCCATATTCAGGAGTAATTAGATTAGTGATGTGAGTCTTTGCCTTTCAACGGATTGGTTCTATTTCTCCCATCTTATTTTTATTCATTTATGTGACAAATATTTATTGGACACTCTTATGGGCTGGACTGTGTCCCCCCCAGTTCATATGTTGAAGTCCTAACCCCAGTACCTCAGAATGTGAGAAATATTAAAGTTAAATGAGGTTGTATGTGTAAGCCCTAGTCCAACCTGACTATTATCCTTAGGAGGAGGTTAGGATACAAACACACACTGAGAAAAGACCATGTAAAGACAAAGGGAGAAGATAGCTGTCTACGAGCTGAGGAAAGAGACGTCAGAATGAAACCAAACCTGCTGATACCTTGATCATGAACTTCTAGCCTCCAGAACTGTGAGGAAATAAATTTCTGTTGTTTAAGCCCCCCAGTAGATGGTACTTTGTTATGGCAGCCCTAGCAAATTAATACAGTGCTTCTCAAACTTTAGGATGCACAAGAATAACTCGAACGCTTGTTAAAATAGAGACTCCTGAGCCCCACCATCAGAATTTCTGAGTCCTTTGGAGTGGGGCCCAAGAATTTACATTTCCAGCCATCTTCCAGGTGATGTGATGCTCCCAGTGGGACTATCCTTTGGGGAGGGGGACTGCTTTAGTAAATACACATGCCTTTCAAAAGGGTAATAAATAATCATCATTGATTTAGTTGCCGATTGTTAATTTTTCAAGAATTTTGTAATTCCATTGCGAAAAAGACAACCATCCTTGAAATTGGCAATGGAGGGAGCGTTTACATCACAGAAATTGGCAAATGCTACGAAACAAGGCTTTTATTGCTGGAGAGCCAGTAAATAAGTTTATTGGATTGCTTTTCAAAAGTTATGGAAAGCAGAGAAAAGCTGAGGGCATAGGATTGTACCCTAAGGAGAGAAAGACACAGCGAGTGGAGGCACAAAATGGCTAAATACTTATATCAATGACTTCAAAGAAGCTAAAGTCAGCAATTTTACTACTGTATTCATAATTCTAACAGGCCGCTTTCAACCAAGCGGGTTGGAAAAAAGCCAGCAATTTGAACTTCATCACTGCTCTGGTGCTCACTGGCTGTTGGGTATAGTAGTTAACCTTTAGAACAAAAGTTTTCTTTTTTATGCAAGATGTAAGTGGACAGGATAATTTTGTTTTTGAGATTTCTGAGTGCAGTAACCTAATGAAGTGCCCAATTCCCACTCACTCGAAGATGAAATTTTTTTTTTTTTGAGGCTCAAAATCTCTGGAGTTCATTTGGATTGTGTAAATGCCTGGGCTGATGGGAGCATGGGCCTGTCCTAATGATCTCTCAAGGTGGTTGTGAAGATTAAATGAGATTTTGTGCTAACAGAGCTTTACAAATTCCACTGTGTTTTATAAATGCAAGGTCAAATTAATACGAGCTTGTGATTTGGGAGTTTTGGCTGGATTGTGATTTGGGATTTTGGGGAGTTTCAGTAGGGGAAAATTTAAGAGCAGTGATTTGTATGGTACCATATTGGTTAATGTGACATTACTGTTCTTGACATATCTTTCTGTGCCTGCAAGAAATGGAGAAGTGAGGTTTAGTAACTGAATTTAGCAGAATTCTAGAGAAATTTTGTCCTCACAGACTGAAAATATGCTCATGTTTATATCTACATTAATTTATATTACATTTGTTATTAGTGCTGTCGAGTTGATTCGGACTCCTAGCGACCCTGTGTACAGCAGAGAGGACCCTGTCTGGTCTTTTTGCACCATCCTCTCACTTCCGGCGCTATGTAAGACAATGCTCTGGTGCTATTCATAGGGTTTTCGTGGCCAATTTTTTCAGAAGTGTGTGGCCATGTCCTTCTTCCTAGTCTGTCTTGGTCTGCAAGCTCCGCTGAAACCCATCCTCCATGGGTGACCCTGCTGGTATTTGAAATACCAGTAGCATAGCTTTCAGCATCACAGCAACACACAGCCACCATAGTATGACAATTGACAGATGGGTGGTGTCCTTCTGTGACTGGGAAACAAACTCAGGCTGTGGTAGTGAGAGTACTGAATTTTAACCACCAGATCACCAGGGCTGGCTACATTACATTATTCATTATTACATTAATTTCTTCATTATTCATTCTTTCCACAAATATTTATTGAGCTTCTACGTGCCAGCCTTGAGTTACATACTAGAGATTGCCATAAGGCAGGCATGTTCCCTATTCACAGGGTGCTTGCAGGTCTAGAGAAAGTGAAGATTAAAGGGCATTTGAAAAAATATTACGGAGTTCTATTAGAAAAACACTTGTATTGTCTCTTAGGACTTGCTATACACTTTCCCCTCACCTAAAATACGATATGTTTTCTAAAAGAAGATGCAATTATTTGGAACAAGATGGTGAGATGATCAGTATCTGGGTATGTGTATTATACAGAATAACTATATATATTAACTAATTGTAGTAACTGTGTAGGCACTGCAATTAATCTTGTTTAAATGCAAACTAGAAAGTATCTCTTTATTCAAAGACTTAACTGACTAAGCCTGCCTCTTCACAGTGGAAAATCACAGCAATTACCTGGAAAATAAAGACCCCGAAACAGTCTAGCCAAAACCATCTGAACACTTGCATAATTTTGTTTTGGAAAAAAAAAATGTGTGTAGCTTATTTATTTGTAAGATTATTAGAATTGGACATTTACATGCACAGAAGAAAATTTAAAATATACACAATTGAAAAGCTGTAAATCAACAAACACAAAACTAGGACCCAAGTCTGTATTAATGGTGTTTTTATTTTCTGTATCTTATGATGATCTTATTTTGATATCTGGGGGGCATCACTGACCAGGAAAAGACTGTCCCTCCCAGGGATAGCTAGTTCCTAGAGAACATAAATCACTTGCCTGTGAGCATGCCTTTGATATGCAAACCAACCAATCCAGAGCCTGTACTCTGAACCACCTCCTCTGTCTGGCTTCTATACTCCAGGAGAAAATATTCCTCTGCCCTAATCATCCCAGGGCCAGGTACCAGACAACTAGGAACAACTCTTATTGCCCAGAGCCACAGAAATTATTCAAACTAGCCAATCCTAAGCTGTTTACCCTGCCTTGCCCATTTCTTTCCACAAAAACCACAATAAAGTCCTTTGCCCATGCTTTCTCCTCACTCCTCTGCCTCCTGAATGACCCTGGTGCTTCCCCATGTGGGCTGACATGGCGTGGTTTGCCCCCTCCTCTTGGGAACTGTGAATAACAAACTCTTTTCAATGGCAATTGTCTCCTGATCTGTTGGCCTCACTATACCTGACTGAAAACAAAATCCTGGATGTATTTTAAAACAAAGTCACAGGAACTCAAGAGTGGTCTCCGGAGGAAGTTAGAAGCTAGAGTGAGTTAGAAACACCTTTGGTCAAGTAGAGAAGATAGCTGAATAGGGAGGGATCAATCTAACAGGAACTGTCTGGTGATAGAATGGAAGTCACAGATTGGAAAGGTACATGTGGATGATAAATAATCATCAAAATGAAAACCAAGTCTATTCAGGCATCCATCTATGGCTCATATCTGATAGCTGCAAAAATCTTCAACTTGCATATTGCTCAGTCAAATCCTAAGGAAAGGACATTTTTTGATCAGCTCTTCTTAATCCTGAGTGAATTAACTGATAGTACAGATCCATTTAGAAAAATTTGATAATAGGCAGCCAGCATGCACAATGCACAACTGCCTTTGGGAGTGTAGCTGTGAGGACAGCAGCCCAGTCCCCTGTACTCCCACGTGCATCTGCCACGTGATATGCCCAGTATTGTTCTAATACTGTCATCAGTGATGACTGTTTTATATTTACAACTATGCTATGACATAGATACAATAATTACCCTTCTGTACAAATGAGCAGCTGAGGTATAGAAACATTAAGCAACTTGCCTCCATGTACACAAGGGCAGGGACATGGCAGAAACTCATTACTGAACTGAAGCATTCTGATTCCAGTTCCCCTTAGCCCCTAGACTCTGCTGCCTCCTCCATCCTTCCACCCAGCTCATACTCAAATTTCAAACGGTATTGTGTGGAATGAAAACGTCCCTTTGCCTTCTCTCTTGTGTTTTACAGCACACAAGGCCTTCTTCTGTCATAGCCTGTCTCAGCAATGGCTTAAACAGATGGCAGTTTGTCTTACGCAACTGGGAGGAGGCTGCACAGTGGTCTCAAGGATATTATCGGGAAGCCTATCTTTTTTCATATTTCTGCTCTGCAACCCTTAGATGTAGGATTTTGTCCTTAGGCTTGTTGCCTCATAGTTGCACAATGGCTGCTGCACTTCCGGTTCCTTTTCCACACGGACAAAGAGGCAAGGAGCTAAGTTGTATATTCTAGAGAGATTCTGACGTTTTATTCAGGAAGCAATAACCTCTCCATGGACATTTGCCTTTATTTCATTGGCAGAATTGCATTGCATGCACCTCAGGGCAAGGGAGTCTGGGAAATCAAACATTTTTAGCTGATGGCATTGCTAATGCAATGAAAATTGAGCGTCTATTAGTAAGAAAGCAAAAGGGTATTGAAAATAGGTAAGCAACTGGCAGTGTCTACGCATAGAGCTCAACACAGTGCATTCTAATTATTTATATCCATTTGTCTCTCCTGGTAGATTGGGTCTACATCATATCTATCCACTTCTCTTCTTTATACTCTGGGACCAGAACTCTGCCTAGCATATTGCAGAAACAGTAAAAGTTGATTGAAGGAACCACAGTGATTCTTGATTTTGGCTTTAAGATGATAGGCATTTGTTGTTGTTTTATCTCAAGCTGGGTTTTGAAATTCTCAACTCAAATTTAATTGTGAATCACTTTATATAATACTGAATGTCCTTTTAGAGACTGAAAAAATACACACTGCCTGAAAAAAATTATATAATCACTGAATTAGGAACTGCCAGAAGCACAACTCAGATATTGCTCCAATGTGAATACACTATGCATTGCTCATTTAGACAGGACCACAAGAAAATAAATGGCACGTGGGCTGAAACAGCTGGGAGACCACAGAAAGAGGTGGGGCAGACCATTCAGGGGCTGCTTCAGTTGATGCTGTAGTGATTCATGAGATAGAACATGGCTGCTAGTGTAAAGGGTGGGGATGAGCCATGCTTCCCTGAGAATTAGGTTCCTGTAGATTTTGCCTAAAAGAAAGAATAATTAGATCTCCCCTTATTCCTAGTCTGTTAGGGGAAATTTTGTTTTCTTCGTCTTTTGATGTTTTCTAAAAGGTGAATCACCTAAAGAGAAAAATTTTAAATGTTGACAAAATATTGACAAAAGTCTAGCTTTTAGCTAAACACTTCTGGAGTGGTGAAATTACAAAGTGGGATCTAAGCCTTAGTAATGGTATTTCTAAGTGGACTTGACATTCTTGGAGAAGAAAACTGAGCTGGGTCAAAGTGACTTCAAATTTGGAAGGAAATTCCATGTGTTTGAGGGTGTCCCCCATCACTACCCCCGTCAACTTCTCCAGGGCACTGAAGTTAACTTTTCACTGGCAACCCTTTGTCTTTACACACATATATATACATGTGTAAAAAGAAGTGCTTCTCATACCACTTTAACACAGTTTCATTTGCATTGAAATAGTGAGTCTGCCTTCATGACTGTCCCATGAATTTTATAAATGCTCATGTATATGATATAAGAAACTCTCCTATATAAGATGATGTTAAAAATTTATCAGAGATCTCAGTCACACTTATGTTTTAATAATTAAAATAAAACCTGTAACTAAAGTGCTTTTTTTTTGTGATTAATCTGATCACTCTCCCTACTGGAGTCTAAACACCTAATAAACATTTTCACTTAATGATTGAGCATGAAGACAGGTTGCTATAATATTATTTAGCTATCATCACTTAAGTTCCCTTTTGTGAGTTGATGCATTCACGTGTGTTGGGGCTGTGTTGATATTCTCTGTCACTCCAGGTGTAACTTCCACCACTTTCCACCCTGCCCTGCGTCCTGGTAGACTGACTTCTCTGGACTGCATCAACCATGTTCTCCTTGGGGAGGGCAGGGGTGGCACTGGCAGGAAACCCAATGGTGAGTATTGAAAGAGAGCTTGGGATATTTGTTCCCCGTGTTAAAAACAAGACAGCAGACCCAAAATGGAGTCACTTATGCTAAACCCCACATCAGCAAACTGAGACTTACCAATTACAGTTTTGGCCCTCGCAGAAATGAAATCTTAAACCAGTCAAGCAGGAATTGCCCGATCAGCACTAGTTAGGTAATCTGCCTGATAGACCCCTGCCATCCCCTAAAGGAAAGTAACCTTGCAATAACCAACCAGCTTTTGTGGCTAGTGTAACTTCCCTGTTCCTGCTTCCTTTTGCCTGTAAAACTCTTTCATTTTGTACAGCTCCTCGGAGTTCCTTTCTGTATACAAGACTGGATGTTGCTCAATCCATGAATTGTTGAATAAAGCCAATAAGATCTTTAAAATTTACTCGGTTGAATTTTGTTTTTTAGCACCTAGTTCTTTCTCTGCCTGGTCATGGTCTGGCAGATGCTTTGTTCCTCTCTCCCATGGCCATAGCTTCTGCCATGTTCTGGTAACCACTTCTTCCCTCTCTACTCCTTGCTGTTCAGGCCTTAGATAGAGATGGCATCCATGCATCACGCTCTTCCTAGCTTTGGGATGTGTCACTCTCCTTTAGCACTGCCCACAGCATTGTGAGCAGCCCATCCATTCAATCCCTCAGTTCCCCATCGGAACTAGGCCATTGGATTCTTGCTACAACCCCAACTGATTAAAGGGGCACCCTATTTTATCAGCCTTATGCTTCCATGAGAGGTCTTTGGTTCCATTTCTCAAAAGGAGAAACGGTGGATAAATATTTCTGGGCCTACTTTTATTTTATCTTCCCACAAGAGGAAGAATGGGAAAGGTATCAGTGCATGAGCATTGTCTTGCGTCTTGCTTGCTCTTGCTCTGGGATCAGCCTGCCCACCAGCAGTCTGTGTGTTCTCTGTTTTTCTTTTTGCTCTGAGAAAGCTCCCTGGAACAGGGCTTCTGTGCCCTATTGGTGCCTGTGACTGGGTAGGGGAAAATTTTTGGAGGCATTGTTTGGGGGTCTTATACCCAAGCTGCCTTCTCTGGTCCAGCTTTACCAGTAATCAAATTGATGTTTTGATCTCGATCTACTTCCTGTGTCTAATTCTCAATTTGTTCAGAATCTAGAGGGAAGGAAAAGGTAATGGATTCAACTCATTCAAAACCCCAATAATAGCTGAATTTTATATGGGAAAGTAAATAAGGAAACATTGCTAGTTTATTTCTTGCCAAAAACCTTAGTGACCTCAACAAATCTATTTTGTTGGCAATTAAATGGATGTACCCATCCATGATCACAATTCAAATTTACAACCTTCAGGCCTTATCATTTCACTTTCAATTTTTTAATGCTGAGGTTATTAATAACAACATTAAGACAACGAAAGAGAAGGCTTTAAGGAATACTGATGTCCTAGGAAGTTATTTAATGTTTATATTCCATCAGGCAAGTTGGTTTTGACTAACTCTGTCATCTTGGGGAAGCTAAGTAACCTCTGTGGGTTTGCTTGTCTGTTAGGCAAGAGGTTTAAATGAGTGGAAGACATTTTATCCCACTACAAACTAATAGGAAACATAAGTATGTACAAGAGTTTCAACAAGGATTATATTCGCACAAATGTATCACATATGTTGAACTTTAGGACATTTATTTATAAAATTAGAAAATAAGCATTTTAAATACACCCCATGTTAGGATTGACAACTATAGTCTTGTACCAGCCTTAGCCTCCAATTTATTTTAATATTATTTTTTGGTTGAGCAATATTTAGAAATGTCTGATTTCTTGTAGATAAACAGTTGCAAATGGAAGAAGGTTTTTAAAAAACATTTTATCAATTTTTCCTTATAATTTGTGTTTTATAAACCTTCGTTAAGAAATTCTTCTTTACTCTAAGGTCCTACACGTCATAAAATTATTCTTTTTTACTTTCTTCTAAAAGTTCTAGAGTTTTGCTTTTTAAATATTGTATTTAATTTTGTTGATCCTTAGAATCCAATTTTATTTTAATATAAATAGTATTTTCCTAGCATTTCCTAGCACAAAATACTATTTTTTGTGTAGTCTCTTCTTTTCCATGATCTGCAATTCATCACCTTCATGTACAACGCATGTAGGTAGGCTTGTATGTTTCTCGGCTCTCTCTTCTGTTCCATCAGTCTCTTTATCTTTTCCTATGCTGGTACCACACTATTTTAATTGCTATAGTGTTATAATTTGTCTTGTTGTCTACCAGGGCAGTGATTGTCAAACTTTGGTCTATATCAAAATCACCTGGGAATCTTGATAAAAATATGGAGGCATAGATCATAACTTACCCGACACATGTGGGCCTCTGTGTTCTTTATTAGCTCTTCAGGTGATCGATACACACCACTGATTGAGAATGACCATTCTAGGGCAATTGTTCTCCCACTCCAATACACAGACATTTTCTCTTCTTTGGCAGTGATTTGGCTATTCTTTCTCTTTGCTCTTTTAATTAATTTTAAAAATCTGTTTGGCAGTTTTGCATGATTTCTGTTGGGATTTAGATGGGGATAAATCTATGGATTATTTTGTAAAAACTTGTCTAAAATTGCTCTTTCATTTTCCTTACATGATCCCATGTAAATTGGCTTCTGCCCCTCCACTCCACTGGACAAGACATAAATTTATAGATCTTGTTAACCACCGTGGTAGACATTTTTATTGTAAAATATATCTTTGAAGAATAGTAGAAAACAAAAAAATTGCATGGAAAAGAAGATGCTTCGTGCATCTTAAATCAATGTATTGGTTACAAGATTTATGTTGCTAAAGAAGTTGAGAACTGATTAAAGGAATTTGTTCCTTTAATTCCTCTTTCCCATAAATGCTAACAAATACTAAAACTTGTGCATGCTCACATACTATATTACAATTCACTTGAATTTATCCATAAGACTCCAGAGTGAATAAAGTGCTTAGGTTACATCAGGACAAATGTTCTCACTTTATTGATTTCCAGAAAAGATCAATAGGAGTATTGATTGACTTGACAGTTCTTTTACTTCTCAAGAAGCAAAAGAAATGGTGCTTAAAACTAGAATGGTGAGAAACAACACCTTCTTACCTCTGTGTCTTGCTGCACAGAGATTAGAAAACATATTAACTAGATAGGAAGACAGTTTTCTTGAGCTGTATATTCAATTCCACAAATTCTCATGAGGAATGGCAAGGTGGTCACCATTTGCCATAGGTTACCAGCATCTCCACTGAGTTTGGGGCAAATTTCTAGCTCTGATTCCTTTTCTAGAACTGATAGTGAAGCTAGTATAAGAGGTAAAAGAAAATGGATAGAGAGAATGTCTATATTTCTTTATATTTTTCTTCCGTTCTTCTTCCGTTCTCTTCTTTTTAAGCATTTTGCATGCTGACAAAGAGGTTGTAACATGTATAAAATAATTTAGCAGTGTAATCTGTTTAAATTCAAGCTCTGTCATTTGTGAATTGTAGGATCTTGGGATGGTTGATAAAGCGTGTACCTCATCAGAAAAAAAATAGGATGATAATAATAATATTGGAAGGTTGTTACAAGTGCTAAATTTGTAAATACACGTGAAGAGTCTTAGCATTGGGCAGTGTTTTTCAAACTGTTCTTCATGATCATTTAGTATGAAATCAATACAGTGGGTAGCAACCAGCTTCAAAACATGCAAATAGAATAGAAAATATCAGAATGTGTCAGCTTAATGAAGGCATGTATTGACTAGTGAAATTTTTTGCTTCAGTTTCTCATACACACACAAACATGTATACACCGGGTTACTATGAAAAACATTTCTTACCACGGGTTGAGGTAAAAGAAGTTTGGAAAACCACTAGTATGGGGCAAAGTAGATAGTCAATAAATGTTATCTTTCTTTTCCTTTTTTATTTTACCTTTCACCAGCCTTGTATACTGGAATTTGGTCACAATAAGTACAATTGACCCTTGGAATTTATGAAAGGACAATAAAGCCCCATTGAGATGTGGACACTGGATAGGGTCCCAGGCACTGTCACTAGTAATCTCAGAACATGTGTGATATAAATGGAACCTTAGCAATTACAATTTACTACATGTCAGGGATCATCAGACACACTTGCAGATAATGAAAACCTTGGTGGGATTCCAAATTTGCATAAGAGATCAACCTGAAGTATATATTTGTCCCAAATTTAATTTTCAAATCATCGTATTAAGCTTCACATAAATCATTTAATCTCTTGAAACCTAAAGGTTCTAATCTGTCATATGGGGATAACACTGTATTATTTTTTGGTGAGCATTGAATGAGTTAACATGTGCAAAGTATTTAGCAATAATAACCATTCCATAGATGTTAGCTATTGTCTCAGGTTAGGGGCCTAGGAAAACAGACTCTGAGATGAAGATTAGCGAGAAGGAGGTGTTTAGGGTGCAATCTCAGGAACATCGCTATAAACAAATGAAGAAGGCACCTCTGGGCAGAGGAAGAAGTCAAATGTGCAGTTGCAACAGAGGCCCATGGGGAGCTCTGATGCTGAGATGGCCATTCAGATTGTCCTGAATTGAGGTGAGGGAATCAGACCTCTTTTACCCCTGCATCAAACAGAGGTAATCTTGGGTAAGGTAACTCCCTTTATTGAGGGAAAGCCCCAGAAAGTGATTTGGTGGGGAGAAATCAGCAGCCAACTCTCCCAGCAGCTGTAAGAGTGAGCGTGTTTCAGTCCTGGGTGATCTGGTAGCATACCACAGCACCCACCACAGCTCATCCATGTAGCACTGGGTCCCCTTGCTTCACATAGAAAGTTAATCCCATCTGGGATCAGTGCCTCCAGAATTCTGGGGGGTCTGTCTTCCATGGGAAACATACGAGAGAAAGGTTAGTGGGATTAAGTTCTCACCACTGTAGCTGCCTCAAGGCCAGGACTGATACTCCTCATCTTCCTCCTCTACCACACATTCTAGAGTCCCTCATCCTCAGCTCACCTCTCCTGGTCTAGGTGGCCTACCTGGTGGGCAACCCAGATCTTCATCCCTGGTCTCCATGCCCATCTCAGGCCAAGACTGTTGTCCTGGCCAAGACTGTTGTCCTTGTCCATTTGCCATCAAAACAAGGCAGGTGAGTACCAAGAAAGACCCCTGTGGCCACCTGGGCACTAAATATATCCTTCCCTGCCTCCATTGTGTGACAGCTTCCTCTTGATGATCAGGACCCCAGCCCCGGCAAAATGGTGACTCTTTTCCTTGCCTGCTGGTCTCTTGGCATGAACAACTTGAAGTGATTTGGCAGAAGCTGTAACTTAAAGTTTAAGGGGACCCTTACTCTGTCCTCTGGTGGAAGCATTCCTTTCTAGAAACTGGGACCCTTAGACACATACAGCTTAAAGGTGTGGAAGTGGGAAGTAAAAATTCTCTCTGGGAACTAGATCCTTCAGACACACAGAGGCTAACGATGTAGGACAGGAAGCACAAATTCCTCAAATGGGTCCTTGGGAGTAATGGTGAGTGAGGCCATTTCTATTTTCACCCCTCGGTTCTCAGATGTGTATATTCTACTGAAAGATTCACAGCACCAGCATCCATAATGGTCACCGGTTTAGTGGTGTCCAGTTTAAGACACATGTAATGTGTCCTGAAGGATGGCTCCCATCCTTACAAGGTATCAGCCCAAGCCAGTGCCCCAGCAGTCCCTTCAAATGGTCATATCACTGCTTATCAGGCCAGCTGCTGCTAGTTAGCATGGTATGTGCTGGGATCCGTGCATCTTGTTATTACGTGTCCGCGGCATTGCCTGCTTCACTGAAAAGTGGGTTCCTTGGAGATATTATACAGGATTTTATGTCAGTAGATCAAATACTTTGTAAGTACTTGGATAATAACGGTGCTAGCCAAGGTCATGTGAGCTGCCAGTAGTCATTGGCCACCTCGTTTGAGAGTTTGTCTAAGCATGAAGCCAATACAGAGGAAAACACACCAGAGAAATGAAGAGAGGAATATTTCTGATGACACTGAGCACTTGGTGTTTTAGTACCTGAAATAAGATCTCCCCTGAATTTTCAGCTAAAGGAGCTGATAAATTACTATTGTTATTTGAGTTGGGCTTCTGTCACTTGCATTCAAAAGAATTCTGATGAAGCCACCAACTTGCCTTCCATGGCTGCTTATACATTCATTCTTTTACAAAATTAATACCATAAATCAGGGCTTAATCTGCCTCGAGAGTCATTTTACACGTCTAGGCTGACTTTGAATATCTGTGGTTTGATCCATGTTGTGATGATTTCATAGTCAACATCTCAGAAACAGGTATTTCCAAGTTCTTGTGGGTCTTACAATATTTCCCAATGGGCATCTCAAATACCATGGTCCCGGAGAGCCAGGAGGTGGGGGTATGGGGAGCCTGAGAACCACTGCCATTTGTCAAGCACTTATAATGTGCCATGCAAGTGCTTTGTAATTATCGAAGTTCATTCTCATTGCAGCCCTTTGAGATTGGTATTAGTTTTCTCATTTTGACATGAGGAAACAGAATGAGAGAAATTAGATAACTTGCTTTAGGTCAGTCAGTTAATAAGTAGAAGAACCATAGACTCAAAACATGCAGCACTGGCTGCACTGGCAGCAGGAGTCCAGAGATGTGAGGGATCGATGCAGGCAGCAGGAATCAGAGAAGCCTCCTGGAGACGTGTGAGCAAAACCTCTTTTCTCCTTTTCACTATTTCGCAGCCTGTACTGAAACATTGATGTGGTGCGCTGAAGGCATCCTTCAAATTACTCAAACTATTGTAAACGTGTGAAAATTTATATTTGATCTGTTTCTCAAACATATCACACAGACACATGATTTTTATGTGAAAGGGATTATTTCACATACTTGCTTTTAAAATATTTTTCTGACAAATTTCTGTAATAGTCATTATAATCATATTAGCACAGCTACCCCTGTCCCAGACCCTTCCAGCCTGGTCTCTCTCTATCTCTGACCTGCTGAAAGAGGATAATCTCAGCTCAGAGTCTCTGCCCTTGAGCTCATGTGAGCTCTGCCATCAATAAGTCATGTCAGGCCCCTTTGTGCGGGTTTTGAGAGTCTGAGGTATTTTCTTCAAAGCACCTCCCTTCCAGTAGTCCCTGATAAGCGTAGAAAATTTCATCTCTTATATTTAATTCCCTGCATGCCAGTTTCTAATTGTATGTGCAAGGTTATTTTTAAAAATTTTTCTGAGCCCTTGATTGAAAGTATTTAAAGAACTTTCTAGGGACCATGTAAGCTCAGGGCAAAATAAACCCATGAGCCTTTCATTCTAAGT
The DNA here is from genome assembly GCF_020826845.1 of Diceros bicornis minor. NCBI lineage: Eukaryota > Metazoa > Chordata > Mammalia > Perissodactyla > Rhinocerotidae > Diceros > Diceros bicornis. The sequence goes on along the minus strand of NC_080747.1, from coordinate 30,572,446 downwards.
TCTGCATTCATATCTAGTCTAGGTCAAGAATGAGTGACAGCAACAACTTTAGCACCCCTGGGGAGAGAGACTAATTCCATTTCTGGACCTAGTCAATTTGATCTTGTCTTTCGAGACTTTCCAGAAGAAGTCTCAGAGAGCTGTAAAACTTTGCTTGGGAAGTGCCGTGGCCTTGTGGAATGAGACGATGTCTTAGAGTCAGAGTCATCTAGGGTTCTGTCCTGGCTCTACCTCATACTCTGTGGCCTGAGAGAGAATATTTCACCTCTATTTGACTTAGTTTCCTCATCTATAAAATTAGGATAATAGTATAGGCCCTGTAGGGATTGCTGTGAGGAGCTGGACACACACACACACACACACACACATCCCATTCACAATGTGCCAAGCACTTTTAAAACACTTTACAAATATCACATCCTTTAATATTCATTATAACTTGTGAAGGGGGAATATTATCATCCCTATTTTACATATGAGAAAACTGAGGCTCAGAGTGGTTAAGTAGCTTACCCAGTGTCACACAGCTGATAAGCAGTAGAACTGACTTTCAAGTTTAGGCAATCTGGTTTCACAGAGTCCATGCTTGCCATAGACTGAATGTTTGTGTGCCCCCCAAATTCATATGTTGCAACCTCACCTCAACGTGATGGTATTTGGAAGTGAGACCCTTGGGAGGTGATTAAGTCATGAGGATAGAGCCCTTATAAATGTGATTAGTACTCATATAAAAGAGACCCCAGAGAGCTCCCTCACCCCTTACACCATGTGAGGATACAGTAAGAAGATGGCCGTCTGTGAACTAGGAAGCAGGCTCTCAGCAGACATGGAATCTGCCTGCACCTTGATCTTGGACTTCCCAGTCTCCAGATCTGTGAGAAATAGATTTCTGTTGTTTATAAGCCACCCAGTTCATGGTACACTGTTGTAGCAGCCTGAACAGACTAAGAGAGTTTTAAGTTCAGGCAGTCTGGTTCCAGAGTCCATGCTCTTGACTGTTATTATGCTGCCTCAAACGGTAGCTATTTTTATAAACTAGATTTAAAATGTTTAGTACAATGACTATATGTTGCAAGATGTGGGGGTGTGTGTGTTGCTTTTGTAGGAGGCTTAACTATAGCCACTTTCAAATAGGAAATTAAATGAGCTTTACTTATTATTAGGCCTTTATTGAAAATAAAACAAAGCCAAACATTTAAAATAGGTTCTTTAAGGATGATTTGAGAAGTTCTAAATTTCTCCTGACTGTTGCGTAAGTTGAGTATATCTTTCCTTGAAACTGAGAATGACTGGATATATTGATTAGTAAATTGAAGAAACTCTACTTAGGACCCAGCACTTACACTGTCATTCTAAAGAAACACAATATCTCATTTCAGAGGTTTTCTGGGATTTAGTCATAGAAATACACCAAAAAATAGACATCACACCAATGAGCAGTCATTGAGTTTTCATAATAAGTTCATAATCATAATCTCCAAAATCATTGATTCTAGTAAGTGTGGGAAATGCTAGATCAAAGTTGAACAATGGATTTATTTTTAAACTCAAGGACTTTACCGAGCCTTTGATACACTAATGTGCTTGTGAGCCTCTCAGAGAGCGATGTGGCACGTTGTGGTTTTTAACTTGTCGGCTATGGAAGCTATGGTGGCTTCATAATGTGTCAACTTGGTTTGGCCGAACTACATTTCCCAGAATTCCCTTATCTGTATTTTTTTTGGTTAGGGTATACCACAAGAGACATTCTTGTGGAAGATTTGGAAGGCAGAAAGGGAGTAGTAGCTCTTTTGTAACTTTCACACATTGTTCCTTATCGGCTGGACCCAGCAGCAGCTGGGTCTCTACCTTTCCATGAATCCTCCAACTTCTCCAACCCTTGAGCCAGGTGTATATTTAGCTCCAAGATGAAGAACACCAGCTTCACCTACAGAACGCCCATGCCATCAAGGTCAGAGGAAATAAGAGTTGACATGTGTTCCAGCTGTGCTCATGGAATTTTAGCTGATCCTTGTTCTCTCTCACTTTACATCCACCCTTCCTTTCTTATTGCCTGTTCTGATTGCTTGGATTTCAAGCTTCAGCAATAGATAAGACAATAACTTTACAGGGATTTCTTAAATAATTCCCATAATTATGTAAGATAAAATCCCTTGTATATATACTATTTAATATATATGTGATATAATATATGATATACAATATATAATATATGATATATAATATAATATATATCACCTACTGGTTCTGTTTCTCTGATTGGAGCCCTAATAGATACATAACCCTTAAGTCACAGCACAGCTAATTACATCTTCAGAAACAGTATTCTGCAGAACACTAATTAGGAAATTCTAATGTAGTTGAGTCATTTTTGGCTAGGATTTTCCCAGGAGTTGAGTAAAAACATGTTTAGAGTAAGATATCACATAGAAACATCTAATTTTCCACTTCGCTGTAGGCTGTGGTAAGAGGTAACATTAAGGATTCTGTTGTGGGTTGAATTACGTCCCCCAAAAAGATATGTTCAAGTCTTAACCCCTGGTACTTGTGAATATGACCTTGGAAATAGGGTCTTTGTAGATGTAATTAAGATGTGAGTTAAGAAGTCATACTGGATTAGGGTGGGCCCTAAGTCCAATCACTCCGATCCTTATAAGAAGAGACACAGACACATAGAGGGAAGACAGCCATGTGAATGTGGAGGCAGAGATTGGAATTATGCTGTCACAACCAATGAACTCCAAGGATTGCCAGCAACCACCAGAAGCTAAAAGAGGAAAGGGATCATTCTTCCTAGAACCTCACAGGAAACACGGCCCTGGTGTCACCTTGATTTTCAGACTTCTAGCCTCTAGAACTGTGAGATCATAAATCTCTGTTGCTGTAAGCTATCCAGTTTGTGGTCATTTGTTAGAGCAGCCCTAGGAAACTAATACAGGTTCCAAACTAGTTTTCCTGATGCCTGTTCTGGTGGTCATAGGTCTGAACTCCCACATTTTGTAAAATCCATTGAAGGACAAAGCTAAAGGGGACCTTGATGACCATCTGGGAAGTCTCAGTAATTCTGCTCCTTTTAAGAAGTGCTTTGAGTTCAACCAGGATGGACAGTTTCGGATTCTTTCATACCACTCTCATGCCGCAAGTGTCCGTGTCCCTCATACAAGATCTCTGGATTGCAAAAGTGCAGGATTCTTAAGGTGGACAGAAGCCAGGGCAGTATCTCCAGTGCCCTGACTGGTTATCTCCAGACCGATGCTCTCTGGGCAGGAGGCTAACTCTGGGCAATTGGTCCTCTTTGGATGCAAGGAAGTGTGACAACAGAACTAAGTCAGTCTTGCCACAGCTCCCAGGCACACTCCACGGAAGGTCCCTCCTCACCCTCCCCATCTAAACTTTAGTCTTCCCAGCCTTGAGATTTTTCTGTGTCTTCCTCTCTGATACTCCCTCTTTTTCCCTTCTTTCTCAGCCAGGGTCATTTATCAAATATCTGCTAGTAAAAAAACTCACTCTGTAGGTCTGTGTCTGAGTCTTCCTGACTGAAGCTGATTTTATTTTTGTGTCAGTTTCTACAGTGGGTTACAAGCAGAGGGCAGAGGTAGGGTTTGGATAGATTGTGCAGGAAGTAGGGCGCCAATCAGAGAAGCAGAACCAGTAAGTGATATATATTATATGTTATATATTATATACCATATATTATATATTGCATATCATATATGGGAGAGAAATACAGTTGAGACTTAGAAGTATTATCTCATCCATGAGACTCCTTTCTCATTCCTTCCTCTCTCATTTCTTTACCTCATCCCTCCCTCCACCATTCCTCCTTCCTCCCTTCATTGTTTCCTTCCTTCCCTCCTCCCTTCTACCCCTGCTTCCATCCTTCTTTCTGTCTTACACTGATCATCCATGTATTGATGACATAATATGAGCCACACCCTTTGCTAACCACCAGATCACAAAGATGTTCCATGATTCTTGCTTTCTTGAGGCTCACAATCTATTAGGGATATGGAACTAACAGGATATACAGAACTAACAAAGCATCCATTACTTAAAAGGAGGGCCACTCTACTCCCTGGGGCTCAGTGATGGTGGAGAGCAGAGCACGCCAAACAGAAGGAATAGCATGGGCAAAAACCCCAAGGTACAAAAGTGTCTCTTCATAAAAGTCTGTTTAGAGAACTGTGTATATTTGGAACATGTAATAGGAATGTTAAGAGATGAGACCAGAAAGGAGGGTAAGATCTTTGAAGGGACTTGAATGACATACTAAAGAATTTGGAATTTGTTCTTTACCAAGTTGGGTGCTGTAGAAAGTTCCTGAATGAGGAAACGATCATTACACCCTAGATCCACCTTTCTAAGGACCCTGTACATAACATGCATTCCAGATGGACTATAATGCCACAAAGATGTCCATCTGGTTCTTGTATCCCCAGAGCCCGGCACAGAGCTTGGTGTAGATATAGTCCTCCCCAATTGTGTGTTGAGTGAATGAATGAAGCTAGAGAAGTAATTACATGTGGCCAAAGCCTGGCATTTGAATCCTGATTCTGGGAGATTTACAAAGGATAATAGAAAATAAATCAGAGAAACCTGTCAGCTCTGTTCGCGCCATCATCTTTCTTATATTTACTCTAAATCCTTCCTGGTGTGATTAGGTCCAGAGCCCCTGTCCTTTGTGGAAAAGGGGGGTAACTGAGCAGCACCTTCCGTGCAGCATAAACATTGGTGTGCTTGACGATCATTACTGACTTGCCCTCGGTATCTCCAGAAGAAACAATTTCTATTTTTTAAAATTACTTTTTTCTCACAAATTTCATTTTCCAACTATTTAATCATCTTTGCAGCTGACCTGGATTTTCTGTCACTTCACCTCTTTTGGCTGCCAATATCTTGCCTGGAAAAGAAGCAGCTTGAGCTATATGGTCTCAAAGGGAACAAATTCTGGCCAAATTACCTTTGGGCTAATAAGGACAGACTAGAAATTGATGTATTGGAAATGCTTCATATCTAATATTTGGATAATGTTTGGATTCTAGTCAATAAATTAATAAGAAATTACTACAGTATTATATTACCGACTTGCATTAGAATTCAATAAAATACACAATGCTAAAATTATAACAAACTGCTCTCTGAGGTTGTTGAGAAACCAAGATGTTTTGGCTTTAAAATGAGAGAAAAACAATAGATGTTGAGTGCTTACTATGTATAAGGGACTTTGCATACTTTATTTCTTTTAATTCTTAAAACAGTTCTAAGAAGTGGATTTTTGTCCCTGTAGCATAAATGAGAAAAGAAAAGTTAGAGAGCTTAAGTGACTTGCCCTAGTTCTCACAGCTAGTGATTGACAGAGTTAGGACTTGAACTCACATCTGTCCAACCAAAAAGCCAAGGCTCTTTGCCTATTATCCTGAAATTGGGAAGAAAATGGAAGGAATAGCCCAGGGTTATTCCTTGGACTATTTATAAAAACAGACTATTTATTTTTGGACTATTTATAAAAAGCACCATCAGAATTTATGCAGCACCTCTTAGTCATCAAGATTTAGGCTAGATAAGTTTCACATAAAGTATTAGACAAAAGTTAATCTACTCTTTGCCTTAAAGCTGTTTCCTGAGAATTATGATTCCCATTTCACAAATGACAAAACTGCGGCCCAGAGAGTTTAAATGACTCTCTCATTTTTACATGGTTAGTAAGGGCCGGAGCTGGGAGTCCAGGCTCCGCAGTTGTTGCTCCTTGCATTTCATCACTGTACCATCAGTTATGTCAGTTGGGAAAGGCTGCTCCCGGTACAAGAGCAGGGGTGCCACGGGTGCCAACTGTGGGGAGCGGCCCCAGCTATAATTAGAGCTAGAGCACTGAGGGAAGTGGTAGCTAGATTTCACCTCTACCATTCCAACAATTTTGCTCCTCTGAGCAATCATCCTCAAAGACAACAAAAGCTAATGTTCCTGCCTTAGATCATTTTGTCCCCTGGAGGGCTGGGACAGTGACTTTAATCGGTTAGTGTCTTTTTGAATGGTAGAAGGAGTGGAGTGTTTCTCAAACTTCAATGTTTATAAGAATCACCCTGAGTACCTGGTTAAAATAGGATTCCTGGACCCTACTCCTAGAAATTCTGACTCCATAGGCCCCGAGTGTCCTGAAGAATCTGCATCTTTAACAAGGACTTCAGATCCTGCTGATGCGGGTACTGTAAATCCTGCCTCTTGAAACCCTTGTATAGCGGTCGAGATTCTGAGTCTGAATCCCTGGCTCCATCACTACTAGCTTTGTGATGGTGAGCGAGCCACTCAACCTCTCTTAGCCTCAGTTTTCCTGTCTATAAAATGGGAATAATGATGATACCTACCTGCCTACCTCTCAGTCATGTGAGGATTAAATAAAGCAATTCATGTAAAACATTTAATGTGTTACTGGCATATAGTAAATGCTCAATTAATGTTAGCTATTATTATACTAATGAGAAGTTAGTTATTTAGAGAAAAAAAGATTAAGTCATTCTCTCTACTGGATATTTTTTATGTCTCTGTGACTATGGAGGTGGAGGTGGGGGAGGGAATTGACCTGTTCCTGCAAAATCTGTAATATAGGATTCTTTTCTCTGAATTATCTTTCTCACATATTCTTTTTTTCTTTTGCTAGTAGTGTAAATTTATCTTTGAGGTGCCAACAGATTCTTCGTCAAGGAAGTCCTTTCTCATTGGTAATCACTAAACAGATCTCTGGTTGATGGGTTGCTCATTCTTCTACGGGACCTGTGAGGGCTGCTTGGAAAATTTCCTTTCCTCTGGTTTTTTAAGAGAAATGATAACTGAAGAAGCAAAACTCAGAAAGTTGAGAACAACTTTCTCTTTCCCTTCACACACCCGAGTCAGAGATGCCAACATCCTTCAGCCAGAGAGATCCATTCCCTGGACTGGGGGTGTAAAGACAGAAGCCAAGTAGGTCTCCCTTCAACTGCTCAGAGTTCAGGGCTGGGGCAGACTCCCACACATGGGATCTGCTGGAGACCGCCAGCGGCTCTTGGCTTCAGTTGGGATAAAATCTAAACTCTTTCGCCTGTGTATATGGCTCTTCAAATTTCCTTGTCTAGGTTCCTGCTTATCTTCCCAGGTTCCTCACCTACATTCTCATCTCTTTTGTCCTCTTCATACTTTGTTCTTTTGTTGGAGGTTTATTTTCTCTCCACTCTTGACTTTTCCTATGTTGTTTCTCTGTCTAAACATATTTTCTTCTGCTGTTTTTACCTTAGTATTTCCTTTAGATTTTACTTGGATGTCCTTTTCTATGGGAAGTCTTCATTAGGTATTCATTGCCCTCCTATGTGTTTCTGCAACCTAATGATTATTGCTATCATACAGTTAGCAAAATATAACATTATTGCTTTTGAATTTGTCTCCTCTACCAGATCAGTAGTACTTTGACTCAGGGACTTTGTCTGTCCTATTCACTTTCTACCCCTAATACCCCATCACAGGCACAAAGTAGAGACTCATTAAATATTTAGTACTCAAATGAATAAACAAGTAAGTTGTCTTCTAGCATCTGTTGGAGCATCTCCAATGATGGGAAACTTATTACCTGCAGAGGCCGTCAGATCCATTTTTGGAAGATTCTGCTTGTTTGAAACCTCTTCCCGACTAATAAACTGAAATCAGTGGTCCTGTGACTTTCCAGCAGAGCAAAATGCTGCAGTCTTGGAGGCTGAGACAAAATCTCTGGTCCTGCCATCATACGACGGTCTTGGAAAGGCTCTTTAGTGAAGGACTCAAGTGCAAAATGAAGACAGCTTTCTTAAGGAAGTGCTACTAGATATAGAAATGCAAATGTTGAAAGAGTAAAGCTGATAGCTCGTCTGGGATAGAAAACATTGCCATTTTCTTATTTTGCAAGCAAGAGAGGCAAAAGAAGTGCCTCTGAGGAAGAGAGATGGAGTGGCCCTCCAACAGGGCCCTCCAGAGAAGGATGTTCTGTGCTGGAACAAGAGACTTGGGAATTTACCAAGAAGGCTTTGAATTGTTCTAGGATATTCTGACTCATGATTCAAGATACTTTAAAAATGGAGGGAGAACATTGAGAAGGTTATCATCTATTCTGTTCCAGGTGGCGGTCAGAGTTGTGACTTATATTCCATCAATTTTTTTCCTTACCTCAACTGCAGGAGGTAGATTTAATTATCTTCATTTCTATAGAAGAGAAATAAACTCATGAAATAATGGTCCCAAGGTGACACAGTTAATCCTCATGGGCTGAGACCCTTATCCAAGTATTTTCCCACCACTTAATGAGATTAAATTCGTTTTGAGCATATTTTCATTTACATAAACACATTATCTCAAAAGATAAGATTCTAGCCCTCTTTTTTAAAAATCACACTTTGTCCTTTAACTCTCCCTTGTTTGAGAAGTCACATACAATGATATTTAAATGCTAAATTACATAAAAAAAAGGATCTAAAATAATGCCATTTTCTTCACCACTTGCTACATGTTTTAACATTTTAAAATAGTATTTCAAGCATACACTCAATTTCTCAACTTCAGTCGGAAGAGAACTCAAACTGCCTCAGAGAAGCACACGGTTGCAATATTTCCCAGGAAAATGTTTCCACATCAGAGGTAAATTTATAGGTATAACAAAACAACGAATTGAAAACTGACAGAAAGGGAGGCCCCTCTACTAGGAATAGCGATAACTTTCTTTAAAATAAATGACTTAAGAATATACTGCTTGTCATTATTCTTCCTCTTCCAAGCCCTGAGACATTGAACCAACAGCTTCACTGGCCTCGGTAATTATTTGTCAAGGGTGTGACCACTGCAGTTTTCCCTCAAGCCAAAGGACCCCCGAAATCAATGAGTCCAAGAGTTGCCAGAAAGCTCTGGCCAGAGTGCAGGGTGGAAGCCTTCCTCAGAGTTATGGGATCAGAGTCTGTCTTTGGCATTCGGATCATAACTTTTACAGAACAATATTCGGTCTTAAAAGAGAAGTCATGAAAATGGATGTTTAGGGCCCACCCTGGGTACACTGTCAGGTTGACAATTATTTTATTTTGCTGTTTCTTTCCAACTTCCTTGAGCCCCTCATTCTCTGGCAACCTGCCAACCAAGGCACTTTCCTGTAGCACCAAACCCAGTAGCCATTCATTTCTCCCACTTTTTCCGCCTGAACTTGAGTCTATTGGAATCAAATTTTTTTTCCTGCCTCAGCTCCATTCATTCAGGGCCTTTCCAGAGGATTGGGCTAATTTCTGATAAATTCATTCAAAAAAGATAATGATTTAATGTGTCAGACATTTAAGAGGACTTGCATTTTAAGAGATTAATCCTAATTGTGGGAGAAATTTTGAGAATTTCAAGCACAGTGTGTAAAAGGACACAAAAAGTTTATCTTGTGTACAAAAACTGTACAATAGAAAAATAATATAAGCCATAAATATAACAGCATATGTAATTTGAAATTTTCTAGTAGTTACTTGAAAGAGGAAAGAAAAACTGGTGAAACTAACTTTAATAATGATATATTTAACCCAATATATTCAAAATATTATCCTTTCAACATATAATCAATATAAAAATATTGAGCTACTTTACGTTCATTTTTTGTTCTAAGCTTTTGAAATCTGATGTGTATTTTACATTCACAACACATCTCAATTTGGACTAGCCACATTTCAAGTGCTCAATGGCCACATGTGCTTTGTGGCTAGCATACAGGACAGCACAATTGCATTCAGAAAGATGAAGAGCACATTTTCTGTGTGTCTGTGTGGAAATGTGGTGTGGGAGGGGGGAGACGGGTGTGCATGAAAGACATTATTGAGAGTGTAATGAGATGATAGTGGTGGTGGCAACAAAGGATAGAAAAGTGTGTTTTTCTAATTGGATTTAGGAGGCAGTATGCTGTAATAAAAAGAGTATGCATTTTAGACTACAATGGAAACTCTGCTGCGTGTTATTGGACATATTACATAAGCTCTCAGAGCCTCAGATTACTTATTTTTCTCCTCCCTCTCAGAAACCTTTACATTTGTCCTTCTCTTTTCCACATCACTTACCCAACCCACCTCTCCTTAAATGCTAGTTCAATTCTCAACTTCTCTATGAAACTTAAAAAAAAATACTTCTATCGTTCTTACTGAACATCCTAAAAAAATTGTCAAAACCATGAAATTTGATATCAAGACATAGTAGGCCACATATTTACTAAATTAATCCCATTTCTGTGGCTAACATTTTATTATCTGTGGGATGATTTTTTCCTTTCTCTTTGCCTATCCAAATTCCATCCTCTTTATTGCCCACTCACATTCCCATTTGTACCTGAAGCTTTTTCTCAGACCACTTGAGTCTACAACAATATCTTGCTCTGCTAAAATCATATCACTTCTACCTCAGAGTTTACCAAGCTAGAGTCTATGAAGCTTAGTTCCTGTGGCTAATTAATAGATATTCTTCAAAAAAATGTTTATGGTTAGAAAAAATATGTTGATGAAATTCTGAGTTTAAAAAGTTGTTATTTTATTTTTTAATGCTCCATAGGGTCATGTAGATTGTGAAACTACAAAAGAGGAGGGGGATAATTATTTGATGCATTTCCCAAATTCATTAATCTAAGTAAAAAGTTCCTATTTTTTCTTTTGACTATTTCATAAGCTAGCATTTAAAAGAATTCATTTTGGGGTAAACTAACACATATTATGTATTATAGCAATTTAATATATGCCTTCTCATTAGCTCAAACGCACTTTACTTTTGTTGTTTATGCCTGATCTTCCCAATAACAATATCTTGGTGTACACTGGGATTTAAAGCTAACGAAGAAAATTTTCATGAACTCTTTAACTTGATCTTCACAACAATATTCTGAGCTGGTGATATTTAAAAAGAGACCTGAAGGCTTCATTTAATTTTTCAACCAATATGGGTTGAGGAATGATGTGACAGTCAACATGCCAGGCTCTGCGAAGGCAGTGGTAACCAAGAGAAGACTCCATGGGAAGAGACAGACATTTAACAAAACTTTCACAAAATCCCTATGTACTTTGAAGAAGAGTAGTAATCGCTAATACTTATGTAACACTGATTAAGTTCCAGGCCATGTTCTAAATACTTAAATAATTCTTGAAATAACCTAGAGGCAGGTCCTATTATCTCCATTTTACAGATGGAAATTGAGACACAGAGAGACAGTGACTTGCCCAAGGTCACACAGAGCCAAGATTCAAACCCAGGCAGTCTGGCTCTAGAGACTGCCCTGTGCTATATTGCCTCTCTGTATAGAAGTAGGGGGTGTAGCAAGAACGTGTGGCTGGAGACCTTGCCTAGCGTGCGTTATTAGGGAAAGAACTAATGTTTAAGCTGAATCTTCCATGTTGAGTAGGATTTACATAGTAAAGTGTGTGGGAAAGGGCATTTCAAGGAGAGGGCAAAGCATAAGTGAAGGCTTTGAGTAAGGAATAAGGTTGGTACATGCAAGGAACTGTATAAAGGCCAGATTGACTTGACTGGAGTGACCCAGGCTGGAGAACTGTTCATACTTGTCACGTAACAAAAATGTAATCTTCAGGAGATGGATGGTGGTGATGGTTGCATAACAATGTGTACTTAATGCCATAGAAATGTATACTTAAAAATGGTTAAAATGATAAATTTTATATTATGTATATTTTACCACAACAAAAAAATAATTGAGCAAAGAGAAAGTAGATGAAGGAAATATGATATAATTATAACAATTATTAAGGCTAGGTGATGGATAGAGGGGAATGTGTTATAATATTCTCCCTACTTTGAGGTATATTTAAATTTTTTATAACAAAGTTAAAATAAATGTAAAAATGTAATTTTCAACCTAGAAACACTGACAGAGATTCAAAGATTTTAAGAAGGAGAGCTATATGATAAAGTTTTAGGATGATCTCTGGAGGCTATACAGAAAAATAAATTGGGAATAAAAAGGGATTTCAGATGGTTATATAGAAGAATATTATTTTATCTATGATGGCTTCAGTAGCCATGAGGAAAACTGGACATATTTAAACGTATTTAAGATGGAGAATCATCAGACTTGATTGGATATTGTGACATTTCTGGCGTGAGCTATGGGGTAGATGGTGGAGGAGGTAAGAAGACAAGAAGAAAAACAGAAGAGTGTGATGTTAGGGAAGCCAAAGAAAAAGATAGTCAGTGCTGAATGATGAGAAGAGCTCAAGTGAAATGATCACTGAAATGAAGAATACAGAAATTATTTGTAACCTTAATCAGATTTAATTATCTTCATTTCTATAGAAGAGAAATAAACTCATGAAATAATGGTCCCAAGGTGACACAGTTAATCCTCATGGGCTGAGACCCTTATCCAAGTATTTTCCCACCACTTAATGAGATTAAATTCGTTTTGAGCATATTTTCATTTACATAAACACATTATCTCAAAAGATAAGATTCTAGCCCTCTTTTTTAAAAATCACACTTTGTCCTTTAACTCTCCCTTGTTTGAGAAGTCACATACAATGATATTTAAATGCTAAATTACATAAAAAAAAGGATCTAAAATAATGCCATTTTCTTCACCACTTGCTACATGTTTTAACATTTTAAAATAGTATTTCAAGCATACACTCAATTTCTCAACTTCAGTCGGAAGAGAACTCAAACTGCCTCAGAGAAGCACACGGTTGCAATATTTCCCAGGAAAATGTTTCCACATCAGAGGTAAATTTATAGGTATAACAAAACAACGAATTGAAAACTGACAGAAAGGGAGGCCCCTCTACTAGGAATAGCGATAACTTTCTTTAAAATAAATGACTTAAGAATATACTGCTTGTCATTATTCTTCCTCTTCCAAGCCCTGAGACATTGAACCAACAGCTTCACTGGCCTCGGTAATTATTTGTCAAGGGTGTGACCACTGCAGTTTTCCCTCAAGCCAAAGGACCCCCGAAATCAATGAGTCCAAGAGTTGCCAGAAAGCTCTGGCCAGAGTGCAGGGTGGAAGCCTTCCTCAGAGTTATGGGATCAGAGTCTGTCTTTGGCATTCGGATCATAACTTTTACAGAACAATATTCGGTCTTAAAAGAGAAGTCATGAAAATGGATGTTTAGGGCCCACCCTGGGTACACTGTCAGGTTGACAATTATTTTATTTTGCTGTTTCTTTCCAACTTCCTTGAGCCCCTCATTCTCTGGCAACCTGCCAACCAAGGCACTTTCCTGTAGCACCAAACCCAGTAGCCATTCATTTCTCCCACTTTTTCCGCCTGAACTTGAGTCTATTGGAATCAAATTTTTTTTCCTGCCTCAGCTCCATTCATTCAGGGCCTTTCCAGAGGATTGGGCTAATTTCTGATAAATTCATTCAAAAAAGATAATGATTTAATGTGTCAGACATTTAAGAGGACTTGCATTTTAAGAGATTAATCCTAATTGTGGGAGAAATTTTGAGAATTTCAAGCACAGTGTGTAAAAGGACACAAAAAGTTTATCTTGTGTACAAAAACTGTACAATAGAAAAATAATATAAGCCATAAATATAACAGCATATGTAATTTGAAATTTTCTAGTAGTTACTTGAAAGAGGAAAGAAAAACTGGTGAAACTAACTTTAATAATGATATATTTAACCCAATATATTCAAAATATTATCCTTTCAACATATAATCAATATAAAAATATTGAGCTACTTTACGTTCATTTTTTGTTCTAAGCTTTTGAAATCTGATGTGTATTTTACATTCACAACACATCTCAATTTGGACTAGCCACATTTCAAGTGCTCAATGGCCACATGTGCTTTGTGGCTAGCATACAGGACAGCACAATTGCATTCAGAAAGATGAAGAGCACATTTTCTGTGTGTCTGTGTGGAAATGTGGTGTGGGAGGGGGGAGACGGGTGTGCATGAAAGACATTATTGAGAGTGTAATGAGATGATAGTGGTGGTGGCAACAAAGGATAGAAAAGTGTGTTTTTCTAATTGGATTTAGGAGGCAGTATGCTGTAATAAAAAGAGTATGCATTTTAGACTACAATGGAAACTCTGCTGCGTGTTATTGGACATATTACATAAGCTCTCAGAGCCTCAGATTACTTATTTTTCTCCTCCCTCTCAGAAACCTTTACATTTGTCCTTCTCTTTTCCACATCACTTACCCAACCCACCTCTCCTTAAATGCTAGTTCAATTCTCAACTTCTCTATGAAACTTAAAAAAAAATACTTCTATCGTTCTTACTGAACATCCTAAAAAAATTGTCAAAACCATGAAATTTGATATCAAGACATAGTAGGCCACATATTTACTAAATTAATCCCATTTCTGTGGCTAACATTTTATTATCTGTGGGATGATTTTTTCCTTTCTCTTTGCCTATCCAAATTCCATCCTCTTTATTGCCCACTCACATTCCCATTTGTACCTGAAGCTTTTTCTCAGACCACTTGAGTCTACAACAATATCTTGCTCTGCTAAAATCATATCACTTCTACCTCAGAGTTTACCAAGCTAGAGTCTATGAAGCTTAGTTCCTGTGGCTAATTAATAGATATTCTTCAAAAAAATGTTTATGGTTAGAAAAAATATGTTGATGAAATTCTGAGTTTAAAAAGTTGTTATTTTATTTTTTAATGCTCCATAGGGTCATGTAGATTGTGAAACTACAAAAGAGGAGGGGGATAATTATTTGATGCATTTCCCAAATTCATTAATCTAAGTAAAAAGTTCCTATTTTTTCTTTTGACTATTTCATAAGCTAGCATTTAAAAGAATTCATTTTGGGGTAAACTAACACATATTATGTATTATAGCAATTTAATATATGCCTTCTCATTAGCTCAAACGCACTTTACTTTTGTTGTTTATGCCTGATCTTCCCAATAACAATATCTTGGTGTACACTGGGATTTAAAGCTAACGAAGAAAATTTTCATGAACTCTTTAACTTGATCTTCACAACAATATTCTGAGCTGGTGATATTTAAAAAGAGACCTGAAGGCTTCATTTAATTTTTCAACCAATATGGGTTGAGGAATGATGTGACAGTCAACATGCCAGGCTCTGCGAAGGCAGTGGTAACCAAGAGAAGACTCCATGGGAAGAGACAGACATTTAACAAAACTTTCACAAAATCCCTATGTACTTTGAAGAAGAGTAGTAATCGCTAATACTTATGTAACACTGATTAAGTTCCAGGCCATGTTCTAAATACTTAAATAATTCTTGAAATAACCTAGAGGCAGGTCCTATTATCTCCATTTTACAGATGGAAATTGAGACACAGAGAGACAGTGACTTGCCCAAGGTCACACAGAGCCAAGATTCAAACCCAGGCAGTCTGGCTCTAGAGACTGCCCTGTGCTATATTGCCTCTCTGTATAGAAGTAGGGGGTGTAGCAAGAACGTGTGGCTGGAGACCTTGCCTAGCGTGCGTTATTAGGGAAAGAACTAATGTTTAAGCTGAATCTTCCATGTTGAGTAGGATTTACATAGTAAAGTGTGTGGGAAAGGGCATTTCAAGGAGAGGGCAAAGCATAAGTGAAGGCTTTGAGTAAGGAATAAGGTTGGTACATGCAAGGAACTGTATAAAGGCCAGATTGACTTGACTGGAGTGACCCAGGCTGGAGAACTGTTCATACTTGTCACGTAACAAAAATGTAATCTTCAGGAGATGGATGGTGGTGATGGTTGCATAACAATGTGTACTTAATGCCATAGAAATGTATACTTAAAAATGGTTAAAATGATAAATTTTATATTATGTATATTTTACCACAACAAAAAAATAATTGAGCAAAGAGAAAGTAGATGAAGGAAATATGATATAATTATAACAATTATTAAGGCTAGGTGATGGATAGAGGGGAATGTGTTATAATATTCTCCCTACTTTGAGGTATATTTAAATTTTTTATAACAAAGTTAAAATAAATGTAAAAATGTAATTTTCAACCTAGAAACACTGACAGAGATTCAAAGATTTTAAGAAGGAGAGCTATATGATAAAGTTTTAGGATGATCTCTGGAGGCTATACAGAAAAATAAATTGGGAATAAAAAGGGATTTCAGATGGTTATATAGAAGAATATTATTTTATCTATGATGGCTTCAGTAGCCATGAGGAAAACTGGACATATTTAAACGTATTTAAGATGGAGAATCATCAGACTTGATTGGATATTGTGACATTTCTGGCGTGAGCTATGGGGTAGATGGTGGAGGAGGTAAGAAGACAAGAAGAAAAACAGAAGAGTGTGATGTTAGGGAAGCCAAAGAAAAAGATAGTCAGTGCTGAATGATGAGAAGAGCTCAAGTGAAATGATCACTGAAATGAAGAATACAGAAATTATTTGTAACCTTAATCAGAAGATTTTTGGTGGAGTAGTTGAGAGCCGGTTAGTCAGAGGTTGATACTATGGGTTGGATGTTTGTGTCCTCCCAAAATTCATATGTCAAAAACTTAACCCCTGGGCTGGCCCTGTGGCTTAGCGATTAAGTGCGCACGCTCTGCTACTGGCGGCCCGGGTTCGGATCCTGGGCTCGCACCGAAGCGCCGCTTGTCCGGCCATGCTGAGGCCGTGTCCCACATACAGCAACTAGAAGGATGTGCAACTATGACATAGAACTATCTACTGGGGCTTTGGGGAAAAAGAGAAAAAAGGAAGAGGATTGGCAATAGATGTTAGCTCAGAGCCAGTCTTCCTCAGCAAAAAGAGGAGGATTAGCATGGATGTTAGCTCAGGGCTGATCTTCCTCACAAAAAAACAAAAACAAAAACAAAAAAACTCAACCCCCAATAGAATGTTAGTAGGAGGTAGGGCCTTTTCGAGGAAATTATGTTTAGATGAGGTCATGAGGGTGCAGATGGATTTGTTGAAATGGGGTTGGGAAATTAAGGGAATTGTTCTCCAGTGGCTTCTATTTTTCCTGTGAAAACATAATTAGAATAATAGTAAATTTTTATTGATGGCTTATTGATAGCAGGCACTGTTGTAAAAGATTTATGTGTTCTGACTCATTTACTACTTGCAATAACCTTAGGCAGAAACTATTATTGTCTCTATTTTCTAATAAGGAACTGAGGAAGAGAACTGTTAAGAAATGTATGCATAAAATTGCATTTAGACAAATTGCTGGAACCTGAATATAAACCCAGTTTGCTTTTAGAGGCCATGATCCTAAATGCAAGCCACATTTAGCTAAGGCCATCCACTGATGGTGAAGGGGACACAGGAGGGGTTGGTCATCTAAGGAGTGTGTGGACAGAAAGAGTCTGCAGAAACTGATTGGAATGCACTGGTTGGAATAATGTGATAAGATCACAAGGGATGTCAAGAGTCAGTGAGACTGGGAATTACAAACTGAAAGTGCTATCAACCAACCTGTGGTGTGATTTGCTCCAGAGGATCTCAGCTACTTGAATGCAGGCACTGAGAAGACAGACTGTTGGGTTTATCTAAGGTTAGGACTTATCAGGTGTGGTAGAATGACAAAAAGACAATGGAGAATGAGGGTGGCTGCAATACTCTACAGGGAAAGAGGCTTTGGGGAATAGATTTCTCTTATTAAAAAGCTCCTTCTCTTATGGTAGAATTTTTTCTCTCAGTGGTCTTTTCTGGCAAAGACTTTTGGTGAATAGGGCAGAGCCTTGCAATTCAGCTATGATCAATGCACTGTTATAGAAAATTTAGTATTTTCTAGCCTCTCTGCTACCTGTTAGGGGTTTTTAACTAGTACTTTGTTGTTTATCTACTACTAATGCCATTGGTGCCAGAAAGTTTTGTCTAAAAGCAGTCCATCCGTTACCTAAGTGCCTTCACTGTGGCCTGCCTATTTACTCCATCTTGGTTACGAGGTCATATTATTGATTACTTGTAGATTTCTTTTATGTTACTTATGTCACTCCATAATCAAAAATATTAATGTTCTAGTAATATGAACAGACCCTAAATTTTCACCTCAAATTTTATATTACAATTTAAAAAGTTAAAATTTTCATCTGAAAAAAATCAAAAGTAGAGTTAAATATAAAATTCTGTATACATCATAATGACCTATCCAGCAAACCTTTAATAATTAAGACTTAGGTAACTGAACAGCTCTAATAATCTTCATGGTCGACTGCACATTAGCTGATCATCAATACCCTGTGAAAAACTTACTTTTATGATGATTCTGATGAATTAAAACTGTGGACTGGATTCAGAATCACAAAATTTTGACATAGATTAAGCGATAATGAGATGAATCAATAGAAATGATTTTACTTTGAACCTATTAATGCAATATGTGGACCTTGATCCAAAGGCAATAGAATTAGTTTTCAGAAATACAGAATCTTGGGCCCCGTTAAAAATTCACTGAATCAGAATCTGCATTTTAATAAGATCCTCAGGGAATTTGTGTGTACATTACAGTTTGAAAAGCGCTGGTTTAGGTCATCATTATAGTAATTAAGTATCGTGATGGGTTGAAATACAAACTCACATAAAACACTCACTGGTTTTCATATTTTTGGTATAGAGATGAGCTGACCACATGTGAACCTCGATATTTTTTTAGGTAAGGCCAGTTTGAGAGGAAAATGGGGAGGAAGACCTGATATCCATTTTCTCCAGTCTTCTTTGTAGTCAAACTCTGGCTTTCCTCTTTCCTTCTGCAAATTTCCATGCCCCTCAATTAAAAATCCCTGATTTGCAAAAGCAATAGTTTCTAGACTCTGAGCAGCCAAGTATTTGCTGGGTAGAAATGAGTTAACCCAAAAGATGTATGAAGTTGGCAGGATTTTGATGGTTCAGGAAATTTTGAAAATCATTACATGGGGCTCTAATATTGGAATGGTTGACAGGTTTTTTTCATGTCATGACAGCATGTTGACTCATGGGAATTAATGTGATTAACCTTCAGCCAAGGCATGTTTGAGGCAAAGAGGTGAATCTGACTCATTAGTTTTTGGTTCTGGAGCAATGAAGGATCATGACATTTGCCTTTCCAAACACAGATCACCCCAATTATGTCATTATTGCTTCTGAGTTTTTTCTTCTCCATATTTCTTTGTCAAAATCATAAAATGCAAAGGTGAGTGACCGAAAGACAGTGGCTATTCAGTATGTGGCAATGACAACCAAGCTAAGGGTTACTCCTTGATGAATATTTCCATTGAGAGCAGTTTTGTTTCTTTCTCTCTGTGCCTTCTTCTTGGAAGAAAGATAATAAATGAGAGGTCAGAGCACCAGAGCAGACAACGGAAGGCCTCCAAATAGACAGGCAAAGGCAGTTTCTATCTCTTCCTGCATAATTTCTCTCTCATCTTTAGGATTTAGGTAGATGCTTTTAGATAGACAATGCCCTGTGGAGCAAAAGGGAGAACAACTTTATTGCTCAATTATTCTAAGTATTAAAGCCAATTGTCATGATGTTAAATTAATGTTAGATATTTAAGAGAATGAATTAAAGCCAGGTGCATTTGTGCATATAAAAATAAACAGAATGTTCATATCACTGACCTGGCAAGGGCAAATAGTCCACTCAAGTCATAGTAATATTTCTCGAGGACTGTGACATGTGTTACCTCATTTAATCCTTAGAGTAAGTGAGGAAACTGAGACAAAGAGACGTTAGACAACACGATCAAGGTCACGTAGGTGGTCAGTGGAATAGACCCGTCTTCTATTCCCTGTACTCCCTCTCCCTCCCCCACCACTAATCTACCAGTCACCAGGGAATGTAAAGATGTCTTTCCATGATTTCTCCATTCTCTCCACCCACACCCTTTCGCACACCTCATAAAGCCCTTTACTACGTTAAGAGAAGTTTCAAAGTCATGATTCTCTTAATCTCCAAATAAATTTGGGAATATATTAGCAATTATGAGCAGAAATCATTTCTCTTTCTAATGGCAGATCAGATAAGATATCGATTTAGAACACGTTATTATCCCCTCAGCTCATCAAGTAAGTGAATTAAAACAAAAATGCGCTGTGAGGAGTCCTGAAAAGAGATTTTTAATGTCCTTTAATATTCAAATACGATTAAACTGAGAAAAACAAACAAGTAAGGACTCCCCTTGGCAGTGCCTTCACTTCTAATTCCCTACGGACTTCACTCTCTAGTCTATATCAACTGTCTCCAACTACAGAAAGGAAATGACTAGATAAAACAGTGAGCTGTTCGTTATACGGGCTACATCAGTCATCTTATTTATTCGTCGTGTTCTCCTTCTTCCATCTTGGAGATCTTGCCCCAACAATTATGTTCTTTCTACCCTGTATCTTCACCTTTCCTCTTTTTTTTTTTTTTAATTTTATTTATTTATTTTTTTCCCCAAAGCCCCAGTAGATAGTTGTATGTCATAGTTGCACATCCTTCTAGTTGCTGTATGTGAGACATGGCCTCAGCATGGCCGGAGAAGCGGTGCGTCGGTGTGCGCCCGGGATCCGAACCCGGACCGCCAGTAGCGGAGCGCGCGCGCTTAACCGCTAAGCCACGGGGCCAGCCCTCACCTTTCCTCTTTTGACATTGAATCATGACATGAACATTTAAATGTGCCACATCAATCCTATCTTAAACAATAATGACAATAATAATAAACCCTTCATATATTGCTCTAACTATAGTTCTATTCTGTTCCCCTTTGCAGCAAGGCTATTAAAAGAGTTGTTGAAAAGTTACAAATTCTTCTCTTCTCTTCACTCCCCAACGCACTCCAATCTCTCCCCACTGCTTTACCAAACCAGCATGTCCCAAGATCACCAATGACCTTCTCATCTCCAAATTTATTTGGAAAAAAATTAATTCTCCATCTACTTGAACTCAGAGCATCATTTGATATGGTGACCACTAGGTCCTCTAGAAACACTCTTCTCCCTTTGTTTCGTGATATACACATGTTCCTGGTTTTTCTGCCATGTCTCTGACTGCATAGTCAGTTTCTAACTCCTCCTTTGCCTACTCCTTCTGTTTTGGTATTGCTTAGGGCTCTATCCTCTTCTCTCTCACTTTACTTCCTCTCTTGAGGCAATCTTATTCATTCTTCTGGCTTCAATCCAATCATACCTATACTATCAATAATAATAGCCTTAAATGGATGAGTACAATGTGCCAGGCAGCGTACTTAGCTCTTCATGTGATGTATCTAATTTATTCCTCATAACAACTCTTAAATATTTAACTCCATCCTTTGCTTTCTCCTAAGTCTCAGAACTGCTTATATACATGTAAGCTAGAAAATTCCCTTGACTCTCTTGCAGGCATCTCAAAGGCAAAATGTATAATATGGCATTCTCCATTTTTCCCACTCCACTCCATTCAAAACCTATTCTTCCATCGTTGCTCCCTAAATCAGTTCATGGTATCACCAACCACCAATTAATTGCTCAAGCCAGAAACCGAGAACCAAACTTTTTTCTCCTTATGCTTGACCACTGTGTCTAATCACTAAATCCTATTAATTTTACTTCCTAAATATCTTTCTAATGTGCCACTTCTCTTGATTTCTTTTATCTTTGGTCTACTCAATGGTTTCTCAAACTCAGCACCATTGACATGGTGGGACCAGATAATTCTTCGTTGCGGTAGATTGTCCTGTGCGTTGGAGGATGTTTAGCAGCATCCATGTCCTTACCAACTAGATGCCAGTAGCAATTGTTCCTCCTTCCCCCACAGTTGTGACAATCAGAAATGTCTCCATGCATTCTGAAATGTCCACTGGGAAGCAATAATACTCCCAGTTGAGAACCATGGCTTTAGTCCCATCAATATCCTCTCCCTCTCTATTTAATGCAACAGACTTAATTTGTCCTAAATGGTGAAAGATGCAAATCTGATTATGTCACCACAACTTCTTAAAAATTTTATTCAGCTTCTCCATTCCTTTAGAATAAAATCCAAAGTTCTTAAAAACATTCCCAAGGATTTTTTTCTAATAGCTTTATTGAGGTGTAATTTATATACAAAAGACTACACATATCTAAGGTATACAATTTAGTGAGTTTGAACATATGCAAATCTGTGAAACCTCCCCACAATCAAGGTAACAAACATATCCATCACCTCCAAAATGTCCTTGTCCCCTCCCCCACTTTTTCTTTTATGGTAAGACCACTTAACTTGAGATCTACTCTCTTACTTTTTAAGAAGTGCACAACACAGCATTGGTAACTATAGACACTATATTGTACAGCAGGTCTCTAGAACTTATTCATTTTGCATAACTGAACCTTTATAGTCATTGAAAAACAACTCTCCAGTTCCTTCTCCCCTCAGTCCCTGGCAACCACCATTCTAGTCTCAGCTTCTATTAGTTTGACTGTTTTAGGTATCTTATATAAGTGGAATCATGCAGTATTTGTCCTTCAGTGACTGGCTTACTTCACTTAGCATAATGTTCTCTAGGTTTATCCATGTTGTCACAAATGACAGGATTTCCTTCTTTTTTAAGGCTGAATAATATTCCATTGTATGTGTATATACCACATTTTCTTTATTCATTCATATGTGGATGGACATTTAGGTTGTTTCCATATCTTGGCTATTGTGAATAATGCTGCAATGAACATGGGAATGCAGATATCACTTGGAGATAGCAGTTTCCTTTGGATAGATACTCAGAAGTGGGATTAGTGGATCACATGGTAGTTATACTTTTAATTTCTTGAGGAACTTCCATACTGTTTTTCACAGTAGCTGCATCATTTCCATTCCCACTAACAGTGTACATACAAGGATTCCAATTTCTCCACGTCCTTGCCAACACTTGTTATCTCTGTTTTTCTGAGAATAGCCATCCTAACAGGTGTGAAGTAATATCTCTTTGTGGTTTTGATTTGCATTTCCCTCATGATTAGTGATGTTGAGCACCTTTTCAGGCACCTGTTGGCCATTTGTATATCATCTTTGGAGAAATGTCTGTTCAAGTCCTTGGCCCATTTTTAGATTGAATCATATATTTTTTTGTTGTTGTTTTTTTATTTTTTTGCTATTGAGTTGTAGGAGTCCCTTATATATTTTGAATATTAACTCCTTTTTGGATATATGGTTTTCAAATATTTTCTCCCATTCCGTGGGTTGTCTTTTAATTCTGTTTATTGTTTACTGTGTAGAAGAGTTTTAGTTCGATGTAGTCTCACTTGTTTGTTTTTGCTTTTGTTGCTTGTGCTTTTGGTGTCATATCTAAGAAATCATTGCCAAGACCAATGTCAGGAAGCTTTTCCTTATGTTTTCCTCTAGAAGTTTTACAGTTTCGGGTCTTATGTTTAAGTTATTAATCCATTTTAAGTTGATTTTTATGTACAGTGTAAGACAAGGGTTCAATTTTATTCTTTTGTATGTGGATATCCAGTTTTCCCAGCACCATTGTTGAAGAGACTATCCTTTCCTCATTGTGTATTCTTGGCTCCCTTATTGCAGATCAGTTGACTGCGTATATGTGGGTTTATTTCTGTGCTCCCTATTCTGTTCCATTGCTCTATGTGTCTGTCTTTATGACGATATCACACTGTTTTAATTACCTAAAGTGATCTACAAATTCAATGCTACCTCCATCAAAATCCCAATGGCATTTTTTTACAGAAATATTAAAAAAATCCTAAGATTCATATGGAACCACAAAGGACCTCAAATAGCCAAAGCAGTCTTGAAAAAGAACAAAGCTGGAGGCATTAAATCTCATGATTTCAAAATATATTATAAATATACAGTAGTTAAAAAGTGTTCTCAAGTTTTGAAGCTTACTTACCTTGACAGGTTTTTTTGGGTGCTGTAGTGAATTTCCTCATGTTAGCACTTTCCCAAAATACCAATTCTCTATCCTGAGGTTTCACACAGCTCTTACCTTTTCCCTCTGCTTGAAATGTTTTCACTTTCTACTCTCTCTTCACCTAGTCAATTGCCTGTCATCCTTCAGGTCTCAGCTGACATGTTACTTCCTCAAAGAGATCCTCCTTAACCAGTAGCAATATCCTTCTCTACAAGACTAATGACTGGTTGACTCATGCTACTTAATGACTCATGCTACCTAGACTTTATACTTCCATAACAGATTGTACTTCCCTTTCACAATATGTTTTTTGGTGTGATTATCTGTTCAGTGATTCTCTTTCCTGTCAAACCAAAAGATCTATGATGGATGCTCACCACATGCATCTCATACTCTGTTGTCCACTTAGTACTTGTTACAATGCTGGGCACACAGTACAAACTCAGCAAGTATTTGCTGATTGAATGCTTTGGAGAGTCTATTAGAAGGAAGCAGTGGTATCTTGTAGACTATGAGGACAGGAAATACAGAGAAATCTTATTAGCTACTACAAGTAGGAACTATAGACTCAGGGACCAAGGTCACATTTTCTATTTGCTGGGGCCAAATAGTCTCTTTTCTCTGTTCTTCTTGCACACTTGCTTTCTCTGCTTCTCTCTGCACTTCTCCCTTCTTACCTGGGTCAAATCAGCCCTGACTCCATAAGACCTCCGTTACTGGCTTGTCTAATACCAAGTAACAAGCTCTACTAAATCATAAGTTTTCTGTAGTGAGAAAAAACACTAGTGGACGATTCAGTGACCCCACATCCTGAAATTAGTGGAGAAGAAGGGCAGTGAGATGTATGCTCTTATTTCTATGGCTACTCCTTTGTTTTTTCAGAGGCCAATAGAAGAAGCTGTGACACTCAGATGAAATGTAGGATCATTTTTTTTAATTTATTTTTTTATTGATGTTTTAATAGTTTTTAACATTGTGAAATTTTGGGTTGTACATTTTTGTTTGTCCATCACCACATATATGTCTCCCTTCACCCCTTGTACCCACCCCCACCCCCATTGCCCCTGATAACTACAATACAGTTTTCTCTGTCCATGTGTTGGTTTATATTCCACATATGAGTGAGATCATACAGTGTTTGTCTTTCTCTTTCTGGCTTACTTCACTTAACATAATACCCTCCAGGCCCATCCACGTTGTTGCAAATGGGACGATTTTGTCTTTTTTATGGCTGAGTAGTATTCCATGGTATATATATACCACATTTTCTTGATCCAATCATCAATCGAGGGACACTTAGGTTGCTTCCACTTCTTGGCTATGGTGAATAATGCTGCAATGAACATAGGGGTGCATAAGCCTCTTTGGATTGTTGATTTCAGGTTCGTTGGATAGATTCCCAGTAGTGGGGTGGCTGGATCATAGGGCATCTCTATTTTTAATTCTTTGGGGAATCTCCATACCGTTTTCCATAGAGGCTGCACCAGTTTGCATTCCCACCAGCTGTGTATGAGGGTTCCTGTTTCTCCACATCCTCTCCAACATTTGTTGTTTTTTGTCTTGGTGATTATAGCCATTCTAACAGGAGTGAGGTGATATTTTAGTGTTGTTTTGATTTGCATTTCCCTGATGATTAGTGATGTTGAACATCTGTTCATGTGCCTATTGGCCATCTGTATATCTTCTTTGGAGAAGTGTCTGTTCATTTCCTCTGCCCATTTTTTGATCAGGTTGTTTGTTTTTTTTGTTGTTCAATTGTGTGAGTTCTTTATCTATTATGGAGATCAACCCCTTGTCAGATGTATGTTTTGCAAATATTCTCTCCCAGCTGGTGAGTTGTCTGTTCATCTTGATTCTGGTTTCGTTTGTCTTGTAGAAGCTCTTTAATCTGATAAAGTCCCACTTGTTTATTTTTTCTTTAGTGTTCCTAGTCTGGGTAGGCATGTCATCTGAAAAGATTCCTTTATGACCAATGTCAAATAGTGTGTTGCCTATATTTTCTCCTATGAGTTTTATAGTTTCAGGTCTCACCTTCAGGTCTTTGATCCATTTTGAGTTAATTTTTGTGAATGGCGATAGCAGATAGTCCACTTTCATTCTTTTGCATGTGGCTGTCCAGTTTTCCCAACACAATTTATTGAAGAGACTTTCCTTTCTCCATTGAATATTCTTAGCTCCTTTGTCGAAAATTAGCTGTCTGTATACGTGTGGGTTTGTTTCTGGGCTTTCAGTTCTGTTTCATTGATCTGTGTGTCTGTTATTGTACCAGTACCACGCTGGTACCATGATTACTATTGCTTTGTAGTAAGTTTTGAAGGCAGGGATTGTGATGCCTCCTGCTTTGTTCTTTTTTCTTAGGATTGTTTTAGCTATTTGGGGTCTTTTGTTGCTCCATATGAATTTTAGTATTCTTTTTTCTATTTCTGTGAAGAATGTCATTGGGATTCTGATTGGGATTGCATTGAATCTGTAGATTGTTTTAGGTAATATAGACATTTTAACTATGTTTATTCTTCCAATCCACGTGCATGGGATATCTTTCCATTTCTTTATGTCATCATCAATTTCTTTCAGTAATGTCTTGTAGTTTTCATTGTATAGGTCTTTCACCTCCTTGGTAAGATTCATTCCTAGATATTTTATTCTTTTTGATGCAATTGTAAATGGTATTATCTTTCTGAGCTCTCTTTCTGTTAGTTCGTTATTAGCATACAGAAATGCAACTGATTTTTGTAGGTTGATTTTGTACCCTGCGACTTTGCTGTAGTTGTTGATTATTTCTAATAGTTTTCCAATGGATTCTTTAGGGTTTTCTATGTATAAAATCATGTCATCTGCAAATAGTGAGAGTTTCACTTCTTTGTTACCTATTTGGATTCCTTTTTCTTGCCTAATTGCTCTCACCAAAACCTCCAGTACTATGTTGAACAGGAGTGGTGAGAGTGGGCAGCCCTGCCTCATTCCTGTTCTCAGAGGAATGGCTTTCAGTCTTTCCCCGTTGAGTATGATGTTGGCTGTGGGTTTGTCATAAATAACCTTTATTACATTGAGGTACTTTCCTTCTATACCCATGTTGTTGAGAGTTTTTACCATAAATGGATGTTGTATCTTGTCAAATGCCTTCTCTGCATCTACTGAGATGACCATGTGGTTTTTATTCTTTGTTTTGTTGATTGGTGTACCACGTTGATTGATTTGCGGACGTTGAACCATCCCTGCATCCCTGGTATAAATCCCACTTGATCATGGTGTATGATCTTTTTAATGTATTGCTGTATTCAGTTTGCCAATATTTTGTTGAAGATTTTTGCATCTATGTTCATCAGCGATATTGGCCTGTAATTTTCCTTCTTTGTATTGTCTTTGTCTGACTTTGGTATCAGGGTGACGTTGGCCTCGTAGAATGATTTAGGAAGTGTTCCATCTTCACTTTATTTTTTGGAATAGTTTGAGAAGGATGGGTATTAAATCTTCTTCGAATGTTTGGTAAAATTCACCAGAGAAGCCATCTGGTCCTGGACTTTTATTTTTTGGGAGGTTTTTGATTACTATTTCAATCTCTTTACTTGTGATTGGTCTATTCAGATTCTCTATTTCTTCTTGGTTCAGTTTTGGGAGGCTGCATGAGTCTAAGAATTTATCCATTTCTTCTAGATTGTCCAATTTGTTGGCATATAATTTCTCATAGTATTCTCTTTTAATCCTCTGTGTCTCCGTGGTATCCATTGTAATTTCTCCTCTTTCTTTTCTAATTTTATTTACTTGAGCCTTTTCTCTTTTTTTCTTAGTAAACCTGGCTGAGGGTTTGTCGATTTTGTTTATCTTCTCAAAGAACCAACTCTTTGTTTCATTAATCCTTTCTACTATTTTTTTGGTCTCAATTTCATTTATTTCTGCTCTGATTTTTATTATTTCTCTCCTTCTGCTGACTTTGGGCTTTGTTTGTTCTTCTTTTTCTAGTTCTGTTAGGTGTAATTTGAGGTTGCTTATTTGGGCTTTTTCTTGTTTGTTAAGGTGGGCTTGTATTGCTATGAGTTTCCCTCTCAGGACCGCTTTTGCTGCATCCCATATGGTTTGGTATGGCATATTTTCATTTTTGTTTGTTTCCAGATAGTTTTTGATTTCTCCTTTAATTTCATCGATGATCCATTGGTTGTTCAGTAGCATGTTGTTTAATCTCCACATTTTTGTCACTTTCCCAGTTTTTTTCATGGTTTATTTCCAGTTTCATAGCACTATGGTCTGAAAAGATGCTTGTTATGATTTCAATCTTCTTAAATTTATTGAGGCTTACTTTGTTTCCCAACATATGGTCTATCCTTGAGAATGTTCCATGCGCGCTTGAGAAGAATGTGTAGTCAGCTGTTTTTGGGTGGAGTGCTCTGTATATGTCTACTAGGTCCATCTCGTCCAGTTTTTCATTTAAGTCTATTATTTCTTTATTGACTTTTTGTCTGGATGATCTATCCATTGATGTAAGTGGGGTATTAAGATCCCCTACTATTATCGTGTTGTTGTTAATGTCTCCTTTTAGGTTTGTTAATAGTTGCTTTATGTACCTTGGTGCTCCTGTGTTGGGTGCAATATATTTATAAGTGATATGTCTTCTTGGTGGAGTGTCCCTTTTATCATTATATATTTCCCTTCTTTGTCTCTCTTAACCTGTTTTATCTTGAAGTCTACTTTGTCTGACATGAGTATGGCAACACCTGCTTTCTTTTGTTTGCCATTAGCTTGGAGTATTGTCTTCCATCCTTGCACTCTGAGCTGTGCTTGTCTTTAGAGCTGAGATGTGTTTCCTGGAGGCAGCATATTGTTGGGTCTTGCTTTTTAATCCATGCTGCCACTCTGTATCTTTTGATTGGAGAGTTCAATCCATTTACATTTAGGGTAATTATTGATATATGAGGGCTTAATGTTGCTGTTTTGTCACTTATTTTCTGGTTCTTTTGCATTTCCTTTGTTTCTTGTCCCATTTGTTTCAGACTGCCAATTGAGTTTGGTTGTTCTATCTTATGACTCTTCTAGTTTTCTCTTTGTTTATCATATGTGATTTTGTTTTGATTATTTGTTTAGTGGTTACCTTGAGGTTTGTGTAAAAAATCTTGTGTATGAGATAGTCCATTATCTGATGGCCTCCTACTTCCTTATACTCAATTCAATCACTTTCCTCTTCCCCTTCTAAGTCGTTCTTGTTATACCTTATTCTATCTTGTGTTGTGGGTGTGTGTTTACAGTGATGAGGTTAAATTTATTTTTGGTGAATTCCTTCCTTTGATCTTTGATTTTGGTATTTAAGTGGCTGCTAACGTATTCTGGTAAAGATCTACAATTTTTCTGAGTTTGTCTACCTATTTTTCTCCTTGCTCCAAGCTTTGTACTGTCTTTCTCTTTTTTTTTTCAGGCCTGAAGGCCTTCTTGAGTATTTCTTGTAATGGGGGTCTCATGGCCATGAACTCCCTTAGCTTTTGTTTATCTGGGAAAGTTACTATTTCTCCACCATATTTGAAGGATATTTTTGCTGGATAGACTATTCTTGGCTGAAAGTTTTTGTCTTTCATTATTTTGAGTATATCATTCCAGTCTCTCCCAGCCTGTAAAGTTTCTGTTGAGAAATCCACTGAGAGCCTGATGGGAGTTCCTTTGTACGTTATTTTTTGTTTTTGTCTAGCTGCCCTTAATATTGTTTCTTTGTCATTGACTTTGGCCAGCCTTACCACTAGATGTCGTGGAGTGGGCCTTTGCCTGTTGACATATTTAGGTGATCTGTTGGCTTTGCTTACTGGTATTTCCAGCTCCTTCCCCAGATTTGGGAAGTTCTCAGCTATTATTTCCTTGAATAGGCTCTCTGTTTCTCTTTCCTCCTCTTCTCCCTCAGGAATACCTATAATTCTTATGTTACATTTCCTAATAGAATCAAATATTTCTCGGAGACTTTTTTCATTTCTTTTTAGTTTTATTTCTCTCTCCTCTTCCATCTGGAGCATATCTGTATTCCTATCCTCTATAATGCTAATTCTTTCCTCCATATTGTCAGCTCTGTTCTTTAAAGTTTCCAGATTCTCCTTTATCTCCTCCATTGTGTTCTTCATCTCCATAGGCACTGATTGGTTTTTCTTTATGATTTCAATCTCTTTTGTGAAGAAACTCCTAATCTCATTGAATTGTTTGTCTGTGTTGTCTCGTATTTCATTTAGTTTTTTTATGCTAGCTATTTTGAAATCTCTGTCGTTTAGGTTATGGATTACTGTGTCTTCAGGGTTGGTTTCTGGGTGCTTGTCATTTTCCTTCTGGTCTGGTGATTTCATGTACCTTTGCATTGTGGTTCCTGTATTGGCTTTCTTTTTCATCATCCTGGAAATATCTGGTTGCAATTTCCACCCGCCGCCACTGTGTGGGGGTAAAGGGCTGTGTAATCTGAGCCCCCTGTGCTCTGCCCCGGCTGTTCGCTGCGATCTGCTGGTCGCTTGGTCTGGTCTGGTCGGCTGAGCTGCAAGGTCAGGCTTGCAGGGAGGGGGGCTCTCTCTTTTGCCCACTGGGTCCCTGGTGTGGAGGGCTTCTCGTTTGCCCCTCGTTATCCACTCTCCTGGGGTGCTCAGATGTTGATGGTACTCGGTAGCAGTTCTGAGTCCTCTCGAAATGTAGGATCATTTTTGATTTAAGGTTCCTCTAAGTATCAGAAACATGCCTAATAGAAATATCCTGGGAATAGCCTTGACTATCATAGCAATGAGAAGATAGAAACAACTCACATGTAAACTGGGAGAGCGAGACCTTAGAAAACTTTCCTATCCTGAGCACGTTATGGACCATCTTTCACAGAGCATCAGTGTTTGGTTCCAAGGAAGCAAAGCCAAGAACTCTCACAGTCTCCAAATGCTGACAGATCCACCATTGAGTATGGTGAACCGCTGAAGACCAGCCAACATGGACTGACCCCTTTTCTTGATGAATGGACACTACAGTGATCATCAGTGAAAAAACTAACTTGATTTGTTTGATGGCCCTACATAGACAAAGTTTTACTTTTTTATTTTTTTATTTACTTATTTTTTTGTGAGGAAGATCAGCCTTGAGCTAACATTTGATGCCAATCTTCCTCTTTTTTGCTGAGGAAGATTGGCCCTGGGCTAACATCGTGCCCATCTTCCTCTACTTTATATGGGAAGCTGCCACAGCATGACTTGACAAGTGATGTGTCAGTGTGCACCTGGGATCCGAACCTGCGATCCCCGGGCTGCCAAAGCGGAGCACGCGCACTTAACTGCTGCGCCACTGGGCTGGCTCCAACAAAGTTTTATTTATTTTTTAAACAAAACTAGAAATATTTTCTTAAAATTTTTTATTTCACTGTTAAGTCTTGGTACCGGGCATAGGAGAATTTGTGCCATGGAAGAGCGTGTACGGTGGAGCAGATGCATTTATGCAGAGACACGCTCAGAGAGGGAAGAGTGGGCAAATTATGTGAGGGCATATGGACTTTGATAACACACTCAGCCAATTGTCCCCACCTCTCAGGAGCGAGACACATCTTATATTTTGGAACAACTGAAAATCAGACTTCTTTTTCATGGACGTAGATGAACACTCAAGTGTGAAGCATCAGGCAGCAGAGGCTGCCACTTGGAGCCATGCTGATTTATTTCAGTAAAGCTAAGCCAAGGGAAACCCATAATTTTCTGAGGAAGAGATTTTGCAATCATCTTTAAACTTTCAGATGCTAATTCCTATCTTATTTCTATAACCACCCGCTCTAGAGCATGTTTAATGAAAATAAGAGATGATGGCTGTCATATCTTAAGTGAGCTAAATTTTATCTGCAATGAAAATCACTGTGAAATAATCTCTAATTATAAAGCTGGGAAACAGAACATTTCAGCACATGTGCACTGAAGGAGTAGGCCCCCAGTTCTTACCACCAGAGCTGTCTTGAAAATTGCTCACATCTGCTAAACGGGAAAAAGATTGAGCTTCTTCATCAGTGTTTTAAAAAACCTAAATATTTTGCAATCATGACGAAGTTTGGCCTGAAGACCTATTTTTCTATGTTGGTGATTAAAGACACTCTATTTTACATGAAAAATGTCTCTGATTTGTGTCATATCGAATGTAGAAATTATAGAGCATAACATACATAATTTTGCAAATACTAAATGGATGCTATGTGCCAGGTGTCGTGCTAAATGCTTCTCATGTTATTGGCCTTATGTTTACTTCCCAGTCAAGATAATGATAAAGTGGCAAAAACTCCACAAAGGATTATCTCAACTAAGAAATTTCCAAAATATTCAGAAATCTACTTCAAATCTTCAGACAACAACAACACAACAGTAAAAGGATAGACAAAAGAACATAAAAAATGCTTTTACTTGATTTATAGCTACTTTTAATATTTTAAAGGCTTGGATTTTTATGGATTCAGAAATATGGTAATATTTGTAATTTATCCTTATATGTAAATAACGATAGTCATATTTATTCTAAATAAAATCATGAATATATGTATGCCATATACTGCTATGTGCTGAGATACATAAGGGACATTTCCACACAGAGCTAAACTCGTAAACTCGTCCCTTCAGCTTTTCTTCCCTTTCAACTCAATAGTCCACTTTCAAAATAGTGATTAAGAAAGAGGCAACATATAGCAAAAATAAGAGGGTTCCTGAAAATGTCACAAATAATTGTGCCATGTAAGAGTTGATGGTCTTTTCTTTTTTTTTTTTTTTTGCTGAGGAAGATTTGCCCTGAGCTAACATCTGTGCTAATCTTCTTCTATTTTGTATGTGGGTTGCTGCCACAGCATGGCTGACAATTAGTGTAGGTCCGCACTCGGTGTCTAAACCTGAGAACCCGGGCCGCCAAAGCCGAGCACACCAAACTTAACCACTACACCACGGGGCTGGCCCCTTGATGGTCTTTTTTTTGATTGCCACTCACATTTTTAAAACTGCATTTTCTCTCTCAGTTTCCAAATCCACCAGTGGAAAAAATGATTTCTGTTGGCATTAAAAGCCCCGTTAAAGCTGAATAGACAAATGCTCATCTTCACCATGTGGGTAGTTCTTTCTAGACTGGTCATCTTTATCCTTCAAACTGCATATAACTTCGTCCTGGAATTTGTGTTAAACTTAACATGGTGTACTGATCTTAAATCATCTGTCAGATTTTCTTCTGTTTAGAGATATACTTCATGGAAATGTTGCTGTTAGCTTAAAATTCTCACTCAGGTTCATAAAAAACCTGCCCATAAACTTCAAAAATTCTTAACCACCTCAGGTATCACTAAATGAAAATACATTTGATCACATTTACCTATCAGATGGGGAAAATTAACCAAATCGACTCTTATGAGGCTCTATAAAGTCTTTTTGAATTGTTGTAACAGGCACTAGCGGAACGTTGATTAGTAAATAAAAGCCAAAATAGACTTAGTTGATCAAGGGAAAAAAAGCCCCTGAAAAATGTTGATCTTCTTATTTCAGTTTTTTAGGCATATCCTTAAGGCTGGGTCAAATCGATTCATCAACAATTCAACTGAACACTTGATATTCTACCTTGCAGCATCTATTGATCACTTCAACATTATCTGAGATACACTAAATTACTCTCACTTTAAAAGTCTATTAAACAGAGAATGCCAAAGCCTTTTATGCTAAGAAGGAATACTTACTTGATATTTCATAGTTGAAATCTGATGAATTTTATGCATTTCTTGGTAAAATAATGTTGCCTCTCAGTATAATTCAATGTCTTCTGGCTTAAAAAGTCACCTATATCTTACAACTTTTGAACTGGGATGTGTATTTTATATTAAAATGATATTGTTTACTATTCTGCAGGGGTGCTGCAAGGGATAGACAGGAAATTTGCACACCATTCTAATGCAGGCTGCCTTTAAGAGGCCGCCTTAACTGACAATCACATTCCAGTGTCTATTTTCATGAAGTCACTTGGTCAGAAGTGTGTCTCATCATTCACCTACTATTTCAACTTGTCTTTTCAGTATGAACTCTAGGGCACCCAACTGTGAACAACATTTAATTATAGGCTCAATTCTTTATTGAAAATGACAGGATCTTATACATATATTTGTCAAATTGACTATTATGTGCAAATGAAGACTGAACATGAATCTGGAAGCTCTACTACAGTTACCTAATAAAAAATGCCCATCCTTTCCACTTAGAAAGTAGGTCCTTAAAAATCCTAAGATGTGGATTCTATAGTATTTTCCAGTGTCAGCTGGTCAATAATTTACTAAGTACCCACTGTGTGCATATGTTTATTGTATAATAAATTTCAATGTTTTCATTTTAGATGAGAAAACGAAAGCTCAGAGAGCTATTTGTCATAATTACACAGATCTTTTTAAATGAGAAAACTAACACTGTATCTTAAGTCTTTCGACTCCCAACTCATTTGACTTGCATCTATATTGTTCTGGGGTTTTGTTCTAGCCCCTTGGTGCTCAAAGCTGGTTTGCAGCCAAGACGCATCTGTCACCTGGAGCTTGTTAGAAATAACTGCAAACCATTTGTTTGATAAGGAGTTAATATCCAAAATATATAAGGAACCTATATAACTCAATAGCAAAAATACAAACAATCTGATTAAAAAATAGGCAGTGGACCTGAATAGACATTTTTCCAAAGAAGACATACAAATCGCCAACAAGCACATGAAAAGATGCTCAACATCATGAATCTCATGAAAATGCAAGTCAAAACCACAATGAGATATCACCTCATACCTGTTAGGATGTCTATTATGAAAAAGACAAGAGATAGCAAGTGTTGATCATAACAAGTATAGAAAAGGGAACCATTGTGCACTATTGGTGGAAATGTAAATTGCTATAGCTACTGTGGAAAAAAGTACAGAAGTTCCTCAAAAAATTAAAAATAGAACCACCATATGATCCAGCAATTCCACAGCTGGGAATATATCTGAAGGAAATGAAATCACTATCTTGAAGAGGTATCTGCAGTCCCATGTTCATTGCAGCATTATTCACAATAGCCAAGATGTGGAAACAACCTGAGTGTCTATTGACGGATCAATGGATAAAGAAGTTGTGGTATATAGATACAATGGAATATTATTCAACCTTTGAAAAGAAGAAAATCCTGCCATTTGTGATAACATGGATGGACCTTGAGAACATTATGCTAAGTGAAATAAGTCAGACAGAGAAAGCCAAATACCGTGTGATCTCACTTATACGTGAAACCTAAAAATGCCAAACTCAAAGAAGCAGAGAGTGGAATGGTGATTGCCAGGGGCTGGGGAGTGGAGGAAATAGGGAGATGTTGTCAAAGAGTACAAATTTCCAGTTAGAAGATGAATAAGTTCTGGAGATCTAATGTACAGCATGCTGACTACAGTTAAAAATACTGTATTACGGGGCCAGCCCCATGGCTTAGCAGTTAAGTGCACGTGCTCCACTACTGGCGGCCTGAGTTCGGATCCCGGGCGCACACCAATGCACCGCTTCTCCAGCCACGCTGAGGCCGCGTCCCACATACAGCAACTAGAAGGATGTGCAACTATGACATACAACTATCTACGGGGGCTTTGGGGAAGAAAAAAAAAAAAAGGAGGAGGATTGGCAATAGATGTTAGCTCAGAGCCGGTCTTCCTCAGCAAAAAGAGGAGGATTAGCACGGATGTTAGCTCAGGGCTGATCTCCCTCACCAAAAAAAAAAAAAAAAAAGCTGGGGGAAAAAAAAAACTGTGTTACGTACTTGAAAATTGCTAAGAGAGTAAATTTTAAATGTTCTCACCACACATACAAAGGCAATTATGTGAGATGATGAAGGTGTTAACTAACCCTATCTTGGTAATCATTTCACAATATATACATGTATCAAACCATCACATTGGACAGCTTCAACTTACACAATGTTACATGTGAATTATATCTCAATAAAGCTAGAAGAAAAATAAAGGTAAAAAAAAAAAAGAAATACCATATCTCAGGCCCCACCTCAGACCTGCTGAACTAGAATCTGCATTTTAACATGATCCCCAGGTAACTGGTAAGTTTATACATATTATACCAGGAAATTGGAAATTTAAAATATAATTTCAATATTGGAGGAAAGAGCTATTAACATATAACCATTACATGATTAAACTATTAAGTGAATGAAGAAAGAATTATTCATTGTTATTAATTTTTGGTTTATAAATAGATGGAAGTTTTTGCTTTGCTGATGAGCACTATTTACATGACAACAAAATAACTCATAAGGATTAAGAAATATAACACAAGGTATTTTTACATAACACTAAATAATCGGTTTGAATTACTGTTACAGTCTGAATTAAATATTTATTTTGGAGGGATGTATATGAAATTTATCATTTAGATAAACTATTATAAGACAATAAATGCTTTGCATCCGAAATCTTAGGTCTAATCATCATTTCTCTGGTGCATGGGCATGGTAGATGCCATTATCCAAATTTTATAGGTGAATAAAATAGGCCAAAGAATATTACCCAATATAGTGTGATGTGTTTGTTGGGCCTTTTCCTTTGCCAGTGGTAGAAAACCCAACTGAATCCAGCATAAGCATAACTGAAAATTCCTGAATGTTTGGATCCAGCACACAGCAGGTATGAGGGCTGCTCCGGTCCAGACACATTTTACCAGCTTAACATCCTCAGTGGAAAAAGTAAAACTTACCCTCTCCTTAGTGGCTCTGGCAGAAAATCCTGGCGAGCACTCTCACTGGCTCATTTTGAGTCACTCTGGCCAGAGGGATAGGATAAGTTGATTGGACAGGGCTAGGTCATGTGACCACTCAGTGTCCAAGGAGAGAGGATTAAAGAAATAATGAGATTCAGTGGCCACAAAGCACGAGGAAGGGATTGCCCCTGGAAAGAGGGGCTCTGGTTGTTGAAGGGTTAAAAAAAAATTGATATGATGGTAAATGTTTGAACAGGGTCAAGACCACAAACTGAGGCGTTTTGATTTCTCTTTTCAGTTACACTTTACAGAAGCATTGAAGCAGTAGTTTTCATTTGGTTGTGGTGATGGGATGCATTTGTACTGAAATCTTCTGGAGGAATATTCAGGGATACAGTCACCTGCACACAGCCCTAGACTGATATAGTATGCATCTTGATCGAGAGTGGGTGGGACAATCTAAGGGAAGAATCCAAGATTTCAAGAATATCCATCTGTACCTAGGTATTTTAATGTATTCAAAACATTCTCTAAATTGGATCTTAATTGGACAATGATAAATGATTAGTAAATGTAAGGCTTCTTGGTTTTACTAATAAGTTACCTTTTTATTTTAAAGAAAATGAATGTGTGTCATTTTCCTTTTTTAGGTAACCACACCTGTAGAAACCCATCTGTTCAGATTAAGAATTCATGTTAGTGTGGCAGGCAGCAGGTGGGGCCTTACCGGGGGAGAAATAAATAGCCCCTAAGCATTTGCCTTGCAAAACCTTGTGAGCAACACATCACTAAACTCAAATCAATTTTTTGCCACATTTCTTGAGTGCTCCTAGTATGTATGATGATCAGCATTAATGATTAAAATGAGAATTATTAATCTTGAGATTATTAATTACTAAGGTTGTTCTAGCCACATTTATAGGAATAAATGAGAGAAAAATATCAATCAATGCTATCTTGCTCAAGTAATCTTTTCACTGCATGCATCTTAGGGTTAGGCTGTCAAAAGTCTTCTTCTAGACCTTAGGAAAAGATACCAAATTCCTTAACCCTTCATTAAACATGTGTTAATGCATTCTTTATCTCTTCTTTAATGGTCCCTAAATTCTGAAGTATTTTTCACTTTTGGATCTTTTTTGTAAAATGTTTTATTTAAATCACACTTTTATAACTTGACAGGTAATAGCTAATGATCACTATTAATTTCTTTCAGTGTAACATGATTAATAATAACTTCAGTTCTTTGGTAACTACTATATCTGTAATAACAGAATGTTACTTATCCTTATCTTTAAATTCCCTTCTCTTTCTAATATCTGTCTTTCTATAACCTTTCCCTTTTTCAAGAAAGTGCTTGACAAGATATCAGTCTCTAATCCTTTAGTTCACAGAAAAATCCCCTAAAGTCTTTTCAACCTGAGTTTCTTTTCAACATGAACAGTGAAATCCTCTCCTATGTAGTACAAATCTTGCTTCATCTTCTGAAAGTCACTTCAAAAGGTGTTTCATTTTTCTAGAAAACTAGTAAACCTCATTATACTCGGATACCATCTTGTTCAAAGCTTTTCATACTTTGTTAGGCATGTTACTATAGTGCTAGGGTAAGACTTACCACATGTAAAGATATTTACAGCATATGGGTGGGCTGTGAAATCCAATCACCTTGGGCAGCATAGCCAGAATGTGAAGAATACTAAAATTAAGATGCTCTCTTTCTTTTCCTCCACTGTAGCTACTTTCAGCTTCACACCTTTGGAAAATCAAAGCCTACTATTAAAATAAAGTCATATAGAAATAAGTCCTCTCTTTCAAGTGCCTAATAAAAATTGAAACTGAATTTAAATCATGCTCCTCAAATTAAGTTCTCTGTGCTTTCATTTTTAACATTGCAACAAAAAGACTATTAAAAAGAAACCAAGGGGCTGGCCAGGTGGCATAGTGGTTAAGTTCATGCCCTCCGCTTTGGTGGCCTGAGGTTTGCGGGTTCGGATCCCGGGCACGGACCTACACACCACTCATCAAGCCATGCTGTGGTGGTGTCCCATATACAAAGCAGAGGGAGATTGGCACAGATGTTAGCTCAGGGCCAATCTTCCTCACCAAAAAAAAAAAAAAAAAGGAAGAAGAAGAAGAAGAAATCAAAATCCCAAACTCTGCACTTAATCTTTCACTGCTTAATTTAAGAAGCTTTGTGTGGCATGGACAGAAATATGCCTATATATTCATAAGATATTTTAAGCAGAAAGGCAAGCCATCTGTCCATCTTTGTGTCTCCCCCTCTTCGTGCTAGTCTCCTTCCTACCTTCTTAGTAGCTCTTTCTTTTAGTTTTAAAGCAATACACAGGTTTAAGAAAAAACATACACATGAGCTGGTTTGTTACCCCAAACCATGTATGTATCATTTTTGTTTATAAAATGTCTATATCTATATACATATCGATATATTAATATGGAGACATAGAAAATGCATCGGAAGAATATTCTCCAGGTTATTTAACTAAGCGAAGAGGAGTGGTGCAGGCTGGTGTAGAGGGCAGGGGATAAATACAGACTTTATGTACACATGTTTCATGTTTCACATTACAATAAAAACATACTTGTGTTCAACCTTACAAAATTAAATGCACTTTAAACTGTTACTTGCTACTGTTAGAGAATTTGGCGACAAGGGTAACATCCCAACTTCCTGGTCCTTGACCTCCTACACTTCCAAGCATCTCAGTGAAAAGAAGTGAGTTTCAACAAGATAGAAGAGCAAACAACATTAAGCAGAGAAGGTGAGGAAAAGCTGAAGAATGGAAGAGAGCCATTGGTTTGGTAGCAAGAATTGATGGGAGATTTTCAAGGAAACATTTTCAGTAGCATAGCAAGAGTAGAAACCAGAAGGCAGAGTAAGCTGGGGGTAAAGATTGTTAAATTTTTTCAGCTGAGTATGAACTACCATTTTTAAGACGCTAATACTTCAGGGAATGAGAGAAGCAGAATCACAGCTCAAAAGAATAGAGAAGGAAAGATTTTTATTGTGGGAGGGGAGTCTTCATCATGTTGGGGCTTGAGGGGAGTAAGGATATACTGGAAATCTCATGGAAATACAAGAAGTTGGGTACTTGATGTGACAAACTCCAGGTGGAGGCCTTGAGGTGACAGGGAAAAAGTTTCAAAACATGTCTATTTAAAAAGATGCAATACTGGTTAATTCTATTGAAAGGCTGAAATCTTCACCCAGTAAAAATAAATTTGCCCAAGTAAACACTGACCTTTTTACAAAGAAAAGAATTACAGCATAATTTTTCTACCTAAAAGAACTCCATTAGTAAAGGAAAGCCACAATAATGATTTATTTTTTACTTAAGAACTTTGTGTCTACCTCGGCAATAACACAGCGATGATCAGACACGCCAACAAATCCTTGTAACCTGGTTAACTTTTCAGTTTCTCCTAGCATGTAATGTTGAAATCTCACAGGGAGAAGTGTGCTACTTTTTAATAAAAACTATCTGGACAGCAGTTAACTGGAGCATTAACCCGTTTTGGAGAAAAATATATCTGTTGACGTTTGCATGTCTCTGGAAATGAAATGACCAGGAGAAAAATACAAGCTACACTTAGAGTGAAGAAAGATTAATTAAGGACCTAAGTATGGAGATTCCTCAAAAAATCAAGGATAGAACTACCATATGATCCAGCTATTCCACTACTGGGTATTTATCCAAAGAACTTGAAAACACCAATTTGTAAAGGTACATGCACCCCTGTGTTCATTGCAGCGTTATTCACAATAGCCAAGACTTGGAAGCAACCTAAGTGCCCATCAAGGGACGAATGGATAAAGAAGATGTGGTATATACACACAATGGAATACTACTCAGCCATAAGAAACGGTGAAATCCAGCCATTTGTGACAACATGGATGGACATTGAAAGTATTATGCAAAGTGAAATAAGTCAGAGGGAGAAGGTCAAATACCGTATGATTTCCTTCATTAAGTAGTAGATAGTAACAACAATTAACAAACACATAGAGACAGAGATTGGATTGGTGGTTACGAGAGGGGTAGGGGGGAGGGAGGAGGGTGAAAGGGATAATTAGGCACATGTGTGTGGTGATGGGTTGTAAATAGTATTTGGGTGGTGAACATGATGTAATCTATGCAGAAATAGAAGTATAATGATGTACACCTGAAATTTTTACAATGTTATAAACCAATGTTACTGCGATAAACAAAAATTAAAACAAACAAACAAACAAAAGGACCTAAGTAGATACACTCATGTAAAATCATGAATTTATAGGGTACCTACAACATGCAAGAAGCTACATTGGATATTAGAATAAATAAAAGAAGCTTCAGTATTTGAGGAAAATTAACTTTTTTTAAATACATTTAGGATGTTATATTTAAACTTGTAAAAATCTCTCATATAACTATAAAAGTACTATATAATTTTACATCATCACTAAATTTTACATCATCACTAAATAAATTTTGGAAAATACAGAAAAGTATAAAATGGAAAATTGAAATCACCTCTAATCCCTCTACTCAGAAATGGCCACTATTAATACTTTGGTCTATTTATTCACAGTCTTTTTTTCCCCTATGCATTGCTCTTTTACCTGGCAAACAGCCTATTATCTCCATTGGGTGGAGTCCTCAGAGTAGAATTACTAGATCAAAGGGTACAGAGGTTTTAAGACGCTTGAAACATTTTACTAAATTGATTTCTAGGAGGATTGCTTCAGTTCATGTGCACTTGCCCGCGTTAAGTGTATATCTTTAAAAAATCGTCACCAATCTACTAGATGAAAAATGCAATTTCAGTTTTAATTTTCATTTCTCTATTAGTTTGAGCAACCAATATTCATTGAAAAATTGCTATGTACTGGGCACTATTCTAGGGCCTATTTAGACACAAATGTGAATATGACCGTCTCTGTCCTCAGGGAACTCAAAACAGAGGGCAACACTCACCTGGGAGGCAGCTGGATAAGTAAATGCTCTGATGATGCAGCGGGTAGGCCCCAGATGATGGGAGCGAAAAGGACGAAGTGTTACTTTTCTTGGAGAAATGTGCTCAAGAGAAATTTTTTTTTCTCTTGGGGAATGAAGAGTAAATTGGAGGTTGTAAATACCCTTTAAATTGGCTGCAACTCTATGAAATAGGTTATCATTTTCATTTTATAGATGAAGAGATAAATTTAAAGAGGTAATGATTTACTTTGGGGGACAGATTCAGCAAACAATAGAGAACAAATTAAGATGTATGTCTGTCTTATTCAAATATCTTCTATTGCTTCTAATAATATCTTCTATTGCTGCTGTAACAAATGACCATAAATGTAGTGGCTTAAACAATACACGTTTATTATCTTGTAGTTCTATAGGCCTAAAATCCAACATGGGTCTCACTGGGCTAGAATTCAGGGCTGCATTCCTTTCCAGAGGCTTGAAGAGAGAATCCATTTCTTTGCCTTTCCCAGTTTCTAGAGGCTGCCCACATTCCTTGGCTAATGGCCCCCTTCTTCTATCTTCTAAGTCAGCAACAAAGGATGGAGTCCTTTTCATATTGCCACATCTCTGGTTCTCTGCAGCCTGGAAAGATTCTCCGCTTTTAAGTGTTCATGTGATTACATAGACATACCTGTATAATCCAAGATAACCACCCCATCTCAAGGTCCTTAACTGTAATCACACCTGCAAAATCCCCTTTGCCATGTAAGGTAACATATTCACAAGTTCTGAGAATTGGGGAGTGACATCTTTAGGGGCCATAATTCTACCACCACATGAAGTTCCATCCCTTTGTTAAACATCAATGCGACTGTCCCCAAATAAGTTATTAGAAATGCTCTCTTGTGCTTGGCACAGTGTAGTGGGTGCTGGGGTGCACTGCCCACATTCTCTCTCCATGACTCAGACACTCACTCCTACAACTGCTGGGAATGTTCATGGTGACTTCATACAGCTGGGTCTCACTTTGGGAATTGCCATCTGCTGAAGAGAACCATCACACCCCAAGTCACAGCTCCTTCTGAGGGACGGCCTGCATCTGGTGACTTGCCCTGGGGGGAGTTGTAGAAACTCAGCTCCTCTGCTTCAATGTAGGGCAACTCTGGGGGCCATTCTAGCTCCAGCCCGCCCCTACATCCATCCACACTCTCGGTGAGTCATTGTGGCTACTTCATCTCAGTTCATCTCAGTTCAATGTCTCCTTCTCCCCAACCCTGCTGGCCTCCTTTCCCCAAAGGGGTTGATCCCAAGAGCACTTCCCAGTAAACCTCCTGCATGCAAATCACCACCTCAGAGTCTGTCTCCAGGAACCTGTCTGCACTATGCTGTGATAGACGATATGTGGATTGCTGCAAGCATCTGGGGCATTCCTAAATCTGAATACAAATAGGAATGAAGAAAACTTTTCAACAATGCTCTATCTCATTAATGAAGAAAAATCGCCTCCCTGTGTTGCACCCACTGACATCCTAACACCCATGCATCTTAAATATAGTCGTTCCTCATTATTTGCAGATTCCCTACGTGCAAACTTGCCTTCTCACTGAAACTTATCTGTAACCTGAAAATCAATACCCCTGGCGCTTTCACAGTCATTCACAGATATGTGCAGAGTGATGAAAAATTTGAGTTGCCTGATGCATGTGTTTCCAGCTGAGGCTGAACAAGACGATGTTCTGCTTTCTTGTTTCAGTTCTCATACTGAAAACAAGTGTCCTTTTCAGGGTCTGTTTAGTACCTC
This sequence comes from Diceros bicornis minor, assembly GCF_020826845.1. Classification (NCBI taxonomy): domain Eukaryota; kingdom Metazoa; phylum Chordata; class Mammalia; order Perissodactyla; family Rhinocerotidae; genus Diceros; species Diceros bicornis. The sequence goes on along the minus strand of NC_080747.1, from coordinate 30,529,229 downwards.
ATCTTTAGCTTTTTTTTCTGTCTTTTTTGGTTGGTGATCTCGCCATGTAGAATGGCCCCCAAGCATAGTGCTCAGGAGCTGTGTAGCGTTCCTAAGCGCAAGAAGGCTGTGATGTGCTTTACAAAGAAAATATCTTTGTTCGGACGTGAGTTATAGTGCTGTTAGTTGTAAGTTCCATGTTATTGAATTAACACTATATATTAGATAAGGTGTCTTTAAACAGAAACATACACAGAGCAAGGTTATGTGTTGAAGGATTGATGACAATGTCATGACCAAGGCCTTATAGGAACCTAACCTTTATTTCCCCTACAAGCAATAGTTCAGTATAAGCAATAGTTCAGTATTCACTAATTCACTGACTTTATAGAACTTAATTACTGTGAATAATGTGAATCGACTATATATAAATATATATATACATATAATGCATTTTTTCATCCTACTAGTAAGTGCCTTAAATGTGCTTGGTGTCCGGCACATTCTGGAGATCCTAGGTGACCTGAACAAGTGTTGTAAGCTTACCTGCCTGTAACAAGGGAGAGGGAAATCCTCTTTCATTCCATATTACACTACATTCTATACTCCTGCTCCAACCTGGTTTGTGACCTAAAGGCATGAGCTAATTGTTGAACCTTTGCTGGCACCTTCTATGCCTCAGAAAGAGAACCCGAGTTCACAGGTGATGCCCTGAGCAGCTTACAGGAGTAAAATGGGAAAGAGGAGCACAATGAAGCTAACTGCTGGAGGTGAAGGGCCGTCCTAAACACCACCAGATCCCTCCAGACCATATTTTATCTTCTGCAACTTACAGAGTGATCAAAGTGAAGAACAAGTTGCTGTGTTCATGCTGCAGGTGGGAGACATAGCTCCATAAATAAGGACTTGAGAGAAACTGACTCTACTCCTCACCTACAATGATTCCTCATCAACCTTGCTCCACCTCTCACAGAGTTTCCTTGTTTTTCTTCTTGTCCTATTCCCATGATTGTGCACATGTGCTCATACACATGTGGTTCTCATGTCTTCATCCAAAAACTAATTGTTCCCTATCCTCAATTGAACTTTTTTCAGATGCCACCAATGGAAGGCTCAAACCTCGCCACCACGTCTCAGCAGGTACTTTCTTCTTTCCTATACATGTGGGCCTGTCCATCTGCTCATTCTTGTTCACGTCAGCTGTTTTTGATTGGATTCTATCTGAAAGAGGCACCAGTTCCTTCAACTCTACAGGGATGTGGAAGCTTGAGTTTTGTTAATATTCCAAAGGGAGGGCAGGTCTCAACTGGACTTGTTTGAGACAATTGATGATTTCCTCAAAACTTTATGTAAATTACATTTCTGTAATTCCAATGATATGTTATATGTACTAAGAGTGATGGATTTTTAAAAGCTTTCCCTTATGCATTATTTTATTTATTTATTTATATTATTCCATCTTTTTATTTTTTTATTGAAGTATAATTGACATATAACATTATATTAGTTTCAGATGAATGACATAATGTTTCAATATTTGTATACGTTGTGATCTGGTGCATTATTTTATAGAGTAAAGAATTCTTTCATGAAAATGAATATTGACCCCATAATGCCTCTCTGCTGTTGATCATCTGGGCTTTGTGTGTGCTCGAAGATGCTGTTAACTTCTCAAGCACAAACACTACAGTAGGAAAAAACATCTACTTTATTTTTTACTAAGGAAGATTTTAATTTTTATCTCGTGTCCCCCAATTCCTCATGATGAAGTCAGTTCTGGGTTTTGATAGTCAATTCCTGGTTTTCTCAGTTAATCATTAACTTGATTCCCCACAATGCCCATATTTAGCCTAATTCTGGAGGATCTGGTCTAGCGCCAAGGTATGAGGATGACGATGTGGCATGGGGGAAGTGAGGAACATCTGGTCCCTATGTGTCCAGGCTGGTGTCCCTGGGACGTCCTCAGCATCCTCTATTCTTCACTCGTTGGTCCATGTAGATTACCTCAGAGCCCTCACCATCTCAACAGTCAGGGCTTCCAGAGGGCTGGGCTCTCGGCAATCAAGGCCATGCCTCCATCACTCTTGGCCACATGAGGAAAAGTCCTGTTTCTCCCTGTGCCACATTGGGAAGCAGGAGAACTCTATGAAGCTGTCTTAGGTTTGTTGGCTTAACTATACTTTGTAGCCATTTGCACTGGTGTGTTCCCCAGGCACGGAGAGCAGGCTATCTTTTCTTCCCCTACAAGACAAGGCACAGATTCCAAACCTTTGCTTTCAATTCTCCAAATCTTTATCCCCAGAAAAATGGGGAATTTAATAATCCAACTCTCTTAGTGCATATAACATGTATGGAATCACAGAACTGCAATTGACATAAACTTTTGAGAAACTCCTCAACCGCTTCTGGGCCTTGGGTGAAGTCTAAGACACAGCGTTCTCACGGGAACGCACTGAAGTATGTTCTCTCTTCTTTCCTTGGCAACTCCTCCTCCGTTACTTTATAGCATCTTTATTCAGGGGACAATGTTATCTTGGCCTTCATCTATTCTCCCGAATGTATTTTTTTTGACATAAACTTTATGTCTCAAATCTTTCAGGGCTTCACTTTGATTCTCAAAACATCTTTTCTTTCGAACTAGTGCCTCTGCTGTAAATTTCAAGAGACTTTAGATTATTCCAGCTTCACGGGGATGACTCCCTTGTGATCTGTGTTCAGCTGTTATAATCCACCCTGTGGCAAGGGATATGTCAATCTAGTTTGAACGGGGGAAGGGCCAGGTGGTCCAAGAAAGTGACTTAGGAAGAGATTGGGGATGTATCGAACCCACTCATTCATATTTTAAACTATTATTCAGATACACACGCTTTGATTACACGTGCACCTTATACTTAGAAGTCTTTACCATGAAAAGTCTGAGAACATGTAATACTTCCGTCTATGTTTATTTTCTCCCTTTCATATCATATGACACAACTCAGAAGCCACCTTTCCTTATAAGAAATAAATATTTGATGATGTGTTATTTCTTTAAGTAATGGACCAAAGATTTCTAAATATGCAAATATCCGTGGAAATCAGCCTGCCTTCTGCTGTTTGGAGCATGCTACGTAAATTGAACCATCCATTGTTATATGACTCCATTTGGAGCAAATTAGAGGAGAGAAAACATTTCTTTTCATTTCTTTTCAGCTGCTATCTTTCATGCCTCCATCTCTTGATGAAGCGTTGAATTCTAGCAGCACATTCTTGTCTCCAAAAACACAAAGGCCCTTTTTTTTAAATTGTGAAAAGGCTTAATAAGAAGTGACAAACTGCCTCCTCATCGTGATTAAATTTTTAGACCAAAGTCTGCTAATTAATTTCCAGTGTGATTTTCATCCTTCTTAGCATTTTATTGATTCATGGATTAATTGACTGCAACATTTTTTATTGAAAGCAAATATAGCATTAATTCAGATAATTTCTCCTTCCAATGCTCTCACCCATAACCTAATTTCTAAGACTTGGAAAACAAATATTTGAATATTTTTTAGAGGTACCATGTAACCTACTCCTTCCCAGAGAGTGTGTTCTCCATTTATTCCTGTCAGTCAGCCTTTTATCTTGACTTCTCTCTTTGCCAACATAGACTTAACGTTTGTCACTATAAAGATGCTCTCACTCTCTTGCTCCTTTGTCCTTTTGTTACGCGTGATAGCTAAACCACAACACAGACAAACCTAACCATCTTCTTTCTCTGTGCCTATACCCAAACAGCTCCTAGAACAGAGTACAACAGCTATTAGGAAAAGAAACAAACAGCCAGCGTCAAAACAATGAACATATGAGCCATGACCTGGTAGATGAAGCAGAACCTTTGGATTTTAAAACCCCACTCAACCTCAAGCAATTGCAGATAGAGATATTGAGAATTCTTCTTAATTAGCATATTTGTCCTGAAACAACCAACCAACTGGACCAGCATAACGTTAATTAGGAAGGAGATTCAGATGGCTTAGATTAGCGTAATGACATCAAAGTAATGAAATAGGAAGTAGATATAAAACTAGGTGGACTCAAGAGTGAATGGTAATGTAAACTATGGACTTTGGGTAACTATGATGTGTCAGTGTAGGTTCATCAATTGTAACAAATGTACCACTCTGGTGGGATTTGTTGATAATGGGGGAGGTTATGTATGTGTAGGGGCAGACGGTATATTAGAAATCTCTGTACCTTCTGCTCAATTTTCCTGTGAACCTAAAACTGCTTTAAAAAATAAAGTCAATAAAAATTAAAAAAAAAATAGATGGACTATTTACTAACCACTTCTATCCCTGGGGTCCCCAATATTGTAATGAGTGTGGATTGACAACTCATATTAGAGCCATGTTGTATTAATCTCTGGAGTTTGGAGTTTGCCATATGTATTTAGTGTACATAAATTTAGTAAAGGATACTCAAACTGCATATACCTTGTTTATTCTGTTTCATTTTAATGAAGTTTCTGATTATCCTTTGAGTTATTTTTAATGACGTATGCTTAAATCAAGTGTACTCTATGGATAGTTTTCGTGAACATCCCTCAGAAAGCTGTTTCCTCCCTTGATGATAACGCCATAGAGCTAGAAGGGAAAGCATCTTATCTAGGAGTTCCCAAATTAAATGTCTTCTGGTGCCAGAAGGGTAACGGTGTGAAAAGCTAATATAAGAGAAAACAAGAAGAGGCAGTAGGGCCTTGGACAACTGGGTAGTGCATACCCTACCTAAAGGCATTCTAATAAAAAAAGATTAAAAATACAATGTATCCAACCAAAGTCATTTGTAGACCTTATCTGGCCTACTTGACATCAGTTTGTGATCCCTGATCTAGAGCATCTTTTTGATCTTACAGATGAGGGAATACAGGTCCAGAGAAGCTAAGCTATTTATCAATATTGTGTTTAGGAACACAAGCTCTGGAGTCAGGTGCCCGAGGTTCTAATTCTGCCTGAACCACTTACTAGTCATGTGATTTGGGCAACTTGCTTCATCTCTCTGTGCCTCAGTTGCCTCTTCCGTACCATGATGATAGCAGTCATTTTTATCCCATGAGGCTGTTTGAGGATTAAATGAATTAGTACAGGTAAAGCATGAGGAGCATTCTTTAAGATGGCGGGCACATTCCTTTTGTCTCTCCATCCCATCCTCAATCCTGCCGCCTGGCATGTTGTTTCTACCATATCAGACCATGAGAGCAAGGGCCTCAGCCTAGAGATGGGGGAGCTGTGAAGAGGAAGGAGCCGGGGTTGCTGAGACTCTGTGGAGTGAAGCTGCCTTGCCAGCCCTAGAAACCAGCCTCCAGACTCCATTTGTAGAAGAGACAAACTTCAAACTTTGTTAAACACTATCGTTTTGGCTTTTCTGTCACTCATAGCAGAATCCTACCTCATACCTATATCTTTTCTATCCCGTTATTTTCAACCATGTGTGTCATCGTTTTAGATGTCTTTTTTTCTAGAATATATAACTAGATTTTGTTTATTTATACAATCTGATAATCTCTGTCTTTTAATGGGTATGTTTAATTATTATAATTTATTTTAATTGTACACCACAGAACATCTTTTTTATTAGTGTTTTTCCAGAACAATTTCCTTAACAATGCTTTCTTAGAAGATTTGTATTTCTCTATGCTATGCTTTCTGACTGATGTTTACATATGAAAAATTTATGTTTACGTTGAATCCAATACCAAAATTTTCAACAAATTGATATATGAGAAAAGTCAGGTGTTATATTCCAAACACAATGTGTAGAACTTCAGAATCTCTTGTGGGCATTTTTAAGTGCACCAATGTCAACAAAGGGGAAATGCCACTCAGAGTTCCTAGCTCCAGGGAGACCGTGTCACTCGATATAAAGCGATTGTTTACTAACAAACATATCAATTGATGATCAGGAAGCAATGTTTTAAGCATTTCTTATCCTATCATTCTAATTTGCTATTTATACAAATAGGCATTTTACTGTGTCAGTTTCTTTTTAGAAAAATTGTAAATTGGTTGAGAATTTTTTAACTTAACTGCACTACTGCACATTTTTTTGCCCTTTAAAATAAAGAAAGATAGGCTCCTGGTTAGTGTTTTATGTAGACTATCTGATTTAAGGACCGGGTATTGATGTTAAAAGAAAAATGTTTCTATCAGGGCTTTTTTCTCCATCTTAGTTTAAATATTCTGTTTACCATCCCTTCTCTTTACTGCTTTTAAAATCTCCTTTGTGTTTTCAGTTGGATGGTAAATAAGTCTGTTTTTCTTTTTCTTCCTTTTTATGGTTTGTAAGTTGTAGATTGTATTTCTATTCTTTTGGTGAAACTCTTACATTTTTAAATGTGTACTCAATCATAGTTTTGCATCTTTGCACACCTACTGAAAGTCAATGACCCAGCACAGTGTAACTGCTCATTTGACACCTGCTACATGTTGCTATTTTAGTTTTTCTCTCTTTAACACAAAAAGTAAGATTTTTAAAAATTAAACTGGCCTGTTTTACTGACTTCAGCGTTCCCTGGTTAGATTTTGTCCCTCATTCTGGGCCAGTTTTCTTCTTATCAGAATTTCTCCTTCATGAATTCCTTTAGTAAAGGTGCTTGGCAGGTAAATTCTCTTTGCATGTTTGCAGCTGAATATGACCTTATTTTGCTCTTGTTATTGAATAATATTAGATTGGACATAAAATTCAGGGTTGAGAGTTATTTTTTCCTCAGCGTGTTGAAGATATTTCTCCTTTGTGTTCTGACATCTATTGTTGCTCATGAAACGTCTGTTGTCAATCTGATTGTCATTGTTTTTGTAGTTAATCTTTTCCCTTTGGTAGCTTTTAAGATTCCTGCCCTCCCCTCTGCCCCTGTGTCCTTGTTCTATAGTGTTAGTAAGATAGATCTAGGTATAGATTTATTTTTATAGATTTATTTTGATATGAGAACTCATGTCTTTAACTGTGAAAATTTCTTATTTTTATCTTTTTAAAAACTGTGTTTTTTCTACTTCCTCCATTTTCTTCTGGATCTGCCATTAGATTTATGTTAGACTTCTTGCCAATACTTCATGATTTCTAACTCCTCTCATATTTTTAATTTAATCATCTCTTTTTGATGCATTCTGGGTAAAATTCTTACCAATACCTTCCAATTCACTAATTTATTTTTTGTTTCCAGTTTAGAGTTTATACTATCTAATAAATGTTTAATTTTTTTCAATGATGATTTTTTTTATTTCCAAATTTAAATTTTTTTCATACCTCTGTGTTTCAGCTATCTCCTTTCTAGTAAATACCTTTTTGTTCAGTGTTAGTGAATATTATTCCTTTATTTATCTCTTTGAACATTTTAAACATAACTAAAGATATTTCAATTTACAAAATAAATGTTTTGAAGTGAATACAATCCTACTTTAATAAATATATGTATGTATGTGTACACATAGATCAAAGAACACAAATATTTATGAAGCTCACCTAAACTAATCCAGTTGTGCCTCTAGTTTTAGGCAGGGCTAGCATGTGTCTGTATGGCCAGTGTACCAATTTGTTGATTGTTTCCTGCATGTCCTATACTGGTTGCTATATGTTCGGAATCCCTCTGGCTTTAGGTATAATGAGATGCTCATAGCAGGAGTTCTAGCTGCATTTTCCTAGTGATGGAACCACAAGAGCAAGGGAGAAAAAGAAGCTGGAGAGAGAAGCACCATGTAATAGCTAACTAACCCATTAACGCAAAGTTGACCCAAACTCTGGAATTCACAGTTACCTTATTAATAAGACTTAAAGAGAAAAAGCCTACATTCAGTCTTGGCATTTTTCTTCTAGAAGAGGAATATTACTCAGAACGACACAATATTAGAATTGAGAAGAATCACCTAGTACACCAAGTAAAACTCTCTCATTTTAGAAAAGAAGAAATTGAGAGCAGAGGATTTAACTTGCCCAGACCTTCTGGATAGAGAGTGTTCAGAGGCAGGGAGGAGGCCTCTGTCCCCAACCACTAATCCAGTATCCTTTCCCTGTTTCACAGTGGCCTTTTTTTCCCAGAAGACTTCAGCCTCCCTAGCATGTTTTCTTTTTTTTTTAGGATTCTGACATATGCCAGCAAAACTATTCAAATATGTCAACTTCTGCTCATCCTTACTTAGCCAGATTTTTCACTAACTTTATCTCACTTGAAGGAAACTTGAGAAATATTTCTTTTTAGCATATAAACCAGCAAGATCAATTCCCTAAAACAGTTGTTTGGTTTCATGTGCCTTAATTAGCAAAGTGATTTTTTGGTATTGTTTTTCACCACAGTGTTACGCTTAAAATAGTTTTAAGCATAAAATTGTTTTCTAAAAATATTGAGTACATGTGGAAAACATCTTTTAATTTAGTCTCACTACCTTCTTATCTCTCTAACAAAGTCAATTTCTAATCAATTAACACCTTAAAAATATAGGTAATGCCTCTTTGCATAGTCTTTTATTAAAATAAAAATTTCCAAGATTAAATTAATATTTAAATAATTAAAATGTAAAGAGTCTTTCTGTGTATATTCCATATATCTCATCCATTGTTTTTGAATATGTATTTGAACATATAGTTTTAACTTTTCAAAAGTAATTCAGAATTTATGTGGTATCTATTATGATGATTATTCTAAATAATTATTATATGTTGAGTCTACCAAGAGTCAGATCCAGTGTTTTACATATTTCACCTTGCTCATTTTTCACAGCAAGCTGGTAAGGTAGATATTATTGTTCCCATGCGTTAAATAGGACATGGGAAACTGAGGCCCATAGAGTAAGGACATTTTCCTAAGGAAATTGCTAGCTGATGCAGAGGTGAGATATAACCCACATCTGTCTAATTCTAGTGCTTAATTTCTTTACCACTGTATCAGTGCCTCTCATCTGTTTTTCCACTTTGTTGCTCTTTTTAATTTATTCTCATTGTTTTCATATTTTTTCAAATTTCCATTTCCTTTTTTCATGATTCAATAATTAAATCTTCCCTTCCTAAGTCTCTTAACATTTTATTTACTCTCCTCATTTTCTCCATAAAATATGACTACATTAAACTATGCCATGACAGTAACAAAGACTTATAAGTCAAAACAAGAATATTGAATATTGAACTCAGGAATAAGTTCTGCTGTTTATAGTGCTTGACATTCATTTCCCCTAGATATCTGGTAGATTCCTCCCTTTCTTCCTTAAAATTTCTGACCAAATGCTACTTTATCAAAAAGGATTTTTTTCCCTCTTATTTTATTTTATTGAGATGTGATTCACATGCCATAAATGTCACCATTTTAAAGTGTACAGTTCAGTGATTTTTAGTATATTCAAAAGCTGTGTAACCACCACTACTTTCTAACTCCAGAACATTTTCATCACCCCAATAAGAAACTCCATACCCACAGAACATTCACTCTCCCTTCTCTCCATATAGCCCCTGTTAACTGCTAATCTACTCTCTGTCTCTATGAGTTTGCTTATTCTGTACCTTTGATAAAAATAGAATCACATAATATATGTTTTGTGTCTGGCTTCTTTGACTTTGTGTAATGTTTTCAAGGTTCTTCCATGCTGTAGCATGTTCTTCAATATTTTTAATGTCTAAATAATATTGCATTGTACAGTTATACTATGTTCTGTGTATTCATTCATCAGTTGATGGACATTTGGGTTGTTTCCACTTTTTAGCTATTATGAATAATGCTCCTATGAACATTTGTGTTCAACTTTTTTTGAGAATGTATGTTATCAATTCTCTTGTGTATATATCTAGGAGTGGAATGGCTAGGTCATGTGATAAATCTATAGTTAACTTTTTGAGGAACTTTCAAACCATTCTCCAAAATGGCAGCACTGTTTTATATTCATACCAGCAATGTCTAAGGGTTCCCTTTTCTCCACATCCTTGCCAACATTTATTGCTTGTTTTTTTGATTATTGCTATCTTAATGGGTATGAAGTGGTATCTCATTGTGGTTTTGATTTGCGTTTCCCTAATGACTAATGATATTGAGAAATATTTCATATACTTTTTCACCATTTGTATATCTCCTTTGTAGAAATATCTATTCAAATCCTTGGCCCAGGGCCGGCCCCGTGGCTTAGCGGTTAAGTGCGTGCGCTCCGCTGCTGGTGGCCCGGGTTCGGATCCCGGGTGCGCACCGACGCACCGCTTCTCTGGCCACGCTGAGGCCGCGTCCCACATACAGCAACTGGAAGGATGTGCAACTATGACATACAACTATCTACTGGGGCTTTGCGGGGAAAATAAATAAATAAATAAAATTAAAAAAAAAATGGTTAATAAAAAAAAAAATCCTTGGCCCATTTTTTTACTGAGTTATTTATCTTTTTATGTTGTTGAGTCTTAAGATTTCTTTATATGTTCTAGATTCTATACTCATCAAATACATGATTTGCAAATATATTCTACTCTGTGTGTTATCTTTACACCTTCTTGATAGTGTCCTTTGATGCACAAAAGTTTTTAAGTTTGATGAAGTCCAATTTATCTATTTTTTTGGGTAGTTATTTGTGCTTTAAATATTGTGTTTAAGAATGTGTTGCCTAATCCAAGGTCACAAAGATTTATATCTATGTTTTCTTCTAAGAGTTTTGTAGTTTTGGCTCTTACAGTTAGATCTTTGATCCATTTTGAGTTAATATTTGTATATCCTACTTCCTTGTTGATCTTCTATCTACTTGTTTTATCCATTATTGAAATTCAGTTGCTAAAGTCTCCAACTATTATTGTTGCGTTGTCTATTTCTTCCTTCAATTCAGTTAGTTTTTGCTTCATGTATTTTGGGTCTCTGTTGTTAGGGACATATTGTTTTATAATTGTGATATCTTGATGGATTGACCCTTTAGCATTATAAAATGTACTTTTTTGTCTCTAGTGACAATTTTTTTCTTAACATATATTTTGTCTTCTATTAGTTAGTCACTGCAGCTCTTGATTGTTGTGTATGTGGTATGACTTTTTCCATCCTTTTAGTTTCAAATTATTTATGCTTTTTAATATAAAGTGTATCTTCTATCAGTGGAATATAGTTGGATCATGGTGTTTTATCTATCCTACCAATTTCTGCATTTTGGTTGGAATGTTTAATCCCTTTACATTTAATATAATTACTGATAAGGTAGGATATATGTCTGCCATTCTTCTATTTTTTTTTATGTCTTATACTATATTCCCCCCATTTCTCCATTACTGCCTTCTTTTACGTTAAGTAGATATTTTCTAGTGTACCATTTTAATTCCCTTGTCATTTCTTTGACTATACTTTTTTGAATTATGTTTTTCATGTTTCCCTGATGATTACAATTAAAATAGTTACTTACAATAATCTAGTTCAGATTTATGTCAATTTAATTTTAATAGTGTACAAAAACTTTGCTCCTGTATAGCTCCACTCCTTACTCCCTTTCTTCGTGCTATTATTGTTGTATGTGTTACATCTTTATACATTATATACCCATCAACACAAATACATAATTATTGCTTTATGCAGTTGTCTTTCAAATCAGATAGAAGCACAAAAAAGAATAACCAACAAAAATATACATTTATACTGTCATCTTTTACATTTACCTATATAGTTACTTTTGCCAGTGCTCTTTATTTTTTCACGTGGATTCATTTCACTGTCTAGTATCTTTTCAATTCAGCCTTAAGGACTCCCTATAATATTTTTTATAGGGCTGGTCTGCCAGTGACAAATTATGTCAGTTTTTGTTTGTCAAGGAATGTCTTAATTTATTCTTCATTTTTAAGGATAGTTTTACTTAATACAGAATTATTGATTCAGAATTTTTTTCCAGCACTTTGAATATGTCATCCCACTTGTCTTCTGCCTTCATGGCTTCTGATGAGAAATTAGCTATTAATCTTAGGGAAGATTCTTTGTACATACAAGTGACATAAGTCACTTCTCTCTTGCTACTCTTAAGATTCTTTCCTTCTTTGTCTTTTGACAGTTTGATTATAATTCATCTAGGTGTGGATTTCTTTGAGTTTATCCTATCAGAATTTCTTGAGCTTCTTTGATTTGTAGATTAATGTTTTTTTAAAAAGCCAATTTGTGGGAGGTTAACATCATCAAGATGGTGACATAGGTTGTTCCTGACTCAGTCTCTCTCACAAGAAGACCAACTGGCAACTATCCATAGACAAGGCACAATTGTGAATACCTCAGAACCTGAGAGTGAGGCTTAAGTACCTCACTTGACCACAGAGACCGAGATAGACCACATTAGAAGGCTAAGAGGAGTGGTTCCACTTTGACTGCATCACCCTTCCCACAGACTGGCACAGCTCTAAACCAAGAGGGTCCCCCAGATCTATAGTTTTTCCAATGGGAAAAAGAGAACCCAAGGTGAGCATCCAGCTTCCCCAGCATTGTGAGATGTTTCCTGGGAGCTCACTCAGGTCTTACCTCATAGGGAACACTGTGGGTATCTGTGGAGTTCAACTGCTAGCGATCATATAGAGATGGAGAAGGGGGGCAGGGCTTAGAGCAACCAGTGCTCAGATCTTGGTGGACCAAGTTCTTGCTTGTAGTTGTGCCCAAGCAGAGATCCCAGCCAATAGCCTATCTGTAGAGATGAGCTGGTGGCCCTGTCTGGCCAGCTGTTCTGCCTGATTGTCAGTTAGCAATTCTGCCTGATCTAGATCCCCAGCCAATGGGATGTACTGGCTATGGAGTACATCCTATGGCCCACCCAGGCAGGGAAGCAAACTTACATAGCCTTCAGTCCTGCCCTACCCCTACCCCAAGAAGCATGGCCACATATGCCCAGCAGCCATGGAGCACATTCTACAGTCTGCCTGGGCAGAGAACCAAGCCAACAGCCCTGTCCAACTGTTGAGCATAGCCTCTGGCCCCGGATAACCAGGGAACCCAAACAGTGAGTGTGAGCAGCCTCAGAGCCCAGCCTACCACCCAACTCAGTTGTGAAGCATAGCTTTCAGCCCCTCCAGACCTGGGAGCCTGGATAGCAGAGCCCAGCATATGGCCATGCCTGATTGCTGAATGCAGCCTGTGGCTTCACCCAGGCAGGGATCCAAGACAGTGACCCAGCCCAGTTGTGGAGCATAGCTTTCAGCCCCTCCAGGCCTGGTAGCTTGGACAATGACACCCGCCCCCACACCCCGTTGACCGCAGAACATAGTCTCCAGCCCCTCCCAACTGTGAGGTACAGTTGGAGGCCCTGTCTAACCAGAGAGCCTGACTGGTGACCTTGCCCAGTGGCAGAAGCACCACAAGGGCAGGGGCTTTGTCTGTTTTGTCTGTTGCACCCCAGCACTAGACAATGTGATCATCCCATGTGGGTAGGTTAATAACAATCAGGATCAATTATGTCCCACTTCTCTTATTCTTCTAGATAACTTACATGCCAACTGGACTAAGTATGAATTGTTATAATATTTTGATAACACCTTAACATTTCAATCAATCCACATAGCTGCTCTCCCTCATTGGTATCATTACTGACATTCGATTATTAAAATAACTCATGATTCAGGGCAGGTCCAGTAATGTAGTGGTTAAGTTCGGTGTACTCCGCTTTGGTGGCCAAGGTTCGCAGGTTCAGATCCTGGGCGTGGACCTACACCACTTATCAGCCGTGTTGTGGCGGTGATCCACATACAAAATAGAGGAAGATTGACCATAGGTGTTAGCTCAGGGTGAATGTTCCTCAAGCAAAAAGAAGAAGATTGGTGACAGACGTTAGCTCAAGGTGAATCTTCCTAAGAAGAAAAAAAAAAAAACCTCATGATTAGTCACGGACCAACATTTTGCCTAGAAGGTTATTTCCAACTTGTTTTACTGACAACAGAGGCAAAAACAAACAAACAAAAAATTCTGACAGCTTCATGTCAGAAATTGCTAAAATCATTTTTCCTGCATGGACTCACTACTGAGTCCCAGTGCAAAGGATATATTAGGAAAAAATAAATGCTTCATAAGCACCAAGGGTACTTGACAACACTCTAGTCCAATGTGAATCAAAAAAAATTTTAAAACAATTCTTGAATTCTAGGAAAGTACACTCATTGGACTTACAGACAGAAAACAGACTATTAAAAAGAAAATGAAGCCTCTAATTGAGTTAGATGGACAAAGAAGAAATAGTGAAACCAAATGCTTGATAGTCTAATATTCCCCCTTAGGCCTAGTGTGGTATATTTAATTATCTGGCATTTTCCCCCTGGTTTTACGTGGCAGAAAAAACGTCTTAGTGGGGAACTCTCCTGCATTACAGCATGGCAGTAACTACTAGACTCTATCTTTAGTTGCTTGCTCCTAGGGGAAGCACAAGAGAATATGGTCTTAATGCATCGTTTAAAGATGTCAGATTTGCACCACTGTAGCCCACCCACTGGCTGAAGATCTCAGGTGTCTCCCTCACCTCACTCCTGATTTAGCCACTCCCAACAAAGAGCAGGGATTTGATGCTCCTTAAATCATCCCTCCATGGTTGTTCCTTCAGAATTGGAAGCTTACTCTCCATTGCTTATTCTGGACTTCATCTTTTTCCCCGTCCTGCAAGCTAAAATATGGATGTGCCCACAACCCAGCTTTGACCATACAGACAAGGACAATGCTCTAGGGGATGGTGAAGCAACAAGAATGAGGGGACGTTCTTGATCCCTAAACGACCATGTGAATCAGAACCTCCACACTCTAGCTGTGAGACTCTGAGCCTACCTAGGATACCTCATGTGCAGGTTATTGATGCTTTATAAGTATTTGAGTTACATTCTGTGTTTCATGATCTTGCTTGGGGAATGTCAAGAGTATAGTATTTAGAGTTAAGCCTAAATTGCTGTAAGCCCCAAACACAGAGCTTAAAAGAAAATTCAAGATCATTTCTCTCTGATGTAATACTGCAGAGGGGAGCCATTAGGTGGATTGTGCTTTCAAATGGTCATTCAAGGACAGTAAAACAACAAAGAAAACAAACACTTAAGAACCCCTAAATTTAGAAAACTGGTTAGCTCTGGGTGGAGAGGGGAAGTGAAGGGATGTATAGGAGCTATATAGGTATGGCAATGATCGGTTCCTAGTTAGTTGACTTTTTTGCGTTATGCCAAATATGAATTTTATAAATACTTTTTTCTACTCACTATTTAATAAAGACAATTTAAAGAAAAGAAAAAAGCTGATTAAAAGAGTTCTTGGTGACAGACGAGGTGGAAAATGAATCATTCTTCTACCAACTCTGACTGGTAACTAGAGAGAAGGGAAAGAGTAGAAGAAACTAATATTTATCAGGCACCTACCATATGCCAGGCACTGTCAGGGTATGGTTACACAAATTATTTCATTTGTCTGTCACAATAATACCTTTAAAGTGGGTATTAAGAAATTTTTTCTTTAGATGAGAAAACCGAGACAGAGAGATTGAATGATTTTCCAAGATCGCGCAACTGGTAATTAGCAACGCTGAGGTGCCAGCTCAAGTATTTCTTGATATCAAAGCCCATGAGAGTGGCTGAGTGGTGTAGGGCACAGTTTCCCAATCCTTAGCTTAACATCTCCCCAATTTTTGCCATATTTTAGCACCTCTGACCACCACTCTAATGATTTCTTCTATCATAGTGAATGTACTACATTGTTATTTGCTTAATATTTTTTTCTTCAAAACCTTCTTGATTTTATTTAAAAAGGAAACGTTGCATGATAGTTGGAAAATGGAGAACCGGCATCGCTTGACACAAATAGAAGATAATATTATGGTTAAAATTGTGATTAAATTTTGGATACTATTGTTTATTGAAGGCTCTGAGGCTGAGACCTATTTTCTATTGATTGGAAGGGGAAGATTAGTGTGTGTGTTAAAGATGTGCTGGCACTAGACCGAGTCGCAATCAGAAGAGAGAAAATTGAAGAGAATTACAGTCTCACCAGCTGAGTCCATGGTGTTTAATGCTGTCCCTGTGCATCAGTAAACCTGAAATATCTCATATTCTACTGGTCTAGAAATTTGGGAAACAATAGTTAGATTGACATGGGTTCAAGTCTTTGCTCCAACAGTTTCAAGTTAATGAACTTGTCTCACCTAATGTTTTCTCACTTGTAAAATGGAAATGCATTTCCTAGATTATTGTGAATATTAAATGTGACAGGACATGGAAAGTCCTTAACACACGTTAGTAAATGTTCAGGAAAATTAAACTCTTAGCTATTCTCTGTATTCTGTTAGGTTGTTACTGCACCTACCTGAGCTTGTAATTGTAGTTATAAAATTGTTACCCCCATCACCCCACTCAAGACTTCATGGAGATGCTTGTTACAAATCTCAGCCTACTTATATAAACAACTAGAGAAAAAGATCAGTGAGGAGGTGTATCACATCGAGAAATATTCGCTGAGCACCAGGACTGATATGTAGGGTGATTTTTTCTTTTTTCTTTTGCTTTGCACAGAGGTGCCTGGGGCGGAGAGGGCAGGTGGGAGCTGAAATTCAGCTCATGCTATGCAAACTAAACCCTGGGCCCTGCTGTGGGGCTGCATCAACCTCAGAGGCACTTTTTCCCGATTTGCATAGAAGTGCCTTGTCAGTGGCAGCAGGCCCCTCCACCTGATTGCCATTATTTGCTTATATGGGGCATTGAATTGTGCACAATGAGTGATAATGGAAACATTAGATAGAAAGAATCTTAAGCAAAAGAACCCAGGAAGGCAGCTAACTTTCTTTGGTTTTCTCCAATGTGCCAGACACTATGCTACGGACTTGGACAAGTAGGACCAAGTCAGAGCTGATCTCAGAACCCTGCCCAGCTCTGTCGCCATCTAGGGTCACCCTTCCCTCCTGTGTCCGCAGGTCCCCCCAACAGTTCTGATTGTGTTTCCAATCAATGTCAAAGTTCAATTCTAAAGTAAAAGTTTAATTCCCCATGGAATTTTGAAGGTGGAGCTGAAGAATGGATAGCCTAGAGAAACAACAGAGAGAGGCAGGATAGAGAAAGAAATCCCAATTTAGCTGTGGCATAGCTGGGTTATTTTTATTTTGGCTAATAAGCAAAATTCAGAAAGGGATCTTTTTCCTTTTGTTAACTTTTAAATGAAGAGACCTGTGTCACTGCAATAGTTTCAGGTACTATATTTATTCTTCTAAGGGGAGGGAAAGGAGACAATTGATGGGGTCAGGTTTTTTTGCTCTGGTTTTCCCTTCTTTTCCCATCTATTTGGAGCATCCCCACCTGTGAGCCAGGATAGCAGAGGGGCCTGCACCTCACCAGGAGTCATGACACTCAGGGCCTCCCTTCGCTTTGCTCACCCAGGTACTCGTTGTGGGGTGCTGGGCAGGTCCTTTAGCCTGTCTTCATTAGTGGCATTGATTGAGTTCTCGCTATATGCCGGACAGTGTGACCAGTGCTTTATACGCATCATTTCATGTAATCTTCCTAACAATCCCAAGAAAAATTGTGGCCTTTAAAAATACTCTTTTTTATTATTCACATTTTCAGAAGAATAAAGTGAGGGTAACTTGCTCAAAGAAATATAATTATTAAGGAGCAGAGCTTCATCTAGAAAGTGGGTCTCGACCATTTACAAGAAGGAGGCATATGTTCTCAGGAGTATCTTGGTACTTAGACCTTTACCTCTATAAGGTCTAAGCTAACAAATCAAATGACTTATTAATAACCAGTGTATAAATGCTTTATCCTTAGGTAATTTAAATAAAGTGTGTAAATGTGGCATTTGTTAAGCCTTATATTCTGTGAGATGTTCTGTAAACACAGAGTAAGGAACTAGAGAACCCTGGGATGAGAGGTGGCGCTGGCAGCTCCAAGGCTGCAGTACTGACGTAAACCACTGGGGGCAATGTGAGCACAGCGAAAGTCCAGTTGAGGTTCTTAGCGCCTTCATCCAGTGAAAAACAAAGCACTGGCTCAGCATTTCTCGGATTCTAGGAAAATGGAAAAAAAAAGACATCATGGTCAATAAAGGAGAGACTTTCTCTGTGTGAATGCCTTAGCAGAAGTTGGGAAAGGAGAATTAAACAGAGTAAACTTATCATCAAGACACCTCTGAACTAGGCCATGCTGTATCCGTGATGTATTGTCTGCTATAAATGAAGATAAGTTTGCAGATGGGACCCTGGAATCCTAGCCTGCAAACTCTAAGATAGTCCTAGGTAGGTGTGTGTGAGCTTCTCTAGCTTGGAGTACAAAATGAGCCATTATTCATTTATGATAGTCGATTTAAAAGGTGCTGGTTCCCCAATTGCAAAATGCAATTGCAAAAATAGTTTTTCTTTCCTCGGTGAGGTCTTTGCTCTTTTGATAACTCCGTGAACCTTGGAGTTTTTCAATCGAAGGTGCCAGTGCTGGTTCCTGTCACCAGGAAGAGAAAACACTGGAAAGTCTGTCCACTGTTGTATTTGCAAAGATTCATTGGTGATCCTGCAGTCTGATGCCATTACTGCCAGCTGGGGGCCTGAGGCACCAGTCTAGGGCTTGCAAGACTGGTGCAAGAATTGCAAGAATACTAGCTCTTCTTCTATTAGGGTTACTTTATCCTACTATAATCCAGGGATACCAGGGACAAATCTCCCTCAGAGCTTCTCCCTAATGGGCCTTCCTCCAACTCTGTTCTTCCTCTTCCCTATCCATAAGGAGTTTTCTTGTATTAACTCCATCATACCAGGATTTCTGGGTCAGTAGCTCTCTAAGTAGTACCCACAATGTTCAGTGCCTGGAGCCAGTCCTTACCAAAGACTCTGAGCATTGTCTTAGGCTGCCCAGGCTGCTATAATAAAATACCATAGACTTGGTGGCTTAAACAACAGAAACTTATTTCTCATGGTTCTGGAGGCTGGGAGGTCCCAGATCAAGGTGCCAGCAGATTTGATATCTGGTGAGCACTGGCTTCCTGGTTTGGAGATAGCTGCCTTCTTACTGTATCTTCATGGCAGAGTTCTGGTCTCTTCCTCTTCTTATAAAAATACTAATCCCATCATGGGGGCTCTACCTTCATGACCTAATCTAAACCTTAATTAATTACCTCCAAAGGCCCCACCTCCAAATAACCTACCATTGGAGATTAAGGCTTCAACATATGAACTAGGGTGGGGGGCACAAACATTCAGTCCATGGCAGGCATGCATCCTGTTTTCCTTGTGTTACACCTGGCAATGTGGGCATAAATCTGATGGGATCTCAGAAAGTTGAGGTTACAGTGTCCTCTAAAGCTGCTCCTACTGCTTCCATCACCAGTGGAGAAGGAGGAGAAGTGGGGAGCAGGACCTGTAGTCTTTGCCTCCACACAGCCAGTGTCATTTACCTCCGCCACAGTAGCTCCTAAAAATGAACTCCATGCCGCTCATATGGAGGTCATTAGCCAGATGTTGTTATTTTCTCCTCTGTTCCTAAGGCTCACCTATTTCTTGTCTCTGTTGCATGGCAGTTGGACTAACCAGTGTATATCTCCAACTGTTTGGACTGACCATTCTTCGCATTGGTCACTTAGTTACATGTGTCCAATTTATCTCCTTTTTTTTTTTTTTTTTTGCCTGGAGTTTGGTTTAAAATGAAGGAACTGAAGAGATTTGACTTTCAATAGGAACCCTGGATCATGCCCCAGAACAACCTTAGCCATTGGTTCATGAGGCCCCTTGCTTTGGGTAGGGCACTTGATGGCTACCTCCATTTCTCACAGAGTAGGTGATCCAAGAAGACTAGACAGTAGCAACCTTAGATGAAAGAGGAGGAAGGAGAGAGAGATCCATGTGAATCAAGTGCCTGGTAACTCTGGGATGTTAGAAATAAATGAAATAATACGAAAGCCATTGAAAGATGATGTGGAGAAGAAATTTCAGATTATTGATTATATAGCCAGCTCTGGTGGTGTAGTGGTTAGATTCAGCTCTCTTACCACCCCAGCCGGGTTCATTTCTCAGTCAGGGAACCACTCTACCTATTTGTCAGTTGTCAGACTGTGGTGGCTGCATATTGCTGTGATACTGAAAGCTATGCCACCAGGATTTCAAATATCAGCAGGGTCACCATGGTGGACAGGTTTCCGTGGAGCTTCCAGACTAAGACAGACTAGGAGGAGGGACCTGGCCACCCACTTCAAAAAAATTGGCCATGAAGAAAATCATATGAACAGCAGTGAAGCATTTCTGATATAGTGCTGAAAGGTGAGAGGATGGCGCAAAAACACTGGGCAGGATTCCGATCTGCTGTACACAGGGTCACCAGGAGTCAGAGTCAACTCCAGGGCACTAACAACAAATTGATTATATGGCTTAGTTCTAAACAGTTTAGGCTATGTAGTCAGACAAGTGTTCGAATTCCCAGCTCTGGCCCTGATTATCTGACTTAAATAAGTTACTTAATCATTTTAGGCTCCAATTTTCTTACCTATACATGGAGGGTAGAAAAGAACCTATCTCTTAAGGTTTCTCTGTTGCCTAAATAAGACAATACATATACAACACCCAGTGCCTGGCCTGGTAAGGCCCTCTCATTGTTTTCAAGGCCACATTTTGAGGCTCTTGGTGGGTTGCTAATGAATGCATGAGGAATGACATTTAACCTAACAGTTATATTTTATCACAAATTCTATCTCCAAAAATGTTAGAGAGATTTTTGTATGACTTCATTGTAAGCGAATTAGAAAGCCTTAGACTGAGTTCTCATTGACCATCTTTGGAAATAAAAATGAAATGCAATACTTTAATAGAGAGGGCTAAAATAATAAAGATAAATATTGCCCATATATTTATTCTTATTTCCATCTGCATCTTCAAGTTTGAAGGCTCAGCCTTACCGGAACTAGCTTGGCAGTCCTGAACTTTGCTCAGGGTTTTAGGCAGGAAAGGGACTTAATTGCTTTTACCATCTCCCCTGCTAGCTGCCCTTGTGACATTTTGTGTGTTGAGGAGGGAGGCGGGAAGTGAAAGGAAGAAGAGAAAGAAGTGGATGGAAATGAATCAGAGGGCAGGGAAAGATTACAAGAAGGAACAAGATGGGGCATGGAGATTCAGTCACTGAATGGTGGCTAGGAAAAGTCCTAATTACTTTCTAATTCCTAGTGCTAATTCCTTCCTCTCCTCTCTCCAGGCACACAGCACAAGAGAAGCTCTATGCTAATGTGGCCAATCTAGCATCTGTTAACGCTTTAACATTTCTCTGTAGCCTCCGTGCATTCTGGCGCAGTCTTTGCCTCAGGCATGCAAATTTGCATTTTCCCTTGGCACTCTTTTAATATACATGGGTACAAGTAGCTTTCTAAATTCACCCAAAATACAGCATTTGCAAGGTATTTTGGGAGACTTATGAAGAACTAGGCTAGAGTTAAGCTTA
Source organism: Diceros bicornis minor (assembly GCF_020826845.1). Taxonomy (NCBI): domain Eukaryota; kingdom Metazoa; phylum Chordata; class Mammalia; order Perissodactyla; family Rhinocerotidae; genus Diceros; species Diceros bicornis. The sequence goes on along the minus strand of NC_080747.1, from coordinate 30,507,908 downwards.
ATTATGATTTTATAGTTTCCTTTTTTTTTCCTCTAGTTTAATTTCTAAGGAAACTGTTAAACTCCCCATAATTTGAGAAATTTAAAGTTATAAAAACAAAAAGAACTATAACCCAGAGACCATCTTTTACTGGCAGAAAGATGGATGAGATGATTAGTGGTTGTTTCCAAATTAATTAAAAACATTTGTAAGCAGTGCAAGTACTGTGCTAGGATCTAAAGGAGATAAAGATGTACATTGTGTAAATAGATGTAGTACTGCAAACCCTTTCCACTTTTACACGGACTGAGAGGGACTCCCTCTCTTGGATGTGAAGTCCAACAATTTATCCTGATTAGATTAACAGCTTCACAAATTTTACTTTAGACTCTCTTATTCACTAATTACTAGTCAGTTCTACACTTTCAAAGGACCTGATTACACAGTTTATTGAATTGTATTAACAACAATTTAGGAAATCATTCAGGCTTTATTCTTGGATCCTCAGCATAATGAGGTGTAACAGATTTTAGTTGGTCTGACAACGTGACCAGATGTTTTAAATAGGAGAGGGCTGGACGAGGTTGAGGTGGCAGGTCCCTTCTGAAGCACTGCAGGTAGAGGTCTGTCTCCTGGCCTTGTTAACTGCCTAAGATACTGATGAGAGGCTGGGATGGGAGCTGAAATCAGAAGCCACCTTGTCCCCATTGAAATGATTACAGCTTTAGCCCATGTTCATTATGACCCTTATTCTTCTGGTTCCTAAACTTCTCTCTTCCAGCCCTCTAACAGTAAGTTTGCTTCCTTTTTTTCCCCTATTAGTATGTTTCATTAAAAAGTAATGCTGCTCAGTATGTTTATTTATTTATTTATTTATTTATTTATTTATTTATTTTTAATTTTTTTGTGAGGAAGACCAGCCCTCAGCTAACATCCAATGCCAACCCTCCTCTTTTTTGCTGAGGAAGACTGGCCCTGGGCTAACATCCATGCCCATCTTCCTCTACTTTATATGGGATGCCACCACAGCATGGCTCAACAAGCGGTGCATCGGTGTGTGCCCGGGATCCGAATTGGCGAACCCCAGACTGCCGCAGTGAAGCGCACGCACTTAACCGCTTGCGCCACCGGGCTGGCCCCTCAGTATGTTTATTTTAACCAGGTATGGTTTAGCCATTTAGAACACAGACTTGAAGTTAAAGAAAAATTCTGAGATTGAATTCCACTTTAATCTTTCATCACTTCCTAGTTTTGTAATTTCAAGCAAGTTACTCTAGCTGAATAAATGCCAATTTCTTCATCTGTAAAATGGGAATAATAATGCCTACTTGATAGTGTTATTGCAGGGTGTTAAGGTATCTGAAAAGAATTCAAAGTGGGATTCAGAATACGGTGTTTGTGGAACTGGTGAGTTAGTGACCCATGTAAATGAGACTTGGTTTTGCCAAAAGTAGAGACAAGAAATTTTCAGGGATGCCTGTTAAGCAGGTAGAGGTAACGATAAGTTGGATGAGGGAGATGAGAGGGTGTCATGCTCTTTTTCACCTTCCCAGTCCCTTGGTTTAATCTTGGTTGCTGTGGACAGAGAGAGTAGAGTCAGAAGTTTACACAAAACACTACTTGGAGTTCAGGTTCCAGTGGGAGAGAGACAGGGGCATTTTCCTCCTTCTGCAGGGACCTCAGTTCCACTCTAGCACCTTAAGTACTGTTGGCTCTGAGAGAAACAAGAGGTGGCACTAGGATGAGTGTTTTCACGGTGAACAACTTCTGCTGTGGTAGTTAGAGGCATTCTCCCTTGGCTTAAAGGGCAGTGGATATTAATCAGGTGGAGAAGGGGCATGAGGAGCAAAAAACCAGAGAAGTTTACCTGAGGATGATTTGAAATTAAGGCCAGTTTGGGAGCAAGTGGAGGCACCCTGTGGAAATGCCTGGTTCGGGGGGGTCTGTGAGGATTTAGGTTGCAATTGTTTATATCACCCCATTCATGTCCAAAAACTTGTAATGACATTCAGCGTACAAAAAAATTAAACGAGGAGTGAGGTCAGCAACATGGCAGAGTGAGCTGTTCATTTTGTCTCTCCCCCTCTGAAGTACAACTAAAAGGGCATTCATTGACCAATGGAGGATACCCACACAGCACAACAGGACATCTGAGAGATCCATGCAGCTATACAAATGAAGGTGGATGGACTGAGTCCATAGGAAGCAGTGGAGATAGGTGAGTGCTCCCCTACCTGTCCCTAGCAGCAGGGAGCTAGATTGTGGGTCATCTCACAATGGCCAGTGCTACTCGAAGAGGAGGTGGGGACAGCCCAGACTACAGGTGAATGCTATCCTGTCCCACGGGAGCACACATTGTGCTGCTGTGGCCCTGTAAGTGGGAACGTGCACCAGTACAACTGTAAGAAGAGGTGGCAGCAGCTCCACGTGTACACATGAACACTATCCTGACATGCGGGAGTGCCCACTGTGCTGCTGTGGCCCTGCCACTGGGAACACGCCTCGGCATGACTGTAAGAAGAGGCAGAAGCAGTCGTGTGCATGCACATGAATGCTATTCCAGCCTGCGGGAGTGTCCACCATGCCACTGTGGCCCTAATGAGTAGCCCTGGCTAGGACCCCATGTAGAAGCCCCTCCCACCAAGCACAGCAGCTGGTGCAACTGTAAGCAAAGGCGACAGAAGCCCGGCACGTGAGAGTGCTATCCCAGCCTGCAGGAGTGCCCAGCATACCTGCACAACTTCCAGCAGACTGGGTTGGATCAGAAACATGGCTCCTGCTTCCCCTCAGGAGTAGCAGGTGGAATCTGTGACCTGATACTACCACAAATGCGCCAGCAAAGGGTCAGTTCATTGAGCATCATGAAAACCTACAGTAACACTTCAGAGAAGAAGAAAAATGACAACCCTAAAGTCACAGAAATTTACAATCTAAATGACAGAGAATTTAAAATTAGCTGTCATAAAGAAACTCAACAAATTACAAGAAAACTGAGAAAGACAGTTCAATGAGCTCAGGAATAAAATCAGTGAGCAGAAGGAATACTTCACCAGAGGGATTGAAACTATTGAAAAAAAAAACAAACAGAAATTCTGGATATGAAAAATACAATTAATGAGATAAAAAATAATCCAGAATTCTTAAAAAATAGAGCTGACATTATGGAGGACAGAATTAGTAATTGAGAGGATACAAATATAGAAATGCCTCAGGTGGAGGAGGAGAGAGAACTAAGATTTAAAAAAAAGGAGGAATTCTTCAAGAAATACCTGACTCAATTAAGAAAAGCAACATAAGGATTATAGGTATTCCATAGGGAGAAGGGAGGGAGAAAGGAGCAGAGAGCTTGTTCAAAGAAATTATAGCTGAGAACTTCCCAAACCTGGGGAAGGAACTGGACTTACAAAAACATGAAGCTAATAGAACTCCTAATTACATCAATGCAAAAAGACCTTCTTCAAGGCCTATGATAGTAAAATTGGCAAAAGTCAACAACAAAGAAAAATATTAAGGGCAGCAAGGCAGAAGAAAATAATCTACAAAGGAACCTCTATCAGACTTTCAATGGATTTCTCAGCAGGAACCTTACAGGCTAGGAGAGAATGGAATGATGTATTCAAAATAATGAAAGACAAAATCTTTCAGCCAAGAATACTCTATCCAGTGAAACTATACTTCAGATATGATTGAGAAATAAAAGCTTTCCCAGAAAAACAAAAGCTGAGGCAGTTCATCACCACTGGACTTCCCTTATGAGAAATGATAAAGGAAGCCCTCAGACTTGAAGGAAAAAGGCAAAGGTCTACAAAGCCTTGAGCAAGGAGATAAATAGACAGACAAAATCAGAAAACTGCAGCTCCGTATCAGAACAGGTTAGCAAACATGTTAATTATAACATAAAAGATAAAGGGAAGGAAAGCATCAAAAATAACTATACACACTTCGATCTAGTCAAAAACTCACAACACAAAACAGAATAATATGTGACAACAGTAACTCAGAAGGAGAAGAGGAAAGGGATGGAATCTGCTTAGTCTAATGGAGATAAGAGGATATCAGAAAATGGACTATCTCGTCTATGAGATCTTTTGTACAAACCTCACGGTAACCACTAAACTAAAAATCAGAGCAGAGCCACAATTCATAAATAAAGAGAAAACCACCACAGAAAACCACTAAACTGAAATGGCAGTCATACATACAAGGGAAGAGAAACAATGGAAATATAGAAGAACCAGAAAACAAGAGATAAAATGGCAGTATTAAGCCCTCATATATCAATAATCACTCTAAATGGAAATGGGTTGAATTCTCCAATCAAAAGACTGAGTAGCTTGATGGATTAAAAACCAAGACCCAACAATATTCTGCCTCACATCTCAGCTCTAAAGACAAGCAGAGGCTCAGAGTGAAGGCATGGAAGATGATACTCCAAGCAAATGGCAAACAAAAGAAAGCAGGTGTTACCCTACTTATATCAGACAGAGTGGACTTCAAGATAAAAAAGACAATGAGAGACAAAGAGGGGCAGTATATAATGATAAAAGGGACTTTCCACCAAGAGGACATAATACTTATGAATATATATGCACCTAACACAGCAGCACCAAAGTATATAAAGCAACTATTAACAGACCTAAAGAGAGAAATTAACAGCAACATAATAATAGTAGGGGACCGCAACACCCCACTTAAAGAAAGTCAACAAGGAAATAGTAGATTTAAATGAAACACTTGGTCAGATGAACTTAATAGATACATATAAATAATTTCATCCAAAAACAGCAGAATACACATTCTTCTCAATTGCACATGGAATAGTCTCAAAGACAGACCATATGTTCAGAAACAAAGCAAGCCTCAAAAAATTTAAGAATATTGAAATGATATCAAGGATCTTTTCTGACCACAGTGCTATGAAACTAGAAATCAACTACAAGAAAAAAGCTGGGGAAGTCACAAATATGTGGAGACTAAATAACAACCATTGGATCAATGAAGAAATCAAAGGAGAAATTAAAAAATACCTGGAGACAAATGAAAATGAAAATACAACATACCAACTCTTATGGGATGCAGCAAAAGGGGGTCTAAGAGGGAAATTCATAGCAATACAGGCCCACCTCAACAAATGAGAAAAATCACAGATAATTAATCTTAAGCTACACCTACAGAACTAGAAAAAGAAGAACAAACGAAGTCCAAAGTCAGCAGAAGGAGGGAAATATTAAAAATCAGAGCAGAAATAAAGGAAATAGAGACTGAAAAAACAGTAGAAAGAATCAATGAAACTAAGAGCTGGTTCTTTGAAGAGATAAACAAAATTGACAAGCCCTTAGCCAGACTCACTAAGAAAAATAGAGAAGGCTCAAATAAATAAAATTAGAAATGAAAGAGGAGAAATTACCATGGATACCACAGAAATACAAAGGATTCTAAGAGAATACTATGAAAAACTATATGCCTACAAATTGGATAACATAGAAGAAATGGATAAATTCTTAGACTCACACAGCCTCCCAAAATTGAATCAAGAAGAAATACAGAATCTGAATAGACTAATCACATGTAAAGAGATTGAAACAGCAATCAAAAACCTCCCCCAAAACAAAAGTCCAGGACCAGATGGCTTCTCTGGAGAATTCTATCAAACATTCAAAGAAGACTTAATACCAATCCTTCTCAAACTATTCCAAAAAATTGAAGAAGATGGAAAACTTCCTAACATATTTTATGAGGCCAACATCACCCTGATCCCAATGTCTGACAAGGACAACGCAAAGAAAGAAAATTACAGGCAAATATAGCTGATGAACGTAGATGCAAAAATCCTCAACAAAATATTGGCAAACCGAATACAGCAACACATTAAAAGGATCATACACCATGATAAAGTAGGATTTATACCAGGGATGCAGGGATGGTTCAACGTTTGCAAATTAATCAATGTAATACACCACATTAACAAAGTGAGGAATAAAAATCGCATGATCATCTCAATAGATGCAGAGAAAACATTTGACAAGATCTGATATCCATTTATGATAAAAACTCTTAATAGAAAGAGTGTAGATGGAAAGTATCTCAACACAATAAAGGCCGTATATAACAAACCTATAGCCAATGTCATACTCAACAGGGAAAAACTGAAAGCCATCCCTCTGAGAACAGGAACAAGACAAGGGTGTCCCCTCTCCTACACTTATTCAGCATAGTCCTGGAGGTTTTGGCCAGAGGAATTAGGCAAGAAAAAGAAATAAAAGATATCCAAACTGAGGAGGAAGAAGTGAAACTCTTGCTGTTTGCAGACGACATGATTTTATATGTAGTAAACTCTGAAGAACCCATCAGAAAGCTATTGGAAATAATCACCAACTACAGCAAAGTCGCAGGGTATAAAATTGACTTAAAAAATCAGTTGCATTTCTATACTCTAATAACGAACTAACAGAAAGACAACTCAAGAATACGATCCCATTTACAATCGCAACAAAAAGAATAAAATATCTAGGAATAAATTTCCCCAAGGAGGTGAAAGACCCATACAATGAAGACTATAAAACATTGTTGAAAGAAATAGATGATGACATAAAGAAATGGAAAGATATCCCATGCACATGGACTGGAATGATAAACATGGTTAAAATGTCCATATTACCTAAAGCAATCTGCAGATTCAATGCAATCCCAATCAGAATCCAATGACATTCTTCATGGAAATAGAATGAAGAATCCTAAAATTTATATGGAACTGCAAAAGAAATAGCCAAAGAAATCCTGAGAAAAAAGAAGACAGCTGGAGGCACCACAATCCCTGACTTCAAAATATACTACAAAACTATGGTAATCAAAAGAGCATGGTACTGGCACAAAAACAGACACACAGATCAATGGGACAGAATTGAAAGCCCAGAAATAAAACCACACATCTATGGACAGTTAATTTTTGACAAAGGATCCAAGAACATACAATGGAGAATGGAAAGTCTCTTTAGTAAACGGTTTTGGGAAAACTGGACAGCCACATGCAAAAAAATGAAAGTAGACCATTATCTTACACTATACACAAAAATTAACTCAAAATGGATCAAAGACTTGCATGTAAGACCCGAAATCATAAAACTCCTAGAAGAAAATATAGGCAGTACACTCTTTGACATCAGTCTTAGCAGCATCTTTTCAAATACCGTGTCTACTCAGACAAGGGAAACAAAGGGAAAAATAAACAAATGGGACTACATCAGATGAAAAGGCTTCTGCAAGGCAAAGTAAACCATGAACAAAATGAAAAGACAACCCACCAAGTGGGAGAAAATATTTGCAAATCACATATCCAACAAGCGGTTAATTTCCAAAATATATAAAGAACTCAACAACAAAAAATCAAACAATCTGATGAAAAAATGTGCAGAGGATATGAATAGACATTTTTCCAAACAAGATATATAGATGACCAAAAGGCACATGAAAAGATGTTTAACATCACTAATTATTAGGGAAATGCAAACCAAAACTACAATGAGATATCACCTTACACCTGTCAGAATGGCTATAATTAACAAGACAAAAAAAATGACAAACGTTGGAGAGGCTGTGGAGAAAAGGGAATCCTCACACACTGCTGGTAGGAATGCAAACTGGTGCAGCCACTATGGAAAACAGTCTGGCGATTTCTCAAAAAATTGAAAATAGAAATACCATATGACCCAGTTATCCCACTATTGGGTATTTATCCAAAGAACTTGAAATCAATAATTCAAAGAGATTTATGCACCCCTATGTTCATTGCAGCATTATTCTCAATAGGCAAGATGTGGAAACAACCCAAGTGTCCTTCAACTGATGATTGGGTAAAGAAGACATGGTATATGCATACAATGGAATACTACTCAGCCATAAAAAAAGACAAAATTTACCCATTTGCAACAACATGGATGGACTTTGAGTGTATTATGTTAAGTGAAATAAGCCAGACAGAGAAAGGCAAACACTGTATGATCTCACTCATATGTGGAAGATAAACACACGGATAAAGAGTACAGATTAGTGGTTACCAGAGGGGAAGAGAGTCGGGGGTAAAGGGGCACATATGTATGGTGATGGATAAAAATTAGACTACTGGTGGTGAGCACAAAGCAGTCTATACAAAAACTGATAAATAATAATGTATACCTGAAATTATACAATGTTATAAGCAATTATGACCTCAATAAAATAGTTGAAAGAATTAAATGAGATAATGCATATAAAGTGCCTACTACTGAAACAGATTAACTCGTTACTGATTCACAATCAGGATTAATAATTGTTCATAAACACACCAATATTTATTGAAAGTCTACTATGTGCCAAACACTGTTCTAGGCAAAAGGATGCAGCAATGAACAACAACAATAATAAAACAAAACCCTGATCTCATGAAGCTGATATTCTAGTGGGGGAGAAAAGAATAAGCCAATGATACAATTCCAGATAATGATAGACATTATGGAAAAAAATAGAGGAAATTAGAGAAATTGGAGAGAAGTTAGGGAGTTATAATATTTGAGAAAAGGTTGCACTTGTGTGGGCAGCAGAAGGCGGGTGTGTGTGTGAGAGTGTAAGGGAAGTTCCCTAACCACAGACTGATTTGCCCAGAATAACTGGGTGACCACGCAGAAAGGACACCTCACGTTCCACATGCAAAGATTTCAACATGCATAATTCAACATTTTCTTTTTGTCCCAATTTTGTACTCTTTTAAAATAAGCCATAGCCACCATTTTCTCAACATTCCAATAGTTCAGTTACAGTTCAACCCTCGGTGTCTTAGAAATACCCCTGCCACCATGAGATGATGTAGAGCCTCTGGATGGCCTAGAGAATTCATAGTATGACGGTCTCGATTGCTGTGAGTGGCTATATTTTATCCGGCTCTCATCTCCTGATATGGCAACCAAGTGGTTCTTGCAGAGCAAAGACAAAAATCATCTTCAAGTGTTTGGTGTTTCCTCATCCCATAGTCTGCCTATGTCGCCTCCAGTAAGTAGCCTCTATTCTACTAAAACTTCTTGCCACACTGTGTTCAATTTACCTCTTGAGCAGGGCGCCCACTGCTGGCACTCCTTGGTAAAGCCAGAGCAATTGCTTAGACCCAGGACCTATACTGTTGAGTTGATGCCCAAACCGTACTATTTGAAAAATGTTTTGAATTGCACTCCTGCTTTTAAGCACATATCAATAAAACTAATTTTAAAAGCCCAGACAGTATATGCAAATACATCCCTACTCACTCTTTGCCCATATTTTTCTACAACACGAGAAAGCAACTACTCAGCCCATATCCCCTCCGCATTCCCACTTGAGATGTTGTTTTAATCTGTGATTCACTTTCTTGTGACTCTCAACAGATGGTTAGTTTGTTAAGGTAGGGGCCAAGTTGTGCTGATCTTTGCTTCACAGATGCCAGTTGAAGGCTTTCCATGAAGAGACACCTAACGAATGTGCCGATTAAGAAACAGTGTCCCAACTTAATTCTTTCCCTGTAGAAAAGATGAAGTGGAATTCTAAAGAAATTGTTGACAGGTCATTAGCACACTCATCGGGTATGTGATTTGGGTTGGTGAGGCTGCCTTTAATCTTTAAATTTGAAATATTTCGCAGCTGAGGAGAGGCCACTTTCAGTAATAGCTTCCGTAGTCTACCCAGCTTTTTGCCAAGGCCAAACTCACTCTGAGGTAGTTTTCTGATTCTGCCAGTCTCCCTCAGTCGTAAATTTATTAAGAGCTGTAAAATTGGGGGTGACAGGGTGATATAGTATTTCCAAAGTCACTTCATGAGGCAGGTTGTAATAACAGTGGATCAAAAAAATCACTCATACTTTTCCAGTAAGTAGTAAATGCATACTTGGTATCATAATGCCCAGATGAAAACTAACTGAGTGGTACAAATGAATACAAAATTAAAATCTGCTGAAAGGACTTGTTTGGATAGCACATACCGTGCAAATATGGGAAACTTTTTTTTATTATTATGACAGGTGATCTTGTGTATATTCTCTTGGTGAAATTTACTTTTAAACATTAATTAAAATAGCAATTCACTTTGCATTTCTGAACACCTGGAATTCTGCCCAAGCTAGCCCGTACTGTAGCTTTAGGGTCAACTATAAATATACATGTGAACAGTCTCTAGTGGGGGCCCTGCTAATGTCTGTTAAGTTCTAATGAAAATGAACAAGATGGTGTATTTTAAGAGCCAGTCCTTTTATACTCTAGTTTATACCAAAAAGTGCACTGACATACTAGAGAATTAGTGCACGGAACCTGCCTAAATAAGCAATCTCTGATAGGGTTGTCCCTATCAGAGCTATTGGGGAGTGTGATTTCAAGTCCGGGGGGATCAATATGAACTTTTAGATCGACTCTTTCAATATGGACTGTTTGTGAGAATTAAAAATACTTATATGTGTATATATATATACATAGTAAGTACATTTATATTTTATATAATTTTTTAAAAAAGCAGAATGCTTTTCAAAGAGACTGTTAAAATTTTGAAGTATGATTTTCATTAGAACTTTTCCAAAAGGTCTGTGGCTAAAAGTTGACCACATCTACTTTTCTTTTCTTCCAAGGCACACAGCTAGACTACATTTCCCAGTTTCCTTTTGCAGTCAGCTGTGGTCATATGACTGAATTCTCAGCAATGGAACATGAATGGAAGTGACATGTAAGTGACATGTTTTATTTCCAGGTCTGAACGTCAAAAACCTTCTGTGGGAGATCAATCTGTCATGTTCTTTCTCTTTCAGGATTGAGGCAGATAAACAAGGTGATCGTGGAAATCAGGACTTGAAGGTAATAGAGTTATATGAGGCAAAGAGCTCAAGTCCCTGACTCACTGATTGGAAAAGAGCTACTGGCAGATTAGGAATATCTATTTGAAATTTAAATGCGAGAGAATAAACTTTTATCCCATTGAGTCATTTTAAGTTTTGGAGTTTGAGTAGCTAAATGTGCTGTTTTTTGATTTTCTAACAGCCTGTGAGTATGGATAGCTGCTGCCACCTGCTCTCCCTGATTCCCTTCACAATGGGTGTGCGAGGGACTTCTGCTTCTTGTCTGGTCTCTCTAACCTGCAAGATGTTAGGTGATGGTGACTTGCAAGATGACTCTTCTTTATTCTTTGTCCCCTCAGAACTGGGATAGTTAGAGAGTTCAGGCTTCAGGGAAGCTCAGGAGTTTTGGTACTTGTATATCATGAATTAAATAAGTTACACTAAATCAGGCTGGCCTGGGTACAAGTGGAGGCTCTTTTGAATGATAGGTGTTACAAATGAATATCAAGGGGAGGGAGAAATGAGAATACTGAATGTATTCTCCTTCCTTTTGCCATGTCCCAAACCAAAAGAAAAAGTTCTGCGTCATTACAATTATTTAAACATGATTTCAAAATAATTCACTTTTTTCCTTCTCTGGCCATCTTTCAGTAGTTACATCTTACCTGTAGTCTCTGCAAAAATGTTGTCTCTTTTTTATTTCTTCCTTCTCTTCCACTACTGACTTTTGTTTCATGAAATTGAGAACTACTGAGAGAGATTGGATGGGGGCAACAGTTTTCCATGGTTGGGAGAAACTCCAGCACTCTAGGATATGAGGATTTTCTAGTACCATGGGTAGGGGTACACTCTCCTCCCTACAGAACTCATGTCAATGGCCCTTATGGTAAATTCTTAAGGGACTAGAGAAGTATGAAGTTGACTCTCTTTGTTTTCCCCTGAATATACCGAGGTGGGAGTCTCTCATTTTATTGCCTTGATGCTAGAGGAAGATGTGTTATAAATTTAAAATAACTATCTCTACTATTTTCATAAAACACAAACGACTTCCAAGTTAGAAACTGCCTACATTTAAGAAATAGTGGAAGCTAATAGAAAAAATATTACTCCCTAAACATGTCTTCATATTATTCAACTTTACTTCTATTGCAAAAATAGCTAAAACCCCTAGTTGTTAGCTAGAGGATAGTTTTGTGTCACTTAAGCTCATATTAGGTAATAAAGGGGTACCCAATGGCTAGGAATAACCATAGAAGGAAATGCCATCATTTCAGTTGTATGAAATCTGATAGAACATTTATTTAGGACACAATCATTAACAACAACAGTAGTAATAATACATAACTTTTTTTGAGACCTTACTATGTGCCAAGCATCATCTCCAACAATCCTGTGAATTTGGTATCATTATAAACATATAATCAGAATATAATTATCCATCTATCAAATGAAGAAATGGAGGTACAGAAGGTTAAGTAACATGACAACGTAGAAAGTCTAGCAGGTCTTAAGGAACTAAGATGTATTAAATCTTATATTATTTCAGATAATCCTGCAAATTTGAGAGAAGATACCGTGGACACGCTCTGTGTACTATTTGATCACATTTATTATTTAATTAACAAAGGATGTAAAAAAAAATATTGGAAGTGGGTTGACCACTCAGAGAAGGAAGTGACACACTATGTTGCAGCACAGCCTCCCTTGGCTGGCAAAGTCTCTGCTGTGGGCACATAGTGCCTGTGACGCTGTATGGGTAAGGAAGGAGACTTTTGGATATAAGAAATCTGTTTCTTGCTGTTCCCAGGCCTTTTATCATCAGGACATACATCACCATTCAGAGAGAACTTAGAAAAAAAATCTACACTTTTAGTCATCTATATTTGCACATATCCAAGACCGTTTGGTCCTTGCTTTCTCTACAGATCAACAAGGTTATGTCCTTACAGAAAGCTCATTTCCCTGTAGCCAATCTCCTGACTCTGATTTAATGCTCTTTTATTGGAGATGTTTCTGATACTGAATACTGGGACCATGCTCTCAAAGCCATTTCATTGTTCATCACACTAGAACCTTGATGTAGAGATCATGTGGTCATCTCTTCAGCCACCATTGGTCATATATTTATGTGGTTTATGATTTTCTACTCACGAAATAACTCACATTTATATATGATTTTTTTGGGCATACTTTATATTATTTATTCATTTTGAGCATCATTATGAATTTATAGCTGTTCTCCATCTCAACTGGTTTCAATAATTGAACTCATTGTTAGATTTTCTCACATTACCACTGCTGTGTTCTAGTTATGACAGCATAGCAATGGAAGCCCATTAGATCTAGATCCTTTAGCTTAGCTATAGACAGCCTTAGAATTATCCTTGTTTCTTTGCAATAACAAAATGTCATAGACTAACCTTGAGACTGTCGTGCCCCAAATGGAGTCAGCTACTCTCTAAGGACTCCTGATTCCTCTCAGGCGGAATGACAAAAAAGGACACTCACATCATGAATTCTAATCTTCTTCTGTCTTTGCTAAGTTTAAGTTTCTTTTGACCTTGCTTTAATATGAGGGTTCATTAATCTAATAGTCCTTCCTGCTCTCTCCCCACTTTTTCTTTGAGCTCAAGTTTCCCTTGCTCTCTCTCCCTCCCCCGCAAAGAAGCAACATGGCACAGTAGTCAAGAAAACGTGCTCTGGAGTCAAACTGCTTAAATTTATTTTCCAGCTCCACCTTCTGCAAGTTACTTGATCTTTCTGTGCTTCAGTTTCCCTCTCTATAAAATAACTGATAGGGTTGTTGTCTAAGTACATGTAAACCTCTTAGAATAATGTTTGCTTCTAAGTGCTAAGGAAATATTAGCTGTCATCAATTTTGGAACTACATGTTTTACATTATCGTAGGAAACCATGGATTCAAATTGTCTCCAAACTTGAAAATCTTCACTTTGTTTTCATGCTTATATCCTTGGCATCCTGAAATTAACTCAAAAATGTACTGACCTAGACAATCCCCTCTTCCAGTATCACTTTAAAATAATAACTGTCTAATAAGATAAAGGAATCTTAAACTCTTTAGAAGGAGACCCAAACTGCACAGTAATAGAACCCCTGGACTCATAAAAACATTAACAAAAAGCAAAACAATAAAAAATATACTCTTTTAGGTTTTTATTAAAATTCTATTTTAATTACTTATTTTCTCGGCCATTTAATTATCATTTTTCTTCTACCACAAAAAGCTTTGCTGTTGAACTCGGAATATTTAACAACTTCAAGTAGAACCATAATCATAATTCATTACTTCTGTAGTTTTCCAAAAGTTATTTACAAATGTGAGGAATACTACAAATTTAATATCAAGAATCATCAGAAACTTTAAAAAACTTCACTTCAAAAGCTCATGTGGACCAATTTTAGTAGGTTCATAAAGTTACATCTTCTTACCTGGGTGCCACAATATCTGACCAAAAAAAATTCCTAAAAATATACAAAATTCCTTTATATTATAAAAATTTCCTTCATATTATATGTTATTTGTCTATGCTCTAGTGACAAAGCAGCCTTAGATAGGATCACATTTAAGGAGCCATTCTTGTGAATTCTCTTTATCATTTGCTTCTAGCAACATCTAGAACCATCTTTCTATAATCCTTAAGAACTTGAAAGGCACCAGAACTATTGAGCTCCAACTATCTTAATTTTATCATCACATCCTGTATGCAAATCATATGCCCTGACAAAATTAGTCTTTTCATTTTTTTCCAACTATTCCTTTGATTTCCTACCTCTGTATGTTTGTTCACATAGGTATCCCATCAGGCAATCCTTCTCCTTCCACTCTTCCTCTTGAAATCTCATGCCCACTTGAAGAGCTGACTCAAATAAACCATTCTCCTTAAAGATGTCCCTGCTCTTTCCAACTGGCGATGATCTTCCTCTGCTGCTGTAAGTGCTATATATTACTTACTATTCACTGTCTATTCCATTTGTTACTTTTCCAGTTAGATTTTAAGCTCTTTGGCATCTGTAGGCCACAAAAGCTAGTTGGGTATATTATACCATACTTGCCTTTCTAGGCATTGAATAGAAATTAACCTAGTTTTTACTTCTTGGGAATAGTGGCAGAAGTAATGAAAGAGGTTGTGTTACCGAACCAGGTTCATTTTTGCCCATCACCCAGAAAGCCAAAGGCCGAGACGACAAGATTGCAGCAGAGAGAGGTTTAGCCAAGTGAGGAAAATGGGAGAACAATTCCCAAATCCGCCTCCCTGATAATGGGGAGGGATATTTATGGGGTAGGGGGCAAGGTGGTCTGAAATGTGGAGATAGATGATTGGAGGTGAGGAGAGGTGAGGTAACTGATGATCTGCACAAGCGTAGTCAGACTTCATGCCTCTTCATAGGATGCATGTTCACAAAACGGTGGTGTCAGCACGACCTGAGGGTGGAGTTTTTAGCCTCTTGACGTCAAAAGGTCGCTTATCAGACATCTGCGTGGGCCCAGTTGATGGGTTGGTGGTCTCAGCCAGCCTGAAGTTGACAAGGGGTTCTAATTCCTGAAAAACAGCTCGAACACCCAGTACCATGGTGACCCAGGCGCCAGGGAGATGTTATCTATAGGAACCTAGTGGGAGCCAGATAGCATATTGCCTAAACAGCAGTTAACGATGGGTGAGTAAACAGCTAAAAGCTATAACCAGTAATTGTGAAAAGGCAAAAAAAACTTTAGTTCCTAGCTACTTAATCATCAATGGCTGTCTGCCCATTTCAGTTGCGTGGAATATGGGGCTGACATCCAGTTCCAGCTCTAATCTGTATTACTCTGGAGAAGTCACCCTCTCTGACATCAGTGTTCTTAGCTCTAAAAAGAATAGAATGCACTAGGTAAACCTTTAAGGCTCTAAAATTTGCTTTAAAATTGCTTTACTTGGTAATAACTTGCATTACTCCTTACAAACGAAAACGCGCATTGCTCATCCATAACCATTTGAAATTTGAAAAATATTTACATGCAGCATTTTACGTTTGATAGGAAGTTATTGTTAGCAACTGAGAACAACTATACTAAAAAGATATATTTTAAAATATTTAGATTTAGTTATCAGAAGAATTTTACTTTATTATCATCTGTTCCAAAGACCTCAAAGATGCTGGTTTAGAAAGGAATTGCTCAAACGTTTAGAATCTATGTTAAATACCTGTAGCTTAGGTTTATTGACCTTGAAATGTGACTGGAGGAAGAAGTATTCATTTAGCCCATTAATTTAAAGAAATATAAAATATTCCTTTGATATTTTCCCAAAGTTTGTCAGCTGTGTCTTCAAAAGGAAAGATTAAAATTAATTTCCGATAGATAGATTCACTTTTATTCCTTTTCTAATTGGAATATATTTTAATTCATGTGTTCAAAAAATCAAGAAGGAAATATAAAATTATGTTGATTTTTTAATGACATCTTAAGATTTTGCCATATTTGAATTGCTTACTTTTATCCAAATTTAATTCTAAATCAGGGAAGTCATCTTAATTGCGTTTAAATAGAATTTTAGCTCTTAATGAACATAACATTCAAGGTATGTTACCTAAATCACCTCAATTTCACAGAAATTAACATTTCAATATGTCTTGCTCTAAAATGAAAATATCTTTGAGGAAAATAATTATTCATGAAATCAAACATCTGGTAGAGTTGACTCAGAGAGTCTCTGTGGAAACAGATAACTTTATAATCAACACTTCTGGCAAGCAGTTTTGATGAAACACTCGACTAAAATAAAGATTTTTAATATTCCAGAGAGATTTAGTTTAGTTTTTTTCTTTTTTTCCTTTTCCAGTGTTCTCTCTAGGCTCCTATTATTAAAACGAGCTTGAAATTGACAGTATGGGTTTTCCTCTTTAATGGCATGAAACATTCTCAGGAAATGAAATATATATATTTCTTCCATAAAATATTAACCTTATGAGATTTTGTTTTTCTATTGAGCTAAGTTTGTTTCTTTGGTTTACATGAAAAGATCCTTCTCAAAACCAATCCACTCTCCTTAAAAAGGAAAAATTGGTATTGGTGTGCTCAGCTCCACCCCACCCTGCCGCTAGTAATAGGAGAGATTTTACAGCTCCTTGGATTTTAGTTTGATGGGGAGAGATCCTCTCTAACTCATTTGGCCCAAGGAATTCTTGATGATGTCAAACTCTCCAATCTATTTTGCTATTAAAACTAATTTCAGGTTTTATGTTAAAGGTTTTCTCAGCCTTGGCATTATCAACATTTTGGTCTGGATGATTCCTTGTTGTGCGAGCTGTTCTGTGTATTATTGTAGGATGTTAGCAGGATCCCCAGCCTCTACCCACCAGATGCCAATTGCACAGACACCCTCTGCCTGTCAGTGTGACAGACAAAAATGTCTCCATTAATGTCCCCTGGAGAGTGGGGGCAAAATTGCTCTCCCCTCCATTGAGAACCACCATTTTAAAGTATTATGTTAGTGCTAACTCTGAAGACAGCTCCCCACCTCCCCCACCCCCCGGTACACACACAGATTTGAAGCCCTGCTCCTATACTTAGTAGCAATGTGGTCTTGAGCAGGTTAACTAACCTCTCTGAGCCTCAGTGTCTTCATCTGTACAATAAGGACAATAATTATGTACTTCATGGGGCCATTATGAGGATTAAATGAGATGATGCACAAGAACCACTTGGAAGAGTGCCTGGAACATAGTCAACCCTTCCTATATTGGAAATTATTTTTATTAAGATTCCCATAGCCTTTGAATAAAACTGTAATTTTCACAGTGATGCAAGATTTAAAGGTTTTCTCATCAACTCTCTGAGAGTTATATAATTGATACTAATTAGTGGGTATTATTTTCTTTTTAATCTTAGTTAAAATAATTACAGAGACATTAATTTCTCCAACTAATTTTCAAGGAGGGACACATGCCATAAGCCTCCCTAGGATGATACATTGTCCACCATCCTGGGGAGAGAATCCAGAGCGTGTTCAAAGGAAAGCATTTTATGAAACGTTTTTCATCACAAGCTTACTCAAGAAGGTCAGGTTGGGCCAAACTTTTACTTTAATAGTAATTGATGCAAATGCTAATAGCTGAATGCCTCTACATTTCAGAACACAGCAGTAGCTGAGGCTGTATTTAAAATCTCAGCAGGCCCTGCTCTTATGCTTCCCATAAACCTGAGGGCTACAACAGAAGAGGGTATGATTGGGATCAGTGCTCAGTAACACCACAGGCACCCTCTTGTTTGGAAATTGCAACTGAATCTTTGCCTTAAATTTGAGCTTAAAATAGTCACCTGACATCTTATCACAATAAACACAGTTTGGGTTTTTTAAAAATATGGTTCTATGGTACAGAGATATTAAGGAAATGGATACTTAAATCATTTCCCTTGGTAGCATTTTAAATTGCATTAAAATACAGATCCTTAGCCCCCACTCCTTGACATTTTGATTCAATAATATCTGACATAAAGCTCTGGAATTAGATTTTTATGAAGCTCCCCAGGTGATTTTCAGACACATTTGGAAGATACTGCCTAGAAAAAAACAGAAGAATACCTACAGAGCTTATGTGAATATCTGCAAATAAAATAAAATTTCCCTGATGACTCTGACCATAAAATGAATGATTAATTTATTCATTCATTCTGCATATATTTATTGAGAGCCTACTACATGGCAGGAACTGAGTTAGCCACAGTAAGCTGAACAAGATAGCAAAATAGATCTGGTCCCTGCCTTCATGGAGATTGTTACTGACCAAGACGGTCTTAACAGCCCCTCAGCGCGACTAAACTTTAGACAG
Source organism: Diceros bicornis minor (assembly GCF_020826845.1). Classification (NCBI taxonomy): domain Eukaryota; kingdom Metazoa; phylum Chordata; class Mammalia; order Perissodactyla; family Rhinocerotidae; genus Diceros; species Diceros bicornis. The sequence goes on along the minus strand of NC_080747.1, from coordinate 30,489,280 downwards.
ATTTCTTCCTGACTATAAGCCCCTGATCTCCTTTTTCTTAGAGCATTTAATCCAGAAAATTTGCAATTATAAATTATTTTTCTGCCCCTTCGAGATGTAAAACTTCTAAAACTCTGGAATGTCTTTCTCAACAAGCTAGGAGCCATCCCTTTGAAATGTAGTCATCAAGAAAGATAGTGCTCCATCTTTGAGTTTCTGTGGGAGGGTAGGAGCCTAAATTGGATAAATGCCAATTAGCAAACACAGATGGCCTGATCACATTGATCAACCTCCTTCCTAATTCTTTTCCATGAGCTCACTCCAGTGTTTAAAAATCTTCCTGCCTTTTATTTCATCAGAATTGAGTTCAAGCTCTGTCCCCTATAACATTAGTCTTGACCCCATTGCAATAGCCTTGAATAGTCTTCCTTGCCTGTTTTTCTTTGACATTATCTATATTGTTGATAGTGATTTTTATTATTCATAAAAATCTTTTGAGTTTGCTAATTCAGTAGGTTTGGGTATGAACAAGGAATTGCATTTGTAAGCACCTGGGTGATATGAGCAGGATATAGAGAGATCAGACATTGAGAAACACTGGTCCCACCATGTTACACTAAGGAATGTACCATCTGGGGCAAGTCACAAAGACCCAGAAGCCAGCTTAAAGGATTCACAAAGACTAAATCTTGGACATTTTGAGCAGCATTTGAGCATAATAGTAAATTAAAAAACATTGAACAAAACAGAAATCCATGAATACATACCAATTATAAGTAAGTGAGTAAATAACTGGGGAGAAGGGAGGGCTCTTGATTACAGAACAAGGCTGAATGATGACTGGCAAATGTGCAGAAAGTGCTGGAGTTTGAAAATCATCATTTTGCAACCATTACAGTAAAGATTAGTTTATGCAAGAATCACAAATGAATGATAAATCAAGGGAGAAGGTTTTGATGTACAGCAGGATATATGTGTGATCTTAAAGTATCTCTCTATAGATTGCTTATTAATTGCAAGAGAAAAAAAATAGTAACTACACAATGGAATAACTGGACCATACCTTGGCCAGGTGATCAAAGTTAACATCAACAATAAAGGACAGATGGACATGATGTACCTTTACATGTGATACTCTGAGAAAGACATAAAATTACTCGTATGATATTTGTTAAGTTCTCACGTTCCTCTTCGGCAGCCTGGGAGTTCGCCGGTTTGGATTCTGGGTGTGGACCTACACACTGCTCATGAAGCCATGCTGAGGTGGTGTCCCACACAGAGCAACTAGAAGAATGTACGACTATGACATACACCTATCTTCTGGGGCTTTGGGGAGAAAGTAAAAAAAAGAAAAAAGGAGGAAGATTGGCAACAGATGTTAGCTCAGGGTCAATCTTCCTCAAAAAAAAAAGAATTTTTAAAATTATTTGTATAATATTTGTACTAAGACTGCTAATCTAATCATGAGGAAACATTAGACAAATTACAAATGATGATCCTTCTATTAAGAAGGAGAGGGAGGAGGGATGTATTCTTCAAAAATGTCAATGTCATAAAAGATAAAGAAAAGCTGAGAAATTATTCCAGATTAAAGAAGACTCAAGAAGCCTGAAAATTAAATGCACTGTGTGATCCTAGACTGGATCTTGTACTGAAGAGAAAATGCTACATACATCTTTGTTACGTCTACTGATGAAATTGCAATACGGTTGGTAGATCACTAAAAGTTAAAAACTATATAATGATTATGTAAGAGAATATCCTAATTCTTAGGAAATACACATTGAAACATTGAGGAGTAACAAGTCTTGTATGTAACTTATACTCAAATGGTTCAGAAAAATGTAGATAGAAGCAAATAATAAAGGTAAAGCAAATGGGGCAAAATGTTAACAATGGGTGAATCTGCGTAAAACAGATACAAGTGTTCTATGTATTATTTTTGTAACTTTCCTGCATGTTCAAAATTGTTTCCAAATAAAAAGTTTAGAGTATGTCATTTTTTCTAGATGTGTGTTTACATAATGAGAAAACCAATAATTCCATAAAGCAGCCATTGCATGGCCTTTCTACAGCTGCAACTGAATATTATGCCCTTAGCCTTTACAGAAGATTAAGATGGATTTGAATATTATTGATTCTGTTGTTTAATGTAAAAAAAAAATCAATCCATTTATGAATTTCTCTAAGACTGCAGAGCAAGGGAAAATCTTGGTTAGCTTTCTTAAAGAAAAACCTAGTAAGTTGGTTAGATCGTTACCTTGCAATAACTTTCTTCAGCCTAAGTGGCTGATACAAGAGACAGCACCTTTATTCAGGGCCCTACCTCCTTCCTCATTATTTTGTTGTCACGTTTAAGGTCTATATTAATGGGCTTCAAGTGTTTGGGTGATATTTTGGGTGTTAAATGGTAAACTGCAACAAAATGTTGAAAATAGTTGCATTATAAATAAATATAGAAATGGAAATGCTATCCTGAAACAAAAAATGCACTGGGCTTATCTTCTGAAGTCAGAGGCAACTTTCAGATTTTACTCAAATGCTGTGATCTGGGGAGCCTCCTGAGGAACATACTTCAAATGGCAATGCCCCCTTCCCCACCACAGTCACTCCTTATCACTTTATCCAGCTTTATCTATCTGCTTGGCATTTATCACCAACTTTCTATATTTATTTGTGTGTATTGTCTGTCTTCTCCTTCTAAAACGTAAGTTCTGTGGGAACAAGAACCTTGCCTTCCTCGTTTACTGGTAAAACAATGTTTAGCAAATGAATGCGTGAGAGAGAGAGAGAAAAAGAGAGTTGCATGTTTCCATAAATTCATTCTCTGGCTCTTTATTTAAGAGCCAAAGTAAAGCTTCCCTTCATATCACAGTTTTTACCTCTATAACAAATTATAAATATTCAATATACATACACATACTAAAACACATATATAGATACATATGTGTATGTGTGTATATGTATATTCTAGTCTTTGCTGATTTACAAGGCAGAGATTGAGGAACTGTGTGTGTGCCTGTGTGTATTATTATTATTATAGCTATTTATTTATTTTATAGAAAAGTTCCCCAGGCCTTAGGAAAGGAGAAAACATCTGATTCTAGGGATTTGTTTAAAGTGCTTTATTTTTTGGTGACTAGTGCAACAGCACAGTGGAGCGGATGCTGGAAAGAATGGGAGAAGGAAGAAGGAAGGAGGAACAGGCCACCAGAGGCCTCAAAGCTACATGTGTGCAGAGTGAGGCTGTTGTCTGGGAAGTGCTGGGAGAAGCACCTGAAGAAGGAAGGGTGTATAAGCAGTCACAGGCCATATTGGCTAGGAGTACCCCCTCACCAGCTAATGACCCAGTCCCCTGACCGCCCAAGGCACATGGGAGTGGAGCATAGAGAACACGGGAGAGAGCGAAGGAGGATAAGCCCCCACAGTTAAACAGTTCTCATTGTGAAGGGATTATTTGTCAGGAAAGGACTTTGGATTTTTATCCTGTAAGGAGTCACTGAAGAGTTTTAGCAAAGGAATGGCACAATCACATTGTCAATTTTAAAAGTTATCTGGTGCTGATGGATATGTTAATTAGCTTGATTGTGGTAATTGCTTCACAATGTGTACATATATTAAAAAATCAAGTTGTATACTTTAAATATAAACAATTTTTATTCTTTAATTATACCTCAATAAAGCTGGGCAAAAAAAGTTATCTAGTGGCAGGATAGAGAACAGTTTGGAGAAAAAAAGAGCAGAGGTAGAGAAACAAGAAGCTATTGATAAAACCTGAGGTATGGCAGTGGCAGCCTTTTCCTGTACACATGATTGAATTTTCTGAATTAACAAATAATTATAGGACAATAACCAAATATATATTTTCCTCTAAATAAAAAAATACATATATGTTTATAAAAATTAATAAATTTGCACATTTCTAAGTGTGGGGCCTATTTAGAAATCTCTTTTTATTTCCATCCATGGGTCATTAAAAAGGCTGACTTCTATTTTTAATTCATTAATGTATCTGATATTAATCTCTTCTACCAAGCTACTGATAAATTTGCTTTTAGATCTCTTACCATTTCAACTAATGGCATGATGAAATGATGAAATATCAGGCTATAGCTGTCATTTTCCTCTGAAAAGTTAATCCATTTTGTTATTTGCTCTGAAGTAGTAGATCCAAAGCTATATTATTTCATTGTTCTGTTGATGGTGACAGCCACATTCATTGTAAGCAGCCTATTAATCCTACAATGCTTCCTCCAGCTCAAGGATCAGTAAGGTCTTCGGACACCTATCTTCTGGAAGTCTGAAGTTTGTAGCAAGGAGCCGAGTTAAGTCAGAACACAGATGCATCTGTCGAAAATTGGACTATTTTTGTAATAGAATTCATTGGTAAGACCTTTGAGCAAGTGAATAAAACTGGCACACACTGCCCAGTACGTTATTGGGCAGTGACAAAGTATAAACCAGCTAAGGAACCTAGGCATGAATGTGAGAGGATGAGGAAGACTTTCCAAAAGGAAGGTGAGTCAATCCCAAAGGTAATTCTGGACTTCTGTCTAGGCAACGCATTACAGTGATCTCCAGATGCCTGCTCTCATCTGTATTTGAAGCTTTTACTGTTTTCTCTCCAAGAAGTAAAATAAAAAGTCAATTCAACTAGGCTGTCAAGTTTAATTGTAGCAAATGGGGAGCAACTGGAGGGTTAAATAACATCCAAATAACCCTTTCAAGACTTTTCTTCTCTTATCATGGATATTAAGTGCCTCTTCTTCCTTCCAGGCCTTTCTAAGTTTAGCGCTCACATTTCATTTACTATTATCTATAGCTTACACGTTTCTTAGGTTAACTTATTTGTCTTTATATACCTAATACATTTTATGAGTGGTTCCTGTCTTTACATTCATTAATTGTGCTTAGCATATCTTACCAGTTTCATCTACCCCTTTTGTTTTTCTTATTCTCTATGTCAGAATTGAATATTCTTAAATAATGCAGCAAACGTGCATTGCAATAGTTATTCAAAATGAAGCTTCTGATCATGTTATTATAACTGTTAACTGAGTCATATCAGCAGTGACTAATAAATTTAAGCAATTTAGATTATCAACCAAAAAAGGGAGAATTATGGGATCCAAAAAATACTCTTTTAATAAGATTTAAAAATTATTTTCTTCTATGTAATTTCTCTTACCAAACATGAAGATGGCCTTATTATTTTTTTTAAAATTGATTTTTTAAATTTTGTTTTAGTTGGAAGTAAGCTTGAGTGATAGTAAATACGCAAAATAACATTGACTTAAATAAAATAAAAGTTTATTTCTCTGACGTGTGTAAAAAAGTTTTCCAGCTAGCAGGAATAAAGGAAGAAAAAAAGGAGGGCAAACTGCCCTCTAGAAAGTTAAAGATAAGATGTTTATTTAGGGGCCGGCCCCGTGGCACAAGCGGTTAAGTGCGCGCGCTCCACTGTGGCAGCCGGGGTTCGCTGGTTTGTTGCCGGTTCGGATCCTGGGCGTGCACCTACACACCGCTTGTCAGGCCGTGCTGTGGTCGGCATCCCATATAAAGTGGAGGAAGATGGGCATGGATGTTAGCCCAGGGCCAGTCGTCCTCACCAAAAAGAGGAGGATTGGCAGACGTTGGCTCAGGGCCGATCTTCCTCACACACACACAAAAAAGATGTTTATTTATAAGGCATCAGCTAGAACTTAATCATATGACCATCACTAACTCAAGGGATGATGGAAAACGTTGTCCTTTTTCCATAGGTCATGAGTCTAGCTAAAATTCAGAGTTAGGGAAAAAAGAGATAACATATACTGTAAGAGGAATATCAGGCTTTGCCACAAAAGTGTGAACAAAAGCCAAATTTCCACCAAAGCGTAAAAATGTGATTGGACAAATGTCCTGCCACCTGTGAGAAGCCTATCTTTATCTTTCCATCTAAAACTCAGTGTAAATCCAAATCCATATTATTACAACTCCTCCTAAAAAGTGCATAATTATGATCACGTTAGCATATGATTAAACATTTTTATCGAAGACTTTAGATTCAAAGCAACCAATAATTATCTTGTGGAGCATACTTAGCAAATGTATCTTATTACCATAATAATATCAAGATTATATCATTAATCCAAATATAAACCATTGGAAACAATTAAAAATGAAACCAACGCTCCCTAAACAAGTGCATGCTTTCCTTCTGTAAGTCTGTAAGTTTCTACGTGCTTGGGTTGTTTTTCCCCTGAACTTTACATTTTTAGACAAGTAATCTACTCATCTGTCTTTAAACATCGGCAGAGTAATTTGTTGAAAGCTAGAGTTTTCTCCATTTTTCTTCTAATCGTTGGCTCTATCTAGTCAATTTGAGGTGGTTGATCTTTAGATTTCCTTTGGCCTTCTTTGTAAGAAATGGCCTCCATGGGCCTTTTAATTGATTTCCACATTAAATTTCATTCATTGAGGTTTCCCCAGAAATGAAATTGCTGGCACTTTACAACCTCTCAATTGATGATATCCGCCCACTTGCTTTGGGAGAAAAGACCTAAGGCGGCTGTGCAGGGGGCTGTAGTCTCTCTTCATTGTACTCTACAGTCCCTGAAGTCTCTAGGAAGAGATTTAAGATTCATTGAAACAATTACTCATTGCTGGACACCATTTATTAAAGTTTTATTTGATACACTTTAGCAGAATGGTATTGTTTTCTTAAATAATCATACACATTTCTTGTTAATCATGTTCTAGGGCAATTTATGTTTAGTTGTCTTTGAGGTCTTTTTTCCAAGATATTTTCAAGTTGATTATTCTTGGAATATAGCTGTTGACTGTTATATATTAATTTAGTAGCTAGCTGCCACATACACTTTCTTACTGTTTTAAGTAATTTTTTCAATTGATTTTCTTGGAGTTTCCAAATATACAATGGTATGATCTTCGAATATTTATGCCTCATATTTTATTCTCTTATCTATTTCTTCTCAAAGGTTCACTGCTAATCACCATGGAGAAAGATAGGCCCCGGTTTATAACTTTGACTCAATCTGAGATGTTAGGAACTTTACCCCTATTTGCAGAATCAAGCCCTACAATTCTAGATGGTCCCCTACTTATGATGGTTCAACTTAAGATTTTTTGGCTTTACGACGGTGTGAAAGCAATCCACATTCAGTAGAAATCTTACTTCAAAATTTGAATTTTGATCTTTTCGTGGGCTAGTGATATGTGGCACAATGCTCTCTCATGATGCTGGGCAGTGGCAGTGTGCTGCAGTGAGCTCCCGGTCAGCCATGTGATCATGAGGATAAACACTCAATATGCTTACAACCATTCTGTACCCATCCAACCATTCTGTTTTTCACTTTCAGTACAGTATTCAATAAATTACATGAGATATTCAACACTTCATTATAAACTAGGCTTGGTGTAGATGATTTTGCCCAACTGTAGGCTAAGGTAAGTGTTCTGAGCACGTTTAAGATAGGCTAGGCCAGGCTATGATGTTCAGTAGGTTAGGTATATTAAATGCATTTTTGACTTACAATATTGTCAACTTATTATGGGTTTATTGAGACATAACTCCATCGTAAGTTGAGGAAGATCTGCACTTACAAAATGGGCATTATTTGCATTTCACAAAGGGAAAATTGCCTAAGTCACAAAAGTAAGTAAGGAAAACAGATGCATTCTGAACCCAAGTTTGTTCTCAAATTTCAAGTATTTTGTATGATTTCACAGAATAATCCCAACAGGAGAAAACGTGAGATTCAGTATAAAGGTAGAATCTATTCTCCAGCTTTATGCTGGAGATTTTCATCAAGGGAAAATCATAAATCAGAAAAGTACTTGTTGTAGTTATATATTGCTGTGTAATACATAACCCCAAACTCAATAGCGTAAAACTACATACATTTTATTATACTCATGGATTCTATAGGGCAGATATTTGGACAAGGCACAGTGCGGATGGTTTGTCTCTCTAGGACAACACAAGATGCCATATTCTGCAAATAGAACTGTTTGGTACAGCTGATGTTCTAGGTTTGGGTATAGGGGTGGCAAGACGAGGCTAGATAGAGACTTTCTAGTCTTGATAGACGATACACAGAGGCAGAAGGAGGTAGAACTAAGTCATGTTATTGCAGTACCCAGAGAGAAGTTTGAAGATCTTTTGCTGCTAAGATTCCTAGATCTGTTATTCAGTGTTTTTTATTTTTCTTGGCTGTGAGACACCCTATTTTCCCCTAATTTTCTTTTTTAGCCTTCCCCTCTTCTCTTTCTGGAGTTGTTTCCTATTGCTTGCAACAAGAGTTGATATTGGTTGGTTTTAACAGCTGACATTTTTTATATGGTGTCTGCTCCTGTTGCCCAGTTGTTAAATATATTGAATATGACCCCTGTTGCCACCAACAAACCTTAACTGATTCAGATATTTTGACTAATTGAAGAACAGAGTCTGATTTGAAAGTAAGCTGTAAAGTACCAAAAACAAGCAACCTATAAATTATGACCCAAATATTTTCTGGAAATACCAATCTAAAGTGAGGCTTTGTAAGTTGGAAAATGCTTGAGATTGTCCTTCTGCAACAGAAGGACAAATGTGTGAGTGTGTTCAGGGTGTTGGCCATGAAGTTGTTGAAATGATGCCTCAGGCAGAAAGTAGAGTCAGAAAGGGGCTCACTGATATGGAAATGAACGCGGAGCCAAGGGACTTGAGATCTCCGTGGGGCTAGAGGGAAAATAAGGGGACTGGACAGATGGGAGGACGAGAATTTACAGCTTGAGAATGAGGGGCTGGAGTGCTATTATTTTCTATGTATAGAAACCCTGGCTGATGACAAGTTCTAGCGTGTAAGTAATGAATGAGTTACTGAAATGGAGTGAAGTGGAAGCTCACAATGTCTAGCATGTTGAGAAACAGTGAGAATAGGAGGTTTGATAAATTTACTATATGGATGCCAGACATCTTTTAGAATGTCATGAGGAGAAAATTTATATGAAACAGACATATATGAATTGAGAAATATAAATCATTACTGTTGCTTTCTGTCTCCCTATATCTTTACATATTAGATTTCAAGTTGTTTATGAATATTTGCTTGACTCTCAGCTTTCCTGATGATGAGTTCCTACCTTACTTCATATCATTAAAGTTATACTAAAACCTATTGAAACTGGCAAACAGTTAGCCATTGATAATTAAGCAGCTAGTAATTATGAGGGATCAGAATTGGCCACCTCAAAATATGTCTTTGCCTGAAAGACAATTTGGCCCCCACCCCCACTAACTGACCCAAAGGGTTTGGGATGGGAGGCCTGCCCCCAGAACAGGCCATCACCATAGACATCTCTGGGTATCTGGGGGGGGCCTTTGCTAAGCCCATTCTTAGTTCTGGTTACCCTTTGTAAGAGACATTTGCATTTGTAAAGGAAATCTCAATTTGTAAAGGTATCTTCTTCCCTGTACCAGGAAGAAGGGGGGGGTATGGCCTTACCTAGAAATTTATCAGAAAGGAACGTGAGCACTTAAATCTGCATGATAAACTTATCCATTGTTAACTGTGCTGTTTAGGCAATATGCTCTCTGACTCTCACTAGGTTCCTATAGATGACATCTCGCGGGAGCCTGGGTCACCATAGTAATGGGTGTTTGAGCTATGTTTTTCAGGAATTGGAACCCCTTGTCCACTTCAGGCTGGTTGAGACCACCAGCCCATCAACTGGGCCCATGCAGACATATGTCCGATAAGCGACCTTTTGGCGTCAAGAGGTTAAAACTCGACCCTCAGGGCACACTAATGCCACCTTTCTGTGAATATGCATCCTACGAAGAGGCCTGAAGCCTGACTATGCTTGCACAGATCATCAATTACCTCATCTCTCCTCACCTCCAATCATTTCAGATCACCTTGCCCCCTACCCCGTAAATATCCCTGAGACCCTATTTTCAGGGAGGAGGATTTGAGATTCATTCTCCCATTTCCTCACTTGGCTGCCTTGTGATTAATAAACCTCTCTCTCTGCTGCAATCTCATCATCTCATCTTGGGTTTCTGGGCAGCGGGCAAAAATGGACCTGGTGTGGTAACACTGTGCCACAGGAAAAATAAAATGTGAATCTTGACAGTCAGATATTTTATAGATGAACATGCTTTTTCAAGACTGAAATTTTAGTGTTTCTGACTTTGTAATATGCCATAAGAATATTCTCTCCAAAACAAGAGTGAGTGGAATGTCTTGATGAATTATTATCTCTTGAGAATATATTTTCCGATCTTCTGGTCTCAATTGAAATCATTTTCCGTAGTTTTATGGAATAATAGTCTAAGTATTTATAACTCATGGAGATAGCCATTTTGCTTTGAAATATAGTTACAAATCAACATGTAAAAGTGCTAAAACTGAGAAATTTTACTAATTTAAATAATAACACTAGTATTTATGTCAGAAAATATTGTCTTAAAAAGAGGAGGCAATTACAGCTGAAAGAATAGGAGTATTCATACCAAATGGAAATGTGGTAATTCGGAGAAAACTGGTAAATGCTCATAGTAAGCTAAGCATCCCGACACAATGTTCAAGATTGACTAAAGAAGTGTTTGAGTCCTCACCCTAATGCTCCTTTTAACGAAGGCGGTTTGACACCAAGTCCATAGCTTCCTTTATGTATTAATAAATTCTCAAGAGACCATATACCTTCACGTTCCTGTTTTCAGGTTCAACAACACTTCACAGTTTTTCTTCAAAATATTATTAGGAAGAAATCCCCAAATATTTATCAAGTATTTTTCTATTGCCCCTAAGAAATCCTTCTTAGATTCTGTCACTGACTATTGCCCTGAGGAACTCAAGGGAGGTTTTGGAAGCATTTAACCATTTCTCCAAATTTTAATTTTGTTATGTTAAGAGATGCAATCACTAACCACTCTGAACCAGACCAAACCCCATTGCAAGAGCAGTGCCTGTACAGATGAGCTGAGACAGATGACCTATAGTCACCCTTCGCCTCATTTTAGTACTAAAATCTCTGCCCCAGGAGGAGCCTGTCTTATCACAATAACATCCGATGTATGTGGAAGCATGTTTTCCAACTAAGCATGTGCTAGTGAATACCCACCTCTCCCTTTTGAATATTCATTCCCATCCAAAATAAAAGGCCTCTGCTTTCTCATGCTTGGGGAGCCATGGCTTTGGGAAATAATTCCCTGTGGGCTCCTTATTTGTGGCAAATAAACTTTACTTTGTGTGACAACTAGTTCTGGTGAAGGCTCTGATTTCAACTCACTGAGAAGTGGACCACTTTGGTTAGGTAACAATTCTAATTCAAGTTTTCTGTAGCAATGAAAGGCTTTGGAAGGATTTTCATGGATTTAGTGCTTACCACAAGAATAGCTTCTCTAAAATCTGAATAACTCATGATTCTGATTCAATCAACTAAGGAAAAATGACAACTTTGCCTGTTGGGCCCTAAAAAGAAGCAGCAGAAGTCACTTATCTGGATCCCTGATGGGCTGTGTGAAGAAGATGGAAAAGACCTTAGGTAGATATTTAAGGGGAAAGCGCTATTCAATTGTAGGTCTCTGTCTGAATCATGCTGTTCCCCTTCTTGATGTGGCCTTGTTATTTCTCTGCTCAGTGATCTCTTAGTACAATTTCTTTTCTCTGTGAAGTGTTCACTGATCCACATCCCCAGAGGTCATCCCTTTGCACACATCTCTTCATTGACGTGCATATGTAATGCATTGTGCTGTAATTATTTGGTTAATGTCTCTCAGGCCATCTGGATAGTGAGGTTTCTAAGGGATCCTTTGTGTCTGCTTCAGTGACAGAAAAGTTAGACTCATGATAAAAGACTTATCATTAGAATGGTTACTTGAGCCAACGTATTAAGGCAGTCAAGGCGGCAGACTTCCCTCAAGCGGTAGAACGTTGTGGGTAAAATTAGAAGTTAAAGAAATTCGATATTCTTTACCTTATTGTCTTTTAATCCACCTGTTAGAATTATAAGGCAAGGGTAGGAGTGGCCATCTGACTCAGATGGTTGAGATTTTGGGACTTGCTGAAATCACAGGGAGGGAGGGAGGTATGGGCTGAAGATATGCAGTATCAACCACCTTTTATAAAGAAATCATAATCGGGAAAACATATCTGACGTTTTCCTGAGGTCAAGGATCAACCCAGCCATATGTACTATGGTCTTGCCAATCCAAATTAGTACTGTCAACATTTTAGAAAATGCTTTTGTGGAAGGAAGATTCTGATGGAATAATCCAAGAATTAAGCGCAAGGGAAAGAAAGTAGCCTGGTGAAGTCAGCACAGGTCGTGGGTGTTAGTGTCGGATTTCCTATCACCTTGAGCACTTCCCAGATGTGTGGATTTGAGTGCATGATTTAGTCCTCTCCGACTGAATCATAGCCTCTGTAAAATAGGGAAAATATTTGTCTCATCATTCAGTTTTGATACTTAAATGAGACTGGGAGTATAAAGCATATAAAGAACATAGTAGGTATCAATAAATTTTAGTCTCCTTGTTTTATCTAAAATCCAGCCAATATTCACTCTGCTCCATAGTTGAATAGTTGTCACACTTCAGTGTGCATGAGAATAGGTTTGAATTCTTATTAAAATGCTGTGCTTGAGCGCCAATACCAGAAATTTTGATGCAGTTGGTCTATAAGGGGCAGCAATCTAACTTTTTAACAAATCTCTCAGGTGATTCTAGTATATGTGCATTTTAGACCATACTTTTTGCAAAGCATGTCACAAGAACCATTTAGGTAGACTCGTAGATGTGTAGTGTATGGTACAATGTATTTATAATTTTATGTAGTTTAGAGTTCAGTGATGATAAGTCTATAGGAAAAAAGAAAAGTATTGATTTAGTTGAGTTAAAAACAACAGACAATTTTTCAAGATTCTGAAGTGCACTGCCATTTTTACTGTGAGAAACATCCCCCCCCAGCTCTCAGGTTATCTAAACACAGCAACACCCCCCAACCAAGGAATTATCGTGTAGGGGATTAGAATTGGCCCCCTTATAATATGTCTCTTTATCTTGCTTATTTTCTCTGAAAGAAACTTTGACCCCCCCCCCCCCCCCGCCACTAACTGCCTAAGAGAATTTAAGATAAGAGACGTGTCCCCAGGACAGGCCATCACCATAGATAACTCTGGGTATCAATAGACTGGGAGGGTCGTTGCTAAGCCTATTCTTATCAAAGTTCTGTTTACCGAACATTGACATTTGTAAGGGAAATCTCCATTTGTAAAGGTATCTCCCTCTCTGTACTGGGAAGAAGGGGAGGTGACCTCATCTCGAGAAACTTATCAATGCAGAAGGCAAGGCTGCATAATAATCTTACTCTTGTTTACTGTGCTTTCCTGGTAATCTCCCACAACTGACTCCCCCACCCCCAATATCCTCCTTTGTCTTTAGCTGAGGAGGGTATTTAAGAGAAGAACCTCTGCCATTTTGTTGAGTTACTCACTTTCCTTGGGTTTGTCCCGTGTATATATGTTATAAAGCTTTGTTTGATTTTCTCCTGCTATTCAGTCTCATGTCAATTTAATTTGTAGCCCAGTCAGAAAGCACCCAGAGTAGGAGGAGGATAGTCTTCCTCCCCTACAATTGTAAACACACTGAAATTTGTGGTCATGCAGACAAAGATGCTCTCCCTGACAAACTTCAATCAGGCTTCTTTGAGCTCTCTTCTTGACTAGGCTAGACCTTACCCCCACTCGACCCCTCCCTGTCCCACTGCTGCCTGCATAGCCCAGTTGTAGCAAGAATCCTGCCAAGTCCCCTTAGAGAGAATCTTGCCACGCTTGATGTCTGATCACCCTGGCCTGCCTCCAGTGAGAGTCCTGATAGGTCACTTTAGCAAGAGTTCCCCTATCCTTCACATCTCCTCTTAGTAATTTTCCATCTACTGACCCCTCACTCTGCTCCTTGGCTATAAATCCCCACTTGTCCTTGTTGTATTTGGAGTTGAGCCCTGTTCTATACTGAGGTCTCTTTTCTCCTAATCTATTTTTACTGCCATAGCTACTGTCTGGCTGTGGTTCTCTTTAACAATATATAAATGTTAAATCTATTTTTGTACCCACAGAGTGCTGCTCACCACAGTATCTACTGCGCTTAACACATGTGTGCATTTTTATGAGCAAATAACCCAGAGAAGGTGCCTTCTCCAGGGTTCTGTGGGTGGAGATTCTAAACACCTCACAACGTTTTACTCTATATTCTGAAACTGCCTCCCTCACTATGTCAGTGCTTCTGCAACTTCACTTTCTTTAAATGGCAAGAATTAAGTTTTCCTAGAAGTCTTTTTTTCTTTTTGATACCTTTCTTCTCCCTAGTTCCCCCACCCCTAAGTTCCTGGCAAGCACTTTTCTACTCTCTGTTTCTATGAGTTTGACTTTTTTTTTTTAGATTCTATATGTAAGTAATACCATGCGATATTTGTCTTTCTCTGTCTGGCTTATTTCACTTAGCAAAATGCACTCAAGATCCATCCAGCTTGTTGCAAATGGCAGGATTTCCTTCTTTCTCATGGCTGAATAATATTCCACCATATTTCTATATATCTCACAACTTCTTTATCCTTTCTTCCATTGATGGACACTTAGGTTGTTTCCATATCTTGGCTATTGTGAGTAATGCTGCAGTGAACATGGGAGTGCAGATGTCTCTTTGATATCCTGTTTTCATTTCCTTTGGCTACATACCCAGAAGTGGGATTACTGGATCATATGGTAGTTCTATTTTTAATTTTTTGAGGAACTTCCTTACTGTTTTCCATAGTGGCTTCACCAATGTACATTCCCACCAACAGTGTACTTTTCTCCACATCCTTGCCAAAACTTGCCTCTTGTCTTTTTGATGATAGCCATTCTAACAGGTATGAGGTGATATCTCATTGTGGTTTGGATTTGCATTTTCTTGATGGTTAGTGATGTTGAGCACCTTTTCATGTACCTGTTGGACATTTGTATGTCTTTTTTTGGAAAATATCTATTCAGTTCCCCTGTCTATTTTTTAGTTGGCTTGCTGTTTTGCTATTTAGTTTATATATTTTGTTGTTAAATCCTTATCAGATATATGATTTGCAAATATTTTCTTCCATTCTGTAGGTTGCCTTTTCATTTTGTTGATGGTTTCCTATGCTGTACTGAAGCTTTTTAGTTTGAGGCAGTCCCACTTGCTTAATTTTGCTTTTGTTGCCTTTGCTCTTGGTGTCAAATTCAAAAAATCATTGCCAAAACCAGTGTCAAGGAGCTTACCCCTTATGTTTTCCTCTAGGAGTTTTATGGTTTCACGTCTTATATTCAAATCTTTAATCCATTTAGAGTTGATTTTTGTGTATAGTATGAGGTAGAGGTCCAGTTTCATTCTTTTGCATATGGCTATCTAGATTTCCCAGCACAATTTATTAAAGAGACTGTCCGTTCCTCAGTATATTCTTAGCTCCTTTGTGGTAAATTAATTGACCAGACATGCATGAGTTTATTTCTGGGCTCTGTATTCTGTTCCATTGATCTATGTGTCTGTTTTTATGCCAATACAATACTATTTTGATTACAGTAGCTTTGCAATATAGTTTGATAGAAATTTTTGTGGGACACATGCCCAAGTATCATCATAAGTTCTAAAATAATATCTGACAGTCCTTTCCTGGAACATGATATATTCTTTATATCAAGACTCTTTGATTGGCAAGTGAAAGAGTCTCAAGCTTAACGCCAAAGAGAGATTTCTTGATTCACATAGCTTAAAAATACCTGGCTGAAGTTAGTTTTAGACAAGGTTTTATTTAGGAGTTCAAAGCTAAAGATCAGTCTTCAGTTTCTCTTTGTCTTTTGGCTGTGCTTTGTGTTGTGTTATTTTCATACTGTGGCTCTGCATGATGGCTTTCAGAAGCTCTAGGCTCATATCATTGTAACTACAGGCAATACCAGTGGAGAAAAGAGAATATCTCTTCCTGGTAACCCCTCACACAAGTCCAAGGATTTACCATGATTGAACAATTTTGAGTTACTTACTCATCATCGTGAGGGAATATAATGCTTTAATTGGTCAGGCCTAGCATATGTGTTCTACTCTTAATCTGAAACACATAGATGAAGAATGGGGAGACATGGTTTTCTAAAGGAATTGCAAGCTACTGTCATCTGAAGAGGGAATGGATATTAGATAGTAAAAAACAACTTAATTCTCAAAATTCTTTTGGGTCCCTGGGCTTTTTCATTCCTTATTTTCTATGTTTCAAAATTCTTGCCCCACATCTCTTTCTGGTGACCTTCTATACATCCTTTTAGAACCAAGTCAAATGTCATCTCCAATGTCCGGGTCTGCTTAGATGCCGTCTTATTAGGGGGCCTTTACTGACCACCCTGTTCTGTC
The DNA here is from genome assembly GCF_020826845.1 of Diceros bicornis minor. Classification (NCBI taxonomy): domain Eukaryota; kingdom Metazoa; phylum Chordata; class Mammalia; order Perissodactyla; family Rhinocerotidae; genus Diceros; species Diceros bicornis. The sequence continues at coordinate 30,472,905 of NC_080747.1, read as the reverse complement.
TACATTCTTATTTCCTTACTCTAACTTTTTATTCTGCACAGCATTTGTTACCACTTGACGTATTATATATATATATATTTGTTTGTTTGTTTATTGCAGTAACATTGGTTTATAACATTGTATAAATTTCAGGTGTACATCATTATACTTCTATTTCTACATGGATTACATCATGTTCTCATGTTCACCGCCCAAATACTAATTATAATCCATCACCACACACATGTGCCTAATTATCCCTTTTGCCCTCCTCCCTCCTCCCCCCACTTCTGTTCTGGCAACCACCAATCCAATATCCATCTCTATGTGTTTGTTTGTTGTTGTTATTATCTACTACTTAATAAGTGAGAGCATACGGTATTTGACCTTCTCCCTCTAACTTATTTCACTTTGCATAATACTTTCAATGTCCATCCATGTTGTCACAAATGGCTGGATTTCATCATTTCTTGTGGCTGAGTAGTAGTCCATTGTGTATATATACCACATCTTCTTCATCCATTTGTCTCTTGATGGGTACTTAGGTTGCTTCCATGTCTTGGCTATTGTGAATAACTCTGCAATGAACACAGGGGTGCGTGTATCTTTATGCATTGGTGTTTTCATGTTCTTTGGATAAATGCCCAGCAGTGGAATAGCTGGATCATATGGTAGTTCTATCCTTAACTTTTTGAGGAATCTCCATACTGTTTTCCATAGTGGCTGCACCAGTTTGCACTCCCACCAGCAGTGTATGAGAGGGTATATTATATATTTTCTATTTCTCCCTACTAGAATGTCAGCTCAGAAGGGCCGCAATTTTTTACCAATTCTTACTGTTGTATCACCAGTCCCCAGAATAGTACCTAGTGCCTAACAGGTGCTCAATAAATATCTGTTGAATGCATGAATAAACTCTTCTCCCACCTCCTTAATGTGGAGTTGGCAGCTCTTTCCTCAATGTCCTGTCAATACTTTGTATACTTTCCTATTCTAGTCCTAGCACATTGCACTCTATTTATAGAGATATGTGTATCCCGGGCTGGACTCGGGCAACATTTTCTTAATTGTACCAATCCCTCCCTCTACTCTTGGGACTCTAAGTCTTCATGAATTGTGCTCCCACGATGTATTAGGGCATCTGCTTTATATTCAAAATCAATTTTCTTAATTGGCATCATTAGTCCAACTATTAGCATCTGGGAATATTGACATTTTCCAATTAATCTTTGTTAATTTATTCATGTTCAGTACTTATTTATTTATATATTTATTTATTTATTTTTCCAGTTTTATTGAGACATAATTGACATACATCGCCATATAAGTTTAAAGTGTACAGTGTACCAGTTGTTATTTATTGAGGCTGTACTAGGATTTGGGGATAGTTCAGGAGCTTAGATTATAAGAGAAAAGGAAATGTTTCTAGCTATGATATGTAATCTCAATACTTAAGTGTACTTTGAATTTTATTCTAATCTCACATTAAAAATTAACCGTGATGACAAAACAATTATTAGCTTAATGTTTTTAAGATTATTGCTTTTCCATCACCAACTTTGCTATATATTTAAAAAGAAAGAAAAGAAAAGAAAGAAAAAAAATTGTCCCTAAGAAGTCAGAAGACTTGCATTCTGGTGTGGATTCTACTATGAATTAGCTTCATGGTGTAAAATAAGTCACTTCACCTGTTGGAGCCTTCAGGTGATTTCCATCTTGATCCTCACAGCCCCCTTTGCTTTCCCTTCTTTTAAAAAAAAATTTTTTTTTTGAGGAGGATTGGCCCTGAGCTAACATCTGTTACCAATCTTCCTCCTTTTTTCCTTTTTTTTCCTTCCCGAAGCCCCAGCAGATAGTTGTATGTCATAGTTGTACATCCTTCTAGTTGCTCTATGTGGGCTGCTGCCTCAGCATGGCTTGATGAGCAGTGCATAGGTCCACGCCCAGGATCTGAACTGGGAACCCTGGGCCACAGAAGCAGAGTGCAGGAACTTAATTGCTACGCCACTAGGCTGGCCCCTGCTTTCCCTTCTTTACCTGATATAACCCATGCCCCCATCTCTAGTTCCTCTCCTTCTATCTTCTAACTTTTACATCCTCCGGAGTCAACTCACCTGTGTTATCAATCTATTCTTCGAACACTCACCAGATCTTCCAGCCTAATGCTAGCACTCAGGGGACACCATTTCCCCAAGAAGATAAAGTTTGGAGAAGAGAGGCCTCCTTACTTCCTAATTCTATTTCTGAACATTAATCTTTCACTCATTTAAAAACATCTTCTCCCTCGACGTTTATGGCATTTGGCTCTCAAAATCTCTGTCTTGCTTCTGTACCCTTACTAGATGCCATCAATCAACTTATTGGTATCTTCCTTTGATTTATGGGAGATGAACATGGTTCAGAACAACTTTTGTCTCCTTGTTTCATGCTTGCCACCATCCTGGGTGAGCTCACTATCCATATGGAAACCTTCTTTGTTGTGTTGGTCTTTATTGCATCATTCGTTCATTCAAAAAATACATATTGACAAGCCCTGGGGATACTGCAATATACAAGACAGACAAGATCTCTAATTTCAAAGAGCTTACACCCCTAGTGAAGAAGAGAGACAATTATCAAATAATCATAAAAATAAACTTAATATTGCTATTGTGATAAGTACATGAGTATGTGGTAATACAGGAACTGATGATACACAGAGTTGACATGGTCAAGGAGGTTAGGAAAGTCTTTCCTGGGGAAGTGACACTAGAATTGAGATGAGAATGATGGAATGAAGTAAACGCTGGAAAGAGGAGAGGGAAGAGGATTCCAGGCAGAGGCAACGGCATGAGAAAGTATCATAGGTGTCTGTGTGTGTGTGTGTGTGTGTGTTTGTGTGTAGGGGGGGTATTGAGAGGAGGGCATGGTGAGTACACAGAACTAAAAGAACACCATAGTAGTTCATTATTTCTTGGCTTTGCCTCCTCTCATGGGTTCTTCCTGCAGAGTTGCAAGATGGTTTCCAATGACTCCTGGGTTTATAACCTTTCTCTTTCATGTCTAGTTAGTAGGAATCAATTCTTCATGGTCTTCTGGGCCAAGGAGGCTCTTCTTTCCCAGAAGTCCCTGCAAACTTTCCTTGTGTCAATTGATTTATATGGGATTATGTGCTCCGAAGGTGGAATACACTACCTGGCTAAATCAGGTATGTGGGCAGTCTTCCTCCAATAAGACCTAAATGGGAAGAGTGACTTTCCCAATGGGAAGTTAAGGTATCATTAGCAGGAATAGAGGGACAATTGCTGAGAGACCACTAATAAATGTCCTCCACAGCTCTGCTTCTTGGTACTTTTCAGAGAAAACTCGAGCATCGGTGGCCAGTTCCGTGTGGTATATTTTTAAAAAGTTGATTGTTAAGTGGGTCATGTTAAGAAGAGCCCCAAACAAGGTGACCAAAAAACTGGAACTCTATCTGAAGGCAAAGAATTGAAGAAAATTATTCTATTATTTGAAGAAGACCAGAATTACTAGTGACATGTATCAAGCTTCCAATATGTGAGGGGTTGCCATGTGCAGGAGAAAAACTGTACTTGCATGGCTGTAAAAGACATAACAAAGACCAATAGGTGGTAATTTCAGGGAAGCAAATTTTGACTCATTAGAATTAAGAATTTTCTCATAACTGAAACTGTTGGCAGTGGAATGGGATCTCAGGAAATTGTGAGGTCCATAAAACTGGAAACGTTTGTATGTTAATGCCAGATAATTCCATAGGAGTTGTTGGAGAAGGGAGATTTATGCCTCACATAAGGACCGTACTAGCTGATGCATTATTCCCAACTCTGACCTCTTCTAAATAATCGCTATGGTGGCTTCTGTGTAATGCACTTTTTAAAAGTTCTTTTCTTCCGTTGTTCAACCACAAGCCACTTACCCTACCTACTTTTGATCTCTTTATCCCTTGCAGCTTTCACTTTATCTTCTAAATTTTGACCATTTTTGCTGGTTGTATTCTTCTTTCAGACCTTGTCTTTGAGAACGTAGCCACTTGAAAGCTTACAAATATGTTACGTAAAATTCATTGCCACTTCAGGAAAGACACGTGGCTAAAATCCATGGTTTAATTTATATGACAGGTTCTTGCTAGCCTAGAATACATATTAGTCATTTTCAATAGAGGGCCTGCATGCTCTTGTGGTTTTATGATATTTTGTGCTTTATTGTATTTACAAATATTATTAACTTAGCAAAGTTAGTGTTCTTCTAGATATGCTGTTTTAGAAAATTTTCTAAAAAGAGTTTGCATGCATTTGTTGAAAAAGCTTTTGAAATGAATCAGAAAGCATATTGCCTTAGGGCTTATATTGACTTTAAGTCAGAGCCAATTATTCTGTTATATCTAAAAACTAATTAGCCCACAAATATTTGTTTCTGCTATAGGCAAGGGACTTGAGAAGATGCTTTCATAAATAAAAAAAAATTTTTAAATTCAGAAATTTATATTCTAGTTGTTGAGAAAAGACAGACAAGTAGAAATTTGAAAAATGCATATATTTAGCCTCACTTAAAAATATCTTTTGATTTTTGTCTGAATAATGTAGAAAGCAGCTTTCTGGCTTTTATCAGTGTATGGGAATATTATGAAGACCAGGACAGACCAAGTTATTTATATTGGTGTTTGGCATCTGCTATTGCATGTCTGTGTTTGTCCTTATTAAAATAATTAGAGAGCAACATGTATCTAAGTTGAAGACCAGTTTACCCAAAAACGTCTTTTGGAATATCTTTGGAAACATACATGATGCTCAATCCATGGTAAGTAATAGCAGTGAGCTTGGGGTCCTGGCTATGACATCCATCCTGCTGACATCTGTAAAATAGTAGAGGTGGGTGTTTTAGCTCAACCTCTGACAAATTTAGAAAAGAGACTGGTTTTATTCTCTATGTTGATCTGTCATTAATCAATCTATCAGCTAGCTCATACTTGAGAGAAGAGATGAAGCCCATTCGCTGGATCGAGGATTTCTTGTTTCCATCTCACAAAAAAGAATAATAAAAACTGAACTTTCTAAGTGTCTGTGCTATTACTAAACCAACATCAAATTTTCCTATATGTTTGAAAGGAAATAAAGATCTCTAAGACAACATGTGTTCAACCAAACTGCTGCAACTTATTCCAGAATAAAACAAATTCCAAAGCACTTGCATGGATTAATTTTGCCCCCTTTTGAGGCTGGTAATTGGGGTTTCACATGGGCTCTTTCACATGGGGTTCATTTTGTCTTACAAGTGTATATCAAACTATCAATTACAGATCTGGCATAAACAAAATACCATCATAATTATGTATAAATCAAATACATCCTTTGTCCACAGAACTCTAAATTCACCAATTAGAACCCAGTACCCTGGCAACCTAGGGCATACTTTGGGATGAATTCTTAAATAAACTCAGTCTTAGAGCAACTGAGGACTAATTCAGGTCCAAACATGGGAAACCCCAAAGATGACGGACTCTCTCAGATCAAGAGCAGATTTTATAAGCTGCAGCTCGTGGGTCTCTAGATCCAGAAAGACCATAGAATTGGTCATCCATGCAATTAAAATTTTGACCAGTATTAAAAATCAGAACTTTTTAACTCAAAAATCTGGAGTTTGGGATATCTGGGAAATTGGTAACACGTACCCGAGCAGGGCTGTTTGTTATAGTAACTCCCTTGTTGGTTCAGTTTCAATCAACTCACGCAATGTATGCACACGCTCCTACATCTGGCCTTTGGTGGGCATTTAGAAATGTGACCCCCGGACTTGGGATGCGGGGTTGGGAAGGATGGCCAGCATATTGCACGCAGTGCTATAGAACAATATACTTCTGTGGGTGGAGGGGGTTCTTTAGGGCAGTTCCAACACCTTGGAATCATCTAGATAGGTTTGTGAAGTTATCAGTTTTTAAGTAATTCTAGAAGAATTAAGTAATTCTACTTCCAGAGATTCAAAGGCAGTAGATACATCTGGGATGTAATGGTGGGAAGTGGGGAGAGTGAGCAGATCTTAAGTGCCTAAATTCTCTCCAGGTATATCTAATAATTATTTATATTGGAAGTTACTGTGTATTCAGCAATCTTACCATCTCCTGATGCCTTAATTTGCACAAGGAGGTCAAAGATTATAGAGAAAGTGTATAAATGGGAATTGGGCTCTCTGGGCTGTAGGTCCTTGTTTACTATTTATTATTTGTGGGACTTGGGCCAATCACGCAACCTAAGTCTCAGTAATTACACCTGTAAAATGAAGTCAGGAATTTAAGTGTGTTTTACAATGCACTAAAATTCCTACAAAAATAAGAAAACTTTAAAAATGCAATTAAGATAAATTGAAAGTTATCTAAGAAAAAACTAACTGCGTTTTTGATAAAAACGTACATTTTCTAATTTTAAAAGTTCTCTAAAATCATAACATAACATAAACATCCCATTGAAAAATATTTTTCCTGACTGATTTGCTTAAGTGATTCTAGGATTTTAAAGATTACTAACAGGTCTGATATGATGATGATTCTCTTACATCTCTTTCTCCTTCAACTTTTATATCAGAAAACATGATCAAATTGTAATTCAGCAGATTAGCATAGAAGCAAATACAATTGAAGGGAAAGACAAGCAATGAAACCGTCATCATGTCAAAATACATTTTAAAATAAACTGCGTTAAGAGATTTAAAAATTCTCTATAAAGATTCATAGGCTCTGCAAATATATGATTTGTTTAAATTAACCAAAGTCAAAGAAAAGTATTGAAGACTGAAAAATACAGTCAAGCTCCAAGAACAAGAAGAAGAATTGGACTAAATCAGAGAGGATTAAAATGTATTAATCCTTTCTTGCTAAGTTGCCAAGTGCAATGATATAGAAAATTATGAGTCACTCAGGGACACACAGTCAGCTAGAAAAAATAATTCAGTGCCATTAATCCCCTCTCTTCTTTGGAATTGGGAACACTTATAGATGGGGACACATGCATGTCATATCACATCCATTTTTAAATATGATGCGGTAAAAATACATTAAAAATGAGCAAGCAGCAACAGCAATCTTAAAAAAAACAACAACCTTGAACCCAATACTTTGGTATCTATTTATTCAAATATAAATAAGATGAAATTTAATGTCTTATAAACAAAAGTACAACTAATCTGAATGCCAATGCTCTTAAATTCTGTATACCCAAGAAAAGAAACAAACAAAAGTAACAGCATCCAGGTCTCCTTGTAGTAAAAAAAAGTGTTTTTGAATTAAGAGAACGTGAATTTGCAATTCCAAACTTATTATCTATTAGATGTGTAACTTTGAACATGATATTTAATCTATCTGAGGCTTCAGGAAGGTAAAATATTTTTGAGGTGGGCTGACAAAGGGGGACAGATAAATTGGTGGGGACTATATTTATGAACTTAAGAGGCAGAAATATGCTCTCACTCTGCTTTGGCCTGTGTTTTTCTCCTGTACGAGTTTTTGGATAAAACTTAAAAATTTACAAAGATGTTGTATTTTCTTTATGTATAAGTAGTGAAAAATTGCATTCTTTTCTGTGGCAGAATATCAGTAATAAATAATTAAAATTGTTCAACCTGGGCTCCAGGTCCTACTTTACTATTAATTATTTGTGGGACTTGGGCAAATCACACACAAAATTAAGCTATCCATAATTTCGTATGTTGGACTATTGATGGAGAAATGTGGTGAGGACACTAATGGATGTGAGTGATATATTTAGCACCAACATACATCTGGAAACTTTTTTGATTCTCCCAGGTGGTTTCTGTAGCCCACCAAATACCAGTAGCCAATAAGAAGAAGATATTACTACTGGATATGACATCTGAGAACAAAGATTGCCAAATTGGGCGCAAAACTTGAAATTGCAGCTGTACTTATCTTCTCATTCATGATAACGTGAGTTGTTAGGGCAGCCAGAGATGTGTTTGAAATAAAAAGGAATTGAGTAATTTGAATAAGAGTGTAAACTATATAAACCTTGGCCATGTCTTCTTTGGAAAAATGTGTATGCAGGTCCTCTGCCCATTTTTTATTTAGGTTATTTGTTTTTTTTCCTATTGAGTTGTGTGAATTTTATATATGTTTTGGATATTTACCCTTTATTGGATGTATGGTTTGCAAATATTTTCTCCCATTCTGTAGGTTGCCTTTTCATTTTGTTGATGGTTTCCTTTGCTGTGCAGACATTTTTTAGTTTGATGTAGTCCCACTTGTTTATTTCTGCTTTTGTTTCTTATGCTTTTGGTGTGAAATCCAAAAAATCATTGCTAAGACCAATGTCAAGAAGCTTACCTCCTTTGTTTTCTTCTAGGAGTTTTATGGTTTCAGGTCTTACTTTTAAGTCTTTAATCCATTTTTGAGTTAATTTTTGTGTATGGTGTAATATAGGGGTCCAATTTCATTCTTTTGCCTGTGACTGTTTCAGTTTTCCCAGCACCATTTATTGAAGAGACTATGCTTTCACTATTGTATATTCTTGACTCCTTTGTCAAAAATTTATTGACCATAAATGCATGGGTTTATTTCTGGGCTCTGTTCCATTGATCTGTGTGTCTTGTTTTTATGCTGGTACCACATTGTTTTGATTACTGTAGCTTTGTAGTATAGTTTGAAATCAGGAAGTGGGATGCCTTCAGCTTTGTTCTTCTTACTCACAATTGCGTTGGCTATGCAGGGTCTTTTGTGGTTCCATCCAGATTTTAGAATTGTTTTTTCTATTTCTGTGCAAAATGCCATTGGAATTTTGATAGAGATTGCATTGAATCTGAAGATCATTTTGGGTATTATGGACATTTTAACAATATTAATTCTTCCAATTCATAAGCATGGAATATCTTTCCATTTATTTGTGTTTTCTTCAGTTACCTTTATCAATGTCTTACTGTTTTCAGTGCACAGACCTTTCATCTCCTTAGTTAAATGTATTCCTAAGTATTTTATTCTTTTTGATGAAGTTGTAAATAGAATTGTTTTCTTTATCTTCTTGATTATTCATTGTTAGTGTACAGAAATGCAACTGATTTTTGTACATTGATTTTGCATCCTGCAACATTACTGAATTCATTTATTAGTTCTAAAAGGTTTTTGGTGGAGCCTTTAGAGTTTTCTATATATAATATCCTCATCTGTACACATATAATTTACTTCTTTGTTTTTGAGTTGAATGCCTTTTATTTCTTTTTCTTGCCTGATTGCTCTAGCTAAGACTTCAGTACTATGTTGAATAAAGGTGGTGAGAGAGGGCCTCCTTGTCCTGGTCTTGTTCTTAGAGGAGGCACTTTCAACTTTTTACTGTTGAGTATGGTGTTAGCTGTGGGCTTGTCATATATGGCCTTTATTATGTTTCCTCTATACAGTTTGGTGATAGTTTTTATCATAAAAGAATGCTGAATTTTGTCAAAAGCTTCTTTCATTTGTCAATCTACATCTATTGAGATGAGCATATTGTTTTTATCGTTCATTTTTGTAATGTGGCATATCACATTGATTGTGGATGTTGAAGCATCCTTCCATTCCTGGAATAAATCCCACTTAATTATAGTGTGTGATCCTTTTAATGTCTTGTTGAATTTGGCTTGTTAATGTTTTGCTGAGGATTTTTGCATTTATGTTCATCAGGGATGTTGGCCTATAATTTTCTTGTAGTGTCCTTGTCTGACTTTGGTATCAGGGTAATGCTGGCCTTGTAAAATGAGTTTTGAAGGGTTCCCTTCTCTTCCATTTTTTTGGAAGAGTTTGAGAAGAATTGGTATTCTTCTTGAAATGTTTGGTAGAATTCACCAGTGAAGCTATCTCATCCTGGCCTTTTCTTTGTTGGGAGGTTTTTGATTACTGATTCAATCTCCTTACTAGTAATTAGTCTGTTCAGATTTTCTATTTCTTCATGATTCAGTCTTGGTGGGTTGTACATTTTTAGGAATTTATCCACTTTTTCTTGGTTATCTAATTTGATGGCATATAATTGTTCATAGCAGTTTCTTATGATTTTTAGTATTTCTGTATCAGTTATATCTCCTCTTTCATTTCTACTTTTCTTTTTCTTTTTTCTTAGTCTAGCTAAAGGTTTTTCAATTTTATCTCTTCAAAAAAACAACTATTAGTTTCATTGATCATTTCTATTGTCTTTTTAGTTTCTAATTTCATTTATTTCCACTCTAATCTGTTATTTTCTTCCTTCTACTGACTTTGGGCTTAGTTTGTTCTTCTTTTTCTAGTTCCTTGGGGTGTAAAGTTAGGTTCTTTATTTGAGATCTTTCTTTTCTCTTAATATAGGTGTTTATCACTATAAACGTCCCTTCTAGAACTGCTTTTGCTGCATCCTATATGTTTTGATATTTTCTGTTTCCATTTTCATTTATCTCCAGATATTTTTTGATTTATTACTTCTTTGACCCATTGGTCTTTCAAAAGCATGTTATTTAATCTTCACGTATCTTGTAAATTTTCCAGTTTTTTCTTGTAATTGATTTCTAGTTTTAAACCATTGTGGTCAGAAAAGATGCTAGATATGATTTCAATCTCCTCAAGTTTATTAAGACTTGTTTTGTGGCCTAATGTATGATCTATTGTAGAGAATGATCCATGTGTACAGAATCTGTATTCTGCTGCTATTAGATGGAATATTCCACTTATGTCTATTAGGTCCATCTGGTTTAATATGTAGTTTAAGTCCAATGTTTCCTTATTGATTTTCTGTCTGGATAATCTATCCATTGTTGAAAGTGCGGTATTAAAATCTTCTATTATTATTGTATTACTACCTTTTTCTCCCTTCAGATATGTTAGTATTTGCTTTATATATTTAGGTGCTCCAATGTCAGGTGCATAAATATTTACAACTGTTATATCCTCTTGATGAATTGACTCCTTTATCATTATATAATGATCTTCTTTGTCTCTTGTTACAGTTTTTAGCTTAAAGTCTATCTTGTCCATATAAGAATAGCCACCCCTGCTTTATTTTGGTTTCCATTTGCAGGGAATATCTTTTTCCATCCCTTCATTTTCAGCCTATTTATGTCCTAGATTTTTAAATGTGTACATATTCTATCTAATGATTCTAATAAGGTGAAAGAAACACTCTTGGATTTATTTTTCAATTTGACTGTTTTTTTCCATTTCTTATTCATTATATTTTGTTTTATATTTATTAATTTATCACTCCCACATTTTGGTAAACATTTACATCTCTATTTCAATGTTCTTGGAGTGAGTTCCTAGTCCATTTTCTTCCAATTTTTATTGCTGTTTAATAATACAACATTTTTAAGTAGTAGATAATAACAACAATAAACAAACACATAGAGACAGAGATTGGATTGGTGATTACCAGAGGGGAAGGGGGGAGGAAGGAGGGCGAAAGGGATAATTCGGCACATGTGTGTGGTGATGGGTTGTAATTAGTATTTGGGTGGTGAACCTGATGTAATCTATGCAGAAATAGAAGTATAATGATGTACACCTGAAATTTATACAATGTTATAAACCAATGTTACTGCAATAAACAAAAAATTTAAAAAAAAAGATACATAGCTTGACAGTGGTAAAATTAAAAAAAAAAAACAACAACATGAATGACCTTGGCTATGTCCCATAGGTTTTAATAATTATTCTTATTATTTTCTAAATAGACAAATTTGGTTTTAACTCCTCTTTGGTCTAAGAGTATTGTAACTTTTTATTCACAATTTGGATTACCATTTGCTCTACAAGTACATCTATATTTTCACTACTGTTGCTTCACATGATGAGATCCTTCTTCTTCTTCCATGCAAACTCTGACCTTCTCTGGCCTTTCCTCATCGCATCCCATGTCCCCTCCTCCCCTTCATGTCTGATTCCTTTCTATTCTTTTCTCTCATAGTATATCTCTATTTCTTTCACTACTTTATTATCCTGATTGTAGTTTTTATTTTACATTGTGATTATTTATGCGTGTGTCCAAGTCCTAAACTCTTTTGGTCCAGGATAAATTTTTGATTTACCTTGAATTTTCATAGATCGTAATGCTATGCCTTGTACAGAGTAAGTACTTGGTAAATGCATAGTGGTTGACCAAATCCCTGTGTTTGAGTGGCAGAGAATACAGGGTAATAAAACCAGCTGAACTGACCAGGAGTTCAGTGGAAAGAAATCTGAGCTTAACAGGAAGGTAGCAGGTCCAGAAAGCAATCAACGCCAAATTGGAACTCGAATTCAGCAGGCTTCAAGGATGCCCTCAGAAAGATGAATGGGGATTCCAAGTAATAAACAGAGTGACAAATGAGCTGGATGACAGTAGTGACACACTGAAGAAAGCATATACTTCTTCTCTCAGAAAGAATAAATGAGACAAATAGAAACTCCAGGAAAAATAAGACACAGCTAAATGCGTCCAAGAAAGTCATTGTCCAAATGTGAGATAAACCCAATAAATGATTTTGAGCAAATAGTAAAGTATAATTATGGATAATCTATTTGACCTGGATGCTTAGGATCGTTACACATTGATTACACAGGGATGGTGATATTGGACCTAAAGTGAAGAAAATAAAATCTTAGCACATTCATTGGCTCTCCATTGAATATTTATGTAGTCGTTATACTGTAACTGCTGTTTATTAGATTTCAACTCTTGGAACACCTCTCTATACAAATCATGAAGATTTAATTATGGTTATAGAGTATGTTAATGGACCTTACCATGTAAAAGCAGAGATATTGCTGATGGAAGATAGGAGGTAAAAGGGATGTATAAGTGAGGGCTCAATAGAAGAGAGTCAAGCAATTAAAGTTCTTGGAATGAAATAGAGGGTTAAGTATAGTATTCATTTCAGAAGGTTTACCAAGATGAGAAATAAAAATTATAGTATTAATCTTGATTTTTCCAAGGGTGCTGAATAAATAGCACTTCTCTTCCTCATCTGGGTTCCTAAGTAATTGAAAAAAATAAGTGGCAGAGAGAAGGCAAAATACCACTTTGGTTACTGGTAAGGGCTCAGTGCAGAATGTGTGAGGCCAAATAGGCTTGCTAAGTGAAACTCAGCATTGGACAGACTAACCATCCCACAGTGCATGGCCAGGGCAGATCTTTCCTCACTGCAGAGAGCAGCAGAGAACTTCTGGAGAACTCCAAAAAAGAAGGGCAGGATTAGGAGAGAACCATGCTCAGCTTATTCTTCCCAAATTTACCAATCAGGTATCTCTTGTCACCAAATCTGGCGGGGAGTGAGTAAAGACACAGAGAATGGCCAGGAGAGTTAAATCTAGTGGAACCCCAAGCACATGAAAGGAACCATTGGAAGCAGGGACATTGCTCACCACCACCACTACCGCCATGGGCTTGAGGGGAAAGAGATGGGGTACTGGGGTGGGATTTGTATAAGTGAACTGATTCTTCATCTTTCACAGTGGGATATTGGTAGATATCATCCAAAAAGAATAAAACAATAAAAAGCAGATTTTCTATTTATCACTAAATAAGATGTCCCTCAGAAGAACTGGGAATTTAAACAAATTAGGTTCACTCTGTAGATGAGGAGGAACAAGGTGGGTGGAAGACCATTGACTTTCATTATAAGCTCTTCCATTAAACTTTTTTTTTTGGTCCTGTGGTTGCATTACTGTGGTTACAAAAATAAGGATAAAGTGATGAATTCTTGTAACTAAAGTTGGAAATAACATTCTCTATAATAGTAATATTTTAGAATTAGTAATAGAATTTTATCTGATCAAAGACCATCTTCTTTCTCATTTCTTTTTCCCCAAGGTTAAACACAAATATATAATGCTCTAGTAATAATAATACTTTTGTAAAAATTTTAAAAACCCCTAATATTTATTGCATGCTGTGTGCCATGCTGTGTGTGTGAAGAGATTTCTGAGAGTGACTTCGATTAATCTAGCCCACACATCCATGTCACAGATGAGGGACTAAGTGACTTGCTCAGGGAACACAGTGGGTGAGTGTTGCAGCAGGGAATTCAGCCCTGTCTGACCCTCAAGACTGCAATCTGAAACACGTCACTACTGCCAACCTTCAAAAACAGAAACCAATTTAAGAGGCAAAGTGTTTATTTGGGATAAAAGAATTACAATTCGGGGAACACAGATTCAGGTAGAAACTCAAATAGAGTCCCGATTACAGAATGAAAGCAAAGGTTTTTCATGAGAAACTAAAGGGGGTAAATACATGAGTTGAAAGAGAAAAGAAAAATAAATTTCTAGGTGTTGACAAGCTAAGCTCTTTTGGCTTTACATTGATTGGCTATTGATTCTATCTTCAGAAAGTCCATAATCATTAGTCTATGCTATCAGGATGTCCATTCTCCTGCTGACTTCTCGAACAATCGCTTGTAAAACAATTACCAATTTGGCTAGTCTGAAGGTTTGGCTCAGTCCTAGGTTCAAGACAGCAGTGCGGTTTCTCTGGAAAGGCGGCTCCAGCTCCATTTTAAAATTGCTCCACTAAAGTGAATTTGGACACCACACAGACCGTATTCCATCTGGACAACCCCTGCACTGTTTGTAGGAATACACTTACTGGGGAGAACCATTGAATTAAACTGAATATTTTTTTTAAATGGTTGTATTGGAGTGTAATTTACACACCAGAAGTTCATTCACCTGCTTTAAGTGTATGTGGACATCTGCTATGTTACAGATGACTTGAGAGAAGAGGTGGATGTTCCAAAGATTAATTAAATGGCCCACGCTCAAAGGGTTTACAGTGTATTTGGGGAAAGAGGCATGAGTACAACTGCCAAAAGTATAACAACACAGCTATGATTACATTAGAATAAGATACAAAATTCGCTGTCAGTACTAGAGTAAAGCTTCAAAATTAACACTGCAGATCCTATTAAATATTTGAATGAGTAGCTAGGTTGCAATTTAATTTTCAATTAGGAGTCATCTGTCTCTTTAAGAAAGAGTAAATAAATCTCAGAGCTTAAATAAGGGACCAATTCCACTCTTAAAATTACCCATAGGAAAACATCAGTAATGAACAGGAATGTCATTTCCTTAGAACAACAATTATATTAAAATTTTCTTTATATTTTCCCACAGGCACTAAAATTCACAAATTAAAAGAATAATATATTATGCAAATTTTCTGATAAAGAGAAAAACTCTTTGGGCATATACTGATTCAAGAAAATGAGGAAATGAACCCTCAGAGGATTTTGAAATAATCCTTCTTGAGAACTGAAACAAAATCTACATAAAGAATAAGAGAGCATCATGGCTTAATGATTCCATGCTGATTAGAACTATGTAAAAGTACTGAATGTACATTTTTACTATTTAGCATTAAATAGTAGGTTTTGATGGGATTTTCTGGGCGAGGAGATCATGTGTATTATCTCTGTTTGCGGAATTGATGCCAAACCATAGGAAATATCACATAGTCCACAGAAAACTAATTTTTAAGGAAACATATTCTAGTCTTTAGTATTTTTCTAATTTTGATTTGGACTGAATGACAACTCATGTTGAAAGGATAGTTATTGAAGAGGTAATACATTCTAAACGTTTTCTGATATTCAAGTTACATCACAACTTCACTTTTATCACTAGTAGTGTATAATGAAGGTTGTAATTCTAAGTACCAAGTAAGAACAGCCATCTAATATGAAAAGACTTAACAAATTCATAATAAAAAAGAAAATGACCATTCCCAGTACTTGCCCTGAGCAGCACACTATGCTCTGATTCATCTATATCATCTCATTTAATTGTCACAGTAACACTTGAGTAACACATTTATGTTTCCATTTACACATGAGAAAATAAGGCTCCATGTAGGGAATAAACATCCCTATGTTTCTATAACAAATGCAGCAGAGCCAGGCTGTAAACAGATTTGCCAGCCCTGGAGCCTCTGCTCCTAATCCCTATGCCATACTGCTCCGGTAAATCCTGATTGGAATATTTTGAATTCCATCTAGCATGTTCTAATTTATGGTATCTGTTCTTTCTGTGCAAGAGTTCACTAAGTTTCTGGAAGATGTTTGGCAGCAGTCTAATTTCCTTGGAAATTTGCCTGTGATGGCAGTTGAAGAAATCTATCTTTTAAAATATACTTGAATTATGAGCAATTGGACACACAAAGCGAATTCTTAGAGACTCACTTCCCTCACCAAGGACATCAGGGAATTCCCCCCAGGTCTTGACTGTATAGTCTTTGCCAAAGCACAGCTGTAGGTGCTTAGTGCCGATGGGATGTATCTACGTCTCACCGGGTGACCACATGTTTTGGTGTCATCCTCCTAAATTCAAGTGTGAAATAAGCTGAGGCAATGTGGATCATCAGAGCAATTGTTAGAGCAGGTGGTGGAAAAAAACGCGTGTTTTAGCGAGAGCTGCTCCTCCCTCAGCCAAAGCCCCAGCCCTCCCCAGCCCACTCTGCTCCAGATTCTCTCCCTTTGATGTTAAAACCTGGATAATGCCTTTTCCTCTGGGTTGTTCTGAAGATTAAAAGAGATCATCTCTGTGAAGTGATTACTCCAGTGCCTGACACATAATAAGAACTCAAGAACTGTTTAGCCATTTTTGTAATTACTCATGCTTCACAAACTGCTTTCAGACAGGCCCTTTAATCCTGTTTATAATTCAGTATGGGAGTCCTTCTCATCCCCATTTTTCAAATAAGGAACTCGAGGCTCAGAGATGC
This sequence comes from Diceros bicornis minor, assembly GCF_020826845.1. NCBI lineage: Eukaryota > Metazoa > Chordata > Mammalia > Perissodactyla > Rhinocerotidae > Diceros > Diceros bicornis. Next base: position 30,456,235 of record NC_080747.1, on the reverse strand, counting down.
TAGGTATCAGCTAATTCAACACAGCCAGTTCTAAAACCACAATCTTCTAACTAAATCTTGCATTTTTTCCTACCACATCACTGACGTTTTAAGAAAACACCAAAACTTTTTTTTTGGGTTAACCTCTCACATATGCTGAGCTCCAATGTGCTCTGCTCCAAATCTTCTCTCTGGCTTTGCTGTCACTGTCACCTCCAACCAGATGGAAGGCTTGTCCACGGAGCTATGCAGGAATCCAAGTCCTTGCCTGTTCTCCTTGAGCTCTGATTGCACCTTTGTCCCCACCCCTTGAGTATTGGTGTTGCCTTATTTTTTCCACATTTTCATATTTTCTAGTGAGTCCCTCATCTCCTTATTTATTTTCAAAATTTCCTCAGGTCAGTGACTATATCTGACAATTCTTTGATTCCATTGTCTATCGATTGATTCATTCAGTCTTCCAAACAGCCATTCCACAAGCATGTCTACTTGGCTCCTATGTGCCGAGGATATATTTCTGAATGGAGCAGACAAATTCTCTGCTTTTATCCTAGTGTGAGGGGGAGGAGACTAAAAGTAAATACGTACATATATTATGCATAAATACATAAATTAGAAAAATATCAGAGTTATATGGGCTATGCTGAGAATTAAGATAAGACGTTGTGGTTGAGAATGACTGGATGGCTCCTTAGTCTGGGTGAAGGACCCTCTCAGGTGGTGACTTTGAAGTTGACATATGATTTGCAAGAAGGAAACTGTGGTAGATTCATTTTCATAAACTGCATAATCAATAACCATGAAGTAATGGATTAGGCCTGGAGGAATTGAAAATCTGGCTCAAGATATAAATAATACGTGAATAATTCTTCCTTCTAGCCCTTGTTAGAGGCAAGAAAGTTCAGGGAAGTTTTCAAACATTAGTCATTTGTTTACCCCAATTGAATGTTTTTGCATTGAGGTGGTATTATAATAGAAAAAAGGTGATAAGTTGTGTTTTTACGTAATTTGTTAGTTTACAGGCATTGTTGAAAGGACACACAGGGAAGGAACGTTTGACTTTAAGTAAATGAAAACGATAGTTTCAACAATGAGTCTGTCTCCCCCAGTGAGAAACGGAGAGGTAAGCTGTCAATGGCTGGTGCAGAAGCTTTGCAATGTTATCAGGAACTTAGCCTCTTTCCAACTTCTCACTCCAGCATCCTAAGCACGAAGCATCCACCCTCGTGGTTGTCCCATCACCAGATATTGCACTTGTGTTCCAAGCAGGAAGAAAGGGAAGAATAAAAGGCAAAAGAATCTCTGCCTTTTTATTTAGAAGGGATGCCCTTCTTATGGACTTATATTTGTATCTCATTGGTTAGAGAAGTGAAGTTTCCGTCTGGACACCTTGCTGTCCCAATTCCCATTGCTGTCCCAATCAAAGTCTAGGTTTTAGTAATAAGTAAGATGGGCAGATAGATACTGGATAGGTTATAACAGTGTATGGCACAATGGTATTCAAGCCTTCCCCAATACAGGTCATAGTCTCCTCCGGGGATCTGATGATAACATTAACCAGGTCTCTGTGAGCGCTCAGAATGCTCACTTGTGTTTTGCTCAAATGTTTGCTGCATACTAAGCATGGTATTAGGCACTGAGGAGACAAAGATTAATATGATACTGCAGGATTGGCATGTATTTTTGCTAACATAGTTAAATTTGTCATAAATTTGACTCAGTTGTACTATTCTCTCAACTATATTGTATATTAGCTACTGCTGGTTGGTGAATTTCCTTCGTATATGAATATAAATTTAAATGAATTAAAGAACATAACTTTAAATGCTAGTTAATACATTCAACTCAGTAAAACAAACAAACGTACAAAAAGAGAGATTAAAAACAGTATTAAGTTTTCAACTAGCTTTTTGGGCAACGCGAAATTCACACTCTGTTTCTAAAATCTGATAGTCTGTATCAGTTAGTTCTTGAAACTGTACTGCTTTCCTATATAGGACATTGACAATTAACTGGTTTTCCTGTTTGGTATTGGGATGAATGGTTTCAATGTCTCTTTCATTTCTCCCTCTCGGTGATCTATTGGACTGAGTCACCATCCAAAGACCTGTTTCTTTTGTAAGGTATGTCTCCAAATGAGACTGTCACACTTCTGCAGTGTCTTTATGAGGCTGCAATTCATCTACTCAATTTGGGAATGAAAGAGTCCTTTGGGAAATATAGAAGTAATAGTGGTTTTGGTTGACTGGTGATTTATTTTATAAGGGAAAATTGATGTTCACAACGGCCCTTAAGTTAAAACACTGCATTACCACGGGGGCAACATCTTAAACCTCCTGTAATCCAAAGGCTTAAATCACCTTCTTACAGCAGACCACTTACATCATCCCCTTGAGCCTCTTTCTATATAAATCCAGAATTTGCTTCTAACAGCTACAAATTTTATTTTATTTTATTTTTATTTTTTTGTGAGGAAGATTGGTCCTGAGCTAATATCTGCCAATCCTCCTCTTTTCGCTGAGGAAGACTGGCCCTGGGCTAACATCCATGCTCATCTTCCTCCAGTTTATATGGGACGCCGCCACAGCATGGCTTGACAAGTGGTGCGTCTGTGCGAGCCGGGATCCGAACCGGCGAACCCCGGGCCGCCGCAGCAGATCGCGCGCACTAAACAGCTTGCACCACCGGGCCGGCCCCCAACAAATTTTAGAAAAACAATTGATCAGATCTTGTCTTCTCATTCTTTAGGGCTAATAGAAGGAAAAACCTAATTATTGATTACTCTTTCTGTCATTACTGGTTCGATTTTACCAGCAGATATACTTCATTTTGGAGTTGGAATTACACAAACACAATTTCCTAGCATTTAAATAGTTTCTCATGTGCAATAAGAACACAATTTTATGACTGTGCATTGTTTGAAGTGTTTGGAAACTCAGAGAGACATCACATGGCTTATTTTTGTTGTGTACTATTTTGCTTCCTGGTAGCACCTAGGAGTACGTTACTTCTCTTTGCATCCCATACCCTGGAGATGGAATCTTAGGATTGGAAACTCTGGGTGCTTTAAATTGGTTAGAATCAGTGATTCAGCCACATCCAGCATCTTTTTAAACCTGGGGAAAATTCTTCTCCAATAACCATTAGTAGAATTCAATTATTTTATGTCTTTTCTGAGATTATTATAACTGAGCTAGTTTCAGGAAGCTGGTGGTCTTTCATAACTGTCCTTCTCCGCAGAGGCTTGCCTAGATGTCTTCTAATTGGAGTGCATTGTCTAAGCCCCCTTGACCTCATGTTCCCGGATCTGGCTCTCAGGCCTTCAACTTTTCCCTGGAGTTTAATACATTTATTGATCTGCAGCATTATTTTCAGCAATTATCTTAGATTAAGCATGATTCATTACTAATATCAGATAACATCAGAGATTTGACAACCAGGAACAGGCCTGATAGTCCTGTTGTGCCATAGATTATATCAGGCAGCTGACGAAGACGAATTAAAGAAAGGTAAACTATGCTATCTATGGCTTTCTGCAATAAAGCATGGTATTTGCATGTTTAATGATCCTTTGCCTTTTCTGAGCAGATTACTAGATGGTTTCATACTTTGTATTTGCTGCCTCTGATTCAAAATGGCCTTTCTGCCAATCTTTCCAATTTATTCCTCTATCCTAGAATACTCCAGTACTTTCCAGGTGCAGATGAATTCTTCCTTTTCTCCATTCCCATATCATATTGTTCATATTGTTATTCCAATATCTCACCTTAAATTATGGTGATTGGTTTACATGGCCTGTATTCCTCATGGGACTGGGTTTCTAAGAGCAGAAATGCAGTCTACAATGTATCCCTTCAGTGGCTGGGACTTAACAAGTGCTCCACAAAATTGTGCTGAATCCATACTGTGCTTCTTTTTCTTCTCCATGATGTAGTCCTCTGTCTTTTCAATGAAACTGAACTGTAAAAGACAGAAATTTGAGACAGATTTCCTTATAATGTTTCTTTCTGTCACAATGGAAAAGATGAATAAAATGTAATTTAAAACCTAAAACATACTTCATCGTATTTAAAAACAAGTATACATTTTAAAATCCAATAACATAGAGAAAACTGTTTCTCTCTATTAGCAAGAATCAGAAACATAAAAGTTGGTTCTAGTCAGCTCTTCAAATAACCTCAGAGGCACTGGTGTGAGCAGTATGTGGAGATCTAAAATAGTGACTTCATTGTATGTTCATTTGGCATTTGGATTAGCAATATGACAATGACTAAGTAAGGTGGTAGTATACTGGCTGTTTCCACCCATCATGGGATTCCAGTAATGAATAATCTTCCCTTCGGAACTCCCAGCTGCACTGGCAGAGACCAAGTCAGCTCTGCATGGTGATCTGCTGGCTCCCCTTGCCCAAGCTGTCTTCTTCCTCTTTTCTCCCACAGGTGTTATTCTCTAATGAACTTTGTGCACCCCTAACTAGGTTTCAGTGTCTGCCTTTTGGAGAAATCAATCCATACTCCTCACTCAGTTTCAGTGTTTGCTTCTTGCAGTAACCAAGCTGCAACCAAGTGCAATAGTACCATATGACAAAAGACCAAACCTGTCCCCTAGAGGAAGCTGACATCCTATGACTGCTCACTGTGGGCAGCATAAATGCCTGGCGCAGCCAGCTTCCCTCAACTGACATAACTCTGAAGGGCCGTCGCAGATCTAGAGCTCCCTGTCTCTGTCGCAACTGCATTATAGGGGTTCTTTCCTCACCTCTCTCAGCTGTGGTTCCTGAACACTCCACAATGACCTCCTACATGCAATCTCAGAGTCTCAGAATCTGTTTCCTACAATGTTAGGAGTAGTATTTTCAAATGTGAAGAAACTACCCAAGTGTAGATATACAGTAAGTCGTCGATAAACATGTGTATCCCACTATCTATAATGAATTAAGTAGACTCCAAAAATATACCACCACCCTTCCCCATGAGTGTGTGCCCTCCTCCCACATACTGACCCTGTGCTATGCAATAGCTGTACTGAATTCCTTACAGTTTCCCGAGGCACGATACCATCGCTTCTATTTCGGGCATTGGTTCATGTAGTTTTCTCTGTTTTGGGATGCATCTTGCTGTTCACCTGGAGAACTCTTTCTCTTCCTGCAGTACACAGTTCAGACATCTTCACTGAAGCTTTCTTTGATGCTCTGAAAATAATTTGATCATTTCTCTTTTTTGTCACACCTGGTATATGTTTCTGGCTTTGTAATTAATCACTCAAAAATAAGGAAGTCAGAGGAGACCAAAATTTTGGAAGGGTAATATGATAACTGTTTTTTAAGCATCTTCAATTTCAGAAGACATCTAAGAGCATATGTTTAGAAGGCTATTGCAAATGAGGGTTCCAATATACTGGTTTGAGTATCACTGATCGTTAGCATTTAAAGATCATTATAGAAAGCAGAATTGGAGCTTAATCTATTGTGCAATACATGTTGGAAGCAACAGCACTATAAATAGACTCTATGCATGGTTAAATGATTAAGATAAACTGAAAGTTAAAAACATTTACCTTTGTTCCTTGAATCCAGTGACTAGTCGCCTAGAAATGGGAATCATGATTGACATTACCTGGCAACTCTCCTTTGAGATTGCTTTTAATAATCCAAACAAATTTACAAATGAGTTTCTTTGAGGAGAAGATAGTTAAGGTTAAGAAATTCTGAAACCATAAAATATTTCAGGCTGTGAATTGTTTAAAGCAGAGAGGTATGAGTGTGAATCAGCCCAAGAAGTAAGGAAAGGGAGGCATGTGTTAATCACTTTACATATATTCTCAGTCTATCCCACACAACCCCATCAGGAAAGATAACCAGCTTATTGAATGAGGTCAACTGCATAGAGGCAATCAGAAAGCAATTTTATTCTTTCTCCTAACTTTTTGAATTTGCTCTCTCTCTTTCTCTTTTAATAGCTTTGTGAAAGTATAATAGATATACAATGTTACATATTTGAAGTGTACAGTTTGATAAGTTTTGGCATATGTTGCATGCCAGTGAAACTACTACCATGATGAAAATAATAATGAAAATAATGTATATACTCATCAACGCCAAGAGTTTCCAATTGTTTATTGCTTGTTTATAAAAATATAGTTGATTTTGTATATTTGAATTTTTACCCTGCAACCTTGCTAAACTCACATATTAGTTCTAATAGCATTTTAATAAATTCCATAGAATGCTCTATATAGGCAATCATGTCATCTGCGATAAAGACTGTTTTATTTGTTCCTTTTCCAATCTGGATGCCTTTTTAAAATTTTTCTGGCCTTATTGTACTGACTAGACCCTCTAGTGCAATGTTGAATATGTATTGACGGTGGACATCCTTGCTTTGCTCCCAGCTTTAGGGGAAAGCATTCAGTCTTTTACCGTTAATCATGATATTAGCTGTAGGTTGTTTGAGGATAAAAATATCAGGTTGTGACAGTTCCTTTCAATTTCTAGTCTGCTGAGAGTTTTCATTAGAAATGGATGTTGGATTTTGTCAAATGCTTTTTTGCATCTGTAGAGATGATCATATATGGGTTTCATTTGCAGTCTTTTAGAATACTGAATTACATTGATCCTCATATATTGAACTTGCCTTAAACAACTGCTTGCTGTTTTGTGCTAAAGGATGAAAATCTGTGACTTCATTAATTCATGTCCTATTTATTTCATGCCCCTAAGAATTATGTACTATTCTAGATGTTGGGATCCACAGTGAATGGAACAGAAAAAAGCCTCTGCTGTCAGGGAGCCCATATTCTAGTTGGGTAAATAGTCTATAAGTAAATAAACAGATGTACCCTATGTCAAGTACTGATCGGTTTTATTAAGATAAAAATAGAAGAGTAAATTGGGGAGTGTATTGGAAGTAAGTCTGGTGGTGTGCTCCTTTTTATAGAAGGTACCAGGAAAGAGCTCTCTGTTATGTGATATTGGGGCAAAGTCAAGAAAAAGTGAAGGAACAAGATATTTAGACATCTGAAGGAAGGGAACGTCAAACAGAAGGAAAAGATAGTGCTGAGGTGAGAGATGCTTGATATGTATATGAAACTGCAAAGAGATCACTGTAGCTGGATTAGTGTGTGGGAACATACCCCTCTGTTATCAGTGTTAATGAATGAAAATAAAAATTGAAGACAGAGGCAATTTAACTCTATTCAAAAGTCAAAGGAATACCATTTACTGATATTCCAGTAAAATATTCAAATTGATGATACGAATATATTGGTATTATTTATTGTTCCTTCCTAACATTGATCTCATTCTTTCTTAGTCTACAGTTGAGACATAAAAAGCTGAATGTAAGAACATTAGTATGTTCAAGTTTATATCTGGACCAGTCTTGGTCACATATCACTATTTAATCTCTAATAATGAGGGATTAAGATTTATTATGGAATTATTCCAAGTGAACATTTAGTTTTACTTGTCTGACATTATTTTATTATTTAATAGATTTGATGTTTCAAATTTCAACTACCAATGCTACTGGAAGTTTTGCTTTGAAGAAAAATTGCAAACTGATGGTTATTCTTCTAGCACACTCTTTCACCAGAAGGAGTTATTCTGATTGGAAGATATTTGGGGAAGAGAATAAGCTTCTGAGGACAAATAAGTATAAGTGATGCTGGTTAAAAAAAAAAAAAGCTAATTATTTTTCTTAGCTATGGAACTTTTAGGAGTTTATGAAATGCTAATGTAGATTGTGAATTTCCAAGAGGAGGATATCCCACTGACAACAGAAACCTGCTAAGAGCTCAAGGAAGTTGAGCAAATCTTGAGAAAATTTGTCCTGGAAAAGTCAAGGACACTTTGGTCTGTTGAGTTCCTTTTTAAGTTGATGGGAGCTGTAAACAGCGGGGGTCTGGATGGCACACCATGGGATCACAATCAAAAGGTCGGAAATGATACCATTAAAAAATTATAAGCAGAAGCTTATAAATTTTTATCACTCACTGCTTTTAATTAACCTTTAAAAGCTATTCATGTAGGAAGGCATAGGTCTTGGCTTTTGAGGAAAGCAGGGCTTAATACAGCTGTGTTTTCTCATGAGGACCAATGGATGCTTCCCTTCCAGTGTGGCTATGACATTTTAAGTTTCAATAACATCATGCCTTGTTAAAGTACCACTGACTGAATATCTAGATGAGCACCAGGTAGAAAGATGGTATTTTGATTTCTTAATCATTTTCCCTTTGCCCTCAGACATTTAATAAGACTACTAATTATTTTTTAGATATGATTAATATAATTGCATAATCAGTCAGACAGTTCAGTTCCAAACTCTCTAGGCCAGGCTTTCTATAAACTTATAGAGTAAATCTTCAGCAATGAGCTATATAACTTGTCTTTAAGGAAACGAACATTTAGAAAAGGATTGTGTGCTATTTTTCTATTGCTGCTTAACAAATTACAACAAGCATAGCAGTTGAGAACACCACACATTTATTATCTAACGGTTTCTTGGGTCAAGAGTCCAAGAACAGCTTAGCTGGGACCTCTGCTTGGGGTCTTAGAAGGATGTAACGAAGCTGTTGGCTGGACTGGGTTCTCATCTGGAAGCTCAACTCGGGAAGAATTGTCTTCCAAGCTCACTTTGGTTGTTGGCAGAATTTATTTCCATGTGGCTGTAGGACTGAGAGCCCTAGCTTCCTGCTTGCCATCATCAGCTGGAGTCTATCCTCTGCTCCTAGAGGGTGTCACGTGAGCCTCCTCAATCCACAAAGGGAGAAAGTCTCCAGAGCAATTTTGCTAGAAAGTTGGAATCCTAAATGATGTAACACAATCACAGAAATGACATCTATCACCTTTGCCATATTCTGTTGGTTAATCACAGATCCTGCCCACATTCAATGGTGGGAGATTATACAAAGGTGTGAACTTGGGAGAAAAGGATCACGAGGGGCCACCCTAGAGTCTGTCCACCACACAGAGCATCCATATTAACAGATAATTTAGATCATTAGATGGACTATCAACATAGTCCACTGAAAAAACATGGACTTTAGAGCTGGGTAGGATTAAGATTGAAACCTGGCTTTAGCACTACCTGGCTGTGTGCTCTTGGGTAAGGCATTTACTATCTTTGTATCTTGGTTTCTTCACCTATAAAGTGGGGAAAGGTATTGAGAAAATAAAATCAAATGAGATAATGTATATAAAGTGGTTTATCATAGTGTGTAGCATGGAATGAGAGTTCAGTCACAGTAGCTGCTCATAATAGTAATGGTAGTAATAGTAGTATTGGTGATGAAGAGAATAACTTCTCCACCTATTGACTGATTGATAATAGAAGTTATTTTTCCTTTCTCCTTTAGTATATGTTAAAATATATTTGATGTATTTTTATATTTATTGCTTTGCATGTAACAAATATAATATAAATTATAATTCTAAGATTCATCTATTTGTTGTGTGCATCTGTAGTCCATTAATTTTTTCTGCTGCATAATACTCCATTTGTGATTACACTATCGTATATTTATCTACACACGATATGCTGATGCATTCTTTGGTCAATCACATTTGGATTGTTTCTACATTTAACAGAGCTGCTATTAACAGAAAGGAAAGAACAGGTAAAATGAATATGTGTTCAGACCTCAAGAATTTGTATCACTTTCTCTATAATAAACTCTTTGAAAATAGAAATTCTTTCATTGAATATTTATTAGGCATCAAGAAAAGTATTATATGCCAGGGATCAGAGGCAAAACACTGCCTTCAAAGAATTTAAGAGATTAATGGGGGAAACAGGCAAACACAAAAAAAAGTAGTTAGATAGGGGGTCAGGTCCCGCGCTGGCAGGGTGACCAACCATCCTGGATTACCCTGTCCTGGTTTTAATATTAAAAGTCTCATATCCAGCAATCCTTCAGTTCCAGGCAAACTTGAGGCTTGGGGTAAGAGACATTTCTTCAAGGACATCCGTTATAATGTATTTAGAATGGAAACGTTATGGTTGCTGGTCAGCAAATAACAGGTGTTTAATGGAAGGGACATCTAACTCAAGATAGGGGCTAAGTCGGTCAGAGAAGTCTTCCCAGACGAGTAAGGAGTAGGGAAGACAAACAATATTTTCTAGACAAAGAAAGAAACCAGGAAAAGGATTGTGGGAAGAGAAAGTATTGTGAAGCAAGAAGTGATAAATAGCATTCAAATTCAGGGAATTCAATAGCTCATATTGTTGAACATAGACTGCACGTAGGAAATAGGCAAAAGATGCTGCTAGGGTAGTTAGCAGTAGTCACAGTGACGAGACGCATTATGTCATGCTAAGGACTTTGGATTGCTAAGCAGGATAGAGTAGCAGGGCTGGGACATAAGATCTGATCTGTTTTTAAGACATATCACTCTGCAGTAGGGTGGAGGGGACAGTACTAGGTGGTTGGTGTGTTATAGTTCTGTTTCCCCATAGCTTCCCTAGAGAGCTTAGTAGCATTCAGTCAATGCACACTGTTTAACTTTTGAATAGAAATGAACACAAAAGCAAAACAAAATAAGAAAACAACAATATCAATGAAGACCAAAACTACCAAAAAGCCTTAGTGTCTTTTCCCTAGACTGAGGAAACAGGGAGATATAATTATATCTATATCGATCTATACAGATATACATATTTATATATTTTTTTCTTTTTCCAATTAGGTTTTAGTAAGCCTAGTTAATACCCTAGGCTTACATTTTAAAAGTTACTTTTATGTTCACTCAGCATATTGTAGGAGATAAAATGAAAACAGCAATTTTACCCACATATGCACACACACGTAGCACATACCCAAAATGGCCTTGACCGTAAAACGCATCAGTGGCATCAAAACACCAAGACCCATCAACCTAGTAGCCATGGCCATGTAGAAACCAGTGTTTCTTGTAGTAGCACAGATGCTCATGAGGCTCACAGGCTCTTTGGAAGTTTTACTAACCATATGGCATCCACAGTGCCATGAGAATCCGGCAAGGTCCCTGACAAGGCCTGACTCAGAGAAAATCTCACAAAGATTTCACAAAGCCCATCATTCTATTATCTTCCGGAGTCTCCTCCCAATTCTTCTTTTTCCCACCACCATGACAATACTTATTGAAAAATGAGCCAAAAGAGAGATTTCTGGAATTTATCTTGCCTGGGATCCTTATCTCATCCTGTCCTATACAACTAGATAGGACATACCCAGACTCCAAGCTGTCCCACATCAACATCACACAATCTTAATGACCCCGACTTTATCTGCCAGATTGATGACACAATCTTCTCTTCCCTTATCTTTACCTTGCTCACAGGGGTTGGAGCTGGCTGGACAGGATGATAAACACAGACCTCAACACTAGTCTAAATCATCTTCTAAAGTCATTAACTGGGAAGAAATGAAATCTTCTAGGTAGATCTGGAGTCTCTTGGCTTAACAGAGCATGGGAATGAAAGCAGCTTCCTGTCATCTCGATTCAGTCTGCTTCTGTTGAATATTAGGTTCTGTAGCACCAGGCTTTTGCAAAGTTAACATTTTAATATATTTTTAAACAATATAAAATGGGTTGAATTCTTGAGTCAAAGAATAGAAAATATCTGTTGTCTTTGCCCATGTTCTACATTAGCTTTATGTATATGCTGTATATAGTATATGCAAAGTGTGACTCTAAAGCAAGGAGACTATTTACCAAGCAGAGGAGCATGTTCCACTTCCTAGTGAGTATTGCCTTGTGTGGGACAGCCACCTCTTCCTAAAGATACTGCCATGAGATGAAATGTGTGGAGCTCAATCACAGGATGTTTCAAAGCCTAGTTCTGTGTGTCTTCGATGGTGAAAGAGCTTAACATCATAAAGAGGGGTTTGGTATTTGTAAAAACCAAAGGCCATTCATTCAGAGCCATTTTAATTGAATAAGATAGGTGACCGTGGGAAAGAAGACTTTGTGTGGCTGATATGGAGATGAGATTTTGATATAAAAATGATTATCATATTTTGCTTCTAAACTGTCTCTGAAGACAATTACAAATTTTGATTAATAATGGCAGTATAGGAATGAGCACAGTAAGTCTCTAGTGACTCTTACTAGGAGACAATACTCATTTTAATGTATAATCCAGGTGTATATGCTAAAAGTATATTTCATTAACTTATAGATACTTCTAGGCTACATTGGCCATAGGGTTCTGTCATAGTTTGTCTGCTCGCTTCTTCATTAGGATCATACATACAAAATAGCAGTAATACTTTTTATCAAGGAAGCTGTATTCCATATGTCCAAAGGTCAAGAAATGAATAGTGTAAACTCTTCTTAAAGAGAATAAATAAACGACCATATAATTGGGTGATTTAAAATCTGAATCAGGGCTCATTAAATTAGCATTTATGAGCACGGCAGTATTTACATAATTGCTTTATAATTGTGATTCTTGCTTTTTAAAATGAAGGAAATGTGAAAGATTTTATTATAGTCCCCTCAAGGAAAAGTACATTTTCTTATTCTTTCCTTTTTTTATTTTTACTATGTTCAAGGCCATCATAAAACTCAATTGCCTTTCATTTGTCTTAAGAAATCCTAGGTATCACTATTTTTTGAAACTTTAGAATCTCATTCTCCTTCTACTTTTGTATTATTATAGTCAAATTGGTTTTAAAGTTGTTAATAATAAAAATATATAAGACAAGTAAATATAAATTTGTTTTTAAAATATGCCTTCTGTGCACAAAGCAGCTGGCAGTAAATTATTAACAAAATATTCATATAGTGTTGTGTAAAATTACCAGAAGTCTTTCAGATACTTTTCTCATTTTGTCTTAATTGTATTGGTATTATAATTTCTACTTTCAAGCTGAGGAAAATAATGCTTGATAAAGTTGGATGATGCCATAGGTCACAAAGCCAGTTGATGGAGTCTAGACTAGAAGCAGGTACAGCCCCAGATATTGGCTCATGTTTTAGCGCTTTCTTCACTGACCCCACCTACATCCATAGCAGCTTCTTGTCTCCTTCCTGCCACTCTGAGTTAATAAACTAAAGATAATTCAAGCTTGATGCTTATTTATTTACTCCCTGCTTCCACCTAAAAAACATTTGATGTGATTTTCAATGCATGTAAAGTAAAAAATAGAAGTAAGCCAGAAATTGGGTAAAGAGAAAAGATGAGTAGGAAATACAAGATGAAACTAGTGGTTGCATTGGTGTAAAATGCATGTGCTAAAGTTGTGTTGTCTCATGAACTTGACAGAGTTGGAGTTGGAAATCAACTCTGAGCTTTCTAGCAATCATCGAGAAGATAGAGCCATAGTCCTTTGTGCAATTTCCAGCACTCACAAGATGAAAACAAACCAGTGGTCAGGGAGAAACACAGTATCTCTGGTAGTAAACACTGAAAAAAATATTTTTTCCTGGTGCATGTGATGAAATATGAATGTGCCCTGCTTGAAATCAGTGATGGTCCTAACCAAAACCAAGCACCCTTTCAATGGATGCAGACAAGGCCAGCAGAAACTTTCTAATGAAACATAGACAAGGCTGTATTGCAACCATAAAATGACTCACACTTCCTTTTTTGATTGATCTCTGCTTCCCTACAATGACAACATGATCTTTGTTTTAATTGTCCCTGGGAAAAAAAATCATTGAGATACCCAATCACTGAATTGCCTCTACTTTCTGATAGCATCCAACCCACTTTCCTAATCTGTTCTCAGAATCATCCAGCACCTGCGTAAACTCTTTAAGAAACCCCTCCCAGCTTCCCTTTACTAAGATGCTCCCGGTGGTCTGCTGGGTGTGTTCTCCCTTTCCACAGAGAGCTAGATAAAACAATTTTTGTACTTTTCACTTGTACAAAAGTACATTGTACTTTTGTGTGATTACAGGTGTTTTCTCGGTATCCTTTGGTGAGTTTTGGCAGGTGTCTAAAATACAAGACTGTTTAATGAAGTCAGAAGTATCCTCAACAATATATCCAGAGTAAGTAAAATAATTTTCACGTCAGTTCCTTACAAAACTCCGTAGTTTAGGCCAACATCATTATACCAAAGGGCAATACTGTATTAGCAATAATGTAGTAGAGCAAAGCAGTTTTCACATCCACTGACTTAATCCAGAGAAGCGTTTGATATCTATGCTTAAAAGATTCCTTAAGGGGCCTGCCCTGTGGCATAGCAGTTAAGTTCACATGCTCTGTTTCTTCGCCGGGATTCACAGGTGTGGGTCCGGGGCGCAGACCAACGCATTGCTTGTCAAGCCATGCTGTGGCACCATCCCATATAAAGTAGAGGAAGATGGGCACAGATGTTAGCCCAGAGCCAATCTTCCTCAGCAAAAAGAGGAGGATTGGCAACAGATGTTAGCTCAGGGATAATCTTTATCACAAAAAGGAGGAAAAAAAGTTCCTTAAGGAAACTTGGTGGATCTTAGATTTATTCAGAAATATTTTTAGGAGAGTTTTATAGTTTAAAACATTATCAGCCATTAAAACATTCTCCTTATAATGGAATAACCAACTTTTCTGATAGTTGTAACCTGGTAACCATCATGTCACAACGGGCTTGAATCTCACTCAAATTTTCAGTAAGCACTGGACTGGAGGACTTGTTCCAAGGCCTTTGCTGAGATAAAAGTATTTTTAGAGTCAGAAAAACATTCCCAGTATCCTTAGATCACAAAAATGGATTTGAAATGGGAGCCTTTTGATTCATACCATAGGAGAAACAACAATTTTAATACATCACGCCTGAAAAAATTCATAGAGAGTTAATTGCTTCTTCAAGGTTGTATATAAGCCTGGTTTTCAATTGAAGCTTATTTTTAATTTTTAAATGGTAAACCATAATATCTGCCATATTGTGGGGAATGTAATATAACTGAAAAGCAGTATATGTTTTCTTTTTTTAATGAGTTTCTCCAACATCCAGAAATATTTCTCCTCTCTAGTAATGACTGAATTTCATTCTCACTACATAATTAATAAATTCTACCCTGAATCAAAAAGGTTTTCTTGTCTGAGTTAGCCATCAATGACAAAGAGTCCTATTTTCACATAAAAATATAACTCATATCATTGATTTAAACAATTCGCCATTCTGTTTGTGACAATAAATGGAGGGTGAAACACCACAAAGTAGAGAAACTTGGAAAAATGTAAAGACTTGTTAATTGCCCAGAGACTAAGGTTGAAACTAAAGTAATGGACATTTGGTTTTTAATTTTTTTTTAAATAACTCACATTTCTCAAACATGCTCTCTGCTCTCTGTAAAACACTTGCTAGGGTTTTCCATCTGCCTGTCCTTGTATCCCTTTATGATGTTCTAAATATGAATTTTCTGGCTTTAAAGAACAAGTTTCAGTGTCAAAGTTATTTTCTACAAATATATTCCAACGTTGTTCCAGTATCATGTTAGCACTTTGTGAATATATGTAATCTCTGAAGAAGGAGTGTCACACAAATATGATATTCTCACTCCAGAACTGAATTCTCAAAAATATTCCTAACCTATTTGAGTGAGATATCAGTCCCTGGATAAACGCTTTTTAGTCAAGACTGCATATATCAATATCCAAAAGTTGGAAGTCAGTCTTACCTGTAGCTTTTAGAAAACAGGATCAAATTCTTTGTGGTATTAAGACGGTATTACAACCAGGGATCCAGAAATACCAAAATCCTGTATCTGACCAAGCCACGCTTTCTGACAATGCTCTGAAGGGAAACATATGCACAAGAAACAATGAGCAAAGAAAACAAAGGCAACATTTTATTAATTTCCAGACTGGAGACCCAAAATCCAACGCAGTAAATTTTAGTAAGCCAGGTTTTATTATACAGGACATCCCTGTTTCTATGCTAGGAAGTACCTGATGGCACCTGTCAGCATCAGGGGGAAGCTAAGTTTGAATATTCATTCATTCGCAATATGAAGCACGCTATTTATTATAAAATCCAACGTGGAGGGGTCTTTCCCCATAGAGAAATCTAGGAGTGGCTATCAGGAGATGGTTACATGGGTAACACAGGAGCAAACCAATAGTTGAGGAAACAATCTGCCAGTTGTATCAACTATGGATGTGTCTCAGAACTCAATTTAATGCTCACTGCACTTTGCTACCTGGCTACTTCAGAGATAATTCTAAACTCTGAAGAAATTAGAACATCTTCTGAAAATACTTGAAACAATTTCATATTTAATTTATTATTTTCTGGGACCTGGCATCATTTTGGGCCTCCAGAAAATTCTTCAAGAATGTGATGATAACTGAAAATAACACACATATGAAATAGCTTGATTCTATCTCTTCTGAGTTTCTACCACAGTTAGAATACTTTCGAGTTTCTCATAAAGTAATTATTCAGATAAAATTTAATATTATTGTTTTGTTTCCTTAACAGGAGAAGGGATACTCAAAATGTTTTAAATCCTTATAAGGGATCTCTGGAGCATTAATAATTTCTGAGGGATATTTTTCCCTTTATTAACATTTTAGAACACAGAAATTATTACCATAAAGTCTACCACACAGGTTGGTGTTTGTTTGGAAAATAATAACCGTTTGAAGACAATATGTTCAGTGAAGTGTTCAATGACATTCAAAAATTTTTTCAAACCAGGTTGACGACCTTGGGTAACTTTATAATTCAATCTGTTGAAATAAATGGTTTATCAAAAGTCAAAATGTTTGTGTACATAAACGTAGCCAGTATGGAACGATGATAGCAAGATGGCCGTCTATGAATTTATGCCGCTGTGCTTCGTTATTGTTTCATGATGTTTGGGTGTATATATACGTGGTGCACATACAGTTACCTATTCAAATGGGAGGGACTTGAGAGCTGTAGAACTATGACGTAGATATACAGTGCCTTGGACTTGCACACACAGAAGGGATTCACGTTGGCTTTTCCAGAGCTTTATTGTCAACTGGCTGGTAAATTTCCCCCTTTTAACTCTATTTTTAATATTCCTAACAATCAATTCATATATGACCTCTGTTCTGCCACCTATTGCAGTCTCTAATGTAGACTCGTTTTACATCAGTTTCATTTTCACAGCAGGGTACGACCTTTATCGGCTTGAGAACACTGACTAGACTGGAATGCAACTGCATATGTAGAAAGGTACCGACAATAACAGGATGACGTGAATATGAATAAATAAGAAATTACAAAGGTCAGTCAGAATGAAAGTCAGCGTTGGTAAATAAAAACACAATAATTCCCAGAAATAAAAGAAACAAAACATAAGAATACAATAGCTTTCAGTACAAATGAAAGGAGCAGGGATGCATATAATGTGCAGACCACTGACGAGGAGGAGTGGGGGAATCTTGGAGTGGCTCACGCTATTTTCTCGGCGAGATTAAATGAATGACCCAGAAGAACGTTGCTGTGTTGTTGAACTAACTGGAAAATGATTGCGGAGAAGTAGAGTTTTGTTGTCACTAACGGTTATAATTCAGTGCCTATAATCCTTAACAAACAAGAAAGTTGAATAATGCTAGATAATTGGTAAAATTCAGCAGCTGAAATAAAGCATGAATGTGAGGTAATGTAGAAAATCAACCAAAAAAAAAGTCAAAATAGACTAAGTAATGAAAAAGTAATGGATGAATTCAGACATAGCTCCATATTATAAATGTGAAAGAAATTAAAGCTAAAAAATTATGGGCATTAAAAAGTATGCGCAGAGAAAGCATATAAAACAAATATAAGGAATTAAAAGATTTAAGAGAAAGCCAATATCACCTGTACAGAAAAAAGCACAGTTATAAAGAAAAAGAAATGACTGAGGGCAGGGACAGAAATCTTGGGTGGAAGGAACTTCCACGTATAAAGCAAAATAACAGTGTACAGGGGCCGGCCCGGTGGCGTAAGCAGTTAAGTGTGCGCATTCCGCTGCGGTGGCCCGGGGTTCACTGGTTCGGAGGCACTGCTTGGCAAGCCATGCTGTGGCGGCGTCCCATATAAAGTGGAGGAAGATGGGCATGGAGGTTAGCCCAGGGCCAGTGTTCCTCAGCAAAAATAGAGGAGGATCAGCAGACGTTAGCACAGGGCTGATCTCCTGACAAAAAAAAAATAAAATAACACTGTGTAGAAAAGTGAACATCGTCTGAACGAACATTTTAATTTACAAATGAGCTCCATATCACTAACTCCAACGGCCAATTTTCCATCCTCATCTCACTTAACCTATCATAGGTTTTGACCAATTTGATCGCTTTTCTTTGATGCACTTTCTTCACTTGGATTCCAAGAACATCACACACTCTTTGCTTCTTTGCTAGCTCTCTGGTTGCTCCTTCCCAGTGCCCTTTGTGGATCCCCCTCCTCATCTTGACCTCTTAGTATCGGAGCACCTAAGGCTTAGTCTTTGGTCTACACACTAACTTTTGGTTTCATCCGGGCTAGTGGCTTTCAATACCATCTATATGTTGATAACTCCCAAATTTAAATCTCCAGCCTAGACCTTTCACCTGAACTCAAGACTCATATACCCAGCTGCTCAACATTTCTACTTGTATCTATCCTAGATAAAACTTAATATCCAAAACTGAACTCCTGCTCTTCCTCCTCTAACCTCCTTCCTACAGTTTTCCTCATTCTAATTGTGGGAAATTCCATCCTTGGAATTGTTCAGGCCCGACTCTTTGGAGTCATCCTTGGTGCCCCTTTTATCACATACCCCTTATTAAATCCACCGAGATGTCCTTTTATTCTACCTTCAAACTATATCCAGAATTTGACCATGTGTAAGCACCTCTCCACTATTACCACCCTGATCTGAGCCACCATCAACTTTCACTGGGTTACTGTCTCCTAATTGGTCACCTAATTGGTCACAGTCTCCTAATTGGTCACCCTGCATCTATCCATGTCTTCCTAAAGTCTGTCCTCTATACAGCAGCACAGTGATCCATTTGAAGCCTTCGTCTGAGTAAATTTTTTCTGTGTTCAGAATTCTGCAAGGGCTCTTTATTGTACTCAGTAAACGCTCAAGTTCTTACAATCATTGGCCAGGCTTTATATGATCTAGCCTGCTACCCCATTACCTCTCCAGCCTTATTTTCTACCACTCTTCCCTGCTGCCACTATCCCAGAGAGCCACACTCACCCCCTTTCTTTTCCTTGAGCACACCAGGCAAGCTGTCACCTGAGAAACTTTGCTCTGGATGTTATCTCTGCCTGGAATCCTCTTCCCTCAGCTACCTACTTGGCCAACTCTCCTAACTCTTCAAATCTTTGTTCAAATTTCACCTTGATAAAGTTTATTTTGACCACTCTTTTTATTATTGCAAGTTAACAACAGCCCACACTCCTGCCATTCAAGATTTCAAATCCCCTTAGTTTGCTCCACTTTTTCCTTTGTTCCATAGCATTTATAACTTTCTAACACACTACATAATCATTTATTATATCTATTATTTATTGGTTGCATTCTCCTACTGGGATATAAGATCCATGAGAGTAGGGGTTTTTGACTGTTTGAGTGTAAAGTGCGCTGGATTGAATTACTAGTTGAATCCAATGAGCTTATCCTCATATAATGAACTTTCAGGGTTATGATCTATGTACACATTTTTTGTGCCACTGGGGATGCTTCAACACTTCCCCCAAATAACATGTGTATTTACTATGGGTTCAGGGCTCATGACTGTCATTATTTAGGATTCACTTGGTGCTAAATTCTAATTAAAAGATCAAAAAATTATATATGCTATTGTTTGCAATTACATATTAAGAATTTAGTAGATTGATAACTCTGTGTTGTGAGAAATGCACTAATATAAAAACGTGGTCTCTAAAAATTTACTAGTGTAGTAGCAAAGAATAACATAATTTTCATATTTATCTGACAGGTGAATTTCTTCATAGCTATAATCTTCCACTGTAAAACCAAATAAAATAGTATCCTTTTTCAGGAGTTCAGACAAAAAATTTTATTCTTTTTTTATCTTTTCTAAGGCTCTTTAGAATTATAACAAATGAAATGTCTGGTTACCTGGTTAACTCTTCTCTGGATGCTAATGGGATCACAAATTCATTTAATTCTGGTTTTCTTAAGGAGTTCCCTGGAGGCCAAGCCAGCACGCTGCGTTAAACTAATAGGCTTTCAGCATCACATCTAGAAGTACATTTTTTTTTTAATGCCACAGGGACCTTAAAATGGTTTAAAGTAGATGAAATATTTATTATGCTCATATGTGATGTTGTGTAGTGCTGGGATATTTAAAAAATGTTAGATATTTTAAACAAAGTAATAAAATACACAATCTGTCCACTGGCTGGTGGAACTGAAACTATATCTATGGAAACGGAACTCAGTGACCATGAATGTTAATCCATCTGTATTTTCCCAAAGAGATTCAAAATGAAAATCTCAATTCCAACCACATGTTTTCCAAATGTGATCTCCTGTCTAAAGATATTTTATTTTTTTTAGTGATATTTTAAAACATGCAAGAAAATGTTTTCTTCCTAACGTGTGGATATCAATGTCCTATCCTTTTCAGTCTTTTAGAATTTGGAGCTGGCCTTGTAACGAGTAGACAGCTAAGAATGATAGAATTCTGGCACTTGGTTGAATGCTTATGTAATACTTCAATGCTCACGCTTGTAGTATGAGGCTTGATTTAAAGAGCAAGATACCTGCCCTATTACCGAAATACCTGCTCACACTGCCTATCAATCTAAATGATTGACTTTATTTTATCACGCTGTTTCAAATTCCTTTGATCAAAATATCCATTTCTTCCTAAAGCTGCTTTTAAAATGAATTATTTGACAGTGTTTTCTGATACTACTAGCTGAGGGCAGTTACCTATGAAAAGGCTAATTTTGTTTTGGGGGAAGAGTAGAGAGGAGAAGAGAAGTCCTAATGTAAAATGATGTCAAATCATGGTGACCTATGCCTGTGCCTATACCCACGCCTATGCTTACAACTATACCCATGCCTATGTTCATGCCCATGTCTATGACCATATCCATGCCCATGCCCATACCCATACTCATGCCCTACCCATACTCATACCTATATTCATATCCATGCCCATACCTATACCCATGTCCATGCCCATACCCATGCACATGCCCATGCCCATGCCTATGCCTATACTTATACCTATCTGCTTCTATATCTATCTACATTTTTAATTTGTATTAAAAAATACAAAGTTTTTTTTATTGATGTCTTAGTTTATAACATGGTGAAATTTTGGTTCTACATTATTGTTTGTCAGTCACCATATAAATGCCTCCCTTCACCCCTTGTGCCCACACCCCAACCCCCTTGCCCCTGGTAACCACCATACAGTTCTCTCTGTCCGTGTGCTGTTTTATATTCCACATATGAGTGAAATCATGGGATATTTGTCTTTCTCTCTCTGGCTTATTTCACTTAACGTATTACCCTCCAGGTCCATCCATGTTGTTGCAAATGGGACAATTTTGTCTTTTTTTATGGCTGAGTAGTAAAAAATACAAACATTATAGGCCAATTTTTTTTCCCATTCAAGATAAAAATGGTTATACTGAGTCTTATGGGGAAAAATGGATATTTTTACAAATTAGACATCCTTTTGTAGAATATAATGACTTATTTTATTGGCTAGAAGAATGACAATGAGGAACTTGATATTGTTTTTTAGTCATTAATACGTTAGCATCTTTGGCACATTTGAGAAGTTATAATCTGGAATATCTGTTTTATCTTTTAATCTAAAATCAGATTAGAGTAGGCTAGGCAGGTGGGATTACTCAAAATTGATGCATGAGATTGAAATGGGGAGCTGGAGAGCATCATGAACACTCCCCAGCGTGAAACGGAGAGGCTTCCAGAATCTGGGAATGGACAACAAGAGGGAGGTGAAGGTGCTCCAAAGACAGTTCTCAGCTATTTCTTCATTTTTCCAGAGTCCAAATCTAGCATATTATTCATATTCCTGTTGTTTTAATATGTAATCTTGATCTTAAACCTTATCCCTCGTAAAATTACTTAGATATAGTTCATAATGTATATACATGAAATGGAAAACTTTCTAAGAAGCAAAATGTATTTTGCTCACTTTTAAAAATATAATGGCAAAATTTACCATTCACCTTCCATCTCAGCAAACATATTTAGTAATTAATGTTACTCAATGTTCTCATTTTTTGCCAAAAATAGCTATAAAATGGAACATCTTACCTCATGAAACTTCAGTGCCACATACTGGGAAAAGTTAGAAAGTAGGTCACAAAGGTTTGCTGTTGGATGTGTGAATTACTGTTTTTAGTGTAATGAAGTCCTATAATTTTGGCTAATTTATAATGACAGCCATTTCCATTGACAAGTTGTTTAAAATTATTTGTGAATAATCAATCATCTTGCAATAGAAGAAAAACTGTTGTGGTTTAATAAAATATTCCGTAATCAATATTTGAATAACCACAGTACTCTAGTTGCTAGCAAAAAACTGTATGACATATGCTGTTACTGACTCTCACTCTGGTGTCATAGTATTTTGTAGAATGCAAATGATTACAGGTAAAAAATGTGGTGCAGAAAATGCCTATTTTTTTAATCGACTCTCGTGCCAATTTCCTTCTATATCTATATATTTATATTGGTGTATATATGGATATAGATACAGATGATGATACAGATGTAGGCAGGTATAGATGTAAGTATTAGGTAAAGGTACAGGTACAAGTATAGATTATCGTCTTAGTTGTTTGAGCTGCTATAACAAAGTACCTGAGACTGGGTGTTAATAAACAACAGAAATTTATTTCTCACTGTTCCAGAGGCTGGAAATTCTAGATTAGGGTGCCACATGGTCAGGTTCTGGTGAGAATTCTCTTCCAATTGCAGTCTGCCAACTTCTCGTTGTATCCTCACATGGTAGAAGAGAGCAAGAGAGTGGTTTGGAGTCCCTTTAATAAGGGCACTAATCCCACTCATGAGGGCTTCACCGTCACGACATAATCACCTCCCAAAGGCCCACCTCCCAAAGGCCCACCTCCCAGTACTATCACATTTGGGGTTAGGATTTCAACATATGAGTTTTTAGGGGACCACAAACATTTAGTTTGTTGCAATCACCATTATGCCACACCATTCTAAATGCAAATCAGAGTAACTAAGACTGGTTTCTTATGGTCTGGGTGTAGTGTAGTAATAACTGAAAATACTTATCAGTCATTTTTGCCTCCTCCATCCTGCACAACTGTACTTGTGAGATCCGAAATTTGAAGTTCAAATCTTCCAAAATCTGTAGCTCGTATTGGCCAAAGCTGGCAGTGTTCATTTATTCATTCATCAAACCCATAATGAGTGCCTAGTCTTTAGGAGACATTGTACCAAATGCTAATACAGAACAAAGGACTCCATCCATACCTTTATTTATCATCTGGTAGAGGAAATTCACTAATAAACATAAAATTAAAACACAATATGATACAAGTGAGTCACCATGGTAGGAAAATAAGGGTTGCGATATAGGCTCGGGTACACTAAATGATAGGGGCTGGAATTTCTGTTTGTGTCAAAAGTTTGGTGTGCTAGGGGTAATCTTACTACTTGGGATCCAAGATTCATCTTTCCTCTAGCTGAGGGAGAAGGGAATGATAGAGCAGTCAGGTTGCTGAGGTTACTCTTCTTTTTCCAAATTTGTTCAATGATTCATCTGCTGGGTCTGAAGATGGGCTCTGAAGTCCAGCCTCCCTACTCCTGATAGCACCCTCTCCCCAGATACTGGACTGCGCTTCCCAAATCTAACCATGGGCTGGGAATCTGAAGGATTGAAGGCTTCAACAGGGAAGGGAAGATTTTTTTGTTCCCCTTTTGGATTTGTAGGGTAGAATAGAAGTCACTCACATATCATAAACCAGAGAGATCTCTATCACAACGTCATTTCCAGAACAACTCTCAGTGGTACCACTTCCTGGAAGCCCTTGCTATCGCTTTCTCCTGCCAGACTGGTTGGTGACCCCAAGTTGTGTTGGCTCCAGTTAGCTATGCCCTTTGGCCATGATGAGACAGTCTATAAAACAGAGATTATAACATTGACCTCCCAGGGATGTGTTGAGGAGTATAATGTGCCTGCCATGTAACAGGCGCCAAATCAACTGCCATCCCTTCTCCAGCACCACTGCACCCCTCAACTATTTCTCTGCTTCATTAGTGTCAAGAGTAAAGTGTAGGGAAAGAGAACAATAGTCAAAACATGTATTAATTGATTTACCTGTTATGGAGCTGCTTTGCTAAAAGGTCAAGTAGGGGAAAATGTTCAAAATTACTGTTAATAACTGTCTTTTTAAATTTATTTATAAAATGATTGATACATTTTAACACTAATAATGAAGTCAGTTCACATTATAACTATCCTATAGCTCAAAATTCCACCGTGTTTGTGCTTTAGATACCTTATTTTTGCAAGTGTTGCAGTGAAATAGCTTTCTTTCCATGGCCTTAAATCATATTAACATTGTTAAGTCAGTAAAAGATTCCTAGGTAAATTTTTGTAAAGGCATACATTCTCACAGGTTATGAGAAATTACCACAGTATAATCTATTTTTTAAGTGAGCATGGTTGGCAACTGCAGAGTTGATAGAGAAGGCAGCTTTGTTCAATTTAGAATACAAGTGTTAATTATCATATGTTTTACTTGGATTTCTTTGTTTAGCCTCCTTCTACCAACCTGTTCCTGGTCTAGGACCATATTTACCCAAAACCCAAGAGATTTGTATTCTCAGTCTAGTTATTTGAATTTCTTTCCCTAGTCTTCCTGAGAGGTATAACTCCTTCTAATACTCTGCTTCTATTGAACATCTGTTTTTTCTGTCCTCTGCTTCCCACCGAAGTGTCTTGGATTGCTCTTTTTTATGGTGATGGGTCCCGGAGCCATTTCTCTTCTTATTTACCCATTAACAGCCAACTTTGAGTAGCGAAGCTCTGGTTATTCAAGAGCCAATATAGTGAAGTGATTATGAGCACAGAAATTTGTGCTGAGACTGCGTGAGTCCATACTTCAACTGCACCACTTACTGGTAATGTGATGTTCAGCAAGTTACTGAAACTTTCTGGTCCTTACTTTTCTAGGCTGTAAAATGCCAACAATAATCATATCTACCACATAGAGTTGTGAAGATTAAATGAGATAATATATGTTAAGCATTACAATGGCACTTGGTACGCAGCAGGTGCTATACAAGTGTTAGCTATTATTATTTATTTCTAAACTTCATCACTACTGCCACTCTTCTAAAACAAGATCTCATTACTTGACATCTGTGAAAGCTGAGTCTGAAATTCAAATTTCGACTCACATCCTGTGCTATCCACACCATGTTCATCAGCCACCCTTAGCAGGAGCCTATCAATAGTTCCATTTGTCAGATATCTTAGAAGAATCATCCTAAGTTTTTGTCAGAATTGCCATTTAGAACGTTTTGTTCTTTCTCTCTCATAAATCCATTTATACTTATTAGGCACATCATCTCAATCTTTATTTCAGGGGGAAATATACCTATATTTAAAGAAAGATGAACATAACTGTGAGACAATTATCAGCAAAGATACCTCTTTGCTACCTCATAGTAGCCCACTACTACCCTCAATGATTTGATATTTGTTTTTATTTTTTATTTATTTTTTGTTTTTTTAATTTTTTTGTTGTTTTTTTTTTTGTGTGTGTGTAAGGAAGATTAGTTTTGAGCTAACATCTGTTGCCAATCCTCCTCTTTTTGCTAAGGAAGATTGGCCCAGGGCTAACATCCATGCCCATCTTCCTCTACTTTATATGTGGGATGCTGCCACAGCACAGCTTGCCAAGCCGTGTGTATGTTGGTGCCCCGGATCCTAACCTGTGAACCAGGCTGCTGAAGTGGAGCACGCAAACAACTGCTATGCCCCTGGGCTAGCCTTGATCTTTAAGTTTTTAGATCATCCAAAACCTAGTGTCAGGCTTTTCTGAGGATTATCAAAACTGGCAAAAATATGGTTAGACAGCCCAAATTCACACAAGACAAATGTCTATAAAGAAACAATGCAATTCTTTTGTTTTTTTTTTTAGTGAAAAAAGTATCAAATAACTGATAATTCACATGCTTTAATAGTCAGAGTATTTACAAGACTTATAATGAGAGATCCGCCCCCTGCCATATTTGTTTCTATCTATAAAGCTCTCTCCTTAAACTCTTGTATCTATCCCTCTGTATTTCTAAGTAATAAAATATACACCACTGTTTCTAGATTTATCAATTTTAGACTTTGT